>NC_140031.1:58844608-59461854 GCF_963513975.1 Fringilla coelebs
TTCTTCCTCATTTGATTTGCATCTTGGTTATTTTTGCAGAAATGTCATATTCTGACGAAATCATACTTGCATTAAAATAGAAGAAAGGTGAAATTTTTTAGTTTTGTGTGATCAAAATTGAATATTTAGAATATATGTTAACCTGGGAGGCCCAGTGGCGACAAATAATATTTTTTTATATTTAAGAAATATAAGAAATATAAGCATTTATATGCTTTTTTCCAATGCTTTTTTGGATATTTTGATATTAATTATATGAATTAGGCAGGAGGGTATGGGTTCTTAATAATTTTATAATTTTGCCTGTTTTTTCAATCACATGGAATCTATTTATTCTTCATAGTTCCATTGCTTGTAGGAATTGATTAATTTCAGATATCCACAATATCATTTTAAGGAAAGGTATGAGAGAGCAGGGGGATGAGAAGGGCAGAAGGGAAATGACATTATTATAGGCTAGTTTAAAGATACTATAAAAATCCACCTAAGATTTCTAATGAATTTCTTTCATTCAACAAAAAGAATTTTTTGGAGGAAAACAAACATCAACATCTGCATTCCCAGTGTGTACTTCAAAATAAAAGTATCAGCTCCAGTTTGAATGCTCACAGTTTAAAGATGTGTTGAAGAAAATGTAGTATCAAAGATTTCTGGGTATTTCTAGGTGTGGAAGATGTGAGAATGCTAAAAATTTTTTATTAAAGTTCTCTAGCCATGTTTGGAATACAACTGGTTAAGGACAACATATCATCTTTGAGGAACGATCTCTGTCTAAACTAGAAGTACTTTTTAAATATGGAGAAAGTTCCAAATAAAGATTAATGAAAACATAATCTAATATTATACTGTTAAATAGTGGTAGCTCCTTTTATTATTTAAAATGCAAAAAATGTTTAGATTTTTAAGCAATGACTTAATTGTAGGTTTCCTTATTATTCTCACTATTTAATCCTTAAAAGTTAATTCTTCCTTTTTTTATGTTTCCCTGCTTTGTTCACTTTACCTCCCAAAAGGTTTTAATTTGTAGATGTAAAATTAAAGAAAAATTGCCAAGTTTCTTTCCTTTTTTTGCCTCTGCAATATATTTTTGCTTCTCCCTAGCAGAACTGTCATATTGCAATGGAGATGCCCTGTCTTTTCATTTTAATGACAGTGGAAATGAAAGATTATAAACAGAGAAAGATTTTCTTATGTGTTCAATAAAATATTCTTATTCATTAATCATTCAGGAAAAGAGTTTGACTCATATTGTAGGGACATATAAAACTCATTGGAGTTGATGAAACTACAGCCTGTGATGTGAAAAGTATTCCAGTTCTTTTTATACAAAAATTGCACAAGAGTACACAAAACCCAGTTTATTTTAGAATGTGGGACTATTTTAGGATTGTCCTAAATTGATTTTTTTCAGAGAAATTTTATCAGAACTAAAGATCAAGTAAGAAGGTTGCTCAATCCTCACCCTTAATATTTTCAAGTCTAAAATGCTTGATTCTTCAGGTTTTACAACTGCACACTGGAGGTCTTGAATAGATTTGCAGGGGTTGTTGAATACCAAATACAGTGGTTGAAGTTGATGTTTAAGTGAATGATGAGCATGGCTGAAAAACCTTGAAATCTATATGGGCATTTCCATTGAATCCAGGATGGAGATGGAAGAAACAAGTCAACCTGTTGGCCTTGCTAAGCACTTGTTTCCTTCCCATATGATTTCTTCAAAGGCTAAAGCTGATAGGCAGGCTGATTTACGAAACTGAAATGTGAGAGATCAAGAGAAGTCTAGTCTTGTTATTTGGCACCGGGATTTTGATTTGGTTTCATTGCAGACCTCCCATGTAAGCAAAAATTGGAGAAAACAAACTGCCCTTTTAAAATAATCTGGATTTCTAAATCAGTCTAAAAATTCTTGGAGTTTACATTCACTGAGACATCTCCACATTCTTACAGTGTCTCATATTTGTCTGGTTACAGAAGCAGTATAATTCCTCAACATTAAATTTACCTAGGTTGCAAGCAGAAAATTAAAACATTGCTTAAAAGAATATCCAAGCTGCAGTCCTAGGGGAAAACAGGTTAAGTATAATGCTTAAAGACCACCTTCCATGTCATTCTACTGGTGGGGCTTTTTCCTGCACAAAACTACTTCTATTTGCTGTTCGCAAGACAGAATTTTTGTTGTCAAATTTTGTTGCCTTTTTTTTTGCATTTAGTCATCCTTTATCTACCTTCTTTTTTCTCTTCACCTTTCCAATTGGTATGCAGGTTTTCAACCTTTTTTTCTTACATTGCCAGAACTTCCTCCTCCCCTTACAGTCATCAGTTTGACTGGTTTTGACAGTCCTCACTATAAATGCTTTTTCCTTCACTTCAAGGGCAGCTCTGCTGGCTTCTTTCTTTTACATAACCCTATTGACCAGTTCAGACAGCTGGTTTTGCATCCCCATGTTTTCTGCTGCTTCTGTATCCACACGCTTTTTTCTTTGTAAATGAAGATGCTGAATCACCTACACTCTCTTGTTGATCTTTACGTCATCTTGGACAAATCCAAAAGTCTGTGAAAGGACTAAATTAGTCTGTTCATGGAATAACAGCACAATTAGGGGCTCCTTATTCTCTCTTCATTCAGAAAATGGGACTTGAAGTGACTAGGAATAAAAATAATAAAAACGTTTGTTACAAATGCTTTGATTTCATCAATCAGATGAAATAGTATAAGTGACTTTTGACTTAGCTCTGATCTTTTTTATTTATCTATTCAGTGGCTTTGTTCTTTGTCATTGAAAAATATGAGTCAAGACCAAAACTTTAGTTTGCTGTAGAGCTGGATTTGAGTCTCTGTGCCAGACAGCCTTCTAATCGCTGAAAACAGGATATGGCAGCATAGAAGATGAAGTTTTAGTTAATCTGTACTTTACAGAGTTGTTCAAAGTCTAGTCATATTAAATGTGAGTTGAGGAGAGAAGATAAGGGGTGCTAAGACTTTGAAACCCTGTCAGTGAAGTTCCTCTAGATTGGCAGTCAGATGAATTTGTTGCAAGTATATGCTATATGTACTTAGAAATATGATTAAAGAATATAAATGAAGCAAAATAAAGTTAAACAATGTGTAAAGCAAAAATAATACTTGGTATTATTATCTTTTGCTATTCATACATTTTCTTTTCAATAGCAACAGTGACCTGGGCAACTTTTATATGAAACCCAAACCTGGTCCAGTAGGTGTGAAATTTTATGTATATTACTCTATTATCTCTGTCTACTGCTCTTAATCAAGGGGTCTTTGGAGATGGGGCTTATAAATGAGGAAGAATATAAAAAAGGATATCTGGTTTTCGTTTTGGAGCAGTGTTTTTACCATTAAGAAAAATGGTGGATTAAAAAAAAAAAAGTGGATTGGCTGTGTTAAATATGGATTTTTTTCCCCGTAATGTATATACTGGATATCATTACCACAGTAATCCCATTATTATCTGCCTTTGCCTTCCTACTTTCTTGGCCAGATGTATACCCATAACTATTCATAATGGTGAGTTGGGGCTTTTTTCCCCTTGTTCTTCAAAATTGCTCCAAGTTATATTTCTTCCTAATACCTTTAGTAGTTGTTTGAACTGCTCATTACCTCTGAATACAGAATAAGTGTTTTACCCCTTCTACTTTCTGTTTGCTCACATTTGTCTAAACCAAACCTATCATTAACTTGAAATCTGTCTTTTTTGTTTCATATTCTGTTACAACCTTAGATATGTTATCACATAAAACACCATGTAACAATAGAGAGAGAGAGGGAGAGAGAGAATGCCTTCACAATAGCAGACTTCAAATGTAGGAACGGTCCCAGATTAGTAGGGTTAGCAAAGCAATATCCCAATGCCCAGAGAAATTAAAGTGAAGGAAACTTTTAGAAATGTGCAATAAAGATTGGAAAAAGAGGAAAAAAATTAAGGTGGTCACAGGCAGTTTATAACTGGAATTAATGAAAAAAAAAAAGAAAGAGAGAAATCTTAGAAGTGCAAGAAGCAATTTGGAATGGTTTAATGGTGAAATCAATCTAGGAGCATTTCCATCAAATGAGAAATTAGGATATACTCTTGGTATTAATTCAAAATCATGGGCCATGATCTCCAGCCTACTGGAAGCAATTTTTAGAACTAGATTTGTTCCAAAACTCAGGAAGCAAATTGATATTTATTTTTCCAAATTAGTTGTTAATAGTTGCAAGCTAAATCCAAGTAACCAGAGACATGAATCACTGTTAATAATTCTGTATGTACTGTGATGAAATCAAAGACATTTTGCTTTGTAAGGGCTGCATTGTTTAATATATCAGATATCTGAATTTTGACAAAAAAAAAAAACCTTAACCTCAACTGGAATTGCCTTTGTAGTTGGCATTATTTGACCATTCCACATTGTGGGGGTCTTAACCTTGAAAGCTGCAAATAAAAAGCTCAGAAACATGCTGAGCAGCCTTTTTGCCAGGCTTGTGGGACCATACAGCATATGGATAGGTCTTAAATGAACCTCTAAAAAGTCTTTGTTTTCTTGGCTGAAACAGAGTAGTTGCAAATATTCCAAAGACATTGTAGGCTGGACTCACTTTTGACGGCACAGACATTGCTAATTTAGTGTTACATTGGACTGGGGTACGGTGATCCTGCAAAATTCTCAGCTGATACAACTAGCATGACTCCATTAAATTCCATGAGCACAGACTAAAATACAGCTTCATATAGTCAGAATCAAAACTGATGCAGTAAAGCCATAATGCAATCCTGAAAATATTATTAGGGCTGCATACTACAATACTGACATATAAGGCTACTAGACTATATAATTTATTTTACTTATAAAATACCCAAATTTGTTCAATAAAAGACAAACACTATAATAGTTAATATTCTGCATATCTGATATGTAAAAATATTTTTTTCTACAAATGGTAGAAAAAGGCTCTCACAAAGAAGCCTATTTAAAAGAGAAAACAAGTAATCCCCAAACCCAGGAATGTAAAAAAGACAACTTTTTTTAAAGCAGTATTTTTTACATTAATATCCCAATGTCAAACTCATTTAACTTGACTAGAAAACATGAAGAACAAATGCAAAAGATGCTGGTTTAGACAGAGATAAAAAGAAATCACAATGAAATTTTAATGCTACTTGTGTCAAAGGGGTTTTCCTGTTAATGGCAAAAACATTCATTGGGTCTCTCCTCAGTTGTAGATTTCAGAAACTTGTTTTCCTGTTTTGGTTTCTTTGAATCTTCACCACTTCAGAAATTTCATTTTTTAATTTGCCTCAGTTGTCAACAGAATCTGAACTGACTCTCACTCAAATACCTAGATTTGCCTGTTCTAGTTTATATGCCATTTCCACACAAAGAGTATGTTAGCCAAAACATGGGGAGTAGTGAAACAAACTAGTAATATTGTCTGCAAAGGATAGCTCTGGGCTCCTGGTTTGGCTGCATTGACTGCCAGTGTCAGCAATGCCTTTCGTATATTGTGACCCATATCTACCATGTGAGGTCTCCATACAGTAAAAGAATATTGCTTGAGACAAAGTAAATTGTTAGGTGTGTAATAAACTTTCAATATATGAAAAAATATTGACTGAACTGCAAATTACAATTGGAAACGATACCAGCTAGCAAAGAACCAGAGATTTTGAAATATCCTGAGTATTACTTAAAGTGGGCGTCTTGCTGAAAAAAATGCAGCATCCAGCACCATCTGAGACCACTGGTGTGGGCTCCATTGGAGTTTATGCTTTTTATTACGCTTTACTTTTATGTAGAGATATAGGTAAATATTTAAAATATTTATCACCAAACCTGTTAACAGAAATCCCATACTGAGAACGGTGAAGAAGCCCAGAACAAGCACAATAAACATCTCAGTACAACAGAACAGGAAAAATTTAGTGATGAATGAACCATGATATATTCCATTAAATGACACAGACCATTAAATAATAATTTATGGTTGTTAGCTTGAAATATTGTAACAGAAATATTTTCTGCAGTAAGCATGTGGAAAAGTACAATTTATACAAAAAAGTACACATCATAACAGCTTTTGAATAAAGTCACTATTTAAAAAGGTCTACACCCCATTCATACTGGAAATGAGCTGTATCTCTTTATTTAATTAGGGAAAATAAAGTCTGAGCCTTTTTGTCCAATGGCCTTGCCTCCCTCAGAAAGAACAGGAGAGGCACGTGGGAGGAAGAACCTACATACATCTGAATGAAACAGAGTATTGTACAGAAATTAACCTTCTTTCACAATCAATATTACAGCAATGACCAAAACCAAAAATAACCAAGTATGAGTATTACAGGATTTCAACTATCATTAGTTAAGGAGGGTTACAGAATAATTATATAGGTGTATATATAATATTGACATGAATAAAAATAAGAAAGGTTTCACAATGTACCAAGCTACTCCAAAGGGAAGACAAGCCAACCCCAAAAGAGGATCCAACATCCCTCCCATACCCTAACCCCTCACACCCCAGCTCCAAAAGACACGGCAAACTAGTCCTAAAATGGGTCCAAAGGGGGAACAATAATGTGTCTCAATAAACAAGAAAACGTGTCTCACTACAAGGAGGATCCAAGACAGTGCCTGGAGTCACTCAAACAGCCCTGGAGAGAGCCCAAGATGCTGCAGAAAGCTTGTGCATGTTTCAATCAGTGTAGGAAAGAAAAAAAGATGCAATACTTGGGAAGTTCTCAGAGAGAAAGGCTCAATTTTCCATTAATGTCCTTTTGCTACTCTAGAGGCACAAAAGGATGTAGGACACCACAACATCAAGAATTCAGATGATGAGGTTTTCTTATCTTTCAAGACAATTTTTGTTTCACTATTTTTTCCTTCCATCCAGGTTGCCCTTCTGGCTAACCACAACTCATTTGCACTCCAAGGTTTCATGACAGGGCAGAGTTATTAGAAGTTAGTTTTCTTACTTGTCTGTCGGATGTGGCAGTCCTCTTTGTTTTTAGCACTTGTCTTTCACTCTTGAGCAGTGTCTTTCTGCCAGAGGGATGAAGGGATGTTTTTTGATCTGTCTAGGAAAATGTCATGAGTAAAGCTCTACCATAATATGTATGCAAATAACCACGAAAGTGTTCAATTAATATACAAATTAAGAAGATTCATTTCACCTTGATTATTTGTATTGGCTGAGATAAGTTCATTTCCTCTACAGCAGCCCTCATCTTCCTGTGCTTTGCATTGATGGCTAGAAAGGTGTTGGTAACACTACCACCAACATGAGAGATATTAAATATCTCTCATAATGACTCAATTTGTCTCAATTTTCAGCATCCAGCATTAAAATACTTCTCCCAAGTGGTAAATGACACGTGATAGGTTGGTGCCTGCTCGAATGGCTCCATAGAACTTGTCTTGCTTTTCCCTGAGTATCTTTGGGGAAGGGACTTTGAAGTCAGTTTTAATTTTTCATCTTAGTTTTCCTTACAGCAGGAGAATTTAAGGGGTAGGCAACTGCAAATCTGGTCTGTACACCTCAAGATTTTTATTCAAGGAACAAGGCTAACAACATCTTCAGGCAGGGATGATCTTTGCATTTCAACTTGAGGTTCAACAGTTTAAGAGAAACCACGATTTCAATATTAGTTTTGTTTTGCAACAAAAGCATTCCCTTACTGAAGCAGAAACAGAAACTGCTGGAATGCATTAGTCAGGCCTCAAATAACATGGAAGAAAGTTGATAATTTACGTTTGGCACATTGTTATTTTATTTAGCACATGACAACCATCAAGCCCTGCCAAAGGACTTTATGCTGAAGGGTGAGTTTCAAAAATTACTCTCACACCTGCCTGAGACTTTGTAAGAGAGAATTTTCAGAGTGTTTATGCAGGCATCATTAGACATACCTCATGCAAATCTTGCATGAATCTTTGAACAAGAAACACTCAAAAGTCATCATGTGTGAAATATTTAATAATGATAAGTTGCCATAATATGTATGAAATAATGATTTATGCAAAACCACTACTTTCAGTAGTGGCAAATGACAACAAACCAAAAAAAAATTGCATCTGCTTAGAAGGATTTAAAATAATAACTGTAGGATTAAGAACACATCATATACACCGAAGAATGTACAATTTAAGAACTATTATTTTCCCAATGACCTGGAGGTGGAAGAGTAGTGATGTGCCTGATTAAGCCTGTGCTCTGGGAGCTATGTGAGGTTTGTACGAGTCACACACTTTTCCCACATACAGGGCACCAAAGGAAAGGACCAAAGGAACTCGGACAATCAGGGACAGTAGACCATGAAGTATAACTTGTAGCAAAAGCAATCCAGAAGGTCAAAAAAATGTGTTTGAATATGCAAAAAAGACAGCGCAGACCCAACAAGTAAAGCTACTCAAATGTAAAGATGTAGAAAAAAGTAAGACTTTACAGAAAATATATTATGTAAAACAATCCACAACTATTCTGTTTTCTTCTCTGTGCCTACTAAAAAATGCTTCAAATGACATATGCTTACTAAGAAAACCAAAAACAAGTAAAGTGAGCATCTTCTAAGGCAAAAATTGGTTTCTGGCATATACATACAAGTACATCTTGGGCTCTCTGGGTCAACTGCTATTTCCCCATATTCTCCTAATTCTTGATGTGGCTGGTTAGCAAGATTTAGTAAGCTTGGTTTCTTCAAGGAGAAAATATTGCAGGTATATTTCCAAGTGCAGATTTTATAGCCCTGTTGTTTTGTGTCAGTGGCTGTCCTTTCAGTGCTGTGGCTATATGGCTGTAAAAGTGGTCCTTGTGAAATGAGAGCCTGGTGCATTAAAGAGGCATAAAAGAGCTATTCTTTCACCTAACAGCATTTTGTGGCTGTACATGAATGCAGCTAGTCAAACACTGGTGGTGCTTGTGCCCTTCCTGTGCTCTGATTTAGCACTGGAGGAGGCAAATGTAAAATCAGGGAGCACAGAGGTCAGGGGATGTGAGGCAAAACGAATTGGTTCTGTGCAAACCAGGTTGCTGTGTGAGATTTAGCTCAGTAGTTTCAAGATGGTTTGAACTAGGTTACTGTGAAGGCCAGCTGGGATGAGGATTTCTCACTGTATCAGATGACATCGCTAATTCTGCTTCACACCAAGGCCACATGGCTATTCAGGAATGTGTTTTTCAAGGCAGTGTGAAGGAGCAGGCAGCAGTACTCTAGGCTGAATCAATAAAATTGCTCAAATGCATCAGAGCATGCTAGTAAGGCAGGATGACCTACCAAAACACGAGCCTGAGTCAGACCTGCAGTATGTGATGCATACTCTGCAAGAGTATGTGATGATTTCTGCAAGAGCGATTTCTTAGGATTTCTGGAAGGCACTTCAAATATCTAAATCTTTCTC
The DNA here is from genome assembly GCF_963513975.1 of Fringilla coelebs. Classification (NCBI taxonomy): domain Eukaryota; kingdom Metazoa; phylum Chordata; class Aves; order Passeriformes; family Fringillidae; genus Fringilla; species Fringilla coelebs. Next base: position 58,854,002 of record NC_140031.1, read on the forward strand.
TGAACATCTAGCTTATACAATTCCTTTCAGGGGAACAAAACTTAGAAGGTCATTTAAAAAAAGGTAGAAAAGAAGGACTGAAGACCTCTATTGTGTAGGACAATAAACAAAGATTTGTAACATATATTGTTTATCTACCTTTACACATGCACAATTTTTTTTTCTAACATTAGCCAAATTACCAAATTATGCATGTTAAGTTTCACCTATACATAACTGACCTGTGCTTGCAGAGATCTTTAGTCCTATTAGGAGGTTACACTTCAGTGATCACTCGTGCAGTGCTAGACTCCAGTTATAAATCAGGAATACAGGAATAAGCGTGGAAGTAAAAATGGCATGGGAAAGTCATAAACTGGTCAGGCACAAAAGTTCAGAGCAACACACTTACAGATTCCAGGACAGACTAGATGTGAGAATGAACTTCCAGTAACCACTTTTGTTGACACAGAAGGCAGTAGCTTAGTTGTTTGCATGTAATGAGAATAATGATCACCTACAGATATCTGGCATTTAAAGTACCTGACTTCTAGCACAACAAACCTACCTGTTGGTTGTAATCTCTGGCTCATTTGTCTTGTGCTCCTTAAAGCAAAAGAATGCATCTAAAATGGTCTAGGTGGGCTTTGTTCTGTGTAAATTTTTTTCACACTTTTCACTAATTTCTGACTTGAGCCTCTTTTATTGTCTCTGCTGTTTGGGAGATGCAAACTTTGCACACTGGGATTTTAGACATTAAACCTGAAAAGGAATTTCTTCCTGTTCTCATCAGCTGAGATGAAAAAAATATTCTATTTTGACCTGCGTTGCAGAAAATAACACATTTAGCAGCAAATGATTTTCATTGTTTCTGACAGCTAAGCTTTGCTTTTTTCAATTAAAGTTTTTTCCCTAAGCATTCTCCCACAAGATATTTATTTGTTAACAGGATGCCCTAATAATATCATAAGTCTGCAAAATATTCTTGAAATAACTTAAAAGTACTAATTTAAAAAGTCTGTATTGGTGTTGATCATAAGGCTTAGCTTATTTGAAAAGAAAAATAATGTTTTTGTTTGTACAATTAAATACTACTATTAAGTATTTAACCATGCAAGCATCTAAGACTGGTAATTACTGTTGTTTAAATAAAGACAGATTATTTTCTTAAGAACAAATTTTTGCTATTGATTTCACCAATGCTTTTCAATAAAGTATAATTGCTGGCAGCTACAATTAAGAATTAAGAGAACTGATTTGTCATAGTAATCCTAACTTAGAGGCAATTGAACAAAAATGTTTGTCTTATTAACTCAAAAAGAAAAGTCTCTTTAAAAGATTAATTTTTTTTCACTAGAATTGTTATTCTTTTGTAATGAAAAGTGTTCTTGGAAAATGAGCATTTAATATATAACCAATTAGTAAAACAATTAAGCCAATTACCAAACACAATTTCTATATTAAATGTTAATTAAATTCAGAGGTATTTTTAATAGGATTAATATGGAGAAAACAAAATTTTAAAAAGGCAATTTAGCTTCAGTATAATCTATTAGTCAAGAACAGTGCTTGATTTTCAACAACATATTTATAGAAATATTTACAGTAATGGTTCATTTAACATACAGAAGTTCAATTCATATCCAAAGGGCTTGAAAATTCAGTTAAGCCTTTTGTTTGTGTGGTTGAACATAAGTGAAATACATATTTCAATGCAATTCCTAAAAATAAAATATCAGCAATACTCCTTTGATCCTAACAAAAGTGCTGAATTAAGCCTGACCCTTTATTGATGTACACTTTTGTGATCACAGTCTTTGAATAAATATGCATCCTAAAATATTCAGTAGCAAAGAACTTAAGTTCTTCAAGATCCTGAAAACAAGAAACCTAAAAAATGTGGCACAAAGGAACTTAGTCTCTTCTTCACTTTTCTTTGTATTCATGGGGCTTAAAGAATATATAACTCAAAATTTTAATTTTATTTTAACAGTGTGTAAAGTTTTATTTATCATCCAATATTTCTGCTCTAAATAAATTAATGACCACAACGTGTCTACTGGTCTCACTCATAATCTGACAAGATTTAATCTGAAAGTTACTGTGAGGTGGTATAATGTTATGAGAAATTAATTTATGTTTGAAAGAAATTTTCCTTACTGAGAGGTTTGAAGGTAAAAATTTGACTGGATGAAGAGGCAGCTTTGGTTGGGGTGTTGGGTTTTTTTTGTAATAAATAAATAAATAAATAAATAAATAAATAAATAAAATTTGCAACTGATAAACCTTAGTTACCTTGCAAGATTCTTCATGGGGAGAAAGAATTTGTAATTTTTATTAAAAACTGAAATAAAAACTAAAGCGGTAAAAATTATTTCAGTATATCATTGTGCTTCTCACAGTAAAACTGTCCCTTTATTCTTCTGAAAGCAAAATGCCTGGCATAGTTGTTATTCTTTGGAAAGAATCTCTTTTGTTTGCTGTGACTCAGCTTTGCTGGGGAGTGTAGCATTTCCAGTTTATTTGCAATATCTCCGTCTGTGTGACTGTGGTTAAACAGCTCAGGTTACAGTCAAAAGTGTCACAACATCCCTCCATAGCAGGTATTGTCTCCAAGCATGCTTAGAGCTGCTGAGGGCTTTTTGTCTCCTTACATTGAGTTATTCTCAACAAAACTCTTAAAAAACTCGTCAAGAAGTTTGTTAGGAGTGGCAGAAAAAGGAGACCTTACCACAGGAAAGCAGAAGACCCAATGACACAAAGTCCCAGCTTTTGAAATAGTACAAAAATTCTTAGACATTTCTATTCATCAGTGAGATGCAGTGAAAACACTATTACTGGTGTGGAAGGACAGCAGGGCAGAGCAATTTGTCCAGGACACTTCTCGTGCCACTTCCAAAGATTACCTTGCAACGGGGTCTAGAGCTTTCTTCTTGCCACCATTCTTTAGTGCTGCTACCTTAGGGACTGACTAACTAACAAATACTAATCATTAATACCACCCACTGCTAAAAAACATTAACCAGTTTCCTATTTTTGAATTAGATTACAAACTTTGAGGACAAATTTACAACTTTGAGTATTACATGCTGAAGTTCTAACACAGAAAAAAAAATCCCCTGGTTTGGATACAATCATCACATCAGATATAACTTAAATAATAAATATTTTGTCCCCCCTTAGACTTAATGAAGACATGATAGAAGGCTATGGTGACTGGCTTGGGTAGCTCTTGATTTGTGATGTGTTTCTAGAAAAAAAGAAGGATGACTGGATTGAGGGTTGGGGGGTAGATTGTTGGTTTCCCTGGGGAAAACAGACCATGCTGACAACAGGAAGAGAGGGACATGGAGGCGAAAGGGAATTTCAGGAAGTTCAGGGAAGTTCAGGGAAGGGAAGTTCAGGGAAGTTCAGGGAAGGGAAGTTCAGGGAAGTTCAGGGAAGGAGAGGAGAGGAGAGGAGAGGAGAGGAGAGGAGAGGAGAGGAGAGGAGAGGAGAGGAGAGGAGAGGAGAGGAGAGGAGAGGAGAGGAGAGGAGAGGAGAGGAGAGGAGAGGAGAGGAGAGGAGAGGAGAGGAGAGGAGAGGAGAGGAGAGGAGAGGAGAGGAGAGGAGAGGAGAGGAGAGGAGAGGAGAGGAGAGGAGAGGAGAGGAGAGGAGAGGAGAGGAGAGGAGAGGAGAGGAGAGGAGAGGAGAGGAGAGGAGAGGAGAGGAGAGGAGAGGAGAGGAGAGGAGAGGAGAGGAGAGGAGAGGAGAGGAGAGGAGAGGAGAGGAGAGGAGAGGAGAGGAGAGGAGAGGAGAGGAGAGGAGAGGAGAGGAGAGGAGAGGAGAGGAGAGGAGAGGAGAGGAGAGGAGAGGAGAGGAGAGGAGAGGAGAGGAGAGGAGAGGAGAGAAAGAAAAAAGAAAAGAAAAGAAAAGAAAAGAAAAGAAAAGAAAAGAAAAGAAAAGAAAAGAAAAGAAAAGAAAAGAAAAGAAAAGAAAAGAAAAGAAAAGAAAAGAAAAGAAAAGAAAAGAAAAGAAAAGAAAAGAAAAGAAAAGAAAAGAAAAGAAAAGAAAAGAAAAGAAAAGAAAAGAAAAGAAAAGAAAAGAAAAGAAAAGAAAAGAAAAGAAAAGAAAAGAAAAGAAAAGAAAAGAAAGAAAAACCACACTGCAGATGGAGCACAGCAGTAGAAGGTGCAGCCAGTGGGGCCTCAAAGATTGGGTGAAAAGAAGAAGCAATTTTCAGAGGTCCATGCGCGAATGAGGAGCGTGTCACAAAGTGTAAATCTCCTGTGCGCAGTAACATGTGGGCAGCGGGAAGGTTGTGTTTGGACTCCTTTTTTCTTTCCCACTCAGCCTGCCCTCATGGCTCCATTTTCTAAATGCAGAATGTTAAATACTCTATGTTTTAGGTTCCTATAATCAAACTTTCTCAGTGTTAATGCTGCAGTGTTGTGTTTCTCCACCCAGCCAGCTGCTGACACCGGCAGCCCGAGCGGGCCATCCCCAAAGGCTGCCCAGGGCGCGGCTGCAGGGCACGGCTGCTCTACGGCACAGGTGACTGAGGATGGCACCGAGGGCACGGACAAGGACCACGGAGAGTTCTAATGTATGGCTCCCAAAGACGTTCCCTCCCGGAGGTGGAGGGACAGAAAACACACACTCAACATGCATCAGCTTATAAAGGGGAGGAGGTCCCAGGGAAGGATACAATCTTTGACCAATTGGGAGAAATTGGGGGTAGAACATAAGGTGGGGAATGCAATGTTTAAACCAACAAACCAATGGGGTTTTGAAGGGTGCAAAATTGATAGGGAAACTTCTAGAGAAAGGGGCAGGCTTGGGTAGGGATTGACATTCAATGGGAGGAGGAACAGGGAACAGAGGGACAGGTCTTTGGGGAGATGGACAGCTAGGGCAAAACTGACAGTGCAGGGAGGAAAAGAACAATCCATCAGCAATAAAATATGCTGTAACAGTGCAAAATAGGAAAGATTATAAAACCGGCTACTAGAAATGCATTACAATCAAAAAACACACTGCCACATATTAAGGTTTGGATTTAAAAGGTATTTAACTTTGCTTGTGAAGATATTGTAGGTAAAGACCTACAAAAACTCACCCTAGAACTCTGTTTGAGTAGTGGTCTATTCATAGTCATCCAGAGATTAATTTGCTGAAGAGTTAGATGGGCTGACAGGGGTATTCGTTTCTTGGCCAAATCTATGGGACATTAATGGAGAAGGTGACCTGAAAATCTTATTTAGTTAAATTAGCATCTGATAGACCAAGATGCTGTAAGAATTCAGCAAATTCTGTCATGTGCAAATTGGTGGCAAACTGATGTGATTACAAAGGCATTCAGCATGTCTAGGAGAAATACTGTAGGGCTGTGGAATGGGTATCAGCTGATGAAAATGTGAATCAATGAAAAGGTTTTCTGAGAATGACCCTAAACATTCCCCGCAGGACAGGTATGACCTGCTAGATATAACCTTCATACAGATCAATATTTACAATGCAAACCTCCACAGTGAGGAAGTGAGAACTGGCAGAAGCGTGTGGTGTGAAAACATTACATAAAATGCTGACCAAACAAAGAAGAAGAGCTCAGTCCTTACATCCCTTCTTTCCATAATGGATAAACCATTATGAATAATGGACTAATTTCATAATATAGTCCATGAAAAACATATTTCCATAAACATTAAGCAGATAATTCATGGCATCAATGATCTTCATTCTTTGGTGGGAAAAACAGGATGTTGGTTCTCCCATAGCAACCCTAAACTTACATCTTATGCTCTCTCAGCATTAATCTTCTCTCTGCTGTGCTCTTCTCTCATACATTTGCAATTTCCCCTATCTGATTTCACCTTGTGGCTGCGGCTCTTCAGCTTACCATAGCTCTTCCACAAAGCTGATGCCTTTGGTTTTGTGTAGGAGACCCTGATCCACATCTCCTAGGTACTACAAAAAGGGACAAGCCCACCAAGAGGGGACTCACGCTCTGCTTTGTCCTCTCACAGACAGGTTTACACTCAGCACACCTTTACTCACGCTCTGCTTTGTCCTCTCACAGACAGTTTACACTCAGCACACCTTTCCCAATACCCTGACAAGTGCACTCTGTTACACACACTTCACATGTCAAGAGAGAAGTAAGTCAAGAGTTCTACTTAACGAGGACCCTGCATGGACAACACCGGACTAAGCTACCTGCGATTGTCTGCAGTTGCCAAAATATCTTTGAATGTAAAACTTTAACCTACTTATTTTTTTTTTCCAGTGGGCAGTTTTCCAGCCACTCTGCCCCTCAGCTAAACCTCTGCATGGGCTTGTTGTAGTCCAGGTCCTTCTGCAGCACTTTCTGCCCTCCAGATGGATAGCCCAATCAAATTTGGTGTTTTCCAATTTGCTAATGGTAGGCTCAGTCCCCTCATCCAGATTAAAGATATTAAACAGGACTGGGCCCAACACTGGGGATGCAGCACCACTTACCTCTTGACCCAGCAAAGACGTGCATGTCCAGGCCATGGACTGCTGGCTTTTCCAGGAGAATGCTCTAGGAGACAGTATCAGAGTCTTTGCTAAAATCCAGACAGACAACATCCACAGGGTTTTCCTCATCCTTTAGGTGAGTCATCCAGTTGCAAAAGCAGATCAGGTTGGTCGGGCAGGACTTGCATTTGCTATGCCTGGGCTGGTTGGACCTGATCTGCCAGCTGTCTGGCAGGGGTAGTGTGATCACACTCAAGGTGATCTCCTCCATAACCTTGCCAGGCACTGCGGTCGGTCTGACAGGCCTGCAGTTCCCTAGGTCCACCTTCCAGCTCTTCTTGTGACTGGGTGTCACACTGGTCAACCTCCAGTTGTTTAGGGCCTCCTGAACTCCCTGGTGAGCCAGGACTGATGATAAACAATGGAGAGAGGCTCACTGAGCTCTTCTGCCAGCTCCCTCATATTCCTAAAATGAATTCCATCCCGTCCCAAAAACTTGCAAGCATCTAAGTGTCTTGGCAAGTCACTAACTATCTCTTCCTGGATTTTAGGAGGTTTATTCTATTCCCTATCCCCATCTACCAGTTCAGGAGGACAGTTATCCTGAGGATAACCTGCCTAACTGTTGAAGATGGAAGAAAAAAAAATGTTAGGCACATCAGCTGTTTCTTCATCTTTGGTGAGTATAATTCCCCATTGTCAAATTAAGAATGTACGTTTTTCTTGTCCCTCCTTTTTTATTGTTATATTTATAAAAACATTTATTATCCTTCATAGCAGTGGCCAGATTAAATTCTGAGCTTTCACCTCTCTTATTTTTTTTTCTGCATGGTCTAACAGCATCCTTAAACAGAGTTCCACCCTTCCCCCCTGACCCATAAGGGACAGTAGCAGTTATTTTTCATTCCTCACTGATCATACATACAGGATTTGTAGCATGTGCTGTGTCTGCTGGTGTTTATTTAGTAGAGTAACATCTAGCTATCTAGCTGCATTTCCCTTGAGTATGATATTCCTATGCTTTCTTAGGCAAAAAGAAGTGCCTGTCTGCTGCTGTCTGTTCAATGGAACAGAATGAAGCATATGGGCTCTCCCCCGGTGTGGCTGAATAAAAAATCATCCATCTCTAGGGCTGCTGCTCCAATATCTTCTATAAACATTACATTCAAATACAGACACGTTTAATACAGCTTTCTCAGCTGCTTGTGCTTCCGACTTTGTATTACATTGGTGGGGGTTTTACATTAAATGTTCTCGCTAGTTTTTACTTTGATAGTTTACACTTGTTAGAACCACATGTGATGCACACAGAAGAGATTACAACATTCCCCAAAGACTTCTTTCCACAGCATGCATATTTCAACAAAGCATACATAATTGGGGATGTTTTGCAGTAAGTGCTGAAAATATGGCTACAAATAAGTTGGGGAATGCAAAACTAGTAAGATAGGTCTGTCTGTTTATTTGTTTGTGACTTCTTTTGCAGACAGGGATCTGTCTCAGAGTTAAATACTTCAGCAGCAGGTTATAACCTAGTGGACTGAGGCAGCTATTGATCTCTGTATATGCTTACAAGATTTCATGGAAGAGAAACCATTCTCATAAGAGGCACTGCCTTCTCAAGTGATGATATATAGTTCCACTCAAGAATAATCTCTGAGGAACACCCTAGGCATGTCTTAACATTAGGATCCATAATGGAATTTGGCTACAGATATTTGGGGTTTACTTTAGGATAATTTGTTGCATTCAAATGCAATATGTAGTAAAAATGGTAAGAAATACTTATTTATTAGGTATTTTTAAAGGTCTGTATTATATGATGAGATTTAACAATGTGTAATTTAGCAGCCCCCCCTTGTTTAAGTAGTCCCCATTGACTTTGCAAGAGGTCCTTCCATATGGGAAAGCTTTTCCATTCACTTCCAATTTCATTCATCTTACAGGTGCTGCTCAAGGGATATATTCAACTGTAGTACAGTAATACAGGCAAAGAAAGGAAAAAATAGTAATATCTCCTACTGTACTGCTGGAAAAGCATGATGTATTTGTCATTTTGGAAAAACTTGGTGGGATGAATCACATGATTGCAATCAATGGCTATTAACTATTTAGGAGGCATAGGCAGGGAAAGAAAGGTGGGATATTTTTCTCTAAATTTCAGAAGAAAAGTAAATAAAGGATTGACTGCACAGTTCTGTTTTTGAAAAACATACATTGAGAATTTATGAGTGAATATTAGAGACCAAGACAGCAAAGGAGTCTTTGTGGTTCATGTTTACTACAGTCCACTCAATCAAGGGGAGGCTGTTGATGAAGAACTACAGGAAGTATCATGCTCATAGAAATAATCTTGCTGAGGGACTTCAGTCACCCTGACATCTTCTGGGAAAGCTGTGCAGCAAGCAATCTAGGATAATCTAAGACTGTATTGAAGACAACTGGCCCAAACCCCCAGATCTGTTCCTGCAGGGCTGCTCTCCTGCCTCTCTTCCCCCAGTTTGCATGTTTAACCTGGACCATCCTTTCCTAGGTGCAGAAAATGTCCATTTCTCTTCCTAAACTTCATATGATTGCCCAACTCTTTATCCTATCCAGATCTCTCTGTAAGGCCTCTCTACTGCCCACGTCACCAGTCCTTGCTTCCAATGCTTTTCTTGCTTCCAATACTCCTTTTCCTGCTCAGCCAAACCATTCTTCTGTTTCACTTGCTTGACTGCCAGCATTATGGAATTGACTGCTTTTGTGGTCTTTACAAATGTCTCTGAAAAACTGACTGGAATTCATGGACCACAATACCTTCAAAACCAGATTCTCAGGGGATCTTTCTAAGTAATTCTTTCATCAGCCTTTTGTCTGCTCTCCCCATATCCAGGATTGAAGTTTTGCTCCTGTTGCTTGAAATTCAACTATTTTGTGGTCCAGTGACTGAGACAGCCAGTAATCACTATTTTGCCCGTTTCCTTACCTGTTTGCAAAGAGCAAATCTAGGAGGGTGCCCTTCTTACTTGGCTCCCTTAGTACCTGCAATGTGCATCAGAAATTTCCACAACCTGTTTGTGTCCCCTGCGTGGCACTCTCACTTCATGGCTGGAAAGATAAAATCACCCATAAGGACAACAAAGGATGGTCTAGAGATATTCTTTAATTCTCTGTGGAATGATTAATAAGCATCATCATCCTGGCTGGGCAAGAGATAATAAACTCCACAACAAGATCCACTCTATTTGTTTTCCCCCTTGTTCTTATCCAGAGGAACACAACTCTGTCCTTACCAGTTGAAAATGTCCCACAATCCAAATCCCGTACTATGGGGGGATATACTATCCCTTCCCAAAAATACTATGTTGTGAACCCTCTAACCTCTCCTGCCCTGTCAGAACCCAGGAAATTCCTCTGGCTGCCCTGGAGGACTCGAGCCCCTGCCCAGGGGGTTCAGAGACCTTGGCACAGGGCCCAAGACCTCTGTGCCTTTGATTTAGCCCTTGGAAAAAACAATTACCAACCTTTATATGAAGAATTACAAGCCACGAAAGTTTAAGTATAACGATAGTGAATTTATCACAGGGTAGAATAATAGATTTTTTTGGGTTTTTAGAATGGGGGTTCAAGAGGCAAGATGGAGGAATCTGGGTGTGTCCAGACTTTCTCCTTCTTCTTCTTGGCCTCCATCTTCTGCTGTGATGTTGGCACTTTTAGGTTGGTTTAGAGTAGAAGCTCACTGTCTAACATAGGTGATGGGAAAGTAATTGTAAATATTGTAGTTTTTAGTATAAAAAGATAACACCACCTGGGGGCAGGCAGAGTGCCTGGGACCTCGGCTGGACAGGAGAAAGAATTTTATAGATAAGATACAGTAAATAACTTTGATACCGAGAAATAAGAGCCCTGACTCCTTCTTTGAGAGCCAGGCTGGGAAAAGAGACTTTCTAATGTATCTAGGGGTCACTCTGACCAGCTGAGATTCTGAGACTGCCCCACCCATCACTCCCGGAGAACCTCTGAGTGTTCATCATGGCACAGCAGTCGCAGGATGCCTCCCACATCGTTTTGCTTATGTTGATCATGTTGTGACTCTGGGGCTGTCAACACACATGGAGAAAAAAGAGGTAGATTTTGACAGATCTGTTGAAAAATCCTTGCAACACCTGGGGCAAATCTCCTTCTCTTTTGGTTTCTACATCAGATAGTGAGATCATGGCTTCAGTTTCAGAGGACCTTCTTAGCGATACCAGGGTCATGACATAACCAACAATCTTTGTAATCAGAGCTCTGTGCGCCGTGTGAGATTTGTACGCTCTTCCTGTGTACATCTCATTTTTAAAGAAGAGCAGTGCAAATGTCTATGGATTTTTAGTGTTCACATAGAACGTGAGTGGCGGAAGCTCATAATTCAGTCATAATAGTACTCAAGTTTGAGCCAGCTACAGAGAACTTGTGTGCTTCTAGTGCAGAGCATGCATTAACAGTATTACAAGGATGGAAAGGGCATCTTGCCCTGAATAGTGTGATAAATAATTGATGAAATAGAAATCTACTCAGATATGAAAGGCTTCCTGCTGAACATGGATCAAGACAATAAGGCTGGGAGCAGCTCCAAAGTGGAAGAGGGTATCCCTGGGAAAGAATGAAAACCACTTCTGCCTGATTTGAAGGAGGATAAAGTTGTTTTCCTTTGTTTGTATTATCAAAATAAAACAAGAGTATAAAGAGTTCCTTTGTTAAATACAAAATATCAAGATTATATAAAATTCACATCTGATTTTCTGTGGTCTATCAGGTTCTCATCCGAAAAAACCACAGTTTTAACGAAAAAAATGTTGGGAAGATCTCATGGACTTTCTTACTCACAGAAGATTTTGAATATAAACTTTAATGTATGTATAGAAATAAGATAGAGTTAATTTAAATATTTTCAGCATTCAATATCTAAGCTTAAAGCCCTAAATTAGTCTTTTGAAACATTACATAAGGAACATAGAATATAAAAAATTCATAAGCAAAAGGCTAGCTATGCTAGCACTTAATTTCAATGCTTAAATAAAAAGTAAAATATTTGAGAAGATGAATCATCAGGTATCATGTATATTAGTTTCCAGAACATACTGTGGAGAAGATTTCATGGCTTTACATATTTAAAATAAAATCAAAATGTCTACAGTGTTGGGAAGCTTGACACCCTAATACTTAAAATGAAATTTGTAAGCCAGACAAGCCCAATTTTTGTGCTGTGTTCTGAAAGTATGGTCTCAATTTTGAGTGTTCACGCTTAGATGGTAGACACCCTGCAATTAAACTCTTTGCCTATAATATTTTATACTATCCTTTATATTCACTTCTAGATATGCAAAGCATTAGTTTTCTTCTTGGAGGTCAAACAACTTCATCCTGTTTCCTTCATTCTGTTTCCTCCTCACATATTTTCATCTGCAGTGCACTTCAAATTCCTGCTTGGCCGGCTTGATATATGATGTCAAAAAGAAACCAAGACTATTTAAACCCAGACAATGCCTCACCTCTTTCTTTATCTCGTATCTGTAGTCCCTTTGTTTGGTGTTACTGTGATGATCTGCTCTGTGCTCCTAATTCTGATATAACCTTCCTCAATTTCCACTGAAACATGGCTTTCAAAATATTTCAGCGCTTTTAAGAATCAGAAAGCTGAAAAATATTACTGCATAATCAAAATTTCATGTGATCTATTTGAATTTTTTTACATTTTTATCATATATTTTACAATCAGGTTACTGTGTTGAAATTGAGGGGTATGCAAGTTTTTTGTGTAGATTGTTTTTTTTGTTCCCTGTGGAATCTGCCACGCCGGCTACTGTATCTGATATTTCATCCTTACCCTTCTGTTTTCCCCGCTTTTCTTGTATTCAGTACTTCTCCATTTCACCAAAAAAAAAGAAGAAAGTAGCAGAAAACCTTTATTGTCTTTGATTTTATGGGCAATTTAGGCAACATGCAAACAAAAATAAAAAACCCCAACCACGCCTTCAGCAAACCCTACACAGTACAACTATATCTTAAGTGGTGAAGTTTAATTGTTCCTTTTTAATTTCAGCATATATTTTTCTTTTTTTGCAGAGAAACTATCATTGTAGTTGAAAATTGAAAGAAAGCCCGATACATTAACTTTAATATACATTACACTAGGGCCTTATATTAATGGTTTTTTTCTTGAATTTTTGAGAAATAGTTTTTCTCTGGTACTTTTCATCCATCCACATACTCTGGTTAGATATTTTTAAATTCCAGGCATCATGCAATCAGAATTTGCAGGTGGTTCTCACAGAACTTTTTCCCCTCTATCTAGCTGTGGAAAGGACAATGCAATTAATAACAGATGGTATGAAATGACCACGTCCTTGAGAGAATGCCTTATTGGCACCTCCTGCTAATTGTATCACATATAATGCAAGTAAAAGCATAATAAATCTGAGCTGGGGGACATTTTATGCAAGAGCTCTTCTCCCTTTCCAGACGGTAAATTGCTCAGCTCTTGAAATATCTATAACCTTGTGATACCCAATGTGCATTAGCTTAATTGCCTTTTTCCCATTCTTTCTCTCTCCCTTTCCTTGCTCCCCCTGTCTTTTTCATTTCCCTGGGTCTGCAAGAGAAATTATATTTTTTTAGTCTACCTGCCTTTGTGCTGTAAGGAAAGGATCTATATTTGCTGTCTTGGACAGAATTTTGTTGGGTCTCTTCTGCAGAGTTATTGGTAAATTGTGCTGTTTAAAGGGCTGTAAGCCCTTTACTTGATATCAGAACATAAGCAAATGCTGAAGGGGTGTAATAGAAATCTAGAAGAGTACTATCATTAACTGTGAGATAGAGTGATCTGTGAATACATCAACAGATATACCCTATTCAATTTCTAAATATAATACTATGATAAAAAAAACCTGATGCAGCAGGAATTTTTTATTACTCACAAAAAAAAAAAAAAAAGGATTTTTTTTTCCTGTGGAAAAAATACAAAAAGATTGGTGAAATCTCAAGTCCTTTTGCTCCATCTCTGTGTGGGGATGAAAGAGCACTGCTCTGGCAGAGTTTGCTTCTGCTGGCAGTGGGGAGCGGTGGGGAGACTGCCTCTTGCAAAGTTCTGCTACATTTTTTTGGTTATTTCTTCTTACAGCAAGACTTTCAATCCTGGCTTTGTCCCAAGGAGAAAATAACAGATAAGTGTACAGGAGCATGGATATACATTTGCTTGAAGGAACTGCCATTTAAAGCAGAGAATGATGCTACGGCTACACAGGCTGAATTGTATCCGTAGTTGCAAGTGCCCCAACAATATTTAGTTGGCTTTAAGGTATTACCCTAGCTCTCCTAGTGTTTGTATGGTGAAGGAAATTTGACAGAGCATTGTTCTTTGTGGAATATTTCAGAAAGATGAGGCAAAGTTTATTTCAAGTGATTATTTGAACCATGCCTTGGGCCTGGATCGAACGTGAAAAGGTGCCAAGCCATTATAAACCATTCCCCTACAGACTGTCATGTCCTTTGGGTGTCTCCTATTCCATATCATGTCCTGATGAGCCATCTGGGGAAAGGAGGTCTTCCCTGGGTAGGGTTACACCTAGTCATCAATGCAATCCACAGAGGAAGATATGCATTGAATTGGGAACAAGGACTTCCAAATCAAATTCTCATTCTTGCTACTGACTTTGTGAATTATGATCGACCATTTGCTGTGTGTTTCCATTCTTGATCCCTATTCTGCTCTATTTTTAACTGTATGATCATGAATGGTGCCTATCCTGAGGATTCCTCAGTGCTATAGGATTACATACTAAAATTAGTAACGTGAAGAACTACCTTGGCAAGTACTAAAAAACTATTTCAATATGAAGAGTGCTTTAGGAAAACCATGCAAATTCAAAAGCTGTTCTTGAGAGACAGCTGAAATGTGAGCTCAGTTATTATGATTTTTGTTCCTTGAAATGTCCCCTAAAAGATGTATGAGGTTTTTTGACTTTGGTAAGTTCATATGACTTTTTCTTACTGCACTTATGAGAGTGGTTATGTCTCTCATATGTGCCTCTGAAGCTATCTGACTGAGTCCACCTAAATCAATAGTAAGATTCCTACCTGAGAGAAGAGTCTTCAAAATGCATTTCAGTATATATAAGCAAAAAAAAAAACAAAACAAAGCCCAAAAAATGAACAAACCCAAGCCCAGAAGAAAGATTATTGTGACTAAAGTCAATAATGTGGCCAGGAATTAAAGTCACAGAGGTTAAGAGTAGACAGTATAAAAAATAGCTGAAGAAATGCCTGAAAGCCAGAATGGCTTAGGTAATGATACAATAATTGCTTAAGCTACCTTATTTTCCAGTGTGGTGCATGTTTTGGAATTTTATTTGCCGTATGCATTTGCTATTTTCTTTCTTTGATGATACTACTACATTCTGAACTATAGCTGTGCAATAAATTATCATAACTCTGACATTGTTTGTACATCTGAATATCAGTTTTTTAATTCAGAGTTACTTAGGCTTGGACAAAATACAGGAATTGATGTATAACATTAAGATGCTCTTTAGTCCCTTAAGAAGAATTATGCTAATCCCTTCTTTTTGTGGAGAGTAAAAATTTAAAGTGACATACTGAAGTTTGTAGACACTGATGGAAGTATCTTGTGTGTCCAAATTGGTTAAACCTTGTAGTTGCAGGATAGAAAGTCAGTTCAATTTAGTAACTGTGACGATTCACTTGCACATGCAGCATGGAACATTTTTTCAAGTAGTATTAATTTCCATAAAGAGCATCAAACTATATGAAGAGGTGCATTCATCCCCATGGCAGACTATTGACCATAATCAAAGATAAGTTTCTAAGTAAATCCAAATACCAAAAATATGGAAAACTCACATTCTCATTGCAAAAAAAAAATTGCAGTGACATTGTATAAATTATTTATTTACCATGCATTGACTTCCCCTTCAGCACAATATAGAGGGCACTATTTAAGTGATATTAGACTGATTCCATTTGGATCCTATTCTACTGTGTTCTGACTAGAAGACTGTAAGTTTACACAACAATGAATTTACACAGTCTGGTGTTTTTCCCATTGCTACATAAGAAGAACCTGGTCTAGCTTCATGGAGAGACATCCTGGTTTTGTATTCCAGTGTCTTTTCAAGCTGGCTCTGTCAGCTGATAGGTCCTGCTTTCAATGAATTCAGCTGTTGAACCTGAATAAAATAGAACTAAGAAAAAATGGTGAGCAAGGTTTTTCTAAGAGTGTGTTAGGAACTGAATTTAATATTCTGATAAAAGATTTGAAGAAAGTTAAAGCCATATAAGGAAGAAAAAGAAATGAGGAAGATGTGGATTAGGATAGAGAAGAGAATTGTATGTACTCATTATCACCATTAAAAGACCACTCTTCCTATACACCAAATATATATTTACACTGCTGAAAGTCAGTTTGACTTATGTAGGAAAATTTCAAAGATCATCCTTTGGAGGAGTTGTATTAGCACTTTCAATAGGGCCGGATTAACAAACACTCAAATATTTAGATAACGGAAAAGGTATTCTTATATAATGAGTGTAGCAATTCACTCATCTTTCATATTGCTTCTAAATACAGCGTTATCTTTGACAATTCTATAATTTCTTTTTCTTTATGCTTTCAATTTACACTCTAGATTTAGAAATGAATAGTATTTTCCTTAAAGCTAGTGTCACTTACTTGGGTAAGTAGTTTGGCTGGGTGGATCTGGCTGAAATATAAGTACTGTATTCAGATGATGACAAGGGAAAGCTGCCTTTTTTTTTTTAGCTGTTACGAATTTACTAAGTGGTTTCTCTTTCTCTAAACTGTCATAACTCAAAGATTTGTACAAAGCACTGTTAAATGAGACAATCCAAAACCACTGCTTTTTTTGTTTGTAGGTACTTACTGTATAACTCACTAACAACCCAGAGCAGTGCTATACTCTCTCTCTCTCTGCTTTCTTGATTTTTGGCTTTTGTTTTCATAAGAGTCCTCAAATTATAGCAGGGCAAAATAATCTGGAAGCTATTGTTTTTTTGTGAAACTTAAGTAGTATAAAAGATCAAGGGAGGAATGAATTTCAGCATATCACTTTCCTGTTTAATTTCTCTTATTTAATTCTTCTCCTGTTGCAAGCTTTTCCACATCACCAATCACTCTATTTACCTGCCCATGTACCTTCATATTTATATTCTTTCTTAACAGACTATCCAAAAAAGAAAGCATAGAGATGTGATTATGGTAGACAGAAATATGAAGGAAGATTAGTGACAATAGTCTGTAGAATGAACAAAGCTGTGTAACTGTAAGAGTGGTGTAGGGAGGTGCACAGGCAAAACCCACTGCAGCTTTCTGAATTAAACCCCTTGCTAAACATACTGTGAAGTCCATGAATCTTTCAGACATGGTGAGTGATCCTCTAGGAACTATGAAAACTTACCCAACTGTCTAAGTGCAAAATATTTCCCTGTAAATATACTATTAATATCAATTGACAATATTGATAATACCAAACACATTAGTAATATCAGTGGAAATCTGCAGAAGAGATAGACCAGAAAAACATCTGGTAGGACTGTAGTCATAAAACTGTGTAAAGCAGGTTTTCTGAGCATTACTCTTGGGACTCTTTTTCATTTATGTCGTTCTTTCTATCCTGATATGTTAATCTAGCAAATCAATAACACTGATGCGTCTTTGAGCCAAGATTTTTCATGTGTATAGCAACCATACTTCTCATTAGGACAACTGTGAATTGATTTGAAACAGAGAACATATCACAAGAGAAGCTGTCAACCCCAATACCGTCTGATGTGGCAAAAGGAAGAAAATGTTATCTACTAGATAACATGAGGAATAAAAGCTCTTTGTTCCTTTTTATCCTCTTTTACCTTTCTTTGCATTTGCTATTTCTGAACTGCTTACTCATGTGAGTGGGTGTATAAGTGCACATTTATTGTAGCAAAAGGTTAAGGATATTTCATCAACAGAAACGGACGATTAAACTAATCAGAAGTTTAATTTTCAGAAGTAGGAGAACACAGCTTTTTCCATATAATTGCTTTATAACCTTGTGCCTGTTTTAATAACTTAGCAATCTTGTCTGCCTATCCACAAAGCAAAATATGTTTGGAGCTCAAATTTCAGTAACGAGAATCATTGAATATCCAGCTTAATACAATGCATCATTATAAAAGGGGAACATTTTTAAAGGAATTACTTATTATTTTCTTCCCCCTCATTTGTCTTCTTTATTAGTAATCTAATGTTCAATATCTGATTTTGAAATCACCATGTCTGACCCCCTACATCATGCACATTATTTCTGCTTACGTCTGTTACTGACAATCTTTTTTAGATAGCATATATAACAATGCATTTAAACAGATTAATACCACATGTAGACAAAATAATACCAAATCTGAAAGAAGATGTAATGTTAAAAATAAAATACAAATTTGAAAATCTCTGTAAATAAGAAACATGAAAAATTAATTTGCAACAGCATCAAGAAATTGCCATAAGGAGTACATTACTAACAGTAATGAAAATAAAAATGAAGAGTGAAGAAAGCAATCTAACATGTGTTGGTGTCCAGTGAGGGAATTGTCGCAAATGACAAACCCAAATGACTCTCAACAAGTGCAATGTATGCATCATGATGGGAACTGGTAAACTAGGCAGTATACCCAAGCTTCATGGCAACAGTGGATTTGGATATTTTGCATGAAATGGCAGGTAGAACTTAGAGGTTATAATGAGTCTTCAATGTCTTCTGACAAAGAAATATATTATTGCTGGGGATTTTTTTAATCCCAAATTTAATACCCACTACATATTTCATTTGTATGGAAGCACAAGGAACTCATAGTTTCTTACTTAATTGTTCTGTTCCTCAATTTCTGATAAAGCAAGGGAAGTAGTGCCTTTCCTGATAGCCTGATAGCCTTTCCATATTTGCCATTTAAATAAGCAAGAGGCACGGGATTAAGATAGTGTGTTAAATCACACAAACATTCCTTTTAAAAAGTATTTTCAGGACTCTTGGACAGAGCAAGTTTAGGGTTCTTTTTGACTTAATTCCCCTGTACTAGATTTGTTCTATTATATTGGGAAAACTCTACCTCTCTCAAGCTCCTTACAATGATTATTATCATTATTGTTGTTATAAATATAGAACTATCAAAAAATGGATCAATCCAGGGTATGTGTGTACTTGAAGAAAGGGCTTATTTGAGGCTAATTTTCAATACTAATCAATTCAACAACAAGTAGACAATGAATTTTATCCACCAGCATGCTACATCTGAAGGGGAAATTGTATAAGAGTTGCGTAGTTACAAATGGTGCAAGTGATAATATGACAGACTGAAAGTGGTTCACTTGTATTTCTGTGTGCAGTAGGAGCATTTTAATAACTATTCCATCAGAAAACGAACAAATGGATGACATCTAAATAAATAAGAATAATTCAGATATACACCTTCCTGATTTCCAACATATTGTATTATATGGTCTTAATCAATGAGTCAGTTACTTTGCTTCAATATATTTTACGTAAATTAAATGATTGGTGTTTTCTGATGAGATTGTTAAACTTATGAAAAGCTGAAACTCCAAAATGCAGCATTCAAGGAAAAAAAAAGACAAGGAAAAAGATAAAACTGTGTTCTTCCTACTGATGGAAATGGGATTTTCTTTTTCCACAACTGTATTGAAAGTTCAACTGAATTCTTTAGTGCCAGCTGGTGAATTTATTACACATGGATCCAGTGGCTTTAATCTGTGATGCTTATCATGTTGCCATACCATGATGTTTTAAAAACCATTTTGTAGGAATTGCATGGCCACTGATAGTGAGTCTCACCTGGATGCCAATTTTATTTGCAAAACATGATCTCATCTCTGTTGCTATGGCATTATGATGTTATACTGTAGATTTCAATTGCTCTTTATCAGCCTCAGAATGTTTTAATGTGCAGGACAGAAGTCTGAAGAAACAATTCTTCAGGTATGGTTACTTGTTACAACTCTGCATTGAGCATGTATCTGCTGGAATTGTCAATAGGACTTCTAGAAATAGATTATCAATAGGAATTTACTAAACAAAAATTGCAAGTTACACTATACTAGTGGGAAAATCCAAATTACTGAAATTCTTTAAAAATTATAATTTATTAGGGAGAACACAATTGAACACGTGAATGACTTGTGACAATGTTCAACAAGGAAAGCATTCTCACTAAATTTCAAAAATTACAGACTTTGTTCCCTGCTTACTCTATTACATGTGATTAATTTTCATTACATGTATTATGGATACTAAAGAGTATTTGCCTATTTGATCTACCAAGATAGAAGTTATAATCTGCAATGATTCTCCACTGACACTTGCTTAAATTTATATCTATGTGAATCAAATAGGCACAGAAATATTCTACTTGTAGAAAAAAAGAGGAAATTCATAATGTCTGCGCTGCTCAAACCTTATGTAAACTTTCTAAAATCCTCCTTTTATTTCCCTCATCCTGCCCATGTGTTGCATACCAAGTTCCCAAAGAGAGAAAACACTCACTTCCCAAGAAAACACTGGATCTGAATTGCAGATGAAAAAGAAAGCCTCAAAATTCAGGATGCATTGACTTGGGAAAAAGTGGGCTGGAACCTTGGTCTGTATCATTGTTATTAACAGTCAGTGGACAATGCTGTTGAAGATGTGTTCCTGAATGTTTATGGATGACTTAAGGGGAAAATCTTTGCTACCTCTTGGTTTTTTTCTATCTTGGAATGCAGT
Source organism: Fringilla coelebs (assembly GCF_963513975.1). NCBI lineage: Eukaryota > Metazoa > Chordata > Aves > Passeriformes > Fringillidae > Fringilla > Fringilla coelebs. The sequence continues at coordinate 58,874,269 of NC_140031.1, forward strand.
CTTTTATGCATGGCATAATTACAGCTCATACCTAGGGATGAATCTCTACCTCTCTCCTAAAAGTCATTAGAACCATAAGAATCACCAGCCTTAAAACTAAGCTTTGGCACCAGCTCTACTAATTATCATTCCACCTTGTGGAATAGCATTTCTATTGCTATTTTTTAGATGTGATATTGGTGTTCATCTCCATGATATCATAAGGTGTCCTGTAAATCTGAAAACAAATATAGACACCAACTCACCCAGAAAAGACAGTACTGTCTTCATCTGTTAAGAGTCCTTACTGGGCTTTTTTTCTAGTACAGCCAAAGATCATGATTTGGACCGTTTCCACTCCTTGCACACTTACATTTCTGAGTTTAAACCAGACAACCGGAAATAAGGAAAATTATCTATGCCTCTCATTCACCCATTTTATTTTCCATTTACTTGGAAACCCAGAGATTTATGCCTGCATTTTATGTATCTATATTATACATCGTTCTGTGACTTCTTTTATAATTGAGGTTTCTTTATAATAGACAGTGTGCAGTCTCGGGTATTAATGGCAATTTAGTTTTTAGGTTTTTTTAGTTCTAGGATCATGCTGCCAGAATTTAGACCTGCTTTGTTGAAAACCAAGTAAGACAGAATTACAGCTTGTGTTCTTTAATTGATTGACCATATTCAGTTTTATTTTTATTGGAAAATTAAACAAAGGTGGGAAACAAAAGGCTCAGAATCAGTATTTTAGATACAAAAGATCATGTGAATGTTGTACAAGGCCATAACTGGGATTTTAAAGTTTCTTAATTTTAGGTACTTTAGCCTTTGCAATTGTTCTTACTTTGCAGATAAACTAGCACCTATTTTCCTTTGATTTCATTTAATCAATCTTACTATGCTAAAATACACTGTCTTGGTTAAATTACTGTGGAGTCTGTGCTAATGAGATTTATTTCATGTCACTTGAATGATATAGCTTCCTTACTTTATACAGCTTTCCAGTTCAAAATAGGCAGTACCTTTCTTGTTCAGAAAATATAGTGTCTCTAGGCTCAAAAATGTATCACAGGGTTTTCAAACACCAACAGAGCTTTTTCTTTCCAGATTTTTTATTCAAATTCAGTCAACATTTCACAGAAAGGAAGGTGGGGAAAAACAGGTTGCTATTTAATATTATTTATAGACTAGCCTTGGCCTATACTTCAGGTTCTATAAACCTTGGCAGTAAGCCACTTCTCAAGTACATCAGAGCTTGTACATCACCAGTGGCCAAAGTACTGCACACAGTTCAGATATTCTGCTATAAAAAAGAAAGGAGGAAGGAAAAGAAGAAAATTATCAGTTGTTGATGGTGGGAAGGGTTGTGGGGTGGGTTTTTTGGTGTGCTGTTTTGTGTGGTTTTGTAGTTCTTGTCATTATTTAAAAAAAAACCAAAACAAACAGTTACACTTACTTTGTTTTTTATAAAATGGTTTTTATTTCTCTGTTATTATTACCTAGGTCTCATCAGTGAACTTTATGGGAAATCATTTACTTTCAAAAGTGGACCAAGATTTAAGGTGAATTTACTGGAAAAACAGTTCAAGCTCATGGGCTATGATCAGTCTGTGAACTGCTGACTATAGCTGTGAAATAATAGAAATGGAAACCTCATGAGTTTTCCTCTAGAACTGCCATTTTGAGTCTTAGGCAAGCCATTAACCTTTAGACATGTCTGAGTGGAGTTTAAAAGCATAGGAGAGAAATTTTTTAGGAGACAAGGTGTGCTTCCAGGAGGTACATTTATTAAATCAAATGTGCGTCCATTTCAAATGTAATATTTGCAATAAGACATTTTTCCATATTGCTCATGCCCCTTATTGTGTGAATACATTAATTAAACACTGGGGTTTTTTTCATACTTAGATGGTGCTATAAGACAGTTTTACGATAAAAATTAGTAAATTTGTGGGGTGAAGAATGATACTGATGCATTGTCCCTCATCCAAAGTCCTACACTTTGAGAGTTAAATTATTCATATACATACTTCACATCTTCATTCTGTCTTCCCCCTCATAAAGCATTTTTCCAGTGAGAAGTGTCATTATTTGAAATTCTGTTCATTATACTATGTTTTGCATATATAGTTTGTTTCAAACAAGTTGCTGTAATAGCACCATTCTTGGTACTGGATCTAAAAACACTGTTTAGTGTTTTCAAATCATGGTGAAAATCTTAAAGAACATAAGTTACCATCAATCTTGTGAAATACATACATATCTCAAATTTTCTGGAAAAGTCTGAAAGAAAATCTCTCCATGGTAATTTAAATATCCAATCATTTAAATTTTAGAAAGTTACAAGAAAGAAAATGAGAAACAGAACATCATGGCCTCTGTTGATTTTTTTCTCAAAATATACCTGGCTATGGTGGTTTGTCTGGGATATTTCCTTTGTTATGGAAGCTGGAAGAATTTGTGTTACTCCCCTCAATATAAATAATAGTTCCACATTTTTATTGATTTCTTCTCTACAGATTAATTTTCCCCTTATGTTTTCCCTCCATTTTTATTAATGTTTATGAATCCTAGGTTCACCTATTTTCCTGTTCTTAGATCTTAACAGATATTCCTTTGGAAGCTGCTGAAAATAAAGTGTCAAATGCCCTGCAGTCAGAGTAAAATGTGAAGTGCCCAGCAGTAGTTCCCAAATAATTCTTCAGGTCTGTGTTTTGTCTGCACTAGATTTCTGTGCTGAGAATGAGTTGGGGACTTGGATCTTGGTGTGTTTCCAAACCTGTGGAGACCCTGGGGGGGGGCATTCCCTGGTCTAGGGAGACACAAGAAGCCTCCCTCAAAAAGCTGCTAGATGCCATTGGCTCCTTCCCCAGTTCCTATGTCTGTTCCTACGTTCCTGAGCCACTCCTTCCCTATTCCCTCATCTTTGTACTGCCCCAAGACCAGGTTCATCCCCAGGCCCTCAGACACTGATAAGCTTGAACCCTCCATGTGTGCGTGCTGGGACCTGATTATCGCCGCGCGGCTGAATAAAACATCTGTGGTGTTTTATTATTATTATTATTAAGCAAAGGCTGTTGTTTTATTATTATTATGGTTTATTATTATTATTATTATTATTATTATTATTATTATTATTATTATTATTATTATTAAGCAAAGGCCCTTTTTGCTTCCATACTCTGGACTATGCTAGCCGCTATTCAGGCTGCAACACAAACCCATGTCAAGTGCTTCTGATTAGCCTGAAATTTCTGGTTTATCCCCATAAGCCAAATGCTCCTGGGACTTCTGTTTGGAGCAGTTCTGTGCCGTTCTGCTGCAGAGGAAATAATTATTTATTTTATTGTTCTTGGGTTTGGTTTTACTGTATCTTCTCCTCTGTCAGTATCTCCTGTAGGTGAAATATTCAGCATTAACACTGTACCTGAGAATGTGACAACATCACGCTGTACCTTAATTCTAGCAGGGTTGTTACCCCAGCAACACTGAAAAACCAAACGGGACAATGGTAAACTGTGTATTAAAGGTAGCTGGGAGAGGTTCAAAGCAGCAGTCTAGCAACTAATGTCCTACAGAGACCATTTTCTTCCCTGAAAATATTCCTATTATAGGTCCTTCTGTCATGAATACATGCCTGACAATCTGTTGTCCTGTTTGTTAAAATGCATGCATGTCCTGTTTGTTAAAAATTTGGCTTAGAAAATACTACTGTGCTGTTGAATAATTTGAGTATTTTTATGTATGTGAAATTGTATTGGCTTTTAATTAAGCGTGTGTGTATACAAATTCTCTAATGAACCATTTATTTATGTTTTTATAGGTCTTTTTTTATATGTATTTATACATCTTCAAATTACAATAATGTAAGCATACAACAGATTGTGCTTTATTTCCAAGTGTCACTCCATGATCTTCCTAAAACAATCTTTTTCCTTAGCATGTTAGCAGCTATGGAAGAGAAACTGTAGATAAAATATGAATTTTAATAAAGTTGGGAGATCACAAAAACCCTCAATATGGGCATGCCTTTTGGTATACCACAGTTTTACAAGATCCTACCAAATTCTGCTAGGAAAAAAAAAAAGCATTTTAAAACTTCTAACTTTGTCTAATTTATTAAATAACATAGAAAACATGCTCTCTTGGAAAGGTTGGTTGGATATGCAGGTAGATTGCAGATGAACTAAGTGTTAACTGTTGGCTTCAAGTAAGGCATGAAGTAATGAACATACCTTTTAACTAGAAAGCTCTTTAGCCTGTTTTCAGTGCATTAGACATCTTTTCATTGTGAAAAAATAGGATTTATATTGTCAAAAGCTGACCCTAACTAATCCTTTGATTTAATACAATGACAAAAACTTTTTTTCCCTTCCTAAAATGTATAACTGGAAAATATTTTTATAACCTGATGAAATGCAAAATTGAGTACTATTTCTAATATTTTCTGTTTTCTGATAAAGGCTTATTTTCCAGTAATTGGAGAAAGGCTGCATTAAGAAATCCAGCAGTACGAGGTCGCAAAACTTTCAAGTGCTAGCTGATATTATTCTTTCCAATAAAAATTGCAGAGGAAAGTGAGAGGAAAGCAGGCTTGTTAACATTGTAGTGGGACTCTAATTCTTGAAATCACCCTTCCTTTAACCAAGTATATCATGTGTTCTTTTCTGACTCTGAAATCTGTGTTTCTGAAATGAAAATAAGTGCCTGTGGTGTCTGGGATTCCTGGAGGTGTAGCAGACTGTCTCTGGTAGGAACAGCAGTTATGATGACAGCGTCTTGGTGGGCTCCAGGACCGAGTAACACTGTCTGTAGGTCCCAAGTGGAAACATGACCATCCTCTGCCTGGCAGATGAATGCAGCATTTGAAAAACATTGTGTTGGATCTGTAACCTTGAATCCTATCCGCTGGAACTCTACTTCCTCATTTAGCTTGTGCAAGGTGTTTGGACCTAAGTCTTCTTATGGCCATGAACTCTCTTGGGAAGGTAAGCTGCAGTGAAAGCTGCAGTTTAACACAGGAGTAGCACACTAGCTTTCTTGTGCAGCAGCCTAAGTAAATGTTTGCATTGAAACAAGTTTTTAATTAACACAACTCTGCAGTCTCAGAGAATCACAGAATATCCTGAGTTGGAAGGGACTCACAAGGGTAACCTAGTCCAGCTCCTGGTTCTGCACAGGACATCACCAAGAGTCCTGCATGACCCTGAGAACATTGTTCAAACACTTCTTAAATTCTGTCAGGCTTGGTGCTGTGACCACATCCCTGTTCCAGTGCCCAACTATTCTCTTGGGTCCTGTTATTCCAGGCCAGAGGTTTGGAATGCAGTCTACTGGGGCTTTCATTTAGTGGCTTATTATTTAATGTGTCCATTGAATATTGGACAGGAAGATGTAATGGGCGTTGCTGTTCACATACATATCAAAGTGCATCTGAAAGACCACAGAATCACAGAACCACAGAATGGTAATGGCTGGCGTTGGAAGTGTCCTCTGGAGGTCATCCAGTCCCCCCGACCTGGCTAGAACAGGTTCACCTGGAGCAAGTTGAACAGGACCTTGTCAAGGTAGGTTTTGAATATCTTGAGACAAGGGAGCTCCACAAGATCTCTGGGCTGCCTGTTCCAGGGTTGTTTGAGGTCACCCTCACAGTAAAGAAGTTCTTCCTCATATTCAGATAATCATGTTCTGTGCTTTAGTTAGTGACCTTTACTATGTGTCCTTTTACTGGGCACCAGTGAAAAGTGTCTGCCTCTGTCCTCTCAGTAAAGACCAATACAAAGAAGGCGGTCAGTAACTCCACCTCTTCTTCAACACCAGGAAACCCATCCAATGCAGCAGTGGACCCACATTTTCCCTAGTCTTGCTGCCAGAGCATTCAAAGAAGCCTTTTCTTGCTGTTCTTTATATCCTTTGTGAGATTTCATTCCAAAAGGAGCTTAGCCATCTCTGTCATATCTCTGCATCCTTTGGCAATGTTCCTTTGTTCCTTCCAAACACCCTCTTCCTTTTTCCATACTTCATTAAATTCTTTTGTCTGTTTTTGCCAGAAGCTTCTTGCTCATCCACCCATTCCATGTTTCTGTGTGCTTTAATCAAAACAACTTCACAAGCAAGAACTGTATCATCTTCCAATTCCATTACCTCTGTATACCAGAGTAAGAAGAGATAAGGCAAAAGTAAAGACTGTAAAAGTTATGTGAGTTTATGGTACTGAACTCTTGTAATGTTCTTGCAGAATTCCTGTTTATCACAATTTTATCCTCTCTGTGTGAAGTCCAGTCTTTCCCCTAAATATAATTTTATGCACTGAAAGCTCCCAGACTGTCAGAGACTTAGGATGAGACAACAAGTAGTTCCTAGGAAACGTGATGTTCCATGTCTATGTACTGAAATAAATTTATCTTTCACTTAATAGCAGAACAAATTAGTCATAATCTCAGATGCTGGTGCACATTATGCTGAGACATACCCACACTAATATGTTTTCTGATAAAGCAAATGCTCGCTCTGTCAGGGTACAAATCATATTTTGCCTCCAGTAAAGTTGAGGGGGAGAGAACTGAAATCTGTGTCAGGGCTGCTTACTTGAGGAAATTTGGAAATTTTTAGCAGATTTCATTAAGCATGTGCATAGACCTCCGCACTCAAGGCTGGAAAATTAGAATGCAAGTGGGAAATGATAGAAACAAAGCAAGACAGGAGAAGCAAGCACTATCATGGATATGTAAGAGTGTCTCACAGATCCATCCATGTATGAAAACTACAAATCTGCCCTATTTATAAACATGTTGTTATCCTACTTTCATGACTTTTTCCAGTTCTTTAATGTGATTGGATCTTCTCTAACAGGACTTTCAGCCTGACACTGTGAAGCAGCGCAGTGGTGTTATCAGTGACACAGAGAGACTGAATGTGATAATCACTTTGCTTTGATTTTAACTGGTAAGTCTGTTTCTGGACACTTCTGGCCCAACATCTGGTCACTTTAAATCAGAAAAACACATATATTTCCCTTTCTCAACTTTTAATCAGATATTGGAACCAGTAGCCATTCAAAAGGTGAATAATACCCTCAGATTTTATTACAAGGGAGAGGGAGAGAAGGCTGTGAATATTTCCTTACTAGGTGTTTTTTAAGTATTTATTTAATATTTTAATATATAATATTCCAATTCTAGGTTATTCTATCAAATATTTTCTGTTCTTAAAATGTCAATTTATTAATTTCTACTGTTTTACTATTACAGCCGCTATAATTTCACCTATTAAAGATACTATAATTACAAAGGTCCTAAATATTTTCATCATTGTATTTGCCTAAAAAAATTAGCCAACCATAAATAAGGACTATGAAAAAAATAAGCAAGTTTTTTAATAATGAGATCTCACTCCTGATTTACAGTGGCAGATGATGTATAAAATATGAATGAAGTTAATACTGAACTATAATGCCACTACATCAGCTGCCAGATAGCACAGCTGTTATACTGGGAATTTGTGTCTGTCTCTATCTTTCCAAAGAAAATGAAAAAAATTTTACAGAGCATCATTGAATATGAACAAGAATGATAAAAGTATCTGTTAATAATAGTAAAAATAGACAAGTCATGACTCTTGATGATAATGCTAAAACCCAGTTTCTTAGAGGTACAGCAGTAATGAACACTTCATGTTCAACTTTACATTAACGTATGATTCAATATGTCTTCATAACATGGGGAAGATATAATAGTGAATTCCAGCATTCCAAAAGTCAGTGGCAATTTTCTCTCCCTAACTTTAGAACATACAGGGTCTTATGTGGTGTTCTGACCAAAACAAAAGGTAACCCCTATTTCATTCAACTTCCTACAGAAAAGAACAAGACAACATTTTGGAGAGCGGCTAGGCTGCACATAAAATTTCCGCAGATGAGACTGAACAGTTGTGCATGGCAGGCTGTGAAATGTCCTGTACTTAACTCATGCTATTTGTAAACAAGTTTTCTGCATACCCACTCTGACCTCACCTGGAGCAATTTAAACCTGTTGCCTTTCGTTGCACACTCAGTGATCATGGGAGGCAAATGATTCTTCTTGGCCTCGAGGCAGCTCACCTCCTGAGTTGAGGACTCTAATCACACTTTCCCTCAGTTTTCATTGGTATGAGATGAGACAATGGAAGCTATTTCAGCCTCTTGCAATAAATTTTGTTGTCACCAAATCCAGACATTGTTCTCTAATGTCTTATCTCCATCTGCCCATGTCCCTCAAAAAATCAGATATGACAAGGCTAGGAATGAAAACCTTTTATGTGAAAACATCTACTCATTTTAATAAAACTAGTTAAGTCATCTGTTCTGGGGATGCAGTTCCACTGCAGGAGAATGTTTTAATATTTTAGAAACTATGTTTCTCATCACTGTCAAGTACAACACTCCCTTTTTTCTATCAGGATGGCAAGCTGTTCAGAGTAAAGGTGTAGCTGAGAGTTACAAGAGAAAATCAGGCACTTAAAAAATCTACGTAAAGTATTATTTTCTTCTGAAAAAATATATTTGGTTTCATAGTCTTTAACTAATTAGTACTCATTAGAAAAATTAAACTGAAATTAAAATGGTGAAGAATATTTTATTTTTTGTAGCATGTGTAATTCTTTCTCATCTGTAAACATTCACTTAAACTTATTCTGAAAATTACTATGGATTACTAGTGCAGGAGAGAGATCAGATGATAGAAAATTCCAACACAAATCAGCACCAAGACAGATCTTAACGGTAATCTTGTACGGGTGGTCAAGAAGCAATGAACATTAAGGATACAACCTTGGATTCAAAAAAATTGAGTATTTTTGCACTTTCAGACAGAATGAAAACATACTTTCTGTTCTTACAAATCCAAAATTCAAGATTTTAAGTGGTGAATTAAAGCTTACAATAGGTGATTTTTTTCATGCATCTCTGATCTCGTCTTTGACTTTTATTTTGTGAAATTCATATGTATGTTAAATACCTGTATGAAAACACAGCATGTGAAACAATTATCAGTGCATGAGTTGAGTTAATTTCTTTCTCTTTAAAGACATTTTAAGTAAATCACTACTCAGAAATGAGAAACGAACAAGTGAATTCAGTATGTTTTGCTACGACTAGGCAGTTTATCTAATCAAAAATCTCATTGAGCATCAGATTGTTTTTTACAGTAGAATGAATTCTAATTTTTTTAAGAAATTGAATTTTCCAATTTCCATGACTAAGCTGTCATACATGTATGGCTGAATGCACTAATATCCCTTCCACTGTGTTATCTGTATAATCTCTGATTAACAACACGTTCTATAAAGTCATTACTCCCATCTGATAACTGGTGAGGAAAAGCAGTCATTGCCTGAGATTAAACAAATAAACAAACAAATCCCCTAATAAAGACAACAATTAGATTCAGTGCTTTTTTGATGTTTTCTTAAACATCAAAAGAATGTGGGCTTTTTGTGTTTGTTGTTCTTTTTCTGTTTATTAAATAGTTTCAGGGTTGAGGAGATGGAATCTTTTCATGTCTGTTAGAATACCTAGTCATTGTACAGTTGAAAGTTGTTAATTCATGAAGTAATTCTTGAATAACCCTTTTAGAAACATGTAATTTAATATAAAGAGCAAAGATAATATGGCAAACCCTTGGCACATTGTGTCCTTCTTACAAAGGGGAAATGCATTAATATAATCCAGATGTGGTGAACTCTGCCAGTGTTACTTAAACCATGCTATTCAAATAAATAAAATTTATTTTGATTCAAATAAAAGGGCCATAGCTACAGTTTAAAAAAATCAGTCTTACATTATTTTAGAGTAATTTTGCTATGATAACTGGGGTAAAATGACCATATTGTTTATTTACCATATAAGAAAACTCCTTTTATGGTCAACATATTTGCTCTTTAATTACTAAAGACAACTGCAATTCCTTTAAACCTGCATCAACCTTCCGTATTTATTATAGACCACAAATAATCTCATTTCTACTTTAAGACTTTGTTTTCTGTAAATACCTCTACCTCATAGTAGCTGAGAAATACGAGAAATTTCCAGAGTCAGAATCCAGCAAACTGATGGCCAGATTACTATTCTTATTTCTTATTCTGCTCTGTAGACTCCCATTTGAATGTCAACATCAAAACTTTGATGATTATAGTATTTTTCAAGCCCACAACATTTTTCACATCTTGTTTTATGGATGGATGTTATTTGAAATTGTCTTAGCAATGTCATTTTGACACTTGTGTCCAATGTAGGATAACATGATGTTCAGTGCTCTTTATACATTTAATCTCTAGGTAGAAAAACATGGTATATCTTTTTTCTTAAACAGCAGTTTTTACATACATCGCTGTTTTGATGAAGTTTTCATCAAAATCTTGATTAGGGCATATGTTCCAGATGGCTTTCTTATGCATTCTCTGTTTCTCATCACTCCTGAAACTAATTTTTTTTCTGTTTTCATAATTGTGTAATTAATTTTCTTGTTCTGAGTTATGGCATAGATGCTTTTTTAGAGAACTGCACTCTGTTAACAAGAACTATTCCCTTGAATTTCTAGCTGTGTGAAGTAGTTCTTCTCATTCTTAGCCTGGGCATTGTGCTGATGCTTGATAAACAGCAATTAATTCTCTTTCATTCCAGGAGAGATTTCCAATGCTGTGCTAACTAATATGAATATCCTTGCATAATTTTTCAGCAATATCCAGTGAGATACACATTGTAAATACATGCTTTCATCAAGGTGAAAATCAGAACTGCAACAGACTAGAAAAGCTGACTTGTTCAAGAGAATAGAAAAAATAACAAGATGCACACACTGTTCTCACCAACAGAATCACACACAGAATCACAGAATTTCTAGGTTGGAAGGGACCTTTAAGATCATCGAGTCCAACCCATGTTCTAACAGTTCAACTACAGGTAGGTATTGAGAGAAATTTGTACCTCTCCCTAAATTTAAAGTAACTCTTTATACATTTATACCTAAGTTCATTGAAGAAAAAAGTTAATACAACAGAAAAAAAAAATCCTAACTCTTTGTCCTTGTCCTTACATTTTCTATTTCACCTCACAGGAAAAGAAAAGAGGCAGAAGTACTGTGCTTGTTGCTGAGTGTTTGAAAAATTGACGAATGAAAAATAAAGGAACCACTTACCAGCTTTGAGATATGACTATAGTATATCACTCTTTCATTTGACACATGACCTGACCATTGCCATGGGAACTGGCAGGAAGCAAAGTGCCACATGATAGAAAGCTGCTGTGGAGTGGTAAAGGCTAACAGCATTAAATGGATGAAGGGGTTAAAAGGTTAGGAAAATTCTGGTTGTTCCTCTGTGTAGTGTGACTAGGAAAGCGTATTTCAGACTTAAACAAGCTGTGTTAGAAAGGGCAGAGATTAAAGTATGAAAAATAATATTCATACCCCTACGCCATTAAATCTTTTCTATTTTTCTTTGCGCATTCGCTTAGCCTTTAGCAGCAGAATGCAGTCTTAGGAATGAATGTGAAATGTTTTTAAAATGCAATAGAAAAAGTAGAGTAAAATCAATAGTAGTGTGGGGAATGACTTGAGAAGTTTGTGTTTTCACAGTGGTAATCAAAAAGTAATTTTATATCCAATATTTTGTATTGATTGTTTGTGAAACTGTAATGCATTCTATTATACATCTTGTTGTCTGGTTATAAATATGTGTACCATCTTGTTGGGGTTTTCTTTTCTTATTGAGTTTCCTTTTCTCCAAGACAATTTTTTTTTTTCATGTTCATAATACTGGAAGCCAAGTATCAGGCTATGGATATTATTTGAGCTAACATTAGCCCCTTGCTAACATCTTTTGACTTTGTTTGGAGGGGAACAAAAGGACACAAGGCAGAACACAGTCCTTCCTTCAACCAGCACTGTTTACAGGTGATTCACCCACTAGCTGTCAAGTGTTTTCTTCTTTCAGCTTCTGGTCAACCTCCCAGAAAATTCACGCCAAATTGTATTTTCTTCTATACAAAAGCAAAATACCTCGTTTTGAACCTATATTGTAAACATTCAGACACAAATAAATCCTGTTAAATATATAAAATGCACTGTAAAGACAATGAAAATGGAAAAATGACCAAACCCCCCCCCCAGCTGTCTTTTTATCAATCCCTTAATTCTAAGTCCGTTCCTGAGTGTCATGAGCCCAAAAGATATCTCAGACTCTTTGAGGTTAGTGACTGGGTGATGGCTGCTTTAATACATAATATTATGAAGTTTCAGGCAGAACCCCCATTGTACTTTCTAAAAAATTTATTGTAAGTAAATTTTATTACCATAAATTGATTTGTCAGATTTATTTTTTCTTTCAGATATATTTTAACTGAAACTTCCTAGAATTTGACTGTTTATTAGCGCATTTTCTTAATATAGTCTCCCTTAGTATTATAGCCTATAATACTAAGCCATCACAGTCTGTTGTTAAAAAAAATATTTTTTGATTTTTGCTACTTCTGATATTTATGGAGGTCTTAGAGATTACAATTTCTCCACAGGCTCCATAAACTAAATGTGAAAAAAATATGTATTACATTAAAAGTGTTTTTGTACAGAGGCGACTGAAAAAATTATCCTGCATTAAAAAAAATCAAATGAATCTTACTTCTTCTGTTATTCACTGAGTATTTTTTACTGAAAACTGTAGCCAGTTACAGAGTGGAACTTTTAGCCATTATTACCAGGTTGTTTTCCAAGGTAGGCATTTTAAATTCAGACTAAAGAAACATGTAGCCTGCTGGCTGTGTAAATTCTGCATGTAAAAGGTGGAAAAGGGTTTACAGATAGGGCTTCAGTGGTATTTTTCAAAGAGGGCTTAAAAGAAAATTGAAATGCTCTGTCCATAACTAGCAGAATTTTGGAATATCTCTTTTGTGAAAAATCCAATTTTTCCCTTATCAATGCAAGTTGATTTTTTTTTTCTCTCATCAGACAACAGATTTTAAAGTGCTTCAATTGGGAATTTCCAAACAAATTTACTTTTCTCCAAGTGAAGTGATTTTTCCATTACACTTTTTATGTGTTACTGGAACTGTGGTTTGTATACAGAATCTTTAATTTCCCTTAGGCGAAATTCACTTTGCCTTATATCTGAAATACATCTGCCAGCGGGAAACATAGTCCTGGAAATCTTATGCTATGTCCCAGGCTAATTTTCTCCACATGAATGTCTTTCCAGAGAGATCAAATCAGAAAGGACAGCATGAATCTAAATTGGTGAATCTGTTTCACCAAAAAGCTCTTTAAGCTTATTGGCAGTTCAGCCAACAGTTTATAAGACAATATATAATTGAGGATTTCTAATTTTTTTTTAGAAAACTAAATCGCCTTTCAGTCTATTTGTGGAAACAAAAATCAAAATAGTTTTGTATGATTCGATTGACAGAATCATGTAAGGAAAGAAGGTTGTTTGCATCTGTAGCTATTTCATTGCCATATCTTCATATTTTGAGATTTGTAATTGATATTTTAGGATTTTTGTCTCTTATTTAGACACAAAATTTGTGCATTTCAGCACAGTTCATGTTGGCATGTACATATTAAACCTATATATTTATTATTACTTTAAAAATTTGACTACAGTATGCGAAGTAGAAGATAAGTCTTTCCACCAGTTTTTTTTTATTTTTGCTAGTTTAGAAAAAGAAAAAAAAAAACAAAAACAAAAACATGTTTTTTCATTATACTATATCACTGTCAGTCTCAACACTTTAGTGGCATTTAGCTAGCACCAGCATAATTATATTTATAATTAAGGTAACCGCAGATCTTGTCTCTGGTTTATATCTCATATATGTAATATTGTACTTTAAAAAAACTATTTATAAATAATACCTATAGATAAATATTTGTGATTGAATCTTGTTTCATCTGTACTGTTTCATGTCTCTTGTCAAAAAAAACCAGCAATTTTTCAATTCAAAGTACCCAGCTGGAGAGAAGATAGATTCCTCAGGTGCTACCTGTCTTGACCATTCAGATGCTATTTAATTTATTAGTTAAGAGTGATCTTTTTTTCTTTTTTTGTTATGCACAAGTTCAGGATATAAAGACATTTCAGATTACACTTGAATGTATTTTAGAATATTTGTCATCATATGGATATAGTCTATGCTGATGAAAATTACTGCCATAAAATCTCATTCCATGTTGGAGGAATATGCAAGAATTATTCAAATTTCATGTAAGATTTTAGTAACAAAAACCCCTCCTGTTATAAAACAATACAGATCAGAGTAGAAGTGTGACTTCTTGCAGTACAAATAAAGCAGTTTCAGTAACGTAATGGAAAAAATATGAGAATAATTTTTTTAAACAATAAACTTAAGTGCACAAATTCATTCAGTCCTGCAGAATAAGATATATCTCTGTCTCATTTACAGACAAAAGTGTATGATATATAATTTTATATAATTTAAATGTTTTAAGACCAGAATGTGCTATTTTAAGTGTTTTCTTTGAATCCATGTCTAACATAGGTCATACAATTTCATCATACTTCATGTATCATGACAATCTTTTAGAATAATGCAGACTTATTTTTTCAAATATATTACAGTTTGAGACACTTCAGTGAGTTAAAATTTCATGCACCATGACCTTACACCTGTTCTTTGAATGGTTAATTTCCAAGTCACTTTATAAGCCACTCATCACATTTTATAACTTATCACATTATGTAATACAAACTATCTTCTAAACTACCTCTGATATACAGAGAAAAAAATGAAAATGCTAATTTTGTTTACTTTTCAAAATCACAAAATAGTGCGCAAGTATATGTAAAAGTTATCTTTCTCATACCCAGAGAAAATGACCCAGAACCACTTCAGAACAAAGCCCCTCTATTGGAATAAGGTTCAAAACACAGAACTACCTGTGCAGGAATATCAGCATCTGTCCCTAAACTTTGCTTCTGTGCAGCAGATGAAGCTGCCACATATGCACCTAAGCTTTAATTTTGTAGAACCAGTGTTTTTAGGAAAGATAACTGTATTTTCTCTAAAAGGTTATGTAGCTTCCTGGTAATCTATTGCTATCAAATATAAACAGTTTGCTCCAACATAGATACATTGAATTTTTTTCTGAGAATGAAAATGTGTGACCTTTTACTTGTTTTATTTATTTTACTGTATTTGTTTGTTTGTTTGTTTTAATTTACTTGGTGGCTGAAATGTTAAACGGTATTTAGGAACTCAAAACCATATCTAGAACATATCTAGGTAAAATGAAGAGCAATTGAAATTCAAGTGGCCCCTAAATTTTCTTTACACTGATAGTAATGGTGTTTCACCTCAGTGATTTCCCCTTGCAAACATATAATTCCTTGACAAATCAAATTCTTCCATAAGCAGTGGAATGTCTGAGAGACTCTTCCAGAACATCTAAAACTTACTATATTATTATTATTATTATTATTATTATTATTATTATTATTATTATTATTATTATTATTATTATTATTATTATTATTATTATTATTATTCCTCCTAGAAAAGTATCTTTGTTGAGCACAGAATAAGCCTAATTTCCTAAGGCCACAAATTGGTCAAATTTCATGCACATGAAATTTGGTCAAATTTCTTTATGTACAAATTGCTTTATGAATCATAATTTTTGTTCTCATGAAAATTAAGTGTTTATCTTAATAAATTAACATGAGGACCCCATTCCAAAAAATATGCACAATGTATATTTTGGAGTGGAAATTATTCTAAAGATATGACACAACATTATCCTAACTGTTGAAATGCAAGGACACCTATAAGAATGAAATAAAAATGCAACAAACAAAAAGATCCACGGACAAGATACTTTTATTTTTTTTCTTCGGTCTTGTTTGCCTAATTCTTAACATTTGTTGTTAATTTTAGCTTCTTATGAAAACAAGAGCCCTTTATTATTTTCCTTTCACTGATGGGAAGATAGGATCATGGAAAGACAGATGATTTAGAATCTTGCAGTGATGTGTGTTGGCATCTTGTCATAGTGATTCTCATATTAGCAACAATATTTTTGTGGTCCATGTTGTGTGAATTAAGTTATTATAAATTTTAGGGGAGAAATGGGTATCTCTGTACTGGGTTTTGGGCTTGCTACCTCTTAATTAGACTGCAAGTTGATGCTTCAAATGATATAATACCATATTGCTCATTTAAGAACTTCAGGCATGCTCAAAGTCTCAGAATGATCAATATTTCCATTGCTCAGGTAGGATATGTAAAGAATATCTTTTGCCTGACACTAACATGTTCAAGCTTCCTATTTAATGGCATTTTGAGCCACCTGTTGCTTATAGCAATTGATGAAGGTATCTCCAGTAACAGTTTTAGGAGAAATTAAGGGCACACTTAAAAGTTCAGTCTCAATTTTCAGGACTCCTGTGTGAAATTGAAACACAAATGTTGCTGAAGACTGAGGTGATGCAACACAGCAGAGAAGTCACTCTCTTTTCCCCTCTGACAGTACATTAAAACATAATCATGTTATGAATTCAGATAGACCACATGTAATGGTTGGCCCAAACATTTCTTTGAAATGGTTTTTTTTTTTTTTTGTGTTTAAATCTTCTGCACTATTGCAAAAAGCATGCCCATTGACAAGCTTCTAAACAGCAATTAAAGTGGAATAAGTTAGTCAAGGAGAAAAATAATTAGAAAATATGTGTTTAATGCATACTAATAGAAGTCTTTAGATATTACATTGTGCCTTGATGTTTCATTTACCTCTTTAGACATAAATGTTGCCATCATCTTTTAGTGATTTATACAATACCAGTTTTGATTCATTACTCTTCTTTCCTACCATGTCTGTGTACACAATCTTCTCAGAAAAGAAATAAGCAAATTGATCCCTTCTGTCTAAAGTTTATGGAACAAGGTTAGAATCAATTTTTAGTGCATCTATAGCACTGATAATTTAATTTATACCTGAGTTACAGATGATAAAAGAGCTGAAGCAAAGAAAACAGGACACAACATAAACAATACTGCTGATCTGTAAAGTCAATGGTTCCACCACTCCTTTAGATATTTGCCATTTTTTTTTAAGAGTCTTTGATTTCTCCTCCTTTCTGAATGTTTCTGGAGCGAGATTAATTTTCTTTTGTGAACCCAAAATTTAACACACAGACAGAGACACAGTTACCAGCCTTTACTTTGTTATTGCTAGAATAATTGCTACTTTTTTATATTTGTATTCTGTTTATTACTAATATTGGCTCTTAGATATTGATAAACCATTCTCTATATGGAACTTTGAATTTTATATACAAAAAAGTTTAGTTTTTTTAATGTCATTATAATGTTCTAATTTCACAAGAATGTTGAAATTAGTGCACAAGCTGCTGTAAATTATAAATCCAGAATCCACCAAAAAATATTGTGTGCTTGGAAAGAGAAAATAAACAGAAAATAGTTCTCAAGCCCTTTTAGTCTCATGCATTTGGTAATAAGGGAGATATTGAATGTTAAAATAATTGTGTTTCTATTTGCAATACTGGAATACCTAGTTTAAAACCATTACTCCTTTTCCTATGACCTCAGGCCCTGATAGAAATCCCTCCCTCTGTTTAACTGCGTTAAGTATTGAAAGGCTGTGACAAAGTCTCCCTGGACCCTTCTCCAGGACCCGGGATGCATATTGTTGGATCCTACACACTCGTGTGGCTGTGTCCCAGGATTGCATGATCAAGACAGGCAAGAAGTTTTAATGTATAGCCTCCACAGTGGAATAAAACCAGGGGCAGCATACTCTGTATTTGACTCTAATTTGTACTGGTGGAGAATGAATGGGGACAGAGACCTCATCAGTGCCCCGATATAGCTGAGAAGCACTGTTTCATCTGAGGAAACAAGGAAGTGGGTTGTTGTTAAGTATCTTTGAAGGTCCATTGCATGCAGAGATGCATTCCATGCAGTTCACAAGCAGTTGTCCAAATTGAATTCTTACAGAGGTCCCTGCATGAGGCCACAGAGTTCTACTATACAAAATATTTGATTGAAGAAATTTTTAGCATATAAATTTAATTGTTTCAGTGGATTTTCCCTATTTTGCTTTCTTTCACTTCCACATTTATTAAAACATTTGGGATCTGACATTTATTGGAACACCCACAATCTCTAAATTGCAATATTTGCATTAATTTCTTCAGTTTTGCCTTTTATTTTCAAATAGTTATCACTTTTTTCTTTCTGTTTCTTTTTTGATTTTATATTAAGTTTTTTGTTTAGGCAGAAATCTCAGAAAGTTTGCTCAATTTTCACTCAATTTTCTCTGTAATACAAGAGAAATTTATATCCTGTCTCTAATTCAGGGAGTGAGAATGTTTTTATTGTTTTCAATAGGATCAAGACTACATCAACATACTCAAACTAGCTAATCATAGTATTTTATCTGTTTTTAATGAAGTGGAATGGACTGTCCTTTATAATTCTTATGTTGGATGTATGATAAAACTTCAGATGGAAGGAATTCTTCTCTTGTTTACTCTTTCAGTTCCAAGAGTTCCTTATTGTTTTTGTATGGAAAAATGTAAACCTGCAGTACTAAGGGCAATCTATTGTCAAATATTTTAGAACTGAAACGGAATTCAAGAAGTTCAAGGCACGGAGACACTACTCTTGTATATTATTACTCTATTCCTACTGGCAGTTTTTTCACTATGTGTTTCATCTTCTGTTTTCTAAATATTTTCTTACTGTGTGTAGATAGGTACTGTAGAAAAGTTCTGATATAGATCTAAATACTTCTCATGCCATTTTTTCACTTCTCAGCTATCCAGGAAAAGACCTCTAGAATCTTTCAGCTCAACCTCCTTGAGAAAAATTGAAACATGGAAAATCCTACAACCTATTTTCTAAATCTGGAAAAAGTATATCATTAGGGAAGGAAGACTATTAAACCTCGACATGTGAAATGTTTTAAAAATATTTCAGATTTTTTCCTTTCTTCTCAAAACCTATACAATTAATTCTGTAGTACATTAAGCATTTAAGAAGTTACTGAAGAATATGTCTTATTGAGACACTGTCCCAGAACAGCTTGATGGGGTTAGAAAAAAGATCATTGTTATTCTCAAATCCCAGAGCAGAAACACCTACAGTTTTATTACTGCTGACAGGGATGGTCTAGACTGTTCTTAAAGGTCTCAAGTGCTGGAGGCCCTAGTAACTCTATTCCAGTGCTTCGCTCAGTCTGAGAAATGTTTTCTCATTTTTAACCTGAATTTACAGCTTCCAATGAATGAACTACATTTTTTAAATTGCAGGAGAAAGCAGAAAAATTCAAGTGTTGTATAGAAGTTACAGTATGGTTTTAAAAGAATATCATCATTTTTATATCACAAAAAAGAGTATTAAATACCTTTTTTTACAAATAACACCTTACCAATATGTAAGAAAAGAAATTAAACTTTAGAACTCTTGATTTTACATTCTTTGGTGTAGGGATGTAGAGCGTAAGTAAACATCTTGACATCTCAGATTTTTTTGATGACTGTTCATTGTGTTGGCAATGACTTGAAAATGTGTCACATACTGGAAACAGACTAGATACTAGGGAAAGTTCTTTACCCAGAGGGTGGTTGGGAACTGAGACGGGCTCACCAGGGAAGTGGTCACAGCATCAAACCTGACAGAGCTCAAGTGTTGGACAATGCTCAGGCTCACAGTGTGATTCTTGTGTCCTGTGCAGGGCAAGGAGTTGGATGTCGATCATAGAGGGTCCCTTCCAGCTCAGAATATCCTATGATTCTATTATTCTAGAATATGCTGCTATTTGAACTCGGTCTCTTTGCAGTTTTTAGTTTGTGCAGAGAAATGCTGGACCAGCAGCTCTTACTCTGTAGAATCCGAAGTCTCACTTAAACAGGCATCTCTGTTTTCCTTTAACAATGGAAAGAGGCTGTTTTTCATGAAAATTAGAACCACATATCATGCTTTAAAAAAAAGCCAACAGAATGACACAACAAACCCTCGGATTTTCCAATTATGTGAAAAGATAGAGAAGACACAATAATGCATTTCCTAGAATGGCAGCTAGTGATGTCTTCAAATGGCCTTCACCAGAAGGAAAAAACATACTGCTCTAATCAATACACAGATAGTCTGTAATGTAAAGATTAAAATCAGAATACTTAATAATCTAATACTTTTTCTCTCCATATAGCACTTTGGAAGTCAATATCATTAGAAACCTGGTCCATTTCCCTGCTTTGAAAGCATTATATATTTAAGGTTTCTAAATAATTAATCCAGTCTCTGTGGTAAAAAAATATAAAAAGTAAGTCCATCCATTAACTTCTGCAGTTGCTGCCTGAATATTAGGGGTTTGGTAGTTTTGGTAGTATTTTTTTAAAATACTCAGTGTTCTTTTCCTTCTTGTTGAATTGTGGCTACATTAAAGGAATGGAGTATTAGACCCATGCAGACGCCAAAATAAAGCTTTCTTTTCCTCAATAGTAAATGAGTAAATACATGTGTGTTCATGCACACATGTATCCCTCTCTGATGTAAATGGAAGGCAAGGCAAGGTCACTCTCATGGTACTTATATAAATAGGGCTTAGAAAATAGGTAAAAATGCTCTTTTTTAAATGGATTTTCAGATGTAAGAGGTACAAAAGTTAAAATATTTTTTATTGCAAAATTTATGAAATACTGAATAGATTATCTGCTATTTGGTGCATTACCCATGAATCCTTTACAATTCAGTTACAAAACTACTAATGAGATTTGAATCTTTTATGTATTCACAGATTAGAAGTAGATACTGGAATTTGACCGCTGTTGCATTAAAAATAACATTAATTTCATAGAATCATAGAATGGTTTGGGTTGGAAGTGATCTTAAAGATCACCTAGTTCCAACTCGCCTGCCATGGGAAGGAACACAATGTCCTAGCTCAGGTTGCTCATGGCCCACATCCAAACTAACCTTGTACTCTTCTAGGGAAGGACCATTCTTATCCAACCATTTTCCCTACCAAATCCACAGCTCGACTCCTGACTTTTGCAAATGAAGAAATGCCTCCTCATGTTTAAGAAAACTAAAAATAATTTTTAAAAAATCTTAACTCTTTACATTCTAGGTGTTCTTTAACTTAGAAGAGGCACATGGAATTAAGCAATCCTCCAGTTTATGTTACTAGTGTTAAAGCTGTGGAAACAGTGAACTGCTTAGTATCAGTTCAGCAAAAATCCCCTACACAACTTTAAATCAAGAAATGTTGTCAAGGAAATGTTTGGTTCAGTAATAGAGGAGTTTTAAAATGTATCAAGCAGAGGGCATTTGCTGTGGGTTACTTGCTCTATACTAATAAATAATATAGTAAATCCCTTTAGCTCTAACCATAATTCATATGGGGTTTTTTTTGTTGTTGCTGTTGTTGTCTTCTCTACATGCTCTAAATCATGTAAATTGAAGAGTGCTTTGCTCCTGTTCCGGAGGTAAGGCTACAAAGCCAGGATTGCTTTGCCAAACATCTTTAAAATTTCATTCTTTCCATTGCTCCACTTCTCACAAATGCCTCTTCTTCTTTCTACTGTCTAGATATGTTGAATTTTAAAATTAACTTAATAGTAATGGGATGCAAATATTAGTTCTATTGGATGAGAATATTATAGACAGAAGTCTGATTTTTCCCTCCAAATAATGATGAAATAGAATCTGACTCATTCTGCAGCTATGGCATGCATTTTAAATCAATCAGTCTCCATAAAATAAGATCAAAACTTTAAACTGTTTCAAGAGTCTTTTACTCTTAAGCTGCCTGGACATGATGCATGAAGTCCCTGAGTGAAGTAAAAGAGTATATATCCTTTTAACACTCTCAGCATTTACCTTCTGGAGAAATGTGCCAATTTTTGGTATTCCCTGGTTCACATTTGTTGTGAAAAAAAAAAAGATTTTTTTCTATCTGATGTTTACCTATCAACAGCAGAGAATTACCTTAAAAATCTGTACTAACATTTTGCCTTCCTATTAAAATGAAATAAGTCACATTTCTGCTACACTAAGGAAGTTTTTCGGTTTTTGGGGTGCCCTGTTAGTATATTATGCTACTGTGAGACTGTGGTCCAGCAATGACACAGGGACAGAGTTAGAATGAGAAAATTGATGACTCATTGAAAGGAAAATGAAAATGCTGAGTCAAACACAGAATATTTCAAGAGACTTGAAACATTTTCTTTTCTGACATTGTTTGCTCCTGGTCTTCATTGTGGTTTTTTCCCATCTGCATCTGGTATGGTGGTGGTTGCTGTCATCACCAGTGTAACTGTCCTAAACTGCTCTGAAGTGCTAGCAGGTGTTTGTCTAATATGCTATAGTCTTATGCTGCAAATGTCACAGGGATCTGGCAAAATGCACATTAATATTAATTTAAACTATTTCTCCTTTCTGACAATATATATTTTCTCTTAGCAACTATTCAAAGAATCCACCTTACATTCATGCTATGTAGCTGTGGTAGGCCAAAAGAAGAAGACGTTTTGTTCTTGGAAAATAGAAGGTGTTCTAAATGTGTCTTCTTTTAAAAAATGCCATCAAGGATTTATTATACAGGTTAGCCTAGTCCTCATCTTGTATTCATGATTTCCTCACTCTTTCTCCTTCGTAGAGTTTCAGTAGTTTGTGAATTAGTGATGTTTACTTTCCAATGGGATGACTATGCTTTGTTTTTCAGGAGGAAAAAATATTTCTGAGATGATTTCTAAACAAATATTTTTCTGAGATTTGGTGCACTTGCCCAGAAATATTTGTGACATTTTGGAAGTCTGAACACCATGGACCATGCCTTCTGCTTTATATTTGACCAAAAGTAGTGCAGTTTTTGTTTTGGAAAAAAAATTTGTCTGTGTTAGAACTAAAGAAGAGGGGATGGTTGCAAGTAAGAGATTATTTTCAAAATCTCATGCTGGAACTGAACTAAAGCAGTAACACAGATAAGTTTGTATGCTCATCTCTTTCCATGACTTTTTGTTGTCAATGGACCTCTCTGCAAAAAAAAAAAGAAAAAGATAAAATGGTCTTGGCGAGTAAATGGAAAAAGACATTTAGAGAGGTTTCTCTTGCAGACAAAACAGGAAGAACCTGAGTAAAGTGAAACAGAATTGTCTTATAGTTCTGTTTTTGTTTTTGTATTGTTGGTTTTTCACTTGTTTGTTTGTTTTTAAACTAATAATAGATAAAAATGAGTTATTAATTTTAGTGACAAAAGTGAAACTCTGTTGGTAAAATACAAGGCAAGAGTTCATTGCTCAGCTGGTGCCCTGGAAGAAGTTTCTCTGACTGGCCCTTTTCCATATTACAACATGATTTTATGATGATCCTGCTGAGCCCTTTACAATTCTAGGCTGTCAAGTAAGTGAAGAGAAATTCTTGAACATTGTTGGCTTCAATTTACTGGAATCTAAGAAGGCACAATAATCCTTGCTTTTTGTGCCAGGGGAAAATAATGATAATAGAAGGATTTTTTCTCATCTGAGTTCCATGTCTGCCCAATGCTCGTCTGGGTAAAAATAGACAGAACTACTTTCTCCAGGATCATGATGACAAGACTTTTTTCCTTAGCCTTCTCCAAAATTGGAATGTTTCCCTTTAGTACCAATAAGCAAAGTGTTGTCTCACATTCTGCCATTCATTCCAAGCATGAACCAGAGATAAGAAAAAAATTTTGAATCCATTTCAGGTTCCTTTCAAATCTGGTTCAGGGTCAAAATGTAGCATAAGGAAACACAAAATCTTATGAGATGTTAATCTGTTAAAGAGCTCACTCACTCCCTTGCTCTTGACTGAATCCTCCCCTGCTCAGCACTCCTGTCCAGACATTTAAGAGAATGCAGCTTGATTATCAGAACACTTAGAAAACCCTCAAAGAACCCTAAGGATGTTTTCATCTTACACTTAATGCTGTTTATACTGAGAGATCCTTTCAGGTTTTTTTTATTGTGGTGGCAGTGGGCTTCCTTTTTTTGTTTGTTTCTTTGATTTGGTTTTAGTTTTGGGTTTTTTTTCTTTGTTTGGGGATTTTTTTTGCATAGCAGACCTCTTCCTCTTACTTCCAAGTGAAAAATATGGTAACTTTCTGCTGTTGAAATAGTTTGATACCATGATTGCCATGCAAATCTGAATCTTTGTATTGCTTTTCACTTCTGTATTCTAGATTGCTGTTCAAAAATACAGGGTTTTCTGAAAAGTTTAATACAGGTTTCTCATGCACCTATGATTTTACCATGTCAATGCAAGTGAAAATTGCATTAGCTCTGCAAAGTATTGAAAAAATAACAAATACTATTCTGAAAACCTGACACTCACGCAGGGTTCAAGTGTACAGAAGGGGCGATGTAGGAGAAAATTTTATTTCCAGAGTGAAAGATGGAGTAATTTTGAAAGTAAACACATAGATCATCCTGTCCAGGATCTTCTCAATAACAAAAAGTGACTGGAGATGTAATATCTAGTGTTAGCCTGAGAGTGAGCTTTAGCAATGCAGTCTGATTCTTTTTTCCCTAAATGTTTATTTTAGACAAACCTCACAGATAACTGTTGACAGCTTAAAAGTGGATTGAGAGAAAGAGGTTGTTCACTTTTTTCTTTATCTCATATACATATGAGGCATATACAATTTTCCTGCTCATCTTTTTTATTTTTCATACAAAATTATTTATTCTTTGAGCTTGCTCATTTTCTCTTCTTGCTGTTACTGAAGAGGATGTGAATTTTTGGGATCTGATGTTAGTGCAGTAAAGTTGAAAGCAAATTATAGGAAGGTCCCATGCAATGGAAGATGTATCTCAAAAAAAAATATTTTTAACATTTCCACCTTGGCCTTTCTCCTCCAGGCAGGAGGAAAGACAGGAAAGGAAAAAAAAACCAAACCAGCAGATACTGTTTTTTTCCAGTAATGTATTAAAATTATTAAATGTATTAAAATAACTGTCCTTTATAGTTGCAGAATAATTGTAGGCCAGGTCTGGAATTTAGGCTAACACTGAAGAGCAACAGAAGAGTAAGAGTTGTAATATGCTGTTGTTATTACTAACACTTGAAATATCTGCTGTTCTGGTAATAATAGCTATCTGCCATGCAGCAAAATATGAAATATCTGCAAGAATTCTCAAAGGTACGAGATTAAATGAATGCTAGTCACCTTGTAGTTCTAATATTAGTTTATATCTCCACAATAATATTAAATTACTAAAATGAATTACTTATACAGTAGGAATTTGGCAGTTATTCTATTGGAATTCCTGCCATATTGATAGAGTTGAAAACAAATTATTTCAATTCTGTCTACTTAGTCACCATTAGAAAGTCCCTTGGTGAAAGTGACTCTCTGTAAAACACTCATAATCCAAACACATTCTTCCCTTTACTGATTACTCCAACACAAAATGCTTGGGAAATCTGGCTGATGAAATATTTACTTCTGTTTTGGAGCTGAATCAAGTGCTTATGGGTCACAGCTCAAAATGTGACCCAAAGCTTAGAGAATATAAATGGTTTGTGAGAGTCTGTAATAGACCAGAAATATCCACAAACCACCCCCTGCCAAGAAGTAATGTTGTCTACATGTCTCCTGCTTTGTCGGCCTTATTTCCCATTCTGGTAGGTTAATATCTCTAAGGCTGGAATGAAAGGATTTGTGCTAGAAATATATGCAAACATTTATAATTTGAATCTGAAATTCTGCCTTGCTTATAAGATGATTTTCAACTTCTGTCTCCTTTTTCATTTCCCAAAAGACCTTATATTCTATACTCCCCCACTCTGCCTTCCTATTTGTATCACCTCAGGATATTCTTGCCCCATAGTGACTGGATTTGTATATTATGTAGGTTCAGGGAAAAAGATTTACTACACACAGAATTTTAAATCTTTTGGTGGGGCTGCAGGGGACATTCATATCAGCAAAATACAAATATGCCAGGACAAACTTTTCTTACGTAGAATACAGTTTCTCAGAGGCAAATAAAGGCATAATGTCTGAGATATGCTGATACATCTAAATATAAAAGAAGGAGAGAATGAATGAAAGAATCCATTGATAAATCAGGACAATATTTACTGAACTTGCTACAGTGCTGCGTACTGTGAATTTTAGCAATTTTGTGATACAATGCCTTTTAGACTGTGCATTTTTATTCTATCAGTTATTATTTATCTGACCTCTTTACATATAAATGACTGGAAATACTTTTTTTTTTTAATTTTGTTATCATGAATTAAACCACTTCACTCTCTAGTTACTCTTTCTCATTTATATTTATTGCCTATTTTTCCCATATTTTTACTGGAACTTATCAGAAAAGAATTCATCAAATCATATGGGTGGGTATATATATATATATATATATATATATATATATATATATATATATATATATATATATATATATATATGTATATATATATATATATAAACTAATTTTAAAAAGTGAGCAGACAAGTGAAATAAGAATATTTTTTCTTTCTAGGAGAAACAAAATCTTTGTCACAATCCCTCTCAGTTGCCCTGTAATCACTATGTTCATTCTTCCTTAGAAAACATGGAAGGCGAAAAAAAAAAAAAACAGCTATCTGAACTTTCTTCTTCCTGAACATAAGAATAACTTCAAATTGAACATATTGAACATAAACACTTTCTTTTTACACAGCAATGAAGAATATTTATTAATCATTCAGTATCCTCTAAAAAAAAAGGTATGGATAGTGTCATTGTCTGATGATGTTCAATTGGATTGATTTGGGCATTATAAAATAGTGAATATTACAATGGATGTTTCAATCCTGTTCCAACAACAGAGTTGTTCTGTCAACTCATAGGGTTTGAGTTAATAAAATATTCCTGCCTAAAATTTAAAATGCTTTGTCATTCTTTTGAAGAATTTAATAATCATTATATTGCTATGTGACATTTCTAGTTGATATTTTTCGTTTGTGAGTTATATTAATGCATTCATAAATTTTAATGGCAGAAGTAATTGCTGTTAGGAAATTTGACCTGATTAACATAGAGAGTAAAATTTTGGCATACATTCCACCATCAGAACTGTTATGTTCATGACATAGAACTTGTCTTTTTTGAAGAACAGTCAATTTTTTCCAGATATTTCAAACAATGCATCATTCTTAGTGCACCGCGGTATGTTGTCTCTTCAGGCAAGCTTTGGAATTAAATGCCAGGCATTACCTATACCTATGCTTATGGTCATGAAGTACTATTCTTGTATGGAAGCCTGCTGTACGTTTGCCTATGTTGGTAGAAGATGGTTTTTATCCCCTCCTAGTAATTTTCTGTAATTATTTCTCCATACCCTGTATTACCAATTTCTTACTCTTTACCTCGCAGCTGTAACGAAGTTGAGCAAGTTGCAGAGGAATTATGTTCAAGGGAACTGGAGTAGTTTTCATACTTGGGGTGTTGAGTTGAAAGCAGCAGTACTTCCAAACACATCGAAACGCCTACTTTCCCATTGTCATAGCTGCCTAGGTGAGGCGCCTTTTATGCTGTGGTATTTGACAAGTACTTTCTGTGCAGCACCAAAAAATGCAATTTTATATTCTTCATGCCATTATATTCTTCACCACCATTAGGTGCATATTGTCATAAAACTGATTTTTTCAGTGCTTTTATCTATGGGATTGAAAAAAAAATCAGGAATATTCAGGTCACTGAAAAAATTGGGGTTTAAACAAAGCCATGTTGAAAGCTACTAAACACCATTTTTTGATAGCTTTATGCCATTCGTATAACTTCTGGAGTTATTAATATATTTCTTTAGGAATAAGGTTGCTGCTTAGTACAGACACACCAGAGAGTTAGTTTGGTCCTTGGATACTTGCTGTGTATGCATTTCTGAATTGTATTTGTGAAATATTTTTGCATCCAATGGATTTATGTATTATTAACATAATTTCCTGTAGAAATTTCTTCCTAAAGTTGAACTTCAGTAGTTAATGTCTAGCAGGCTTCTGAAGGTGGTTGATAAATAACTGTTTGTCCTGGGACATCATATAAATATGTCAATTTCCTCATTTAATTTCTTAATGCCCTATGTTTCTTAGTATCCTACGTGTACTTAGGTTGCTTTTTTGAGATTGCCACTCCAATGGTCATGTGTTCTTCTCTGATATTTATTTAAAAGTGAATTAAAAATTTCTAAGATGATCTCAACATGATCTAGTGTCCTTAAAAGATTTCTTCATAAAATTTGATGTGTTAGCTTTAGACAATCCAGTAAATAGCCTAATTTAATATAATTTGCCGGGAAAGTGGACAAACAAAATTTCTGATTAGCCAACATCTTAATACGAAACTGTTGGAGACTAGTGAAATTCTGGATGCCTGAGACAAAATAGAGGTGATAAGAAAGCATCAAGCCTTTTTGAGTTTTTTTGCTTATTTGGTTTGGGGTTTTGTTGTTGTTGTTGTTTCTTTTTGCTTTTTCCCCCAACAGACATATTTTGAAGAATGATCATATCTGGACACAGATCAGCTTGCGGAACTGTTCAGTTCTGGTCAGAGAGTTTTCATCAAAATATGATACCAAAGTTTAGGTATGTGGTTTATTTGCTATGGTTTTCCTTCAGTAACCATACTGAGCTTTCTCTAACTTAAGGTGTAGTATGATTCTGATTAAGATAAATCCATACAGGAAGATTGCAATTTTTCATCAGTACAATGTTAGCACTGAATTTCAAGAGATTCCTTGGCTTTGAAAGAATTCACTCTTATGGGCAATATTTCCTTTTTCCCTTGGTTTCCTCAATCCGCATGTTAACATTCTGAAAAATTCAGATCACCACACCTACTGTAATAATATATACATGGTCTTTTGTAAAAATAGAGCAAAAAAAATTAAATTAAGAAAAAATAAGTAGCATTTCCACAGGGGAAAAAGTATTCATTTCACAGACTTATAGAGGGCTTTATCTAGAAAATTGAACTTTTTTTTGACATCTCATCTAAGAAAATTTACTTCTTCATTCATCAAAAACCAGTTCAAAACCCCACCCTGGACACAAACATGCTGAGATCTGAAAGAGTATCAGCATGGCTTATTTGTCCTACAAATATGCCCTAATTGTCATGAGAGGAGCTGTCATACTTTCCTCAGGCTCATTCTTTGGGACTGTCACAGATTCAAGAAGGTATGCTTTTCTAGTTGCTAAAATGAATGGGTAAAAGTCTAGAATTGGAACCTCTGTGCCCATATAAATTTCTTTTCCAATACAGTAGACTGAAATCTTTTGCCCATACATTGCTAAGTGCTGCACAGGGGCTAGTAAGATGTTTATTCTAGAGGTCACACTAATCTAATTAGGACACTTCAGTGATTCTAGAGACATGTTTAAAATGTATTCAGGCAGGCTAGTACCCGACGTACATTATGCAAAATAGTGTAAGGAAGAGGAAAAGTGAAAAGTCCACTTTGTTTGCCAATCCACTGGACAATGATATGCTTCCATATTGGTAGATACTTCAAAGTCTTGGAGCAATAGAGAGCTCCATTGCTCTACTGAAGCAATTAGAGAAAATACTATCAATTCTGAGGTAAGCTAACACTAGCAGTATGAGCTTCTTCACAAGTCAAAAATCAGTCATGGCTATGTTCAATCTATCTTTTTCTTGCAAAAGATTTTAGTACTTCTACACTGAGCCACCAATAGATCAGCGGAACAACTTTATTTCAAAAAAAAAATCTAAGTATAGTCGTCAATGCTGTCACAGATAAAAACCCCAAAAGGTCATAGTAAATATAGTTTTGTACAAAAGCAAGAAAACTGAATTACATCATTTGCTCCCAAGAATACTCTGCTATGCCCAAAACCAGCTTGCAGTTTTCCTCTTTGGGATCCAGACCTGTCAGAAAATCTTCAAGGCATTTTCCTGGTATGTGAACCCACAACATGAAAATCTGTTCCTCTGTGTGTTGTCAATGCTGTATGTCACCTTCTGTGAATTTTGGCTACAGAACCCCAAAGCTGCTAAAAATCAACATATTGAAGTATCATTGTTTTGAGGACTCAGCTGAGTCCTCAAATTGCTAATGACATCATATCACGGATCTTGTACTATTATAACTACAAAAGCAACATTAAAACAACTACAAAAAGTTATACTGAAAAATACAGCAGTTCAAATGGCAATACAGAAGAGAGGTTGATCAAGCCTATGCCATTAACATATGCAGAGAATGATGAACCTGGGGATCTGCCTATGAAGAAGTAATAAAATGTGACATTAAAGACTGCAAATTTTAATTTTCCATTGATTTCAACTTTTCACTACCCTACCAAGTTCAGATAAAGGATATTCTTTTGCTACAGTTACTAACTTAAACTCTGAGAAAAAGGTAAGCGTTTTACAGGCTATATACCTCATATTATGGTATAAACTGTAAATGATAAAGAAAGATAAATGAAGATAAAGAATATTAAGATATCTTTCCAGAACCTTAAAATACTTAGAGTGAAGTGAAAAAACTTAGTTTGGAATATCATTCTGGTCAAAAACTCTTGTCAGTTTGGCAACCAGTGACTATACTGAAAAAGACAAAGATGACTTCAAAAGTAATTAATATCTTTTGGCAATTTCTCAAAATACATGGCCTGGTTTCCTCTTTGTGAAAAATAACAGAAATTTGAATTTATTTATTCTTATCTTAAGTGAACTAAGATTTTTTTAAATATCTGCAGAGGTAAGTTTTATTTTAGTCTTTGCATGAATTTTAGTTAGCTATTATGTTTTTTTCCTATTTTTTTCATTTTGATTTTGTTTTCACGTTAGATTTTTTTCAGACAGGAAAAGATAAAAAAATGGATTGGAGTAGGGGAAGTTCTAAAATAATACCCAAATGAGCATCATAAATAATATTAAAATGGTATTTATTACAGGTGAAATAAGTATTTTTCATGAGTATGTCAAGCTGTCTGGTGACGCTTTGCACAACAGGAATCATACAAATATGATTTGAGGTCATAGTGGAGTACTCCTGCTATAGTTTTTCATTAATTTCTTTTCAATATATCAAGCACATCAACTTTGAATCACCTTTCTGCAACATTTCCTGGTACATTCCATAATTAATTTCTCCTCTAATTTCAGTACTGACCAATGTTCTCTGTATCTTCTGCACCTGGTCCTGCCTTTTGTTCAGAAAAAGAAAAATGAACCCTTTTACCCTTCAGCTCATCTATGCTGTCTTCTGATTTTTTTTTTCTTCAGCTTTACCTTGTATTTTCTACACCATTGTGTCCAAGCAGCCTCCTCTGAAAACCAGGTTCATGTTCTCACAGAAGACTTGTTGTTGAAGAAAAGTAGGGAAAACAGTTATGATCAAGGGAATGATTTTCAAAAAGAACTTTTTATCAAGGATTTCCCTTAGGTTATGTCCTTTTAAACATAGGTAGTTCAAGTGTCTTGGGCATTGCAATAAACAATAACATTTAGAATGTTCTTAACTGGCTCGTGTAATGTTTTGTAATTCAAAGTCTAAGGGATTTTTTGTTGGTTGGTTTTGGTTTTTTTCTTGAAGCATAGTATAGAAATTGTTTCAATGATTATTTTAATGAACAAGAATATGAATTTCATTTAATAATAAAGTTGCTACTCAATTTTTTGCCTTAAACTGTAGCTGTTATAAACGAGATATTTATAACTTCTGCTGAAAACTAAAGAATTATCATTACAACCTTTACTAATGTTACTATTTTAATATTACAACAAGTTCTTCTCATCTCTTCACGTGTTATGCTACTTCTGCTTAAGACTAAGACAAATAAAACATTGACCCTCTGGAGTGATGGACAGTTGCTAAATACAAACAACATTGCAAGTTAGCTGTACTCACTTCAAAGGCAAGCTTTGTGA
This sequence comes from Fringilla coelebs, assembly GCF_963513975.1. Lineage (NCBI taxonomy): Eukaryota > Metazoa > Chordata > Aves > Passeriformes > Fringillidae > Fringilla > Fringilla coelebs. The sequence goes on from NC_140031.1 coordinate 58,906,176, forward strand.
TTATTACTTCCTTCTGTCATTTAAATGTGTTTGGCAAAATAGACAAGACCAGTCTGAGAAATTAAAAACTCGGGTTCTTAGTAGGTGAGACAATATAAATCTACAGGTGTTGGAGTAAGATTTGCACAGTAAGACACAGAAGTGTTTTACTGACACATCTGTGTCAGTATCTCTCTGATGTCTCAGAAAGCTCATTTGTCCTGCAGATGCAACTTATCCACTTCACTGTGTGGTCCATAGTTAGCAAAGTGAGCGTGGGATGTGCCATTATCCTGATTGATGCACTTCTGCTGGCCTAGAACGTGGAACCTTCTGATCAATACCTTTCTTGTAGGAACTTGCAGAAGAAAATGAAGCAGTCTGAAAAAACAAGACTCCAGCCCTTCGCTTTTGCTTGCTCTAAACTTCTGAAAAGAATGAGTCTCAGGATTGTTTTGAGGCTTGACAGTAAAACAGTAGACAGAAACTTGTCATAGGCAGAACTTCTGTATGACACAGGAAGTGGATGGATACACTGAGTACTAAATTCAGTTTTCCAGTAGATTTGAAACAAATTTTAACCTATAGTTAATTGTTTACTTATTTAAAAGCTGTCATGCAAAACTATTAAATTTTCACTTGCTTTGGGGGTGAATGTAATACAGGCTTAAACTGTACAAATACAAAATGTTTTCCCTGTTGGTTTCTATTATTTCAGGAGTCATTGGCTCATCTCTGTGACATTGCAGCTGTGCTCCAGTGTGGCTGGTACCCTTCAGAGTCATCTGCAGAGGACCATCATAAGTACCCTCTCCAAGTAACTTTTTCATATTACTCCACAGTTTTCCAGGAACAAGCTTGATATTGCTCCTCTCATATTTAATTTAAAGCTCTGCCAAAAAATCTCACCGATTCCTTTCTCATTAAGATGACATCCGATGTCTGACGCCAGCATGCTTAACCCTGCACATGCCATATCAGTGTCGAAACACTAAGATCTTGGTGATGACACCAGCTGTGAAGACATGTTTTAATAGACCCAGCTCATCTCTTTCTTTTGATACTGCTGTTTTCAACTGGAAGTATAGAGCAGAAAATAACTTGTACCCAAGATTCCTATACCAAATGTCCAAAGGCACTGAAATTCTTTTGATTGCCCTCAGACTATGTGCTGCCACTTCCTTGCAGCCGACACTGAAGACCAGCAACAGGCAGTAGTCTGTATGCCACACCAGGCTTGGAAGTGTGAGGTCTTTGACGCAGGGAGGCAGCAGACTTTCCTATAGGTATGGCCCAGTTGGCATATCAGGACTTCTTTTCCCTTTAGAAGGAAACCTCCTACAGTTAAGCCCCATCTCTTATTCTTCTAAGCAGCTGCAATATAGTGGATGGACTGTCATGGTGCCTCTGGTGTGACTGGACCTTCAGCCACTTCGTCCTTAGGCTGCTCTTCTACTTACAGAGCCTCAGGCCTATTGTGCAGAGGCCCTGGCGGATGGAGAGCATTTTGCCTGCCTCCCAGAACATGCTTCTTGCTTTACAATGGTACCTCCTTGCTGGGGAGGTACCTCGGTCTTCAGTTATTTCTGGTGGCTGCATCTCTCTGGCAGAGGCTAGCACAGGGTTCTGTACAGAATACCCACTACACTGCAGTTCACACCAGTCCACTTTCTCTTAAATAACACAAAAAAATGGTGATGCATCTCCCACAGTGACACTTTGGCTAGATAGGATAAGGGAGAGTACTTCGGCTCCCAAAGTGAACAGATTTTTTCCTGTCAGAACATGGCATGGTGTTCAAGAGTACTCTCCTGACTTCCTTTAGCCGTGTCCAATTTAGCCTAGCTCTGAGCTAAAACCATGACTGGCATGAAAGAATATTTGTCACTCTATTGTTCAAAAGGATAATAAGTCCTCTCTGACTTTAAATTTTTTATGGCAGAAGAATGGGGATTTTTTAAATAGAATTTTAATATATAAAAGCGGAATAAAATTATCTCTTGTTGCTATTTCAATATTATAACCTAGAAAAGATCCAGATTTGCAGTAGAAATTCTTGTACACCACCTAATCAGTTATTGTACAAAGGTAAACTATAGCTAGCTATTTTTAGATAGACAGAAGCCCGGAAAACTGATTGTGCTGTGCCAAGACAGGATGAATCATGTACTTCAAAACAGAAAATTATAAAGGCCAGGATTTGGACTTGACAATGCTTGTCCATCTCTTCCAACTCAGAATATTCTATGGTTCTATGAATAATGAGAATTTATAATGACAGATGGTCATTCAAAGATCTGAAAATACATCCTTCTACATTTAACGGTAAAATTAAATATTTGCACAACAGTGAAGTGAAAGAGGTTGCCAAGGTTCTTGCGTGGAGAACTTCAGAGAAAATGAAAAACAAAAAGTGGCATATGGTGAAAGGAGATTTCAATACAATCAGAATTTAGTGGAAGCTTAGTTCTTAAAGACCACAACTGCGCCCCACTATCAGCTTTGCCTTTTTTGATTTAACTAATAAACCACTATTATTCCTCAGCCAAATAAACCTTCAGGACCCCCTTATTTGTATTCACCATCATGAAAGATTTTATCAGGTATTTTTAATAATTTATTCTGCTACATTTGGCTCTCAGACTCTGTTATACTAGAAAATGGCAGAGTCTAGACTTCGTTTTTCATCAGGTTTTACTGCTGAATATTCCTCAGACCTGTTCTCATTTATATCAATGGATCAGAATGTAGACAGTACTAAAAACAAATTGTGGAAGACTTATAATGTGAAATTATATTTTATGAGTGATGTCTATTTACTGGTGACTGAATCTAATCTGCTTTAGGCCTTGCCTCTGCTCCAGATCTGGGATTGGGATTGTGTTTAAAGAATTAGTAGTATTTGATTTTTCCTACAAAGTGATGTCAAATGTTCCCACTATGTCACAGGTTTTAACCTGGCATATATCCTTTTTTTTTTCCAAACTGTGTCATCTCAGTACAGCCAATGATTTTTCAAGAATGTTAAATGACAAACAAAACCTTGCCCATAAATCTGGTCATTTTAGTATGACATCATAAATTTATATGGACACATTTAGTATGTGAACATATTGAGATATTTTTGTCCCTCCAATATTAAAATAGAGATAAACTTTATTCTGATATCTAAGCCATCAAGCAGTCAAATTGCTAAAACACAAATAGTTTAGTTAGTTATGACTCCAACAGTTACAAACATTGAACTTCACAGAAGCTGCCCTGAAGTGAATGATTAGTTAACATTGTCCTTGTTAACTTTATCATGCATGAAAGTTCAGTCTGAAACTTGGAATTCTGTAATACATTGCTCAGCTTCCTGTAGCACAACACTTTTTGTCCACCAGTATTACCCAGTTTCCAATATGGCACTATGCAGGATATTTTGAGTTTATTAAATTTTGTTAAATGTCTTGTATATGTTTTACTGTTCATGTTCTGAAGTGAAGTAAAAATTATACTTCTTTAGCAGGATTAAAAGAATTTGCACAATTTTTCTTTATGTTTTCATATTTAGGCCTATAAGAGAGCTTACATAAAATTATATCATGTCCATGATTTTCTTATTTTATTAAACATATTAAGCCAAACAAATAAAATATCTTTATATTAGAGTACAATGAAGGAGAGCTAGTCGAGTACCTTATAAGACCTTGCTTAATAAATGGCAGAACTAGACAAGTATTTGGTAAAAAGTGTATCAGGTGTTCTTGTTAATTAAATTTTCTTCATCTGTGTCTTTGACCCATTCTTTCTAGCTTTTCCTCTTGATTGTACAGCTGTTTGAGAAAAAGGATAGAAAAGTTATGAAACGTGATAAGCCTTTCAAATTTTCAGCAGCTTTTAAAAAACATGTTCATTTATAGTGCCCTTCTTCCTTTGGTTGTTTCATAGATAAACACAGGCTTCACACAGCAATACTCTTTTTGGAGAAAAACCTCTGTCCTTGCTGACACTTCTCTGTACTTTCTCTGCTTTCTGAAATTTTTGAACAACTAAGTTTGGTGCAGCAAAGTACAGGTTGAAAACAGGTTTTAAGCTGCATTTATTGTAAATAAAATTTTATAGCTTACTGAAGTTTATAAGTATTTAAAAGGTCTAAAAGGAGGAGATTGTTGATGAATATTTTGTGCTACATAGCTTATCCTTGACTTTGATTACAAAACAAATCTTCCTGTGCACTCATTTGTCCAATAGATGAAACTTAATTATTTTCATTAAAAATATTTATTTGCTGACATGAAACTGATGTCAAGATTAACTCTTAGACCCATAAACATTTCAATTATGTCTGTAAGAAGTTAAATTTTATCAACTCTTAAAGCAAGGCCCATAACAAAATAGCATATGAAGCAGAATGTCTGAATAACAAGGATCTGTGATTTTTTAACAGATATTCCTATATTACTCTGTTCCCTGTGAGAGAAGTCTTGGGACTCTTAATGTAAGAATCAGCAAGCTCCAACTTTATTGATAAGCACCAGACTTTTATACACAACATGCAATAAGCTCATGCATATTCTGTAAGGTAAACAATCTATTGGTTATACTACAATATCAGATCTTCCTCATTCTTGAGAAAATACATTTCTACTTCTCACATCTCATCCTCATTACTGTTATTGTACTACTGCTACACTCAAGGACACAGTTTCTTGCAGGTGCAGAAACTCAGATTAGCTGGGTTTGATACTTTCCCAGTCCTTCCTTGGTCAGCTAACAAAAGTATGTCAGTGTGACCTCTGTCCTTTAGCTATTCCTCCACATTACCCAATAGAACTTTGCACTTTGAGAAGTCTTCTTGAATATCATCTAAGTTTTGCACTGTACTTCCTTGATTTGCTTTGTCATAAATTGAGTGGATTTTTAAATAGACCAGGAGTTGCTGAAGTTCCGTACACCAGTTTTGGCATCTCCAGACAAGATGCAGTGGACAGGCATTTTGCATGTGGCTTCCTTCTCTTAGCATCAGCAAAATGCAAAACCACATTGCATTAAAGAAGGTGCTTCCACACCCTACACCTCCTCACACACAGTGTTTCAGAGAGCTTAGGAACACCTCAGCTGCAAGCTGCTATTCAAGTTAGCTTCAATCCTCTCGAGGCTGCAGTTCAGGTATCAGATGTTGTGTAAGATATAGAGGAAGCTGCTGCTTCTCAGAATGTTTCTCAGAGATAACAACAGACAAGAACCTGTCAGATGGTTTAAGGAACATGAAATGCCATCAATAGCTGGAACAGATCTACGTTATAAATATCTACCCTCACTGACCTCTTGAAGTTGCTGAAGAAGAGCACTATCTTATCCTGAGATTTGTTCTAACCTCTTTTTCCATAGCTCTTAGTTTAGCAATTTTCCACCCACAAAATATTTGCATAGTACCAAATACTTTCTGATAGAGAAAAAGCAAACTCATAAACATAGATCTGGTTATATTATGATGCTGCATAAACCCTAAAGACCCCCAAAACTGTTAAGACCATTAACAGTTTTGTGGGACCTTCCTGAAAATCCTAATGCATGTAATTGGTAAAAACCTTTTCTTTACAGATATTTATATGTAAATAGATTTGTATCAAACTTTTCGGGCAAAAGTTTTTTAAAAGTGACACTTAGGAATTGCTGGACTATGGAAATTACTATTCTCCAGTTCATATATAGACACTGAAGATACAAATGTTGTTAGGAAAAATATTGCTGCTTGATAACAGAATACAGTTCTCAGTTCTTCTTGTGCAGGATTGAAGAATCTTTGAAAATGGACACATACTATCAAAGTACCATCACCTTTAAAAGAGTCTTCAATAAATAATGAAAGAGTTTCTTTTAGGATATAGATCTCTTTTCACAATTATTTGTTTCAGTTAACTTTTCAAAGAGTAGGGAGGAGGGCAGAGGAGAAAAATATGTTGTTTTAAAGATGTTCTTATCGTCACCACTAAGAAATAGTGAAAAGGAAACCTTTGTACAGACATTATAAGGTTACATTTTTCGGCAACTGTGAGGAATCTGTGGTCCATTATATTTGGTTGATCTTTTTTTTTGCCTATAAGGCAGGAGGATTCCTTGAATAATTAAAGTATGGCTTTGTTTCCAGCTGTTAAAAAAAAAAAAAGAAAAGAAAAACAAGGAGAAACTTTTACAATCCATGGCAGTGTTGGGAAATTTCAAACTAATGTAAGGTCAGAGCTCACATTAGTCTAATTTACAAAACAGTCTAATTTACTCTATGCGGAGATGCTCAGGTCTTTCTTCTGCAACCTGAGAAAAATCTCAATATATTTGGCAAAAGAGAATTTTTCTGTTTGTTCAAAAACATGCAATCCCCATTAAGAAAAGAAACAAATGAATATCTCAATAGTTTACATAAAATTTGCATTCCACATTCATAAATAATAACTTTCTTGAATTATTGTAGAAAATATTATGTAGATTAAAATGATAACGATGATTTTGGTAATAAGCTCAGAATAATATATAATTTGAGATACTGTCCTTCAGCCTAATTTGGCTTTCAGCTATGGCTCAAGTTTTGACACGAAGAGATTTACTTTGAGTAATTGTTATACTCAGACAAAGGTGCAACGTAGTGCAATTGCACAGCATTTTATCTTTGAACCACTCCAGAATAAAACATCATTTACAATGATCTGAGATATTTTTTCTGTCACTTTTTTTCCCAAAATGCTTTGAACAAAAATATCTTTATTATCTGAATTAGAATCCCTTTTGCTAAACAATGACAAGCATGGTTTTGAAAATAAAATAACAATGAAAAGTAGTACGCCTGGTCCACTTTCTATGTCTGCTGCAACTGTTGTGTTAAGTTCTAATAGAGTGGAATAGGACCAACTATAAATTTGTATATATTTGTATATATTTATGGATGCAGCCAAGAATTTATTCATGGTGTAAGTGAAATCATAACAGTCTAATTCAAGTGTCATCAGGATTTTTTCTGCACTGCGTGGTTTAGATTAGGGTTACAAATATCTAATTCTCATTAGATCCACCCTATGTTGCTTCCATCTGTGTAAAAATATGGTTGTAGCACCCAAAGACAGACAAAAGTAAAACAAATCAGCCACAGACACTAGGTTCACTATCAAGTTTTCTGTCACAGCTAAACCAAACAGAAACAAAGCTGAAGGCAGGTCAGGACATTTACCAGCTGAATAAACCCAAATGCCCTTTCTCACACCTTCCAAACTTGCTGCAAATGTTATGGCCTGTTGCTGGCAGTAGCAGTGCTATAGTATAGGGCTGTAAATTAAAATTTCCAGTGGAGCATATGTGGGTTTGCTGACCCATATGTGGGTTTGTAGACCATGACATTTCAGTAAAACTGGAATTCTGACTCAGTTACAGTAAGTACTAAATTGACCTTTGCTCTGGCATTGGCTAACTTATCCTGCTACAAATGTATGCAATTCAGAATGTGAAGTACTGACACACCTCCAAATAAAACTAAATTTACAAAAGTTCCAGCCGTTGAACTAGGGACTTGTATTAGCAATGTCTGGATTTAAGTACCATTTGGAATTGCAGCTAATTTCCAAAGAAAAGGAGGTAGCAAAATGCATATATTTAGTGCCTGGTCAAAAAAAAAAAAAAAAACCCAAAAAAAACCAACTCATTTTATATCTTTATAGAGCCATACCCATTTAGATATAGGCCAATGGAGGTGTCAGAAGTTTGTGCCGTGAAATGACTCTGACAATTACCAGGAAGACAACCATATAATTTCCTCTTCATAATTTCGTGTCCCAGATATTTACCCAGAACCATCTTAAACCTAATAGATTTTTTTCACAAGTAAATACAACACAGTTTTCTCAGTAGTAATTTGCAACTTCCCGTACTGAGTTCTAAATTAGGCATTCAAGATTGGAGGGAAAAGAAGCTTATGGATTAGGGAATAGGCCACAGGGACAAAGAGGACTTAGAATCCCTGTAGAAGGCTTATTTAGAAACTGTGAAGTTTTTCCTTATACTGCATTGTCTGATAACGTACTCATGAGTGATAGTTGAACTTATATTTGTGGGCTGCATATCATGCAGGAAATGCTGTTGGTAAATGAAGGATCTATGTGACTATGCACAAAAAAAGAAAGATATTCCACCTTGTAAAAAAGAAAATGACCACCAAAAAAAAAAAAAAAAAACAAACCTCCATCAGAAGTCCATTTATTCTTTCACTGGATGCTGGATGCCAGGAACTTAACCAGACTGCAGAACACCTAAAATAGTCTTCCCTACCAGATTGTATAGCAGTGACACTGGCAGTGAGATCTCCTCCACTTTCAGTGTAGGGAGAAAGTCTGATTATATTACTTGACAGCTAGGGAGAGCAAAATGGATTTTCAGCAGTATTTCCCCTCCATTAGCAACACTATTTTTCCTGAATGACAAAAGCTGATTAAGAGTAGGAGTTTGGAGATAGCAACATTTTGACAATGAGAGACATCTGAGTAGACCTGCCCAAAGAAAGGTGGAACTCTTATACATGAGATGCATAGGAGAATTTGGCATATAGACATGTGTTTAACCTAGTGTCCCATTTTCTACTATGGGCCTTTATTGGGATGCCATCTGGCCAAATTTTTATTTATTTTTTTCTGATATTCAAGAGGCACCACTGTCAATCATTCCCCCTGTGTAAACCTCCTTTCCCTAACAAAATGGTCTGTAATTTGCATGGAAGGTTATGACAGAACTACAATTTTAATCTCAACAGCTAACCTCACAAGAAGAGTGCTCGAGATGGAATTCATAGGAATGCAGCCCTAACAACAATTCTCATGATATTCTGAAGCCAGTTATTATTAATCACGTATTCAAAGAATCTTGAAACTGATATTTTTAGTGATCTTTGGTCAGTATTGTAAATAGTGAAATTACTTTTAAAGCACATCTGAAACTAAAGAGCAATTAAAAATATGAACACAGAGGTGAATACAAAGAAGGATCAAATAAAATTTTGACTTGCCTTTACCTGCCTTTTTTTTTGCTTAAATATCAATCTTTTTAATGAAGAAAATAAAAAAAATGACAGTGCAATTGCAGTGCTGCACCATTTCCTTTGCTGGTATCCTTAAGACATTTATGTCCAATTTATGAGATGAGTTTGGATAGAATCCTGTAGCACCTTTGCTGGCATGCATTACACAGATTAATAAAAATATCTAAAAGCTGTTTATACTAGTTATTCGCTTGCACAGTCAAATATTTATGCTTTAAAACAAAAGCAATGCAAAATTCTTCTTCATGAGTTAAGATCTTGGTAGCAGCATATATTTAGAGTACACTAAAATATTTCATTAGAACAGTGCAAGAGTTCATACTGCTGATTACAAATAAAGCAGGAGTGTAAGAGGGAGGCAATCTTTGTAATAGGTCCAGAACAGTATATTACCAACTGCACTGAAAAACAGCATGGAAACTAGCATGACAATGCAACTGTTCTGCCCAATTGTCTCCAGTGTGATGGAAGCATGCATGACTAGTGTTTTCCAGTCAGTGTTATTACTTGACATATTTATGACAATTGGTCATGTTGAATTCTGTTGCTGTATCAAGGGGGCCATCATATCTCTCTACAAAAGGAGTTGTGTCACTGTTCAAATATAGACTGTTACTTATTTCGTATATTTGAGGAAATTATAGACTTCAATTTCTTCATCACTATGTTAGCAAGGGTGTAATGAAACACTCATGTTCCCTTGACAAGTGAACTCCATTTGGTAATATAAGCACTGAAGAAAAATTAACCTTAAAGTTTCTGATTTTTATGGTAAAATTCTGCAAACTTTGATGGATAAGCATCACAGAGTAATTATAGTGCTGAACTGGACTAGGTCTCCTTTTTGGTATTCGGTGAGGACTGGATCTCATGGGAAAGTTTTGTGTTCCTGAAATCTCCTGGAAACACAGACCACAAGCAGTCCAGGAGCTTGAGGAGTGTGTTCAGGAGACCTGCTGTCAGAAACTGAAGTATTATAGTTTATGACTTAAACATTTTCATGAAAGACTTTTGCATATTATAGCAGAACAGTGTGACAAAAGCTGCGGGGATGACCACAACACTCTGAATGAGGTTCTGAGAGGTCTTACACTGTCTGCTGATGAAGGAAAGATAAAGTAACAGCTCAGGACGGGCACATTGACAAAGCACAATCATAGCACCTTCAGGGGGGAGATGGCATCCCCAAGCCCCCAAGACCCTGGCCCCAAAGGCTGGGGGAGGAGAGGATTTGGGAGCTGCTGGAAAGCCTCTGGGGCGAGGCGGTGCCCGCCCATCCTCCGCCGGGCAGAGGAGATCCCCGAGGGCCCCTTCCCCCGGGCAGAGCTCCTTCACGGCCCGGGGGGCGTCACGGCCCCTCCGAGTCCCCCAAAGGGGTCCCCGGACCCCGCCCCGAGCACCGCGGAGGATGGAACAGACCCTCGGTGTCACAAGGGACGGCGTCAAACCGGCCCCTGCCGGGGGCACCGGGGCGTTCCCACCTGCCCAGAGTGCGGACGGATCCACGGAATTCTGAACTCTCCGGGTGTGGCGGCGACAGGGGACCCTCACCGCCGAGAGGATCAGACAGAGGGGAGCAAAGAGATGTCTTTGGGACCCTCAGATGGGTGACATGCTTCCCCTAACCCCTGCCACTCTCCCCCTGTCCCCCCACCCCACTTTTTCTTTTTCTTTTTCTTTTTCTTTTTCTTTTTCTTTTTCTTTTTCTTTTTCTTTTTCTTTTTCTTTTTCTTTTTCTTCTCTTTCTTTTTCTTTCTTTCTTTCTTTCTTTCTTTCTTTCTTTCTTTCTTTCTTTCTTTCTTTCTTTCTTTCTTTCTTTCTTTCTTTCTTTCTTTCTTTCTTTCTTTCTTTCTTTCTTTCTTTCTTTCTCTTTCTTTCTTTCTTTTCCTTCCTTCCTTCCTTCCTTCCTTCCTTCCTTCCTTCCTTCCTTCCTTCCTTCCTTCCTTCCTTCCTTCCTTCCTTCCTTCCTTCCTTCCTTCCTTCCTTCCTTCCTTCCTTCCTTCCTTCCTTCCTTCCTTCCTTCCTTCCTTCCTTCCTTCCTTCCTTCCTTCCTTCCTTCCTTCCTTCCTTCCTTCCTTCCTTCCTTCCTTCCTTCCTTCCTTCCTTCCTTCCTTCCTTCCTTCCTTCCTTCCTTCCTTCCTTCCTTCCTTCCTTCCTTCCTTCCTTCCTTCCTTCCTTCCTTCCTTCCTTCCTTCCTTCCTTCCTTCCTTCCTTCCTTCCTTCCTTCCTTCCTTCCTTCCTTCCTTCCTTCCTTCCTTCCTTCCTTCCTTCCTTCCTTCCTTCCTTCCTTCCTTCCTTCCTTCCTTCCTTCCTTCCTTCCTTCCTTCCTTCCTTCCTTCCTTCCTTCCTTCCTTCCTTCCTTCCTTCCTTCCTTCCTTCCTTCCTTCCTTCCTTCCTTCCTTCCTTCCTTCCTTCCTTCCTTCCTTCCTTCCTTCCTTCCTTCCTTCCTTCCTTCCTTCCTTCCTTCCTTCCTTCCTTTCTCATTGCATCTTTCATTATTAAATAAAAGATATCAATTTTTTTGTACCAACGTCTAACCTTGTTTGGTTTTAGTCTCATTTTTGGGTATATTTTGAACCTTCTGTGTTCTTTCTGATTTATACACAGAGATTCAGCTTTCTTTGCTTTTATGGGTTTAAATTGGATCATAACAGCTGCTAACAATAAATAACACAAGATGGCCTGGCTAGAATGACATGGGTTTGGATCTACTGCTAAGGAAGGGAACCAACCGCATTAGCTAGTGGCACGATGGCACCAAAGTCGCTAGGAAACATGAGTTCAAAATCCTGAGTGAGGAAAGAGATTAGCAGAGTATAGACCCTGCACTTGAAGAGAGCAGACACTTCTTGGTGTAAAAGAGCTCTAGGAAGCTGTCAGATTGAGGAGGACAGCCTCTTGCAAGCACATCCTTGCATCTTATCCTCATGAAAGTGAGTGACTATCAAGAGATGCTTTTGACTAAATACAGAACTTCTGTCACAACTGCGGTGGAAAAATAGAAAGCATGCAGGTTGCTGAAGCAGGAACAGACTAAAACGAATTTAGAAGCATTTTCTGGGAGCGCATGAATGGTGTTAAGCTCAACCATAGCCAGAACTGGTAACACACATTGGGAGCAACATGAAGGGATTCTGCTACTTACATTACAGTAAAAGGATAAGAAAAGTGTGTGTTCATTGATAAATATGTAGGATATGGAGTGACAATAAATGCAGATAAGAGAGAGAACACCAAAATTTTGGTTCTTTGAGCCTTTCTGAATGTCTCACAAACCTTTCTGCCTAGAGGGGGATTAAGAAGAAAATAAATTACTCCAAGTAGGAAGATTTGAATAACGTATGTCTAGAGAAATTTCTATGTTTACAGGTCCTTGAGACCAGTCAAGATGCATGCAAAGTTCTGAAACAGTTTGTCAAAAATCTCTATGAGTAATCAGAGAGACTGGAGAAAGTCTCCACTCAGCACAGAAAGCCAAATGGTGCATAATATTTGAGAATGCAAAGATGAACAATTAGAGAACTCACATTACTCTGATTCCTGCAAAAATCATGGTACAAATGCCCTTTGAAGTTATTTCTGGGCATATGAAGAAGGAAATGTTTGTGAATGGCAATCTGACCAACCTGATTCACTTTCATGATAAAATTTCTAGATCCACAGGGGTGAAGAGATCAGTAGATGTTCCCTACCTTGACTTTGGAAGGACTGACTTCACACATCATCCTTACAGTCACTTCTGGAGGGCTGAAAAAAAATGTCCAGATCATCAGACTCAAGGATAGTGGTTAATTATGTTCTGCTTGAAGAATGGCCACAACTAAAGGTTCTCAGCATCTGTGATGGGATTTTTTATGTTATATATTTATTAATAGTCTGGAGGAAGAGGTAGATCAGGCCTCCTGAAGTTAGCAGATGATATCACATGTGCATGATTCAGCTGTTCAAGAGGAAATCTCCACCTACAGGGTCTGGATGTGTTCATAGGAAAGCACTGCCAGGAACCTCATGCAGCTGTTATAGAGCAATGATCCTCCTAATGCACATTATGGCCTATGATACCAAGGCTGAGCTATCACGTTTTTCATCTGGGAGATCATTGCCTCAACATATCACAGCTTCTCTGATGCAACACAATAAAAAGTAATTACCATGCTTGAAAGGTTATTATTGAATGAAATAATTCAATTGTTCAGAAAATGACACAATGGCCAAAATATTTAGACTGTGAACATTGCAGATGAACTTTTTGCTAAATTGGTTTTTTAGGAGGATATTTTTTAAATATTGAAGGAAAAGGTCTTATGCACTAAGCATTCTCATTAGAAATAATATTGCTTATTATTAGTCCATACTTGGATAGAAATTGCCCACCCTGCTTCAGACAATGAAAAAAAAATTTCTCCTTTAATTATTTTTCTTCCCTGGCCGCATCTAGTCTATTGCCAAAGCCCTCAGAAAGCCTCTACTTCACTACACTACATAGACATCTCCTAGGAGATTTATTCCAGATATTTACCTTGGTATAGGGAACCTGACAGGACCCCTTTTAAACTGAACACAGATCCTGAGTTGACCCTAGGAATCAGACATTGTGAAGGCTTCCACTCCTTTCATGTCAATATTCTGAATAGATCCCCAAAACAAAAATTGGAAAAAGTTGCAGTTTCACTCTACCATTCCAATTTTATTTATGGACCACTAGTGCAAAACTCTACACTTCCATGGACATCATGTCTCATGTTTTGCAGTCCCTGATGACACTGAGAAAGAAAATCTCTGCAAACACTTCTCCACCTGAATTGTACATACTATAAAGGAGGCTTTAATTTTAAGTGTTTTTAGACTTTCAGCAGTTATTATTCACTGAAGACTAATTAATATGAACTATCAAAGCCTTGCTGTAATGAAGACGGAGTAGTAAAGCACTGAGTCTGATTCTGCTCTAGATTACACCAGGAGGATTTGTTTGACTTCATCAGTACAAAAAACTAGAGTTTAGGTGAGAATATCCAAAATCTGATTATATAGCACTCTAATGGTGTTAAGCAATCAAATCATTGCACTGCTAGAACAGTCCCAGCCCTCTGATTTTCCTGTGTGTGCCCAAAACTGCACAGTCATAACACTGTGTAGCTGATAGCTCCTACAGCGTTCCATTTTCATTGTTCCATTCTGCTCAATTTAAAATTATACCAAAAAAGATAAGCCACCTTAATTTTTAAAAAAATTGTTAATTATATTATTTTTTCAAACAACTTCATAAAAGTTTTCAGTATTTTTTTCATAATGCATTTATGGAATCAAGATTTTGCTTGTATCTCTCAGTACTCTTGCAAACTACTTCATGATCCAAGGAAGGATCATGAAGGAAGGCCAAGGAAGCAAAGGTACCCATTTCTCTGAATGCTTGTAAGATTTTAACCAGACTCTAGGGGCAATCACGGCCCATGCTGGTCATAATGGCTTTTTCCCTGTTCTTCAGTCCTGGAGCAGAGTTTGGGCCTAAAGTTCCAATGTCCTCTGCCAGTCCTGTGCCAGGCAGGCAGATAAAAGTTGCCTTTCCATTTCTTTCCATGGTATGGACTTGTACCTAATGATGATAACCTTTAAGTTTTTGTGAGGTAGGGTTGTCATGATTGCATGCTTCGAAGTAAGAGGAATTTCTCTGTCTAATTGAAAGACTTGCTTTGTCGGCTGCTTTGCCCCATGAGTGGAAGTTCTAGCCAGGAGTGTTGGCAACTACTGTGTGGTGCCAGAGCTCCTGGCTTCAGTGCTTTGTTCTTAACTCTGTTACTGATCTGCTTTGATACCTCAGGCACATAATTATGCAACATTTTCTACATTAATTTAATTATGAATGTTGTAATTTTCATTTTTAAGTGTTTAAAAGGGAGTTAGCATCTGATTTTCAAAGAGATCAAGACTCCATCTCTTGCAAGATAAAAGTCAATTAACTCAGCCAGATAAACAAATCATTGGCAGAGTAGTTCCGGTGTGACTAGGCAGTTTTCTTTTGTTGGGTTGGTGGTTTGCTACCAGTAGTAAGTGGTGGATGCTATAAATTTAAAGGAATTATTTAAAGTGGTAATTTTCAGAATTAAAGTATGCTTAAGATCTGCAGATCAAGAATAGAGGAAGAATGAACAACACAGGCAAATTTTTCTGAGCTATTTACATGGGGTAATTGCGAACAGTTGCAGGAAGATTGCCAGCAAACAATTAGGTAGCAGGCAGCTAATGACATTCAGTGCAGAGATGTGTGATGCCACATACAAGCAAAACACAGCCCCACCTTTCTTGGGTGGTGGAGGGTTAGCAACTGACTTTTATATACAGGATTGGAGTCTCAGAGAAATGACATACAGCTTTTTGAAAACTTTAATGGCAGTTATGGAAGATAGAATACTAAGTATTTTAGCAAAATAATCGAACCATATACTGTACATTCATCTCTAAGACAAGGTACGTTCTGGTATCTATTTCCAAAGCACACAGAGAAAGTGAAAAGGTGAAGAGTAGTTATTTATATGGAACAGATTCCAGAACTGGAATGATGCAACCTTGTTATTTCAGTTTTGGTTAGGAGTGCAGAAAGAAGGCTATTTTAAACATCTTTAAAATCATTAATACAGTGAAGAATAAACAGAGACACATTATCTACTTCCTCCTATAATACGAGAAATACTGTAATACTATAAACCGTAATCATCAGGCTGAAGACTTAATCCACAAAAGATAGTATTACTTCACATTCTAAGTATACTAGCTGTAAAATGTTCACGCTGAGGTTTGATGCTTGCCAGAATTTTACAGTTGTTCTCAAAGCCATTGAAAAAATTCAGGGAAGAAAAATGTCTCAGGAGCTACTAAATATAACCATACACTTCTGACTCGAGATCCTAATCATAGAGACTGAACTGAGTCTGAGATTGAGGGGTTGTTTTCTCCTGTTCTTATATGGTAATCATCTGACAGAATATGAATTTGGTATAACTCGGTATTGACCTTTTTATTTTCAGGTGGAAGGACTTGGTGCAATAGTAGGAACAAAGGAATCAAGGCAGCATTTAAGCAGAGGAGAGAGGGAATGAAATTAGTTGCAACATCCTGAATCTAACTATGGATATTCTTGTCCTATTCTGGTTCAGATAAAGAAACTCATGTGCACCTTAAATAGTGTGCTTCAGAGCCATTTGCAGGATCAAGGAGTGGTGATTTTTGCCTTTAAACCCAACGTTGTTTCAGTTTTTGTCCTTCTTGACTCTCTTTTTCCAGAGTATTACAGGACCAGTAAAATTGTGGAGGTCATGCTATGAAGGAAGTGTGTAGGTATAGAAATTCACAAAAGCCTTTCTGAAAACTTTCAGGAACTATCACAGCTTAGTTAAAGCTGAAAATAATGAAAATGTTGCATAGATGGTCTACGAAGTTTTTCAAGGTGAGCTGACAGCCCAGCAGGCAATTTTCTCCATTATGTCTTCTATGAAAAGTCTGCTTTGTGTACTACAGCTTCTTTTCCAGTGTAGTGTGTAGTTCAGCTATTATTTCAGTGCCAGTTATGATTCCATTTCCCATAAAAATTATGAAATAATACCCTAATAGTAACTACCAAATTAACATAAGGCTGTCAGCCTTGTCTTGACTACTCCTGTGTCAGCTACTAATTCATGTCAAAAACTGTGTTCCTAAGTTAATCCCTTAATTCTGAAGTTATTACATTTGCTATCACTTTAAGTGTACATTATTACTCATATATTTCAAAATACAGATTTTTCTTTTCTTCTTTTTTTTTTTGTTTTGTTTGTGAAATAAACTAAGGTCATTTCCATTTCTCTGTGCATATTTTTCTGACCTTCAATCTCTGTCAAGCCTTCTCTTTGGAAATTTAAGTGAACTGAAAACAGTGTGCACTCTTCTTTGAAGCCTTTTAATCAAATTTATGCTTTCACCTTTATATAATGAAGATGTAAAACAAATCTAAAATGAAATCAATATGTCTCACATACTTCAAGTCACAAAAGCACCTGCATCAGAAGACACCAGGTTTGCTGCTTTTTAGTTTGACCAAAGAAGATGCCCAGTACATTTTACTCTGGGGAGAGTGAAAAAATGATGATACTTCATTTTCAATGAACCCATATCAAAAGACAGACAAGAAAGAAAATAGACAGTGATATTTTATAATTAGAAAATATTCATGTAAACATTCTATGGGCTCTTCTTTGTGTCCAGAAATTTTCTTGAAACTTATGAGTACCATTCTGAATGAGCACAAATTTTCCAAGCATAATAGGAACAGTATCAGAGCAATATAAATAATTTAAGAGGATAATGTTACATAGAATATGACCTTATATTTTTACAATGAGTCCATTCAAAGATCTAAATTCAAAGCCATTATCACAAACTTATACTCAAGAAAAGCTTTATTTGAGTGAATGCACTGACATGTAACAAACAAGATTTATTAATTAATTTTGTTCAGGAGCTGACTTCAGTATTCCAAAAAGTAAAAAATTAATTGCTTTTACTAATTTTCTTGCAACAGTTTGGTATTGGTGGAGGCTACAAGAGGGGTGGGGGTTTCTGTGAGAAGCTTCTAGAAGCTTCTGCCATATGCAGTGGAGCCAATGACAGTGGGTTCCAAAACAGACCCACCACTGCCCAAGGCCAAGCCCATCAGCAACAGTGGTGTGACCTCTGGTATAATGTATTAAAGGAGGGGAGAAAAAGTTATAGCACAGAAACCACTGCATCCAGGGAAGAGAAGGGTGAGAAGGAAAGTGAGAGGAACAGCTCTCCAAGGTGTGTGGAGAGGAGGAAGAGGTGGTGTCCCAGACCCTGTGGGTTTGAAGGTTTCCCTGTGCAGAGATACACTGCAGCCCATGGAAGACCCCATGCTGGAGCAAGCTCCTGGCAGGACCCGTGGCCCTGGGGACAGAGGAGCCCATGCTGGAGCAGGTTTGCTGGGAAGGACATCCATGCTAAAGAGATCTGCTCCTGAGGGATTGCACCCCTTAGAAGGGACCCACTCTTGAGCAGTTTATGAAGAACTGGAGCCCAGGAGAGCCCAGGAGCCCTGGAAAAGTTTGTGGAGGATTGTCTTCCATGGGAGGGACCCCGTCTGGGCCAGGGGAACAGTGTGAGAAGGCATCTCTGTGAGGGGCAAGGAGCAGCAGAAATAACACATGGTGATCTGACTGCAGCCCCCATCCCCATTTCCCTGCACTGCTGGGGTGCAGCTGGAGAAAACAGGGAGTGAAGTTAAGCCTAAAAGGAGCGAGGGTGCAGGGGAGGTGTTTTAAGGTTTGGTTTTACTTCTCATTATCCCACTTTGATTTATTGTTAGTAAATAAGTTGATTTTCCCGAGCTGAGTCTGTGTTGCCTGTGATGGTAATTGCTGAGTGATCTCTCCCTGTCCTTAGTTCAACCTGTGAGCCTTTTGGTCTATTTTCCCTTCCTTGTCCAGGTGATGAGGGGGAGATATAGAGTAGAACTGGTGGGCACCTGGCCAGGTCAGCCCATCACACTGAAGATGCCGACTGTGGTTAGAGCATCAGAGCTCCAAAATCCATAAAGGCAAACATAATTGTAATAAATTGGGGTTTCTTTCTGCATGATTTACCAAATCCAAACATTGCTTTAGTGGCACCTTAGAATCAATTCTGCACAAGATGGAAAAGCAGATACTCTCATAGAAGTAATGCTTATGCTGTGCAAGAAGAAATGAGATTAAATTGCCATCTTTTCCTCTAAGGGGCCATTAGTAATGAGTAGCAATTCTCTTTAATTTCTTGGACTCTTGTTATTTCTCTACCCCATCTCCAGACTGATCTTTACAATTGGAAATTTGGGCAGCTCAAATGAGACAAAACATGGCTTCATTGCTTACTAAGACCACTGCTTTTAAAATTAAGTCTTAATTATTTATTTTTAAAAAATTTTGAGATGGATTTATTTTTATTTAAATAAATTTATCTAGGTAATTGACAGTCATGAATGAATTTTTTTTTTGTTAAATATTCCTGTCTGGATGAGATCTGTCATTTTATTCATTACTCAGAGAAGGAATGGTGGTGGATAATAGTGACAGAGGTTCAACCTGCATTATTTGGGAGATTTCTCTGAAAATCTCCCAAAATTTTCTAATTTGCATGCTCTTTCAAGCAGAATCCTAAGAACAATCTCTTCCCACTATAGTGCCAGCCATTTCAAGTACTTCAAAAACATTTTCTCTCTTGTTCAGGGCCAGAAAATTAGAGGCAGATTTAGAGTTTTGATCCTGATTTATTTGCCCTCACACTAAGACCTTCAAACAGTTATCTAATTTTTTCTTCCTACATTTTATTTAGAGCAAAGCAAACAAATATTTTTAATTGATATTTTATTCATATGTGTGTTAGTTTTAAAAGAGAGAACCCTATGTTAACATAAATAAAACAAATATCGTACTTCTTCTGATCTATGATTTAATTTTAATACCTCTTCCAGCAGCAGCAGGATTTGATTAGTACTCATGAATTCTTATCTTTTTGCTTTCAAAGAACACTCACAGAACAAAGTAAGATATGCAAGAGATGGCTAGATGTAAATGACAATATAATTTCTGCAGCAAAGTTATCTGAAATTATCACACAACACAAGCTCCATACATTCGAGCATTCTGGAAGGCAAAGTTATTCTTAAACACTTAGAAGTAAGGACTTTGCATAACAAAGGTCTTTCACAAAGATAACAGAATCACACAATCACAGGGTCAATTAAAATTTCATTTTTCTTGCTAATGAACCAATATACTGGCTGGCATGTATGATCCTGCAAATCTTGATCAAGTCACACTATCATTATAATTTAAAGTAGTCATATTATATATTTTATATAAGAGAAATTGCTGTTTTATGCATGGCTATACATGCAAAGATTTCCCCAGTATTTTCATAACATTAAATGAAAAAGACTGTTCAAGAATGTCTTAAAAACTGCAAAGAAATTTCAGCCACATTTCCAAATAATCCTTTTACCTACTCTTCCACTTCCCACGCATTCATTCTTGTCATATCTTTGCAAAAAGTACACACTTGAAGCAGAGTGAAAAGGAAGAATTATATTGGTAATATGGATTTTGAGAAAAATTATCTTTTCAGCTTTTTCTAATGAAAAATATAAATGGCCAGTTTCAAAGCCACCTTCTCAGCTGCTGATAAGATTAATGTACTGATTAACACCTTTTCCAAGCTGGGTTGGAGGTGAAAGCAATTCCATTTGGCAAAATCTCATCGCATTTGCTGACATCTTCATTAACCTCACTGATAAGAAAACCATTTCACAATAAAAATTTCTCAGGGCTAGAGATTTTATCTTCACAGCTTCACCTAACAATGTTAATTTTTTATGTGAAACATGCAGGTTCAATTGCCTTGATAATTTCTCTGTGCCCTATACCTTTTTTCCTTTGGTTAAAAGGTTGACATAAAGGAAACCAATTGCTTTGGACTCACTACAGAAGACTGATTTTCAAAAGGACATTTCACCTTTTAACAAAAAGAAAAAACAAGGATGTAGATAAAAGTCGTCAGGGTCGTCAGACACAGAAAGTTAATTAAAGGTACATACTGAAAGAAAAAATGCCATGTGATCATGGCATTACTTCTTCCAATATGTACCTTCAATTAGCTATGCCAAGCTCTTGCATTGTATTCTATAATTTTACTGTTGCGTACTCTGATTTCTCTATAACATACCACTGCTTTGTTAAGATTATAAATTCTTTATGCCCTGCTCCAGCATGATAAGCTGCAGTTTTGTAGTCAGCAACAGAAACCCTCCAGTTATTTTAAAAGGCATCTCCTTCTCCGAATAATTGCAGAATTTTTAAGAAGCAGCTTGTGATATGAGAAGCCAATTGTGAATTTAGCTGAATTGGGAAACTTGTTTCAGCTAGGTCATATTCTTGTAAAAACCTTTTGCCATGTAGATTCTGAGTCAGAATGTCATACAGGAAGTTTGTGGCATTTTCCAAAATAACCTCAGGGAAATTCAGTATATATCTACTTACCAAGATGTATACTTTTGTAATAGCAGAACTGTTTCCCATCTCTTTTACCTTGTGCAATTGGAGTTATTGTGTTAAATCAATGACATGACATAGTCTTTCTCCAAAAGCAAGCATATATATGTGTTTGCTTGTACCCTCTCCCCCCCAAGAATGAAATTTGATATGCTAATCTTAATAAAATGTGACATTTACTCAGTGTAATGTGTCTTTCAAGGCAACCTTGAAATACTGTGTCAGCTGTAGAAGGGTGTTTGCCCATTTGCTGAGTGTGTTCTCATAGAGCATTGCAGTGTTAGGCCCCTTAGCCCTTTGCTTAAGCTGCTCACGTCAAAGCAGCTGCAGCTAGATTTTCTATCTACTCCAGAAAAATATGCTTATTTTCTAATTCTCTAAAGTTACAATGAAACAAATTTATTTCTGCTATAAATCTATGGAAGGGGCTGATATTACGTTAGATCTGGTGTGATATTCTAATATCTGAAATTTGGGATCTAGGACCTCTGAATGCATTAATGCCACCAGTAAATACCCTTCCCAGTGATGTCGAAAGCCATCTGTAGTGCAACATGTGGTACCTTATGCTTATATGTTGTATATGCTTGTATATGCTGCTAACTTATGCTTTCAAAGTCCTATTTCACAGGCATGTATGGCACAAGATGACCTATCCCAGGAGCAATCATTTTGCTGTGCAAGGAAGATCTGCTATGTACTTTCCATTACAGAACAGCTGGACGCTGCTGCCACTGTGACTCAATCCACAAATTAGTCACTATATGCTATCTTGCAGTCCCCAAAGGAGATTTCCTCTAATTCTAAGGACTTGGTCTTGACTGTTTTAATCTTAGAATTTCCTATCCAGCCTTTCCCTTTTTTAAAACCCTTGCAATATCATTCAAAATAATATTGCAGTTTTCAAAAGCAGAATTGTTACTTTGGCCACAAACATCGCTACTAAAAACCAGGTACCAGCATCATTTCAGTTCTTCTAAATAGAAACAATCTGTCTTGTCTAAATAAATGGTGTTGATTTTATGGCTACTGCCAACTGCAGCTCTCCCTGCATCCTAAATAATCTCAGACACACTGACCTAAGCTAGTATAAGTCGTGGTCTGGCAAAACAATAGTTCAGGATACCAGCCACAAAAACACACAAATTAGGTTCCACTTGGTGGATGCTAATTGCTCAGAGAATAGGAAACAGATTGAACAGCTGAAATGGGTAATACTTAGGGTGTTTTAGAATTTTTGGTAGCAGGAAAAACAGGTGAGCTGATAGCCAGTAGGACTGACTTGGCTCAACATTGTATGCACTTATGAAGATGAGATAATACTGCACCATCACCACACAAGGAATTTTATATATATATATTAACTCTGACAGCAACGTGTGAGCTGTTGCAAAGTCTTTAGTACATCAAGCCTATAGTTACTAATTATTTTTATTTTATAGGTATTCTTTTTTATTTCTCATCAGCCTGGCAGAAATTACATACTCTTTGCAATTAGACAAAGTCTTTGCAGTTGCACAAACCTGTCTCTGCAGTGCCTGCTTCTGCTTAGATCCCGTTAAGCCAAAAGAAACCTAAAAAAACCCAGTCAGATCTATCCATCACCTTAATTCTCTCTTTTCCTTTTAACCAGTGCCTTGTAATTGGCTAAACACTTTTCCTAATTCATTTCGAAGGGTGTTTCACTAGGGGTGAAGGCAGAATGAAGGCTGTCTCTTGCCTCTGGCCTTCACTCAGGGGCAGCAGGATGTGTTCAACTTCTCCGCTGGTTTTAAGGGATCATGGATGTCATGATCTCACAGTTTGATTGGGCAATTATTTTAACAGCAGGAAGGCATTGTGTCTGTTCAAAAGTAAAAGTTCTAATGCATAAGCAGAAGACAGACTGTGTTGGTTTTGCCTGGGGTGAGCTAGCTCTCTTCACAGCATCTGGTATGGGGCTGTGTTCTGGAATTGTGTTGAACACAGGGTTCATAATACAGAGATGGTTTTGTTATTGCTCA
Source organism: Fringilla coelebs (assembly GCF_963513975.1). Taxonomy (NCBI): domain Eukaryota; kingdom Metazoa; phylum Chordata; class Aves; order Passeriformes; family Fringillidae; genus Fringilla; species Fringilla coelebs. The sequence goes on from NC_140031.1 coordinate 58,929,290, forward strand.
GCAGGGCTTACACAGAACCAAGGCCTTTTCTGCTGTTTGTACCTGCACACGGGTGAGGAAGTTTGCGGCGCAGTCAGGACAGCTGACCCCAACTGACCAAAGGGATATTCCAGATCATGCGACATCCTGCTCAGGGTATAAAGTGGGGGGAGGAAAGAAGGAGGAGGAATATTTGGGGTTAGGATGTTTTTCTTCCCAGGTCACCATTACACATGATGGGCCCCTGCTCTCCTGGAGATGGCTGAACTAATGTGTGCAGATAGGAAATTATGAATTAGTTCCTTTCTTTGTTTTTGTTTGCTTGTGTACATGGCTTTTGGTGTCCCTATTAAATTGTCTTTATCTCAACCCATGAGTTTTCTGGCTGTTACTCTTTTGATTCTCTCCTTTTGATCCCACAGGTGGGGAGTGAGTGAGCAGCTGGTGGGGCTTGGCAGCTGGTGGGAGTTAAATCACAACACACACACACACACACACGCACACAAAAAGGAAAGCATTGAAAGCAGATACCACACAGGAGATATGACATGGTGTTGAGCAAAAAGGAAAGAGGAAAAATAGAAAGGGGAAAATGAAGGGGAAGAAAATTACTCTATATTACCTATTATATATATTTTCTTTATATGATGCTTTATATTTATCATATTTTTATTTTATATATTTATATACCACCAATACAGAACACAAGTATCTTCTCCATAACTAGTGCTGAAAGATGGGATTTGAGAGAAGCTCCCCACAGAAGAGCAGGAATTCAAAATCTGTGCTTGCGTCTGAGCAGGTTTTTGAAATTAAAATAGGTTAACACCCATTGTTGTGATATCAGTTTCATCTCAGAAGCTTGGCTAAAAGAGATCTTTTGTGGGATTTGTGAACCAGATACCAAAAAATGTGGTATAGAAGGTAAAATGTAAAGGGAATCATTCTAAAGGATAACAGAGGATGGAAGTCTGGCAATGGCTTGGCTATAATAAAGGCGGCAAGTTATCCATAAAAACCAATACTGAAACTTGAAATTAAATGCTTGATTAAGCAGTGGAAGGCTCAGGACAAAGTAGGATTTAGCAGCAAGACTTTCAACTGTTTCTCAAATATGTATAGAAGAGACAGTGTAGAATGTAAAAGGCAGGGAAGAAGAAAAAAATGTTTTAAAAGAGCATAGAGAGATTTACAGGAATGAATGTTGCTCATTACTAGTAGCTGAATTGGGTCAAGCAAGACCAATTAAATCCTCTAGTTTTCATAATACTCTTAAAAGTAAACATATTTTGTTGTTTGGATTTTTGATTTTTTGGTTTGCAAGGATTTCTTGGGTTTTGTAGGTTGTTGTTTGTGGGTTCTTTCCCCAAGTATGACCCACAGAATTCCTTGTTTGTGATTAAGTAAGAAACTATGTTCATATCTGTTTTAAAGAATTCCACTTTCTTCTAGGCAGTTTCACTTTCTGGGAAAGTGACTTTTGGTTGTGGAACTGGATTCTGATGGTGATGTCTGGTGTGCTTCCCTGAGAAGAAGAGCTGAAAAACAAGGCTCTGCATAACTCAGACCATCCAGAATGTTATTACCTGAAACAGTCCCTTTGAAATAGTATGGAAATATGTATCAAATGTAACAAACAGGTACAGTAATTAGCTTCAATAGTTTCAATAGATAGAAAAGAAACATCTATTCACTGGTATAACTAACCTGTTGGAATATTACTAGATTCCCTTTGTCATTAAAAAACCCACAACAAAAAAAATTGAAAAAACCCCACAAAATTCTGAATCCTGCTATGACTGGTCAAAGAAGTAACAATTCTAGAAACAATTCTGTAATAACTTTTGTTATTGTGATAGGTGTCAGGGTAGCCCAGTGTTTAGAATAAATCTGATTATATTGATAACTACATGCAGAATAATCCAGGCGCTTTTCTGGGCAATAAAAATAGAGAATGGAGTCTGTTACTTAAAAAAAAAGAAAAAAAGTAGCAAATAAAAATGCAAATTTTTTTCATCATCTGGAAAGTGGAGCCATCAAAGCAAATTTGTTATATTTTACAGGAGAAGAAAAAAAAAGAGTAAAGGAGATTAATTGATTCTGACTAACAGCACTAGCTAGCCATTCACATCTACTTAAACTATGTATGAAGCTCTTATTCTTTGAACTGAAATTTTCTCTGTTGATCAAAGGACCTATTTTGCAGTACCTGCAGTATTTACTTTTTGGCAGATCTAAGATATCTGCTACAGACTTTCAACCTCTATCTTTATATCTATAGTGCTGGTAGGGAGTAAAATATTTATTGTGATATCCATTGGGAACTTTCTTCAAGGACTTAGTTGTAAAATTTGCCAAGGCATAAAAGCAATACAGAAAGCCAAGGGTTGCAGTTATGTAAGTTAGAAAGGGGCTGCCCAACAGGATAGAAAACAAAAGAAATTGAAATAAAAATGCTCTGGGGTTTAGAAGTAGGGACAAACACAGTCCTTAGTTTTAGGCCCTTCTGTGCCCCTTTAAAGTTCCACCTACATAGCTGAAAAGGCTCCAGTATGAAAAGAGAGAGGCAACTCAGTAGCATCTTCTAAAAATCAGCAAGACTTTGAAGTCATTCAGACTACAGAAGCTTTGGAGCACTGTAGTCTACAGGAGCACTGGTGACTTTCAAATGTAGGGTAAGGCAGGCTGTAAATATTTGCCCGTGAGCTATGTCCATACTTTCTCATACTATTCTGCACTATACTATCATTCCAGTGTCATGGACTGTTATTCCATAGTGCATTCACTCACTGAATGCTTCTTCCACAAATTTTAGATTTTTAAAATTTAGGTATTAATTTTAAAACTTTTAGAGTTATTTGAAAATCATAGGAAAGAAACAGATGCTCAGCAGTACGGTTTAAATCCACTAAGAGACCATTGCAAGTTACTTGGAATGAAGTTAAAACAAAATAATTGTTTTCAATATTTAAAGTATCATGTGCCTGTGTTAAAAATATTTGCAGGGATTGTGTCCTATGACTGAAAAAAGGAAGACTCAAAATTTGTAGAAAGGTTCTTATGTTCTTTTTTTGGGTCATGCTTTCGACATTTGCTCTGTTTCTCACAGTTTTGGCTTTGTTTCTATTTCTGTGTAACTTTTAGTTATCTGGGGAAATACTTATTATTCAGATGACTTGAAGGAATAACTAAAATTTTCTTCTCTGTTCTTCATAGATGAAAAGACAGGAGTAAAGGAAGGAAGTGAATTACCCAACAGTGATACTGAGTAATATGTGGACGAAACCTGAAAAATTCTCTTAAACAATATCCATAATCTCAGTACTGGTGAAACAGTAAAAGAATTTTTCTTATCTGTAATTTACCAAATGTATACTGATAAAATTATGTCCCTGATAGCTTGCTGAACTTGAGAACTGAATCCCAGGTATTAGGTTAGCCTTGGTCTTTTATGAAACCAATTTGGTAGATAGTTGGGAAAATTCAGTTTCCCTTTCTATTGCTTAAACATAAGTTTTGCCTTATCTGGCATAGTCTGTTCTCTCCTTCATAAAACTTCAGATATTTTTAACTGCTTGTAATTGGATATGTAAGTCATGTAGTTGCATTCTACTGTCAAAGCTCTAAGTAAAAAGATTATTGTCATGTTCTACATGTTGCCGTGCATAAATATTCAAATTAAGACTATTAAATCAGCGAAATTTCATGTTCTAAGCATCTCATTACCTGTTCAACCCCTGGGCTACTCTGGCAAGAAATATTTGTCCTGTGTCAGTTAGATAAAATGTCTGCAGCTCCTTCCTCCTGCAGTTCTCCCATGAGACACAGAAAGCATTGCCAAGACAGTGCTTTGTTTGTGTGCTGCTGCTTGTGTTAGTCATAGATGTGAAGGAAATATCAAGCAAGCTCTGTAAACAGAATGAACCAGTAAAAAGTGTTATTAGTGCATTGAAAAATAATATCAAATTTTTTGACCTGTATGTCTTAACTCAGGAAAATTCCAAGTATGTATCTAACTCCAAGGGTATGAATTATCACATCCCTAAATTTACCTAAAGTCACATTAATATTTTTAGTTGCATTTAAATGCATCCAATTTCTTGATTCCATAAAATTAGATTACAGCTGTACCTATTTAGTGCCGATTTCAGACAGATCCTCTCTACTAAACAATCCTCTGATAAACAAAAGACAGAAAACTCCACTTCCTTCTATATAACAATTTAAAAAAATAATGATAAATAATTAGCACAGAATTACTATATGGTATTCTTTTATGAAAGATAAAATAACATTTTTGTGGTTTTTGTTGTTGTACAATCATGGTGAAATACAGAAGGAAAACAGACTGTAGGTCATACTTTCAGGTTGGTCTCTTTCGCTAACCTAGTCATCTTTTTAGGCAGTTAAGAACAACTTCAAGACTCTTTAAAGATATTTTTGTATCTGCAGCACAACTTAATGAAGATTTTCACTGTATTACAAGGCAGTGGGAGAAGACTAGGGTAAAGAAGCACACCTGGTTAAAGACAGGACACCAAAGCATGTAATAAAATTTTAATCCAAATCATGGATCCTTCCCTATGCAAAAACTTACCTGTCATGATAATTATGTGATTGGCTTTTATCATGTTTATCATGTGTTGAGAGTTTTGCTATCCTTTCTTTCCTCCAAGGAAATATTCCAGCTTTATTTAATACATTCTTTCTGTATTTTGTATATCATTCAGATGCGGATAGGTTTCATAAAAAGAGTCCTTCTGCTTCTGTCTGTGAGCATTGATGACAAAAAATTTGCTGATAACCAAAAGGATTTGTTCTCTGCTGAAGACCAAATGAGAAAAGAAAAAGAACAAGGGACATTTTCAGAATACATTTATTGGTGGTAACTCCATAGTAAGAATATTAAAAATAAGTGACCAAAACTTAACCTAAGAATTTAACACAGTATTTTTTTTGCTGGCCATTTTGCTGGGTTCTCTGGCCATTGGATCGTTTCCTCTCACTTTTAGAATACTAAAATATAGACCTAGTCCACAAAAATAATTTTTAAAGGCATACCACTGAAATATGTCTGTATGCTGTTTGTTAAACAGAAAGCTTAGTTCTTCTGTCTTTCCTAATAATTAGAGGAAAATCTCTGCTGCTTATCTGAAAAAAAATAGTGAAAATTCATATGTGCCCTCAGAAATCATAAAACCAAAGAGGATAAAATAAATCCATTCCTATCAAAAAATGTTCAGGGGTTGTTTTGACTCTGACTGGTCATCAGTAGAGGTAGGGGCAAAAACACAGATCATCTCAGACTATGTTGCTGTTCTCTGTCCCTCTAAATGTCCAAGTAGTTAAATCAAAGTGCACAGGGAGTGCCCCTGTGCTTGGTGAGCCACAGGGACTGAAGGCAGGTGGCAGCTCTCAGGGCTGGGCTGCTGGAGACCCCTCTCTTTGCATAATGGTCAGGTGAATCCCTCAAACACCCAGTCAATCAATCATCATGCTTTCATAAACTTGTTTGGCTGTTTGCAAAATTCTTGCTGTGATATTGCCACAAAATTCAGTAATTTGTTGGGGACGACATCCAGCAACATTTCTATGCTCTTCTATGGGGATGTTTGCACCAAGAGCAGTAGTTAAAACAATTACCTGTGGTTCTATCTGCCTTAAGTCTAAAGCAGAAACATCTGCTGCAGGCAAAGACTGCTTACAGGCTGGGCTGGGCTGAGCTGCACAGGAGAAGAGATTTCTGTAGGTTTATTTCATTCCAATCAGTTTCATTAAAGTCACCAACAATAGTTGCTAAGGACTCATAGAAGCAAAAACATAGGCACAGAATGAAGTAGAGGAAGCTAAATTTTAGAACAAACCTCTTCATCCTTTCACAGCATAGCTTTATAGCTATGAATAGCTATATATGTATTCTATATGAATGCTATTCTATGTGCTATTCTATGTATTCTATGAATATAGAATACATAGCTTTATATACAGCTTCCTTTTTTTTCCCCTACAGTTTTCATTCTGAGTTATTTTTCTGCTTTTTCTTCCGTTCCCCTAATTTATTGAGATGCAGTGCAACCTGAGACTCAAAGTAAGAACTGCCACTGGGAGAATACAGCTGATTTATCAGAAGGACGCGTTTGCATTCTGCACAGAATATTTGATGAGATGATTTTTTTCTTCCTAACAATGTCTTACAGATTATTATCAAAAGCTATTAAAAATAAAAAATACCAAGGGCATTCCAAAAGAATAGCAATCAGATTTTATAGAATAAATTTTCCCAAAATCAAAGGAAGAAGCATCTTTTCTGCACCATTAATCTTTCATGAAAGCATTTTAACAATCAAATATACTACTTCAGATTAAAAACATAATTTTAAAAAATACAAAACATAATACCAAAGCCTCCTCATGAGCTTCTTTTAAATTACTGAAAAGGTGGGTAGAGAGAAAGTGCATGAAATGAATTCTTTTGTCTTTAAATCAGTTCACAGTTTGTATTGTCTGTAAACTTTAAAGTATATCCTTTAAAATGCTCAGTTACAATCAAAATAGTTCCACTTAATTCCCTTGAAAAAGGTTATTTTTATTTGTGAAAGGGAAAGAATAGAAACCATATCTTGTCAGAGACAAAATCATATAGCTTACATTGGCAAAATCATATTATATCTAATAAATATTTAGAGTGTTCAGATGTCACCTATACTTATTTTTTGCAAAAAAAAGGTTTAAGTCAAAATTATGTGAAATATAATTCAATTCTCATGTACATAGCTCAGCTTTAATTCACTGATCTGTAAAGTACAAGTAATCTTGATATTTACATTATTTTCAATATTTTACTGACAGAAAACCAGTTTCATTTTAAAGATTTCTAAAGATTAATACAGCTGTAGTATCTGCAAATCTAAGTTTAGATTAAAATGTAAATTTTCTCTTTACATTTCATGCATGTGATATAAATTGTAGTATGTACAGTGGGAATGGTGCTGTTAAAATCAAATTTAAAAATGCAGTTCCTTGCTTGCCCTTTGATGTTACACAAACTTTACAATGTCTACCACCAATAAAATAGTAACATAGAACAACATTAAATAATATCTAATATCTTTTATTTTCATTAAATCTCTCTTAATTTTTAAGAATCTTTTATCCATTTTACAAGAAATTATATTCCTCCTATGCATAAGCAAAGGGAAAAAAATCCACCTAAGGGTATTTTCTTCATAATTTCCTGTCAGATGCATTCATGCAATATTTTACTAGACAGACATCTCTAAAACAATTAATTTTTTACTAAGAGGTGTAATAACGGCTATGGTTTGCCACTGAATGTGAGATAGTGTTCATATCAAGACATGTCTTAGGTAATAATCTGAAATAAGAGGATGGAGCAATTTTGAAATGAAGAAGATTTGTCCTTCTATAAAAGAAGGAATGTTAGAAATATGGGAAAATTGCAATCTGAATCAATGTTTGCCTTTTTCCTTTGAGGGGCACCAGTGGAATCAACAGACACTGACAAGAGTAGTGCAGATACCCTGGACTACTTTTGTGCTTGCCAAAAAGAGCTGATAAACGCCCTTCTGTGCTCAACACTCACCTGTTGATTCCTGTGGGAAGGGTGAGTGCAGCTTGGGAGTGTGAAGACAAAATTTATATGTCTGTTGCTGCATGTATTGCTCTGAATTAGCTTATGTGGTTTGGGGGTTTTGGGTTTGGGTCTTTTTTTTTTTTTTTGGAACGCATCTGGTGAATTTTCCTCTTTCCTTTGATGAGGCTCGGGGAAAAAAGATTACAAATGGTTGAAAAGACCCATTTTCATCCTCATGGGCACTGGAACTACCTTCTGTACATTCCCCTTTCTTCATCCTCTGGCTATAAATACTCCTCTAAATATCAGACCTGAACAGCAAGGAAGACACTTTGGCCCACTATAAGCATAGGCAGCAAAGTAATCTTTTCAGAAGCTGTCATTTATCAGGGTAGAACAAAATAAGAAGTTCCTTGAAGATATCAATCAACCTTCATATAGAAATTTCAGGCAGAAAGCCAGCCATAACTGAGAGTCCTATAATGAGATGCTCAGCATGATTTCAGAAGTTTCACAGTCAGGGGCCAGCAGGTTGTCATTTTAGGAGACATTTTGGATTTGGTTTTTTTTCATGGCTGGAGACTGATATGATGGAGATGAAAAGCTGTATCTTAAAATAAACCCATTTTTGGAGACCCTAACACATAAGGAATTAGATATTTATTGCTACTATATTAGAACCAGTCTTTTTAATACCAACTCACAACTCTAAAACACCTCATTTATTTGCAGAATTATCCTGAGATTTAACTGTGATCACATGCCATAATATCTATTAAGGAATTTCTTGTGGTCTATCTTATACTCCTGGCTCAGCCTAGGACAAAGCTCTGAGAAGAAACTGAAGGAGCCCTTGAGTAGCCCGGGGAGGCATTGTTTCTTCAATACAAGGAGCAATTCTGCAGCTGCTTCCTTTTTTGTCAGTGGGTTCTGGAGATACAGCTTGTACGTACTGAGTACACTGCTGCTGCCTCTAACCCACCTCTTTTTGAGCAGTTAGAGGTCAGCAGAGGGAGAGCTTTCCTTGTTTCCTGCAACACTCTACTCCAGGGAAAGATAAAAGGGCTTCTACAGAGCTGGTCCTCTTCACACATTTCAGGTTACATAAACAAAGAGGTCAGCAGGTCACTGACTTCCTTTCTCCTCAGAGGGATGTGTAGGTCAGTCATCACTGGGGCTCGTGGGTAGCAGCTTCCACAGAAGAAAGAAAGAAAAAGCCAGGGAATATGAATCAACATTCTTCCTAATCTTAGATTACCTTATCACATCTATGACTGATGGCACTACCACAGAACAATATGAAATAAATAACAGATTTACAGCCCTATGTGAAAGGATCCACCTAATCCACCTACTAAATACAGTTTGGGGTGTAAAGACTCCTTCAGGCCTGTGTCATAACAACTGCTGGTCCCCACCAACCCTTCTACTTTAAACACCAGAAAGAAATTTAGCAGTGTAATGACTTGCTACAGAAGACTAAAATTGATGATAGTTATACTTTCTGTCACAATATTGATTTATTACTTTTATTTTAGAGAAACATGCAGGCTTAGCATTAAGAAGTATGCTGACATGATTTACAAAAGGAAAGTGCCAGTATAAGGTTTTCTTAAAAGGATGTCTGTTTGTCTAGATTTATATTTGCAAAGGGTTGGTTATGGAAAACTGACTAATTCATAGTATGATGCTCTGTTGCATCTGTTACTAGTCACTCTTAGCAAACTGAGAGTATATTTTCAGGTAAAAACATTACAGTTAAAAGAAAGCCCCTTTTAAGCAGAGAGGCAACAAAGAGACATGAAATGAACAAGTACAAAATCTTTTGTCACAGAATTGCAGAATAAGCTGAGTTGGAAGGGTCACACAAGGATCTAAATCCAACTCTTAAGCATATTGAGATATTTACTTTTCAGAAGTTTCCACTGAAGAAAAGTAATTTCAAAAGCACCACTTGCCAAGGAAAAATAACTAAATGCATTATCCTGAATTGCTGAAACAAAGGACTGTGATGTTATTGTGCTTTCGTGACAGGTCCATATATTGTAATGAAAATTATTGGTCTATATCATAACTATGTAAAGAGAAATGCAAGCTAGGAAAAGTATCTTGATGTAAAAGTATATTTAGATTGAACTATATCGATCTCTTAAAAATGACAATTCATTTTAATGCTTTCTGATTTTTAATCAACTTCCATTAAAGTAGAACTTTTGGAGGATCTAAGACACATTGTTTTGTTAATTTTACTATGGTTTGATATGCTCGGCACTTATAATTATTAATTTTATTTTTAATTATTTCTTCTTTCCTGGTGAAAGTAAAGCCATTTTAAAATAAGAAATAAGAAGACTATATACTCTTAGAGTAATTTTTCTGTGCAACATAGAGTTAGAAAGAGTTGGGGTTTACTTCTAATAAACTTCTAAACTTAATGTGAATTATTTGATCCAGTTACAAACAAAAGCCACAATATGAATACACACTGAAATTTCTGCATATAACTTCAGAAGTATTGACTTGTGTTAGTATTTCAGAACAACAAAAACAAAAAGGGTTAAGATGCCACAAATGGGCAAGTATAGAGCTAAATACAAATAGTATGGGTATTCTGTAACATAGTTCAGCTAAGACTGTGTTGTGTTCTGCAGGAAAGCACGACAGAAAGTCTGCAATGTGCAGTGTGCCTTTCCTGCACACTCACTTTGTTTCCTCCCATGTCCAGGGCAAGTGCCTGGGAGCTCAGTGCTGACGTTGTGGGTCCTGCCTGCCTGGGAACACAATGGGATTTTTCAGAAAGCTACCCAAAGTTTTAAATAGTTTCTCCGTCAAAATGTGAGAGTAATCACATGGGACAACTCAGCTTTTAAAGCTGAATATACAGCTTTAATTTTTTTTTTCTCTTCTTGCAAGCTTAGGCCCTACATTGAAGAGCTGGTACAGTGCTAGAGCACCAGAGATCCACCCTGAGGGAGAAAAATGGTGAAGGCAGTAACAAAGTCCCTGTTACATAAATTCCAGTCATGCGTCTTAAAGGAAAAACAGTTTTCTCTCTTCAGTTCAGTGAGCTGAGATGCATACTGTATTTCTCTTTCTCTCCTCCATAGGTTCTGATATCTAGAAGAATCTCCACAGAAATTTGTTGCATTTTTGTGGGCCTAACAAACAATAGAATCAATTCTGATTTCTTTCTTACTGACCCTATGAGCACAACAAACTAGTAAACATATTTGTTATAAAAAAATCTTACTGTTACAGGCATTTCCCTTGATCAAATATGTGGGCACCTAGTAACAGAGGAGAAATCCTATTTGTTTATGCACACAGTAAATAGATTCACAGCCACAGGATCATTTAGGTTGGAAAAAACTGTAAGAGTGTCAAGTCCAATTAACCCAGCAGTGCCAAGTCCATCATTAATCCATTTCTCTAAGTTCCACATCTGCACTTCTTTAAAATACCTCTAAAGATGGTGTCACAACCACTGCCCTGGGCAGCCTGTTCCAATGCTTGATAACCATTGCAATGCAGAAAATTTTTCTAATATACAATCTGAATTTTCAGCGATGCAACTTGTAATTTCCTCTCATCCCGTTGTTTGTTACCAGAGAGAAGAGACCAATTCGTAGCTTTCAGCAACCTCCTTTCAGGTAGTTGTGGAAAGTGAAGCTGTCCCTCCTCATCCCCCATTTCTCCAGGCTAAACACCACCAGTTCCCTCAGCCACTCAAGATTTATAGCTTCAGTCCTGCCATCCATTGGTATTACAGGGTTAGTCCTGCAATATCATTGTACTCGAGGCTTTTACACTACCATTACAAAGTGCTGTGCTATCACAGCTTCTTCACAGCTCTTGTTTAGTTTAGACAGCTGTCTGGAAGCATCAACTTGATAAAATGCAGATATCTAAGGACAATTGTTTTTATTCTGAACAAGGACTTCGACTTCCTTTAGGAGCATGAATTATCTAATAGCGTTTAAAAGAAACAAAGGTCCTTGATTTTTGACAATGTTAATTTTAAGTGAAGAAAGTATCAAGAGCATTTGCTCAAACTGACACCAAAGAAAGAAAGAAACAAACAAATCAGCTCCTATGGCTTTCTGAAAGAAAATAAAAAATGCTCTTAATTTTGGAAACTATGCATTCAATGTCCTATCAAGGAGGTGTATTAATGATATGAGCTACAGACAAATTGATTTAGAAGAGAAACTACATTCTTGGGTTTTCCTACCACTTCGGACTCAGTCATTAAAATCTATGTCAGAAACAGCATTTTGTCAATTTTTTTTAATTTGCATGTCCTTTAATATTGTCATACTTGTCTCCTAGTGTCAACTTTTTTTTAATGGTGTCCAGAGTTTGATTTCTAAATCTATATTTATGTCTTTGCATTGACAACTTGATTTTACAAAAGCCTTGATAACCAATATGAAATCAATCTCATTGATTTCATAACAGGGTTGCATGGTGCATGATCAATAATTTTAAATGTCTAAATATATTCCAGTATCAGGGTTCTGGTAGTTCTGGTGGCTCTGGTAATGCTATATCATGATGACATAACTTGTCACTACACATTCTACGTGATATTTCGTTGTAATCATACACCTGTCTGTGGCCTTATTCAGTGATTACAACCAACAGTATTCTAGGATCAATCCCTGTTTCCAAAAGAATGGAGGTGAAATAAATTTGTCAGATATTACAGAAATCAGGTCACATAAGTGATGCCTTTGTAATGATTACAAAATTGTTCCCACAGAAAAGGTCACTGACTACTGAACTGAACACCTGTTACAAGGCAGAAAAAATAATCTCAGGAAAAAAAGCACAAGTTCGTACAAATACACATTTCTCTGCTGAGAGGGCCTAGTATACAAGCTACAAATGAAAAATCAAAAGAAGCTTGGTATGATACAAATAGCAGAAGAGATTTTATAATAGCAAAAATGTTACATGGGCTGTTTTAGGGCATAGTAAGGCTCTGGAAAGAATTGAAAACAATTGGAAAAAAAGAGAATGAAACAATGACATAGAAATTAAAGTGTATATGCATAGACATATATGTAATATATATAATATAAAACATACATATATACATATATGTGTATACATAAATATTTACTATTTCTGCTAGTATCTGTCTTTTATGGTGTGTGCAAATGTAGAGAATAGATATCAAAAATTAATAGAGGAAAGAACGATGCTGTTTAAGCATATGGTGCCATGTTAGAAAACCCAGTGTGAAGAGTAGATCCACAGTGGTTTGCACGACGCTTTAAAGAAATAGGAGAGAAATTAGGTGGGGAGGAAGTGAACGGCCAAGACTTTATTTGAGACTGAAAACCTCCTCCATTCCTTGCTGGGACCATTCTTTCCAGCTAGGGCAAACCTTGGTCATTAACATTCTCACAATCATTATACTGCTGCTTGCAGAAGGAAGCAGCACATCCTTCTTCCAAGGAAACTATTTATTATACTTTTATCTACACTTCTATCTGCACTTCTAACCCTGTTTATCTTAGCCTTATCAAATTTTTTACATAAATTTTCACTGTTTAAAACACTTTTGAAAATATCACTTTTAAAAGAGTTCTTTAGTACTTGGGTCTAGTCAAAATTGATTACCATTTCCAATTATTTTTGTTGGTATTTTTCTGGGTTTACATTTAAATTATTCTATCTAAAATTCCTCCTTTAATATCAACTCAGATTTGGAAGTTTGAAAAGCTAGATAATTGGTGGTTTTGTGTACAGAAGAAAAATGTTTATCAAACAGCTATTTATGAAACTTCCACAGCCATGGCTCAGATCTGTATTGCTTATCATCTAGTCATCTAGCCACCACTTTTTTTGTTTAGGAGACACAACATTCTATAAGACTTTGATCTTGGTCCATCCTTTGAGAACACAAAGTAAAGGCAACTTCTTAAATAATGCAACTTGTGCAATCTCCAAAGCAAATGGCAAATTAATCAGTCTCTGAATCCTTGTTGTTTTGAAGACTTGTGCATTTTTAAAGAAGATGGAGTAATTGTTTAGTGACTTGGTGCCATTGATTTTCATTATGGATGGTGTTGACTAGGTCTGTGTCAGGTCACCTGGGAGAGATAGCCTTTGCATAGCTAAATAAAATGGAGAAAGTACCATTTCTTATTCCATATTCAAGAGGAAAGCTCCAGTCCTTCAAATTAGTATTGTGTGACCTTCTGAACAAAGAAATTTGTTCTTTTTGGCCATGAGAATAAATGAGAGAAAAGCAAAGCTGCATAGTTATAAAGCAGAGGTCTGGATTTTACAGGCCAGCAGGTTCCTGGTTGAGAAAGTTGATCAGCAGAAAAAAGTAAGAATAAAAGAGAAATGTTCTCATTTGCTAAATGTGTGTAGTACTACCTGATTTCACCATTAGTAATATCTGGAATATAAATTAAAAGCACTCATGAGAAGAAACATATACTTTAAGGTGTGTGGTAGTTTACAACTTTTTACAAACTTTTGGTACTTTTTATGGTGTTATCATAAGAGAGAAATTCCATAATATAATAATCATATTTAACTGAGATACAGATTTGACATACCAATTTCCAGGTATTTTCCTCCTAAGATTTTGCTTGCAAATTTGAAGCAGTTATAATTTTTATATATTTTCAGAAGTGACACAAAATTATTTCTAAGCTATACTAAATTTGTTATTTCTTCCACTTCAGAGGATTGAAAAATATTTCATTTTGATCCCACTTCAGATTTTGCTTGCAAATTGGGCAGATTTTTTCGGTTTGAATGTTTGAGATTTTTTTTTTACTTTCTTCTGTTCATGTTTCAGGATTTTCCTCCCACTTTCTGATGTCTCATTCTTCTCCTTCCTTTCCATCTAAACTTCTTCTGTTCTCAAATACCTCAATCTCTCTCAGTCTCATTGAAATGAAGTCTATAATTTCAGTGCATTACAATAGCTACTGCGTTTGTCATATTATGATGACTCAGTGAATTTCTCTGGATGAAAATGTGACTTTTAAAGGTTTCTAGATATCTGCTTCAGCAAATTCTCTCTCATAATGATAACTGTACAATGAGAGTGTGCTAGCTGTTACACAATTCAGCAGACAAAGAAACTGAATTTTTCTAGGTTTTGAATGAGGTGCCTTGGAAAATGGAACACTTCAATCTGTCTAATAATGTACTTGTAAATATAACCATTAAATTAATTTTTATTTACTCAGCCTGCTTCCATAAATACGTCAATTAGAATCAAAAGCATTTTTGAAAAAGGAAAAGGAATATTGTTAAAATACTGGTAGAGTTTCAGGATAGATAACAGGTAATTGGAGGCTACAAAGAGATTTGATTGATTGACCAAGCATTCCTTCCATAGAGGCTAATATAAAACTTTTAAGAAAGCTATTAAATGTCTCCTATACTTCCTGTGTCTCCTCTAATAGTAGCTGTGGGATGCATAATAACTACTTTTCATTTCTATCATTCAGGTCAGAGGGGATGAAATAGAAACAAAGCTTGTGAGCAGGGGGTCCATGAAGAAAACACTGATGCATATGACAGTATATAGCTTAGGAGAATTATCTTTAACAAGAAAAGGGTAGTTGTTTTTAAACATCATTCTGGTTTGGTGGAGTAATGGAAAGATACCATGAAAGGATAGAAAGGAGAGGAAGGTCTTCATCTATGTAGATGAGTGAATATACACAGTATTATTTGATATATGGGGTGTAAATAAATGTTAAAGTTCCAAGAGCTAGAGTTTAGGTGATATGTGGCAGGGGAAACCACACAGTTTCCCCTAGAAACCCTAACATGCTGGAAACCCCAATGTCTTTCCTAGAACAAACAAGCTGAGCTGGAGATGTTTCTGAAAATTGGCACCATATTTTCTTCTGGTAGAGAGAAAAAGATTTTCAATTTTTTCCTCTTGAAATAATTGATGAGGACTCAGGTGATGTTTGTTAACTGTCAGTGATGTTGCAACAACTCCTGTTAATTCTGTCTTTGTCCAGGAAAAAGGCTGCTGGTGACTCTGGGGCTGAGAAGAAAGAAGAGGGAAGGCTTTGCACAAATTGCTAGTAGTGAGAGGTACTGGTCTCCTCCTTTTGGTGACCAGCAATAGGACACAGGGAAATAAAATGAAGCTGGATCAGGGTAAGTTAAGATTGGAGATTAGGAAAAGGTTCTTCACTGAGAGCATGGTCAGTCAGAAGAGCAGGCTTCCTAGGAAAGTGGTCATGGCACCAAGGCTGTCAGAGTTCAAGGAATATCTGGACAATGCTCCTAGGTATGTGATTTTCTTTCAAGTAGCCCTGCAGGAAACAGGGAGTTTGTCTGGATGGTTCTTAGGAGTCCTTTCCACCTTGAGATGTTCTATGATCCTATGATTCTAAATAGTTTTACAAAACCATAGGAATCCTGCATGAACTTTTATCCAGCCTGGCAGATTCTTTGAACCTCCTGCACAGTCACTACTGGGTGCCACCTCTGGGTGCATATCAACAGGGAAAGTATTTATTTATTTTCTATCCAAACCTTCTATTCCATCTGCATTGCTAAGACTGAATTGAGTCATCACCATGTCTGCAACTGACTTGGAAGAAGTCCTTAAGGCATCTCCCACAAAATGAAATACCCCACTTAAACCTAAAGGAGATCAGTACTTTTGGGGTATAATCCAACTGGCAGTTAAAGAGAAAAATTATGGGTAGGTGGAGGTAGGAATAGTTTCACAGGTGTAACAGCATGTAGAAAGAGGAGAAACCCTGAAAATCCTGCAATCAAAATATTACTATTTCCATGAGGAAATAATGTGCAAATCAATAATTATCATATACAAAATCAGTAGTTATCATGTCATTTATCAATATTTTAAAATCCTTGCAATCACTAAACCCATTTATCCATTTCCTGTATACCTGCATTTTGATTGGATAAAGAAAGAATAAAATATACTTATACAGTTTTACTTTTGAACAGTCTCTAAAGCCTGCTCATTTTAAATTTCCCAGAAAGAAATAGGAAATCCTTTGGTTCTGTTTGATTAGAGGAAAAACAGCCTTTTCCTTCAGTACATAAAAATAAGGAAAAAATTCAATTTTCTTTCCAAAACAAAAGGAAACTGATAGAGAGCCCAAACCAAATTAAATATGATCTTAAATTCCATAACAGGAGCTTCTTGGTGGAAAAATCTTCCAATTTTTTCTTTTTTTTTTTTTAATGAAAGTTGCTTGGTCATACCTGAAGATTTCTCAGAATTTTAATATCTACCTTTTTGAACTGGAAATGGTTAATGCAACTACTGAAGAATTTGATATGTATGTGTGTGTGTATGTATATATGTATAATCTATCTATCTATCTATCTATCTATCTATCTATCTATCTAAAATTTTTATGAAAGAACATGTGACACCCTTCTAGTTGCATCCCACTCTATCTACAGGCAGGCTCTAGACTGAGGTTCTTTGTTCATCCTCTTGACAATAAGCCTGCAAATCCCACCAGACAGATAATTGCCAGACATGACATACTACACCATCTTGTGTGCACACACTGGGACATGAGGCACAGACTGAGCTCACAGATTAATGAGTTTTTCAGATGAGCAATAGGAACTTGTGATATCTGCAGTCTGAGACATAAGGGAGAGAGGAGAGGAGATTGAAGGACAAAATTTAGCTTACTCAGTTGAAGTAACCCTAGGTACCAATACCAAAGATGGGCCACTGGCATAAATACAACACTCACTGAAGAATTAGTACTGCTCTTTAAATTATTTTGCCATTATGGCATGAGTCAGAAAAACTTATACAAAAAACATCACAAACTGAGGAAAGGTCAATGAATAAGATGCCAATGTTATTCTAGTATCAAGTGTCACTGAAACTTTTTACGTCACTGAAACTTTTTACTGAAAAAAAGCAATAAAAATGGGAGTACATCTGTTCTTAGTCATCACTGTAACACCTGAAGGGTACATAATGACTGGAAAAGCAAGCAAAATATTTTAAAATATTTTGGAAAAAAAAGCAAAGCAGGTTTTCAGTTAACGCTGATGAGGTGATTTACCTCATGAAGTTAAAACAGGGTCTCTATACCATTTTTTTATCTGAATTGAAACAGTATTTCATACAGTCACCCTGTCCTAAATGTTTCCAGGGTGTATACCACTTATGCTAGAGTTAAATATGATGAAATATAAAAATTGGTTTATGTTTTATAAAACAAATTTCATATAATTTCATCCCAGCAAACTGTTTTCTTATATGCTGCTACAAGACTCATTATATACATTTATTTAGACATGTCAGAAATGGTTTTGCAAAATCATCCTGACATCACCTAAAAAAACCCTCAATCATTGTGCTCAATTGTTATGTGCATTATTATTGTATCATCTGACTTGATACAAACAATATTACAGGATAAAAAACACATTATTTCTACATGGGATATACAATTTCCATTTGTATCTTTAGAAGATAAATCTAAGAGATTGTATTTGCAATTTTCAATTACCAATTAACAAGGTGATAATTGTTAAAAACAGTTATAAGCCATACTCCAGTTTCATATGGATTCAGTGTCAATAACCAAAGGTGGCTGAGAAGTACTTAAAAGGAGCTTATTAAAAGACAGACTATAAGAAAGAGGCTATGCAACTAGCATACCTTATTTAAAATTTTGTAATGGTTATAGTGCATGTGGGAAACCCATTATCTTACACTTCTGAAAGACAAAGGCAACAGTTCATTCCCTTCCTTTTTCTTTGAGAAGGTGATAATCATAAGGTAGAGAGAATACCATCTATTTTCACCCACATGAAAATGCCTAGCTAAATAAATTCACTGGTTTATTACTAAAAGATCCTGAGGTTTTAGACATCTGGATTTTGTCCATAAATCTTGAAATCCCGTTTTGGACAAAATTTTGTAAATACAATGCAATTTGATGAAGACTTGCATGGTTATGGATGCAGTTCCAATGAAAAGGGAAAAATTCCCCCAAGTTCACGTTTAAATTCTCTGATCTAATGTGTCTTGCCATTATCAAAACTTTTCCAATGTGTGAAAATTGAGGTGAAAATATCAGGTGACCATGAACCACATGAATAGAGGGTTAAACAGAGAGAAGTAAGAAATTGAATATGAATATTTGGCTGTTCAGGCATGGATCTGAATGTAAAAAAGTTATTTAATCCACAGAAACAATGTCCCCATGTGAAAAAAATGCATTCTCTAACTTCTGAGAAGTTAGATATGCCAAAAGAAAATATGTCAATCAACAAAGAAATCACCAAACAAAGAGAAAAATTACACTCTCTCAGATTTCCTCTTTGCTTATGCAATACTCCATTGGTTCCAAGAGTTATTTTGACTTTGAAAAATTAGATAAAACAAAGTGTTTTTTGTGACAACTCAGTGCAAACTATTGATAGCTCGCTGTTTCTACACACAACTGAAGTGTTAGTTTGAGGGTTATAAAGGGTTGAAGTGTCCCAGTTCATCATATCTAAGGAAAAGCCTTTGCTAAATAATGACTCACAGTGAATATTTAGTGGTTGCTTTGTCAATGTGTCTTCATTAAATCACACTTTCATCTGAGTATCAAACAGGGATTTAGTACCCATATAAAATGACAGCTTACTGTTTATCCTTCTGTCCTGACTGTGAAGAATTTGTTGGTGAGACTGAAAATGTTAGTGTAAGCAGAATTTCCACCTTGAGCAAAAGACTGGACTAGTTGTCATCCCTTCCACAGTTCTACTCAGAATTATCAGAAACGTAATATAGTTAAATCACAATGAAAGATAAAAATGTTAAAAATACCTAGAATAGATAATTCTGAGTAATACACATCCTGAAATTAGTTTCTTTTCCTGTTTTCTTAGTGTCTGTTGAGACTGAGGTTTCTCAAATGCATTTCAAATCTATGAATTATATAAATTTCTTAATGCAATTCTGTGCAATTCTACATTTCACCAACATTGATTAGTTAAGGAAGGTTTTTTTTCCCTTATTGTATTAAAAGTTAGAAGAAGATTCCAAGAAATGCAAACTGGATCCAAGCAAAAATTAAAAAAAAAAACCCCAACCCCAAACCAGTAGGGGAATTCTGACAAAAAGACCCCCAGATTATCAGAAGAAGGGAATAATAGAAAACCATTGTTAATTATCTTTCAAGACTTCATAGATCCTTCCTTATAAAGGATTCTTACAAATATTAGGATATGTAGATTCCTCTTTTCACTTTTGCAATATTTGTACACAAACACAACTGTATTAAGAGATCCAGATATACAGTGAAATTTTTTTGGCAAATACAGAATCCTGATCTACCAATAAATAAAACGAGGGCATCAGACAGGATGAATTAAAATACTTTTTAAGCAAGCATTTTGTTGAAGAATTTTAATGACTTTTTTTGGTGAAGGAAATCTGATGTGTCAATGTCTTTAAAATTCATAAACATTAAAGAAAAGTGTAAGAAATTTAATCCCTACTTTGCAAATATTGGGAAATATATGTTGATTCACTTGGTTGTTTATATCCACTTTTTTACTCATATATATTGTTTGAAGAACAGCATTAACATGAATCTGTGAATCTTTCTACTGACTCAACAGTGGTATATTAACTGTACATTAGGAGGTTTAATAATATCTCTGGACTTGAATTATAGTTATCCAACACTGAAATAATTCTTCTAATTTCAAACAAATTAGGAAAAATAGTGTCAGCTTGTTGATGACATTTTCTTTCTGGAGGGGAAGAAAAAATGTGGGTGAGACAACTCCCAAGTTAGGGTATTTTTGACTCATTCTAAGGAGGCATAAGTGGGTAAATATTATCAAGCTATCTATACATTTGTAGCTACTCATTACTGATTCTGATTAATGATAGTTAATATCCATTCTTAACCCATTAGTCAAAAATTTTTGGACTCGGGCCTATCAGCCCTCCTGCAGCCAGATTTTTGTGTGATGATGCAAACTGTGTCTACCATGAGCACTACCCCAGCCTGCAATACCTGCAGTGAAATTTCCCTCAACATACTTTTGGTACGTGTCAACAGATCAGTTTTCCACAGAACAGCTGAGCTATTCAAAATCAGCTATGTATTGTAGTTTCAGAAGTTTTACTTCCTTAGATTTATTGTGATCTTTTCTTTATTTGAAAGAGAACTAAAATCAATCTTGATGGAACCAAGAAGTCTGTTATTCCTGTTTTGAATAACCAGATTTTCCTTTTCTTTTCAGGTTTTTGCATCAAGAAGGATGTAAGATATGTGCAAGAGGGGGAATGTATGTGTAGCTACTTCCATGATTCTTTTGCAACCCCCTTTAGATAGACCTTCACTTGACCTAAGACAAGTCAAACAGATATATAATCAAATATCCCTAAAACTTTTTATGCCCTTTTAAAAAGATATTGTAATCTTAGTTGGTTTGCTTTATACATTTCACAGAAATTAGAGCTATCAATTGTCTTGTAACTAAAGTTTTGCTTCCATATTTCCTCTTGACAGAAAATTCCACGTCACCACTACCTAATTAAACTTCTCTGCACCAGCAATTCAAGTTCTGTTCAAGAGACGGGATACAAGTATGATATATATATATATATTTCTGTGTCCAGTGGGGTGACTGTAGAAGTAGATTTCCATGTATAAATTCTAGGCCCATCCTTTTTTTTTTTTCCTTTTATTTTCCTCTTGCTTCCTTCACTTTTCTTTTTTTTCCCTTTTTTTTTTTTCTTTTCTTTCTTTGAGTCTATGTCTGGTTTTTATTTCTTTAAAATAAACTATTAATATTATGTGACTGGAGGAATTCTCTTTGTATTTCTCTCCTCTCCTTGCTCTTGCTTATTAAAAAAAGTTGTATTTTCTGCCTGTCTACACATCTCTTTTCTTTCCATCGGATGTATGAAATATACAACATAAATTTCTAGAAATATTTTTCTCCCAAATAATGTCTTTCCGATATTGTGAAGCCTGAAATGACCCATGTCTTTTGCATAAATACTGTATGCTAGCTTTAACATCAAGATGAAAATATCCAGAAGTAGACTAATTCCTCGTATTTTTTTAATGCACATTGCAAAATTGAAGCAGAATCTTATTACCTTATAGTGTTACTCAATTTAAATTCAACACTGTACTTTTATTTTCCATAGGATAGAAACAGCATCTGCTGCAGCACTTGTTCAGTCCAGCCTCAAATGGAAGGCAAAGCAAGGATACTATATGCCAAGTGTCCTGGTATCCTTGATATGACAAGAGATAATTTTCTTTTTCTGTCATACCCACTTGAGGTGCAGTAGGTGACTGAAATTCTCTGGAATGGAGCATGAGTGTGGGTGACTGACTCTGGGGCAGCTTTTTTTCTATTTCACTTCCTTTAAAAAAATAATTAAAAAATCTATGCTGTCATGCAAGATATGCAAAAATCTCAAGTATCCTTTTCTTATTATGTCATTTAGTTTAGGAAGGCACTATTGCATCTGTGGGTGGATTTCCAGTGATTGAAACAAATGTGTATCAAACATTTGAATGGTTTTCTTTATGGCTATACTTTCCTGGAAAATCTGATAGCTGGGAAGTTTTAAAAGTAGAAAAGTCAGGAATTAATCAGCAATGGTGTGGAAAACAACTGAGGATCAGCAAACAGGCAGTGCAAGGACAACACACAATTTTGGATTAATAGACTACAAACAAGAGTGAGCTGCAGGTTTAAACATTTTGTTCTTAGGTGATTGGGAAAGTATAAATTATATTTATTATGAGTAAAACCATATAGAATTTTATGAGTGAATCTGGAAAGAAAATAACTGGTGTGAGGAATTAAAAAAAAAAAATCCCACATAAAATTTAAAAAAACAATAAGGAATCTGAGAATTAAACAGAGCAAAGCCCTGCAGCCAGACAATCTGACAGTATTAGGTGCTGAGATGGATCAGGTGCATTAAAGCCAAATGTTGATTCTCTGACATTGATCACTATTCCTCCTTTCTGACATGGTCAGGTGGCAGAGGTCTGACACCTATTTCCAAACGATATTTAACTCCTGAATGTTCGCTCTGCTCTTCAAGTCCTGGGGCTGTTCCCTCTGGTCATTAGCACCTCGCCTGGCTCCTGTGATTGCTCTCTTCAAACACATGTGCTCACCTGAGATAAAATCTTCCTCCCCTTTGACTGCTAGCAGCACGACTGCTGCAAATATATCCCAGTGCCAGGAATGCTCGGCTTCCAGAAGCACTGGCACTGTTCTCGGTCCTTTCAACAGCCTGAGTAGGCTTTAGCTTGAGATATAGCTTCTTGCAATGTCTTGCTGCACAGCTTACATGGCTGGGGCCTGAAGGAGCTGAAAACAGCTCTGCACATCCTAAGATTCTAAGGACAGTCCTCAAAGCTGGCAATCTTGGTACAATTTCAACAGAAACTAGAGTTACTGAGGAAAATGCTTGAGTTTCACATTTTTTTTCATAACAGCTCAAACTTTTCCAAATAAAGTCTTCTTGATCTCCCAAGGACACTAAAGTTTTGTCATGCTTCAAATTATATTTCCCAAGACCTGGATAAATAAACTAAAGTGTTCTAACCATATGGCAAATAAAAAACTATTTCTGAAATCCCATTTTCACATAATACAATGTAGCAGACAAGGATAGCCACTAATGATAGAAATGTATTGACCATTGAAAACAAGAAGTTAGAATGTGAGAATTGACAATTGAAACCAAAAATTTTAGCTGGAAAATCAAATTTTAAAAAAGTCAATAAAAGAACTAAAGTGCTGAGGGTTCATTTTAATTTTTACTGCAGTCTTGGTGTATTAATTTACATAAGAAATTTATCCAAACTTTAGCAAAAGAGCAGCAGTTTCTTGCTACTGTTGGGATCAATATTTTTTATGTCCTAAGAAAAGCAGCTAATGCCATAAGTAGGCAGTGTATTTTTGTGATGTTTATAGATTTCTATTTTTTAAAACTCATAGCTCAAAATCAAGGGTTTCCTAAAACTAACATCAATGTTTCTAGGGTTCAACATATATAACCATGTTTCATAAAGATACAAAACTGTTGAAAAGTACTCCTTAAAATAGTTTAATTGCTAGAAAAAGATTTAGTTTTATGTATTATCCCAGTGTTTTAATGCGTCTTCATTTATATTTGTATAAAAACATTAATTATATTTCTCTTTTATTTCAGAATAAATATGAACCGTGAAAGTAGGCACATAATAGAACATAGTATTTTGTGCTTGATCTGTTTAAACAGATCACATATTTTCTCAGAATCTGCAGTGTACATTGCTCTGGAAATGAAGGCATCTTACAGCTACAGCATGGAAATTTCTATTGCACTATGCATACCTATTGCCAGTCTAAGCATGACTACTGCATACTTTTAAAAAATTGCCCCACTTGTCTGATGTTTTAACTTTATAATCTTCCACTTTTACTCCAGTAACTGACTTCTTCCAACAAAAATTATAAAATCAAAATCCGCATCCTGCTATATGAGATACATTGCCATGTTTCCATCTTAATCCTTTTTAGTTTGTTCCTATTTTTTATATTGTTGAATAAAACTAATAATATCACCTATTTTCCTGCTTTCTGGTATCTTTCAAGCCTGGCTCAGCTGCTTTGGTGAGTACAATTATAAGTCTCCTGGTCTCAGCCAAGCAAAGCTGGTCATATTTATCTGTACAGAACCTACTTCAGCCTTCTGTTCTCTGAAGAACAGAGAATGAAATCTGCAAGAAGGATCTCCTCTTAGGTTGGAACACGCACCTCAGGTATTTGCTTTTTCTGCTCAATTTGTACCTAGGTCTGAAGAATGAGACCTGCCTCTTTCTCTACAGTATTCAGTTCTGCTTCCAAGAGGGTTTTTGCTTGAGCTGCTTTCTGTCCACACCATAATCTATGGCATGTTCTGTGAGGAACAGCTGAAGACACTGCTTTTGTTTCATTAAGAAGAAAAGAAACTGATAGAAAACCTCATTGCTCTCTGCAGCTTCCTGAGGGAAGGACTTGGAGAGGGAGGTGCTCAGCTCCTCTCCCTGGGATCCAAGAATTAGACATGGGAATGGTTAAAATTGGTACCAGCGTAAGTTCAGACTGGAGATTAGTAAATACTTCTTCACCATGACAGTGGTCAAACACTGGAAGCAGCTTCTTTGAAAGGTGTCTGATATCCCAAGACTGTCAATGGCCAAAGCATTTGGACAATACTTTCAAAAACCTGTTTTAATTTGAGTCCTGTGAAGTGATTAGGCAGCTGGACAGGACAACTGTTGTAGGTTCCAACTAAAATATTATTCTATTCTATTCTATTCTATTCTATTCTATTCTATTCTATTCTATTCTATTCTATTCTATTCTTCGCACCCATTCCATGTATGGAGACACTATAGTGAATTCCTCTTCCTTTTCCTTGACAAGCATCACTTTCGGGATCCGTAGGCTTTGGATAACTCATAAGTTTTTTAAAGTGTCAGAAACTCCCAAAATCAAGCAACTATCAGTAAGTTCAAGAGTGTGCTGTGCTTCCAGTTCTTGGACATTCACCCAGATCCTATGTCACCCTCAATCTTAGCCTGTGCTTTGAGTGGACCATCCAGCAGATCCATTGAAACTGGATATCCTTGGCCTTCTCTCCCTTACTTCAGCAGTCACCAGTAAAAACAACATCCTCTCCATAACTTCTTACACCATTTCAGGTCCAGATTATATTCTCACCAGACCATCTGCCCCCAAAACATGGACTTTCCCAGACACCTATACATTTCAGGAGCTTACTCAGTGTATGCAGCTATTTCTTCTGGCTGAAAATAAATGTTCACTCCTCAGAGAACTGTTTGCCAAACATGCTTATGGCATTGAAACACAAGTTTAGAACACTACAGTGAACCAACGTATATTCAAATTTTTTAAACTGATAACATGCAAGAAAAAAAGAAACTCATTTGCAATCAGGATGACATTAGCATAAGTTGCTTCTTATGCAGGTTGGACAATGCAGTGTGCTGATAAGTAGAAACCCTTAATTTCAAGATCGTGTTTTCTTTTAAAAAGAGTATTTTGTTATTACAATGTTAATTGTATTAATTAAAATAAGGCAAATATGTACCTGTTAGATTAATTTATTAATTTATCTTTATTAAAAAAAAAAGAATGGAATTAAGTTAAATAAAAATTTTTCTCATTCTTTCTATATACTCCCAAATAGTTAAGACTCAAAATTTATCTATCCTGCCTGGAGTATAAGGCATTTTGTTACTTTATCAAGCACCAGTGCCAAATGGCTATTTTTCTGAAGGTCAGAGAACAGTAAGGTTATAAGAAGAAGGTAGGAAAAAACCACCATAAATATTCCCTCCCATTTTCACTGCTGCTTGTCACTGTGCTGCTGACACAAAAGATCAAGCTTGAGGAAAATCTATAAATGCCTGTATGAGAACTGCAGTGGATTTTGAGCCTTAACCTCATATATACTTATATATATATTATACTAATAAATAAATATTTTGTTGGCTTTCTAGGTAAAAATTGCATGTTATATTAAAAATCCAGATAATTCCATATCCATCTTCATGCATTTATATATATTTATATATTTCATGTTACATTCAGGAAATAGGAAATAAATTTTAAGCAAAAATGTAACTCTGGACAACAAGTAAATTTGCCATAAACTTGAGCAGGAACAGGACTTCAGTCTATTTCACATGGTTCAAAGTCGCCTGTTTTTCCAAAAGATATGAAATTTTACATTAGAAAATCCTTCCTGTCTTCACTGTTTGTTTAAGCTATGTTTCTTTTTTCCGGCGGAGACTTCTGCTACACTGGATTAATATATTTTAGTGACAAAATAAAATGATATTTTCACTCACAAAAAATTTCGAATAAAAATTTTGACAATGACCAGCCATAAGTTTGCCCCTGATATAGTCTGCCCTGTTCTAGACTTTTTGGAAGCCCCTCACTAGGACAAATGGCTTATTACACTGGTTGACTCTTTACCCAGAAGTGATGATTCAGAGCCTATTCAGTATGTAAACTATTTACATTCATCTACATATTTCATGTCATACTGTGGGAATAATTAGCTGCTTACTGTAATGGCTAGATGGTCTGGTTGACCTGGAAGTCTTTTCAAAACAAAATCTGCGCTTGTTTGTGAATCTATGAATATCCCTTTCCACCCTTTTTGAAAATAGAAGTGATCTTTCCCTTTTTCCAATTATTTGGGACTTCCCCTGACTGCCATGACTTTTTGAACATGATAGAGAGTGGATTGCCAGCAACATCAACATCAGTTCCCTCAGGACCCTGGGATGTATCTCATCAGGCCACACAGACTTATGGATATACCATGTCATCAAGAGGTCTTGAGCCTCCTCTTCACTTCCATTGGGAGAGGTTTTACTCCCCCAGCCTTTCCTTGGAGATCTGGGAAGCTGAGAGATGGGCAAAGCCTGACTGCCAGCAAATGGAGGTGAAGAACTCATTGAGCACCTCAGATTTCTCCATATGTGTTGTCAATATTCATCTCTTCTGATCAGTGGGGATATATTCTCCTTGGCCTTTCTTTTCTGAGCTATTTACTTATAGAATCCTTTGTTATTCTTTGCATCCCTTGTCCTGTCCTATTTCATTTGGGTCTTGGCTTTCCTGATCCCATCCCTATACACCTAAACAACATCCCTGTACCCTACCAAGGTCACAGGTGTATTGCCAGGTACTTGTTAAGGTAGCTTCACCATGAATTGGAGGATCCCTTTGTGAGGCCCAAAATCTTTTGTAGTCAGAGATCCTGAGGTGACAGTGTGTCTTAGATTCTAAAGAAGACAGGTGAAGACTTCATCACGTTGTGGTGTTTATGTATTTCAGCATAGCATCAGACACATCTTGAGATCATTGGTTGTCATGATAAGTGAAGTGGAGATTTACAGAATGCAGAAGTGGGCCTGTGCTTCATACTGCTGATGGAGAAGAGTTTTGTTTTGCACTTCAGATCCCAAAATGTGCTTCTGAAAGAGAGTAAGATTATGTAATTATTTTTTTATTTGGATTAACAGCCAGCAAGAATTTGCTGTCATCTTTATATCTAAACTTTTGCTATTATAGCCATAGATCTTATGTACTGTCCTTTGTTTTTCTTCGCGCTTCCTCTGCAGATTCCTTTATCTTCAGGGGCATGTAGACTGAGTCACAACTTGTCGTAAGTTAAAAAACAACAAATTGTAGACAATGTAAAGAAATAGGTTTCTTGACAATTAAATAAATTCATCAGGTAGGCATGTGAAGGCTGCACCTTGAATTTTTGTATTGGTAGAGCCTCTGAGCATTCCTATAGTAAACCACAGCCATAAAATTATTAATGTGTCAGAGCACCTCACAGACATTGTCTTCTGTCAAATTACAAAGTGTTGATGTCTAAACTAGGAATTGAGCCTGTAAACAAGACAGCATCATTATAATCATAAGACTGACTCTACAAGCATGAGTTTTTAATATTGTCTCTATTTACTGGAGAAAAGGAAGCACTGCAGACAATGCAAAAATGAAAAATCATTGTTACATATTACTAACTTCAGACTCAATCAAATATGCAAAACTGACTAGAAATCTCCTGAGACAAATGTCATCATCACTCCCAGGTGGATCAAAAATTAAGTTGCAAAAATGCAACTCAAATGCAAAAATAAAGGGCAGACTCTGAGCTACTTCAATTCAAAGCTGGTCAGCCTGAGCTGATGCAGACAAATTGTCCCATATATGTTTTGGACCAAACACAGTGTTCAATTTTCAGTTGACAAATATGCAATTACATCTGAGCTGATGAACTCCTAGGGGATGATAGATGAAGGAGAGCTGACTTCTAGAAATGGACTACCTAAACACAAATACCAAGCAGTACACAATTAAAAAGCAACAACAATTTTACTCCATGTTCATTTTCAAAGATCTATGATTTGATTATTAAAATTTATTTCTAACTGTTTCATCTTGTATACTGCAGTAAGATTCTCGACCCTGCAAGAAAATTATGTTGTCATGAATAGAAAGCATACTTCAGACTCTAACCTGCTCTTGTATTTTCTAAGCAAAGATGTGTAGAAAATAGCAGAGCAAAAGTTTGTCCATTCATGACTACCCAACTGTGTTAAATATACCAGGTTTTCTTTATCCTGCCAGATTTCTGCATGCATCTGCTACACCAAAACCTTGCATGTGAACACCTGTAGGAGTGCATCTTGTTTACAGCCAGAAGTTGTCATAGATTTGAATATTGTCTCTGTAAAGGTGAATAGATAAGACATATTTAAATCTTCTTCTTTTTTTTAAGCCTGAGATATTTTTTCAAGTATGTCTTGTGGCAGCAAGATATTTATCTTCTACTAGTTTTAATTTATTGTCTTTTGAATTTTTCATGCAACTAATCAGTTCTGCATAGATTAATACTTGCATGCAATATATTTTAGGTTTTTCAGACAATCCCCATCTACACCTACATCTACAAACTATCTGATCCAAACCTTAGAACAGAGATATTCTGATGAACTGTGTGTTCATGTGAACATATGGCATTTTTCATACAAATTAACTGACTTTAGGGATCAAACTCCCAAAGGGAAAACAATATATTAAAATTGAAAAATGCATTTATATTATGTGTAATTTATATTTTAATTTTAAAACCAAGACAGCAAATTAATATATTACTTTATAATATGTCAGGCTACAAAACAGCAGGTAAAGCTGGACAAAGCTCAACAAAATCTTTCAACACCTATACCCACACACCTCTTAAAAAGGGGACTTCATAGTATCACAAGACTGTGTTTTGCTGGGGAGAATTTTTAATGTTGAAAAAAGCAATAAAAGTCTTTGGTTTTCTTTGGGCTTCTATGAGGAAGGAGAAATTGTTCAAAAGAGAAGATGCAAGTTACTCACACAGTTTTTAATGTTTGTTACTCACACAGTTTCTAATGTTTTTTATTTCTTTGTTTAATTTTTGCATTTGAAATAAAAAAGGACAAAAAATGTAACAGCTAATCTAACAAGATATTGTTATGTGCCCTTTCAGGATGAAAATATACACAAATTTATAGAGAGTGAAAATCTCAGCAGTTTTTAGTGATGAGGATGAATCAAATGTATCAATAGAGTTTTGTCAGAAGAAAAAGCCAGGCTTTATGGGAAGATTGATGCAGTCAGCATTATGCATTGTAATCAAGCTATGAGTCAATAGAGATTAAATATTGACAAAGATACTTTCACTAGTCTGAGGCCAAAGCAAATTCCTGATACCTTCAGGAAACATTATTTTTATTATACCAATGAATATATGATAATCCTGCCACTGCTTACATTATTCATTATATACCGGTGGACTCCAAAGATGAATTTTCAAACAGAAAAGAAGAAATAAAATAATAAAAAGCAAAGAAAAAAGCCCTGAGGCTGAAGAAGAAAACTGATATTGGATTTAGCAACAGCATTGGAGAAAGCTTTTAATAAGCATTAACCATCAAATGACATGACAGAAAACAGTAGCCGGGAAATATTTTCAGAAGTGAACTGTATCTTAGTCACACCTGTTCAGCAATACACAGATATTTAACAAAATAATGACAGCCCTGGCAGAAGACAAGATTTTACAAGGAGTGAGAAATGGTTCCCTCATAGCATAAGTACTTACATAAAAATATGTTAAGGTCAAAGTTTTAATGTCAATTTCTTTCCTAAACCTCTCCAAATCACATGACTGTCATCAACACCATTCTTCAGTTATTATTTCCTGTGAAATTTCTCTGGATTTTGACTAAAATAAAATTCAGACAAATACACACATGTTTTTTTCTAAAGGTAGAACAACTTGAAAAATCTACTGCCAACAGCAATGTGTTACTCTTGATTTTGGGCAATATGAGGCAGAAGTATAACTTGTATTTGTTTCTCTTGATCTATTAAGAAAACTAGAACAAAAGCAGTCAGGTTTGTATAGCACTTGGATTTTTTTTCATATGATTACAGGACAGCAAATTATTTGGACTAGACTCTTAAGACGTGTAAAAATATGCAAGAACTTTTCCTTGCAAAATGTATTGTACAGCCTTGCAGTGTAACTCAGACTGTGTGACTACAGAGTGTTGAAGCAAGCAGTGATTATCAATATTGCAGTGTTTACTTTGGCAAAACTTGCACCACTGTAGCCATACTTTCAAAATGGGGATTTCCTATCTGCAGATTAGAAATTCTCTTCATGTCTGCTCCTGTTTTAAATTTAACCAGTGTGTTTCTATGTTGTTTAGTGTGATAACCACAGACCTATATAACAACTTTCACCTCAAAAACAACCAAAGGTTTAAGCACTCAACATATTGTTAAAATTCTATTCCATTAGGGTATTATTTTTCGATTAATTCAGGGTAGCTTTGTTCTGCAGTTTTATGCAGCTTAAAACTTAGACTGTAAGAAGCCAGCTTTTAAGAAGAGAGAACTAGATAAATATAGCTATTAAATATAGATAATACTATTATGTTTTTTGAGAGCAATAGAGAAGACAATGCTTGAAGAGCAACAAAGATGTAGGCAGGAATATAATAAAGCTTCAACAGTCAAGATGCCCTTATTATCAAGTAGCTTGTGTTGACTCCTCAGCACAAAGGGAGAATAAATTATCAGCTTTGGCTTGGAGTTTGTTAAATTTTTTTCCACCTCTACTGTTATTTAAGGGTAGCTATTGGTATATGCTTAGTAAACATGTTGTCTCACATGTGTCATGCTCTGAAGGTCTGCATTAATTAATTAATCTACAATACATAAAACCTTTTTTTCTTAAAAACCATACATAAAAATTTGCAATATCTGACTATGTCAAAGTTCAGGGAAATATCAGTATTCATGGTAAGTCATGCATGATCCCCATTTAACTTTACCTAATCATAGAAGATTTGATCTTATTAGAGTGGCAGCAGCAACTCTGGAGTCCATCAGGTCTAACAATTTATGAATGGCATGGTCACAATATTTGGTGTTCCATATAGCTGGAGTCACAGACAGCAGGTTTTCCAGCTGTCAGATTATTTCTGCCTTCTATGTTTTCATCCACCCTTTTGCTGATCAATAAGCAAGTCTTCAAAGCTTTCTGCAGCAAATGAGATTTGCAGAATTTTAGATCCCTCTTCCTTTTCTACTTCCTTTATGTCCACATGTAGCTTCTATAAATTTATATATATTAAGAAAATATAATTTTTAATCTTGAATCTGTGCAAATTTGACTTTAAACTACAGGCCCTATTTTCTTGCAGGAAAAAGACTCTTCACTGCTTCTCTTAGATCTGAATTACTCTATTTGGAAAACTAGAACAGCTTCCACTGGCAGCAGAATTTGCACTTACCAGTAGTGGTCACAAATGGTTAGGCAAACATAAAAATATGTTTTACTTGAAATTGTTGCTGATTATATTAATAAGATATGTCCACGTGAAAGAAATTAGCTAGATATCAGCACCCTTCCCACCCAAGGAAATCTCAAGAATCACGAGGAAAACTGAGAAAGTATTGACAGAAAGTGTCCTCAGAAAATTTCCTTCTCCTGAGAGGAAGCATCTCCATGCAGATGCTAGTTTGTAAGGATTCTGGAGTGGCTACAAGAGGCTTGATGTATGCTATAAGCACAAAGCATCATCAAATAGGTGTTTAGGAGTAAAATTATTTTTTTCTGTTTCATAGTGGGTACCTTTCAAGCCTCATCATGATAAAGGAAAAGTTTCTAAGAAATTTTGTTGCTCAGTATACATGTTTTATATGCCTTGCTGAAACATTATGTCCAAATCCAAATGCCACTTGCAAAAGCAAAAGCTGAAGTGCAGCAAGAGCAGAAGAAACCTGAGAAACATTACGTGTCAGAAAATTCAGAAAGTAAATATCACAGTTTATCTTCATGATACCTAGTTCTAGTTTTCTTTACTGCTCTTTTAGCCAGTGTTAGAAGGAAAAATCCTTTGGAATCAAAGCATTGAAACATTCATTTAAAAAAATTTTTAAATTACTCCCAGAGGCAAGTATTTCATGCAGGGTAAAAATCACACAGTGTTCCAGGACAGCAAACACACTGTTCCAGAAAGAACCAAAAGGACTGTGATTGCAGAGTGCAAAGTGACCCTTACAAGAAACCACAAAGTGTCTAATGTGTTTCACTTCCCATTTTTGACATTTCCATAGGAGCAAAACTTTTTCCCCTCTTCTTACATGACTGTAGTTTTTGTACTTCTTCTGTTCTAACAGAAGTCCTGTCCTGCTACACATGCAACAGAATAAGAGCTGTAATCAGTACTTCACTGCAATGTGATAATAATGAAGCAGCCTGTATCCATACCATTTCCAACACCTTGGAAGCTTCGCCATGGTGCTCTACAGGCCATGGATGCCTTGCAGAATAACACTGAGAACTGACATGAGCTGCTTGTATCACATCACCCCCAGCAGCTCACCTGTATCATGTTCACCCTAATAAGGACTCCTTTCAGTTTGTTTAGTCCTGAGAACCCAGAACTTGTTGTTAGATGGCTTGCAAATACTTTTTACTTCAGAGAAGAAGGAATTAGAATATTGTTATTTTTAGATCTTGTACTCCAATTGTACTCTAGCTACCGGCACAGATTTAAAATTAGTACTTCAGAAAAAAAAATTTAAATGTATCTTGCATTCATTTTAGCTTTCTACAGAATGAAAGTGTTTGCTCTTTCTGGGCAAGGAATTGAAACTGTCTACTGCACATCCATGCTGTCAACATTCTGCACAGAAATCAAGAGAGGAAATTGTTTGCATAGGTATGTAGGGATTTCCACAGAAAGCCATCGCCAACAGTGACTTTTTCATAGTACACACACCTGAATTCTGTATCAAATGGTAGCAATATATACATTACTTTACTAGTAGCTAATAAAAATTCCTATAGCCTTTTCAGTAAAAACCCTTGAAATCTTTAACCTAAGTAAACAACATCTTTTTAATTTTGTATGTACATAAGGAAATAACAGTGTCCATGTCAAAAAAATACATTGAGTATAACATTTTTACTTGCAGTAATATTTCCTTTGCTGAGATTTCACAAAGAAATAATTGAGTCTGGATTCCTTGGTATGGTTGTTGGGTTTTTTTTAAGTTATCACAAAATACTCTAAAGAAATGCTTTGCATGTTAATGATACATAAATGTTCTCACATATTAAAGGAGAAATACTTTGAGCCATCAGGATGATCATGCTTCTAAATAAAACATAGATAATTGCATTAGAATGGGTTACATTCAGCAGAGCTCCGTGGAAGATTTTGAGTTAGAGGCATATATTTCAGCTCCAGAGAATGGCTACAACTCACTGGAGAAAATATCATTATGGAGCTATTTTAAACAGAAGCATTTGCTTTGAATAAATCTGTCTTTTAAGACATCTTCCTATCTTAAATATGGGTTACTGATGCACTGCTAATATGGGGCTTATATGTGATCAGCATGGTTTATGGATATTTCTGAGGCTTATGGGTTTACCTATACATCTGTTCCCACTATGTTACCATGTATAACAACACTAAGTGGTGAGACAGTAAAATATGCAACAAAATTCAGACTCCTAAATCTCTGGCAATGATTCCAGATATGTAATAAATTTTCTTCCTGGGTGAAACTGTTTGGGAAGGGTGTTGTGAAAACAAAAAATTGTATTTCAAACTAATCATATTAGATCCATGCAAAATGTAAATTTGATTCCTCAATCAAATGACCAGTAGGTGGTGAAGAAAATTTATTTAGAAAGTAGCCAGTCTCCAGTCCAGACCAGAAAAAAACAAATCATCATATTTATTACCAGTAACACATATTGATTTTTGGATAAGAAGAGATAGAGGGTCTTTTGCAAGGCTAAAGTTTCAAGTCCCTTAAGTGCTGAAAACCAGCCAAAGAGGAGACTTGAACAACAGAACATCATCCCTCTTCTCCTCTTACCCTCTCATGTAACAGTTTGAGGCTGTCTGTAATTAAAACTGAATTTACTTCAATTCTACTCATGTACAATAGGATGTAGCTGTCTTTGAGAGACACATTAAACTGCTTAAGTTAGTGAACTGCTACATGCATCCTTGCACTTAGACAATTACACTTACACCGTGCTGAATAATAGACCAAGATGTCCAGTAATGAATAATTGATCATAGCTCATTATAGTCTAAAACAATTTTAAGCAGATTTGTTAGTCTGTAACAACATTTAGGAGTTTGTTGAATGCATGTGGTTTGCTCATCTGCCAAGCCAAAGTCCTGGTAATTTGATGCCTGCGATAAGCTGCAAAAGTTTACTGCATAAAAGTTTGCTGCACATTAGTAGTAGTCCCCAAGAAAAAAAACAACCTGATATTGATGTTTGTTTGTGCAGTTCTACAGATGATAGCTTAAGACACTAGATAAAGTGTCTTGAATCTGTAACAACCAGATTTTCCTGGCTTCTTAGGTGCTAAATATGGGTCTGAGAAGGGGTAATCTATTCTGAATATACCTAGTGCACATCAGTGATAATTTCTAAGTTATGTTTCTGAACACACAGAGAAACAAGAGGCTGTGGAGTCCCAGCTGTCCTATGAATGCATTCTAAGCATTTTCTTCTCTCATGCAGTGGTTCTGGTACCAGAGAAGAGTTAAGCTTAGCTCAGCAAAGTCAGCAGAAGTAAATAAGCAGTATCACTGAGACCAGGGTAAAAGAAGAAACACTTGTCCTTTTCATCTGCTCCGTGGCTCTTACTCATGTATCCTCTGAACTCCATTCTTAACCTCCTGTAATCACAGTTTTCATGCTGAACTTGAGAAGGAACTATAATCAAATAACAGGAAGTGTACAACTCTGGTGCACATGGCTTATTCAAAATGTGAAAAATGTAAATTGAAAATTTATTTCTCTATTTGTTATGATGTTATAGTTTCTGAAGGAGAGATAAGTCTTATCTTCCAGTTTAATGGAAAGTATTCTGGCTGGGAGTAGACAAAAATATAATTCCTAATTTCCCTAGTTTCACAAATCTGTAAAACTTAAAAGCTAGCAATGTAGTGGTAATCCTAACATTACTTAACAAAGGCAGGTGTGGTTTTGCATCTTCATTTGAGAAAAAATTTTGCACAAGAATTTTTTTATTTTTTTCTATTTCAATCTACACATTTCCTGTGTCAAAAATTAATATTATGTTCACTGCATAAGGAAATTATTGGGACACAGGATACAGTTATATTAGCAAAACAGATATTATCTTTTGTTAAACAATACCTACTGTTTTTCTTGCCATATCAGTGCTTGTATGGTGAAAAAGGAAGTTTCCAAGTCTTTTGCTATTATCACAGATCTTTTTCGCAGATGATACTTCTCAGATATTTAACTGTCAGGAATTGACCATACTTGATAAAAATTTCAGTTAGAACATATTTCTGAAGTTCATTGATTTAAATTATTTTATTCAGTAGTTCATTGATTTAATTAAGTAGTAGAGATATTTCATCAACTTTTTTCTAAATGGTATGAATAAATAAATAAATAAAAAGTCACTTTATATAAAAGCTTTTTTTTTTTACCTCCAGAGGCACGGAAAGGAAAGTAACAGAAAAGTAGAAACCGGAACTGGGTTTTTATTTCTACAAGGCCTGACAAAAAGAAAAATGATACTTTTAAAGTTTTATGGAAAGTGCGAATTTTTTTTTTTTGTTTTCCAGCTTACACATCCTTCAGTCTTTCATATTATAGGATGCATTCTATAGGTTCTAAAACCATTATCTTTTTCAAGAAATCACTTTTCTGCAGATCTGTGCACTTTCTATGGACCAACACAGCTCTAACTCTCAAAGTTAAATGTGTATTTATGAAATCATCCTGCACATCCAATTCTTAATGCTTACGAGGTATCCTGTCCACAGGTGGACTCCTCCCACTGCTACTATTCCTGGAAAAGGGATAGATGCCCATCCCCTTTCCCTCCATTTAGAGAAGTACCAATTACAATATTTCTTTTCTTCTGCAACAATCAGCCCAGTGTGGGTGTAAAATAACACACTGATGGCCAGGAGCCCACTCCCAACCCTGAGCTCCTGCGGAAGTCCCTGGAGGGCATGCTAGGGGTCAGTGCCCAGAAATGACTGCTCTCCCTTACCCACGCAGGAAACCTGCTGAGAGGGTTCCCTATGCAAGTGCATCACAAAGCCAAAGGAAAGGGCCACAGGAAAAATATTGTACCTGGAGCTCTAAAGGAGCCTGTGAACTCTTACCACCAGTACTGAAGTCCTATGATACATAAATCCATTCCTTACCTACGAATACAGTTTCTCCTAACTTGGGGTGAAGTTATTTGCATTCTGCTTCAGGTCCGAAACCTTCTGATATTACAGCAGCTGTGAAGGCAGAACATCCACAGTAAGAGCTGAGTTGTCACAGCTGGTCTATCAATTTAACCTTGGGAGAAGGAGTACAACACTAGGTGGAAAAATTAAAAATTAAATTTACAGTCTGACAAGGAGATTTATACCCACTAGCACTTCAAAGTTTGAGTCAACAAAGAATATGAAATCAGTTTTATTATACTGTCATTTTTACTCCAAATACAAAAAACTTGTGCGGCGTAGTATTCTAGATATATCCAGACACTGAATTACCAGAAATATCTCATTTAGTGTTGACAATAACAACTTGCAATAGTTGTAATTAAAATGTGTAAATACATTATTTAATTTCTGCGCATGTAAGCTCCTAGTGGACCAACTTGAACTGAAATATAACAATTTTGCTTAAAAAACATTATGACAGTCATCTACTCCATATAATCAAATATTCAAGTTCTTCTGTGAGTAAATGCTGGTACTTCCTTCTGTGAGTAAATTCAGGTACTCTAAGAGCCAAAACCAGATCAATTAAAAAAAAAATCACTTATGGAATATAACAGAGGATGATTATATTATATGTATGAACTCCGTAGAATACTAAGGTAATTTTCCCCAAAGTAATTTGCCATTAAATCAATTCCCACAAATTCAAGGTTCAAGAAACAAGGTGTGTGAAATATCTCTGTCCCAGGTTTAATTTGTTTTGGCTTTTTTCTTGTAGGAGAGATTAGCAAAACTCTGTGTGGGAGAGAGATACATATATCCTGTCAATGAGATTTCTATTCAGGTTTACCTAAATTCAGCAATTTGAAAATACACCGGCTCAGTGACTAATCAACAGTATGTTCAAACTTCACCTAACCTATCAACTTTCAAAAGAAAACTAGCCAGAGTTATTTATAAAGTTAAGATGATTTGCAAGAATTCCTCATCTTCAATGATCTGGCACAAGAAATAAGTCAAAACCAAACAAAAAGCCGCTGATTAGCATATCTCATTCAATAGAATAAAGGCTCAGCACTGAAGCCTGCATAGAAAAGAACACTGCAGAATTTCTTAACTGGAGAGGCTATTTGGGTTTTTTAAAAGGGCAGTAGTTATGATATGGGATTTTTTTCTACCTTTGAAACTTAGCTGTTATCTCTGTTGACAATTCTTCTGAGGCTGCATTTCCAACTGACCCCTCAAGAAACACCACAGTCACTTACAAGCTGCTGAGCTGCAATGGGAATCACAACACTGTATGTATGGGCCACTCAAGTCTTATTGCTGCAGAAATTGAAAGAGATATTAATCCAAAAACACTGACAGAGCCTTTACTTGTCTTATTGCTTTTTCTTCTCTTTTTTGTTTTATTTTTTTGTTTATTTGCTTGTTTGTGCAAGTACTTGGGTGGTTTTTTCAATGGTTTGATTCAGAACTTTAAAATTTTTTTGAGAGGTTTAGTGGATTTGTGTGTCTTGAGATATTTAATTAGCTCGCTAGTATTCTACACCATAACCGTTAATACTGCTCATCTTGATAAAAAGTTCAAGTTTTGTCATTTTGATTTTCAGGGAAAAAAATGATTTTTAATTCAGTAGCATGATCCATAATGTCTTTGATTTTGTGAGGGTTTTAAGCAGACACAGTGCAGGCAGGTTTTTGCTATTGATGGAGTGGAATGATCAGACAGAGTTCTAGGTTCAGGCCAAACACCTCCAATGTCTTGACTAATCAGCTTTTGTCCTGACAATAACATTGCAATGGCAGCATAGTTGGAGCAAAATTCATACACATCTTTTCTACTGTGCACCTTCAAAGGATTGAAGTTCCTCTCAGATGTTATCAAAGAACTTCTCCAAAGCTAATCACAATGCTTAAGTTATAGAGTTATAGAGTTATAGAGTAATGGAGTTTCTCTTTTAATAGGCCAAAGCTATTCCAAACAAATCCAGCAGCTTTTCCTCCACTGTTATTTTATTTCTTTCTGCAAAGTCCTTCAGATAATTTTGAAGTTTTGGTTTAAACACACCTACTGCTGCTACCATTTAAAAGAGTTAAGGTAAATCTGGTAACTTCTTTCACAGAATATGTGTTCCTGGGAGAAAAATTCAGTGATTATGTTTTTCTAGAGTTTTTTTAACTGATATACATTTATTTTAATGATTTTCACTTTTTAGATAGCAGTATAAAATATGAGTCATTAAACCAGAAAGTTAGACAAGCTCTAGGACAGTGATATCTATATTCTAAAGAGTGTTCAACTACACTAGACTTACTTTGCTTACCTCAATAACTAAAATGGTTGCATTTTTTTTACAAGAGTTGCAGTTAAATGCAATTTGGTACACCTTCTCTTCACAGACAGAGCAGCAAGGCAGTAATTAGTTTATTGACTCATTTTGCCACCATGTACTTACCTTGCGTATTTTTACCTACTTACCCTTCAGTCTTAATGTGAATGTTCTTCCCAAGAATTTTTGCTGCGCATTGGAGTGCTACAATTATGGCATCTTCAGAAAATAATCAAAGAAAAACTAAAGGAAGTAACACTTTACCTAAGTTTTATTGCCAAAAAGTTCTTAAGGAAAAGCAATCTCTGTACCAGAATCTGAAACATATATTGAATTTCTGGCTTATATAGTTTAAAAGTTCAAATGAGAAGAATTTGGAATTGGAATTGTGAATTTGAGATCTAGATTCAGAATTACGGCAATGAAAAAACCCTATCTATTCTCACCTATTCAAGCAGATTTTTTAAAGCTATGTTAAACATTTGTAATTACTTTTGAAATCTCTGTGTATGGTAATAGTTTTACCTTGGTTGATAGCCTTTTATTCCTGCTGTCATTCTCTCTTGCAGCACAGTTGCAACAGGGGCTGGAGCATGGCCAAGTCACATGGGCATGCTGATGTGCATGCTCTGCAGAGGTGTCTCTGCCATGGTGCACTCCAGATAGAAAGGAATGAATTCTCAGCCTGCCTTAGCTTATGCAGCCCTCAGTATTCAGTCATTGTACCACAAAAAGAAGGAGGATCCCTTAAAGCATAGGTACTGATAACTTTATGAATTATGTTCATGATGGTGCCATACTTTAGACTTTTTGAAAATATCAGTTGTTATTCTATGCTATATTTTGTAAACTCAAACACTTCATGAATATCTGACTGTTACCCTCACTGATACTCAACCTCTTTTCAAAAAAAAGGAACTTGTACCATGTATCAAATTTGTCAAACTTGACAGTAAAACCTTTGCTGTACAATGAGATATAATTACAATTCTATATCAACTCATACTAAAAAAAGACACGCATTGATTTATGATGAATCCTGAATATTCAAAATAATAGCTTCAAATATACATGAAGTGAAGAAATTATCTTATTGGAAGTGTTTAAAGTCATTTGAGCCTTTGCACTTAAGAATAATTTCTTTCTCAAGCAGGTCTGACTGGCACAGGCTGTTATGAACACTGTGCAAAAGCTAATGGAATTCACATTTCTATTAGTCTTGTTTGCTTCAGAAGGAATACAGGGGAAGATAAAGCATGAGCATTCTTCAGCCACTCGACAAGATCACAGTGCTGTCCATGTTGAAACATTCAAGGAAACCACCTCCATTTTTGCATGCTTATGAATTATTTCTTCTTCCCTGTCTCCTCATCATTTGAAAAAAAATACATTTGCTCAGAATGACTTTCAACATAGCAAAGACTGAAAGCATCACTGTCTAAATCCACTTTGACATCTATGAGGCAGTCAAAACCATCTACATCAGAGCTGAGGAGAGAGCACTGAAGCAAAAGAAAGGGCAGCCTGAGGTGAGGAAAAAGGAATTTCTGCACACTTCAAGGAGTTAGAAGAGTCAAGGAAACCCAGCCACGCTGGTTACCTGACCATCAGTTTTACTGAGGACTGGTACATAGCAGGGGTCTAGACATTTTTTACTTGCTATGAAGAGTTTGTCAGCCATGCCACTGAGAGCTTGTAACAGAGTCTCAGGAAGGTGTGAGAAGGATTACACTAATTAAGTGGTTTATTATTATTGGATTATATTTATTGCTAGTACAATGTCTAAATATTGCCAATGCAATATAATATAAGCAGGTCTAAAGGGCTCTCAAGCAGATTCATCTAGAAATGTACATGTTTACTGTCTTTGGCCTTGTAGAATGAACAGTTACAAAGGAAAAAAGCTCCTGTGGAGTTTCTTTAGGATTTTATCCCTGCATATAACCCAATCTTACTATTTTAACTTACCTGTCCAAAAGAACTTGTTCACTGTCTTCAGGCTGGACACACACTCCAGATGATTGCACCAGGGGGAATATGTACCTGGAAGCTGCCTGCAACCTTGAGAGATCAGTTTACCCAGCTGGTCCAGTCTCCAGCAGCATTTTAAACCTTCCGTGGGCAAGTGTGTGCCAAAGTAATTTAGAATCATCACAACTCCTCCATCTCTGGAATCAACATAGTATTTAAGTAGACAGACAGCTTCTCCCACTATTCCCACCTGATGTTCTCACCTTAGGACAAACCATATTGCCTATCAGAGGCAATCTAAAAGGGGGAGGGTATACGGGTCTGGGTGGGGGGAAGATTCACCAGAAGACCACCGAGTACCTTTTGTCACTGTCACAGAGCTCTGTGGTCCTTTATGGGGAAACTGAACCCATCAAACTGTACAACCATTCTTACAGAAGAAAAAGGCTCATGCAAACCGCACACTGGAATTTTTTGTCAGTACTCTTAAGGTCATGTTTGAGCTGTTTATTCTCACTAAGCATCCTGCACCTCATTCAACAGCTAGAATATTCTGCACTGTAGTCAGAAAAGCCACATCTCTATGCAAGGTGATGTTACTTATGAGTTCCTGGCCATATGAATTTGCCCTGAACAAGTCAGGTGATCTTTGGTCAGATATTGTGGCAATGCATCATTTAAACTTGAACCTAAATCAAATGCATTACAAATGGCAGATGAATTAAAATTAGATTTGTAATGCACTAATTATCTTTTGTACTTTGTAGTGCTTTGACTCACCTAAATTAATGCCGTGGAAGCCAGAAAGAGTAATTGCTTAAAGTGACTTCCATTTAGGTATTGCTTTTCTAATTTCATTCATTAAAAACCAACTTAGATAGTCATATTTGCATCTGTAATCTTGGAATTCCTGGGAGGTAAAGATATTCTATATTACATATGAAGAGAATGGAGTAATCTTTGAGGAAAGCATTATTTCAAGAGAAAAACAGCTCACCTTTGAACTACATAAAACCAAAATTTGTACATGTTTGGAGACCATGGGAATCCATGCACTTCAATTAACCTGATATCCATCACTGGTGTTGTAAACTGCATTAAGTGAAAAATACATGCGCTGCAAAATCAAGCCTAATTATAATGCATCTGAAAAAAGGACAGTATCAAAATCTTTCCTCAGCTCTTATATTGTCTAAGGTGTTTTGGTCCTTGTGTAGGAATCCAATTTCCCTTGAAATCCCAAACACAACTTGGACTCTTGAATTCCTTGGAAGATCTGGGCACAAACCAATAGTAAATATGATAGGTTTCTGAATTAAAGAATACTCAAATAGTGAAAAGAACATGTAAAGAAAATAAAAGATCTAGTTTTCTTTGGCTTTGAAATTTATTTTTTTGATGATTTGTTTTCCATTATTTGGGCAAGATTTTGTGTTTGGTTGTTTTTAAAACTACATTTCTGTTATGTGAGGAGAGAAATACACATTCTTTATTTTCTCTTGTGGCCTTGTTTTCCTCCTGTTTTAGAGTTGGAATTGTGATCTCCATTACGTGTCATGTTTCAGAGTGGATGGATGGTAGTTACTTGTTCTCAGCCAGTGAAAACACCAGTTCCTTTCTAAAAAATATGATCACTCCTTTTCTGAAATCCTTTCTTTTTCTATATTCTTTCTTGTACACGTCAATTTTTTCTGGTGGTGGTTTGTTTTTGTTTGTTTGTTTCTTTTTTTTTGGGGGGGGGGCTGTTTTGTTTTGATATTTTTAAGGTAGAAATAAAGTAATGATAAACATCTAAATCCCTGT
Organism: Fringilla coelebs; assembly: GCF_963513975.1. NCBI lineage: Eukaryota > Metazoa > Chordata > Aves > Passeriformes > Fringillidae > Fringilla > Fringilla coelebs. The sequence continues at coordinate 58,972,336 of NC_140031.1, forward strand.
GCCAGTGGACACTTGCCTAAAATTAGAAATTCCTGCTGCTCTACCTGTTAGTGGGGTAGAAGTTTTGATAGCATTACTTGGAGTGTGCTACCTTCTACAGATCTGCTATGTGTGGTTGTGACATCTCCCTCTGTACAGATTAAAGACATAACACTTTTTTTTTAGAATAAGATTACCAGTAGGCACATGCACAAAGGCAACTTCTCCAAAGCCTTGAATCATCACCTGATGCCTGAGTCTGGTGGGGTCTCATCTGCAGTCATTCACAACTCAACAATCATTTTGGTCACAATCCAATGCAAATACCTAGTGGCCCATCAAGCTTCAGTCCACTGGCATCCTCATTTTGAGTATATGTCTGATACAGGTTTTTCTTACTCATGTTTACATTAACAAGGCAGGCAAACTGAGAGTGCAGGCAGAGTAAGATGTTCCCTTTTTGGCTTTTCCTGTTATTTCAGTAAGAAGATTTAAATAGCTCTCCAAATCAAGTCATATCAAAGCCGATTAAGTTAGAGACCTCTCATAATTCTTATAAGAAATATTTTCAAGGTCTTAAAAGACCTAAATTTAGGTGCTTTATTATGCACAAAAGTAAGAAAAGCATTGCTTTTTTGAAGATTACAAAGAACTGGCCATTGAGAATTTTATAGCCAGGTCTGTATTCTGAAGATGTAGAAAGCTATACATCCCCCCCTGCAAGTAAAGCATTAAATGTCTTGATGAAAATAGAACATGTCCTTCTTTAGAATTAGGTTAATAAGAAGTAGATATTTCTGAGGTGCAGTGCTGCGGGACTGCGTTTTAGCACAACACAGCAATAATAGACAGTACCAAAAGACATTGATTACCAATTGCTGTCTTTTTATCAGCTAAGAGAAAATTTTGCAAACTTCAAGGTGTTTTATTAAAACTGAAGACACAGAGGACACCCCCACAACACTACAGTCCTCTTGAACTTAATCCATTTTAACACATTGTTGTACCCGAATCATAAATTATTTCCATGACAATTGCGTAGATATCATTTAAGGATGTAAATTCATATGAAAAGCACCTACTTTTTCAGATGAATAGCTAATGCTTGAGTATGGAAGTTTATTGGTCCCATGCACAATATATAGCAGCAGGATCACAAATTAAATACAAATATGTGGAAAAGAATATAAAATTTTATACACAGTTCCTAATTTATTGCACAAATGAGAACTAGGAAAAATAAGGAGGAAAATCTATCAGGAATATTAAGATTAAAATGGAACACTTCTGTTATAAAACTAGTTACATTCCTTTAAGAAAAAGTCTAGGCAGCAGTGGGAGAAGACGGAGAATTATTTTAACACATGGTATTCATGGTTATATTCTTAGTTGTAGTCATGGTTAATTCTCAGTTTTGTACCACTCAGTACTTGGTACAAATGTCAGAGATTAATGTGGCCTTGTGTTAACTCCCTACATCTGTGACTAATAAGCCTTGTGTCCGCTAATGCTTCCGTGTTTACTTACATCAGTGATTAATGAGTACGAGCTGATAGCTTAGTTTTGAAAACAAGGATTGTGTGTCAGAGCTAAGAATGATGAGAGAAGTACATTATGACCTGACCACATATTTGAGATACTCTCAAGGAGAAAAGATTTATCAGAAGACCTGGAACCATATCCAAACAAGTCCATGAAAATAATTAACATATATGCATGTATTCAGGAAATTGATGAGTTTGTATTCATTTCAGAAATATAACCTGTCTGTTAAGTTACAGGGCATGCCTGCTTTGAGACGAAAGCCCCATCCTTCCAGTGCATATAATAAATTAATATCAACTATCTAACCTAGAAAAATGGTTTGGAGAGTTTACTCCCCAGCTTTCCGTGACAACCATTAGGATTTTTTTCTTCCTGTTTGGAAAAAAAACACTCTTTAACTAAATAGTTAATTATGATGCATAAATACCAAACAGAGCATTCTCAGTGTTTTTTCAGAGTTGTGCTAATATCAAGACCAAGTACCATTACAAAGTTTTCTCAAAGATATTTTGACAACAGTTAAACCCCAGATTTTCCCCAGGGTAACAGATAAAATCCATTCTTATAATTGTATTGCAGCTTTAAAATGTGCCATATGAAATGACACTGCTTTGTACTGTCACAGGTTACAATGTGAGCACTGGGAATGTTGGGGATTTGTGAAAAATAGACAGTGCTTACATCTGTTGTTTGACACACAGCATGAGACATTGCTGGGAATTTTCTATAATCAAAAGTCTGGAAACTTAGGAAAAAAAAAAAAGGTAATGAAAATCTGCCTAAGTATTCACAGGGCAGGAAACCCTTATACAAGGATGAGGGAAAGGCTGAGGTAATTAATGCCTTCTTGGTCTCAGTCTTTAAGAGACAGACCAGTTACACACAGGACAACCAGTCCTCTGAGCTGGTACACAGGGACAGGGAGCAGCACAGACCTCCTGTAACCCAGGAGGGAGTAGTTTGTGACATACTGTGCCTCACAGACACTCAAAGACCCATGGGGCTGGATGGGATTCACCATCCCTGGAGGTGTTTGAGAAACAACTCAATGTGATACTTAGGTTTAGTTGATATGATGGTGTCCAGCCAAAGTTTAAATTTTATTTTGTAGTTCTTTTCCAAGATGAATTTTTTTATGATTCTATAAAATTATCGCTGAAATAGAGTACCACCTTTAAATGAATTTTAATCTATTGGCATTCCTCATTAATCAAAATGCTATTTCTCATGCCTTTTTGGAAACTATGTTACAGTTGGAGACAATGCTCCACTTATGAGGTTTAATGTTAGAAGTGCTATTAGTTAAATTGTTGATATCACTTACTTTCTAACAAAACCAGAGTATGTTAATGTGTGAGACCCATAAGTAAGAGCACAACACCCTCCTTAGCAAACCACGGGGAGACACCATGGGGAGACAAGCAAGTCTGGATGGAGATGTGTAAGAGTCTTTACTGTCATCATCATCACATCAAGGTGTTGAAGATGACTTGCAACCACAGCTCACAGCAGTAGGACACAAGCCCTTGGCACTAAACCTACAGGATGAGGTAGGGAAGGAAATCATGAGAACATCAGTGTCCTAGAGCCATCAACAAAGGAAACTTCATCCCACACCTCATGGGTGTGTGAAAAAGCCCCTCAGACAAGGTATGCAACTTGAGACCAAATCCTGTATTTTGCCATAAAAAATGTCTTCCTGAGCTGCAAGTCAGTCACAGGCTTCTTAAAATAAGTTGTACCTTAGAGATGAAATGTGATGGTAGGTCAGAGAAAACATCCAAAAGAAAAGGTATAAAATACCAAGGAAAAACACTGAGTACTGAGGTTAAGCCTGGTACAACGAGCACATGCCCACTCCCAGCTGTCTTGTGTGTGGGCAGCAGAGACCTCCTGAGTGCCTATGCCGGGAGTGGCAAGCACATTGCAGTAGTGGCCTGCTAGCATGTTTATTTTCTCTGTCTGCTACATGCTATGTGGATTAGCCAAACATTAATATTTCTGTACTCATGAAGTCTGTATAATGCTGTTTGTGGAGACTCATGGCAGGGTTCAAGAAGCCCAAACAGTCCTGAACAAGCCAAGTGGGGATTACATCTATACCCATGCACAGGTCTTCCCAGCCAGTATCCAGCAGACCATGTATGGAATCTGAAGATTGGTGATATCCTGACAATTCAGATTACCTGATAGTGGAAATTTCTCAAAGGAAACAAATTCTGATATCGCAAATACGTGCAAAACAGGAGATCCAAGGAGGAGCTGGAGAAAAGTGAGGATCCATTACTAAGGAAGCTGATGTCAGTCCTGGCTGTGGTGGCAAAGCACAGTGGGTAGAAAACCCTGTAGGTGTTTACCTTGATTCTGCCCTCTTTAAGAGGCTTTTCAAAAGAAGAATTACCTGATCAGCGCTGTTTCAAATGTGTTATGTTTATGCATGGACTACATATGACAGGGACACTTTAGATTTTTATCTGCCCTATCCTAAGGGCAGGACTCTCCCTTCCATGGGGAAAAGTTGGAAATTTCTTTGTAATAGCCCCATTCAGATGACCACCTTATGCAGCGTAGAAGAACTGAGTGTGAGAGAGGACAGGAACAAATTTCCTTTGAGACTGACCTTGTTGTTGACTCTGGAGGAAGTCAGAACATGGTATTTACCTATCATGACTGCATTGTGTCAGTCAAAAGGAGGATAATTTAATTCACTTGAATGTTTCACTAAAACAAAGAAATTAAAGTAAATATCTTCTAAGTACTAATAAAAGTAGAATAGGTTAATTCCTTTTCCATGCTGTATTTTCTATGAGAAATTTTATTTATTTCTTTTCCTCAGGTTTTTACAAGAGTGAAACTTAAATAGGTCTGTATTAGCACAATGAACTCTGTGAGATCCTGAATTCACTAATTTATAGTCCCCTTTAGATTATAGAAATCTGTTGTGGTTTGATATTGGCCAATTGCCAGGCACCCACAAAAGTCTGCTATAGCTGGCCAGAGGAGCGAGAAAAAAATTAATCAAGGGCTCATGAGTTAAAATAAGGATTGGGAGAAAACACTCTAAGGGCAAAACAGATTCAAATTTAAAGGTATAAAGTAGATTTATTATTAGCAGAGTCAGAGGAGCATAACAAGTGAAATTAAGCTTTTAAAACACCTTTTGTCCCCCCAGCCCCTCCCTCCTTCCCACTGACAGTGCAGGAAGACAGAGCATGGGGGTTTGATCAGCTCATTACTCAAAATCTTCATCTGTTTGCTCAGGGAGAGGAGTATTTCTTCTGCTGTGCCATGGGGTCCCTCCCACAGGCAAACAGTCTTCCCAAAACTGTTGTGGCATGGGTCACTGGTCCATGGGGGCAGTCTTTTAAGGATAGGCTGCTCTAGTTTGGAAGCAAGACTCTCTCTGTCTCTGGAAGCAGGGCCTCTCTCTGTTTGGGTCTCCCACTAGACCACAGCCTTCTCTGGCATCCCCCTGCTCCAGGGTGAGCACTTTCCCACGGGCTGCGAGTGGATCTCTGCAGCCCCATGGACTTCATGCACTGGAGGGCGACAGTTCCTTTTATCGCAGTCCTCACCATGGCCTGCAGAGGAATCTCGGCTCCAACGCATGAAGCACCTGCTCCTCCTCTTCCTTTCCACTGACCTTGGTGTCACCGTGTTGTTTTCATTCACACGTCTTCCCTTCCTCCTCTTCTCTGACTAGAAGAAAAACTGCTCTTCATAGGTACCATTGCCAACCAGTTGCAGTAATTCAAGGATCCTTGCAGGATCCCACGGTGCTGAGAGGTTGATCTCGTCTAGGTTCTATGTCGGGGCCGCCGCCATCCTGTGGGCAATGGTGGCTGCCAGGGCACTGCTGATGTTCAGCACCTCTCCTCATTGGGAACGGGGAGCCACTGTCCCAGGGCACTGCTGATGTTCAGCACCTCTCCTCAGCAGGCGCTGGGAACGGGGAGCTGCTGTCCCCGGGCACTGCTGATGTTCAGCACCTCTCCTCATCAGGCAATGGCATCGGGGAGCCGCTGTCCCCGGGCACTGCTGATGTTCAGCACCTCTCCTCATGCCCCTCTCCTCATTGGGAACGGGGAGCTGCTGTCCCCGGGCACTGCTGATGTTCAGCACCTCTCCTCACGCTGTCCCAGGGCACTGCTGATGTTCAGCACCTCTCCTCATCAGGCAATGGGATCGGGGAACCGCTGTCCCAGGGCACTGCTGATGTTCAGCACCTCTCCTCACGCTGTCCCAGGGCACTGCTGATGTTCAGCACCTCTCCTCATTGGGATCGGGGAGCCGCTGTCCCAGGGCACTGCTGATGTTCAGCACCTCTCCTCATTGGGATCGGGGAGCCGCTGCCCCTGCCCTGCTCACCCGCAGCGCTCGGCTGGGGCGGCCGGGCAGGCAAGGCTGCTGCGGGCCGTGCCGAGAAGGCGGCGGCTGTGGCAGCACATCGCCAGGCACCACGCTGGGGACGGCCCCCGGCGGCAGCGCTTTGCTACCTCTGGAAGAAAACTGTGCCTGCCCTGTTTTGATTTTCTTCTTAAATATGTCATCAGATGTGGCTGTCGAGGGGGTCACAACACAAAGCAGAGACTACAAGCAGTCTCAGATGGCAACTCTTTATTAATGAACATGGCAGACCTTTTATACACTTTCTAATTGTTTATGCTTCTTCTACCCTAACTATTGACCACAATAAATCAACATGATTCTATTGGTAAAAAGTTACGGTGACTTCAACTAACTTTCTAGAAATACTTTGTCCAGCTGCAAAGTTCTTATCGTTCTTCAATTCCTCACTTCTCTTGGTCTCCTTGGTTACAGCCTTAGAGAGAGCTCCTTATCAGCTTCTTCTTTCTTCTCAGCTTCTTCTCGCTCCTTTAGCTAACAGGCCTGCTGTCAGCCCCTTACACAATAAGAGAAGTGTTACCCACCTCTCTAATTGGGCCAGCAGCATGTCCATCTTCAGAGTCATCAGAGATTGGCTCTGTCAGACATGGTGGAAACTTCCAGCAGCTTCTCACAGAAGCCACTTCTGCGGCCCTCCCCTACTACCAAAAATTAGCCAAATCAACACAGCATATTACATTCTCTGGAATAGCTTCAATATCTCAAAAATCTAAGTCAAGGGAACCCTTAAATATTGGTTTACCAATTTACAAACTTACTACAAGAAAATTAAGCCAATAAAACCCTATCAACTGTTCAAGAACCCATTAGGATAGAGTTAATTGTGTCATTGAAGTTCATGTGATGCTAGGTTTAAGAGCAAAACTGTTGATTACAGACCCATGTTCCTGCTGTTGCTGAGCACTGTTTGTACAACATTAGTCTCTGTTTCTCATACTGCCCTTCCCATGAGCAGCTGGAGGTGCACTAGATTGGAAGGCAACACAGCTGACACAGCTGACTGAGATCTGAATGGATGTTCCATCCTATCTGATGCCAATGCTCAGCCCTAAACAGATGGGAGAGAAGAGGGGGAGGGAGCACTGTAAGTCACAGCACCTGCCTTCTCAGATGACCTATCTGTGTGATGAAGCCTTGCTTTCCTGGAAATACTTAAACACCTGCTAGCTGACTGCTTTAAACTGCCATCAACACAGAATTTTTGGCCCTTTTAGCCTTCCCATACTCTCCTCCACACCACTGGGGAGGAGAGAGTTGAACCATGGGGCTCACCTGCTGCTGGAGGTTAAAGTGCCACTTGGAGTGGCAGATGGAGACAAACTGCATCATTGAGTGCACTTCTGGGCAGGTTTGACAGAACAGTTCAGCTTTCAGCTCTTGTTTAAACTATTGGGTGCACCATAAAATGATGACTGAACAAAGGGAAGTTGACGCATAGGCACCACATAAAACATCTATAGCCCCTACCTTGTAGAATCTGTTGTATTCAGTACAGTCATAAAACTACGTAGCATTGAAACCTGAAATTTGTTGGTTCTAGAATTTTTTTTTTTTTGCTATTTTTGGAGAAAAAAATCTATTATAACAATAAGGAATAACTTGGGTTAGCCGACAGAAGACTACATACAATGTATAGTGAAAATCATATTCTATGCAGTTATTCTTTTGGGAAGACGTACAAATAGATACTGGCTGAAAGCAGATTCTGCCTCCACATGTCTGGACGCAATGCAAGAAAGAATTTGCCATAGCCCATTCTCCAACCTTCTTTCAATCCTATTTCATGATGGTGACCAAAATAAAATTAGAACCAAAACTCATGATCATAAATTTTCTAGCATAGAGACCAAAATCCAGATAGAAAATTTTCAGGTTCAATCCATCACACCAACTTGCAGCATGAGATAGAAAGAAATAGTAACTAAATCACAATCTCATGACTCTTTATCTGAGGTGCACTAAAGAGTGTAAAGGGCAAATACACTATAAAGTGCAAAGGTCAAATGGTAGTGATAAAGTAATTCTGTGCTTTATTTTGACAAGTAAAACATCCTGAAGTCTGTTGATGCTACAAATGTGATTACTAAAGACAAAATTTCCAGGAGAAAAAACACTAGAGAGCCATAAATTCTGGTCCTTGAAGCCAATTCCTTTTCTGAACACCTGTCCTGATTTTTTTTTTTCCAATGTTTAAATATTGGGCTTTGTGGACTGCTTCTCAAATAAATTTATTTTCCCATTTCCATTTTCTAGTATGGAGATGGTTCTTTCTTTCAAAACCATAGTATTCTTAAAAAAATAATTAGAGAAATTACTAAAATGAAGGAAAGGAAGGAGGAAAGAAAACAAAGGAATCGCTCTAGAAAATGTTTGCTTTCTTTGATGTTGCCTCACACACCTGCCTTGTGTTACAGTATCTCAGTCTCCTCCTGATCATAACAATATTTTGAAACCTTTAAGCATACCTAATTTTTAGAAATAAATCCTCATCGGGGAATTAGAAAACTATACTCTTGGGATAATCATGGTGGTTGTGCTGTATACACTGTTTCAAATTAGGCGACAGGTGTTAGAAGACTTGGGTAAGCTTTTGTGACTTGAATTTCATAGAGATTTAAAACATATTCTAATAAGCAAAAGTATACTAATAAGGTTTAATCTTACAACGGCAAACAGAAAGCCTGCTAATTAGACAGATAAGCTATATTAGACAGATAACTGATAATATACTACTTATCTTATTGGGAACTAATTATGCAATTTAAAAGAAACTCTAGGCTCAATAGTGTAACCGCCTAATCAGATAAAATATTCTACAATGGTAAATAACTTACAGACACAATAACTATTCAGCATCTCCTATGTCTTTTCCTTTTCTTTTGGAAGATATATTATGTATATTATTGCAAGTTTCTTGTGTCTGTTTGCATAGCAAGATGACCAACTAAACAAATAAATATCTTATTCTCTTCTTTGCCTATGAAAGACCAAATTCAGCCAATTACTTTCTTATATGTCTGCAGAAAAAAGGATATTAAGGTATTGTTCCTTGGTCTGGAAAAGCGAGAAGCACAAGGTCAAGAGCAGAAAAGGGGCTTTTAATACCATCAGTATTTTATGAAGACTGAGCAAAATTTTAGAACTAAGCTTGGCTTTGGAAAGAGGAAACCACGTAAATTTTATTCCAGATGATAATAGTAACTCAAAATTATTTAAAAAGAGGGAAAAAATGAAACTAGGCAAAACAGATGGGTCAGAGACAGGATCAGCAGAACTAAATTATACAGTAAATCTGGGCAAGCAATGGAAACCAACATGTGACTTTGCTTAAGCTTGTCACTGGCTTTGCCATTGCTCCAGTATTATATCAGACCACTGACTGGAGAAAGGAAAGGTTGCTTTACAGTCAGAAAAGATGATAATTGGTGCAGCTCTCTTGGGACTGACAAATTCAGAGGCTAATGCTCATTGGTTTCAGCTGGCATATGGCACCACACAAAAGCCCCCCAGCCTCTTTGGGGTTCTCAAGAGTTGCCTTATGGGACCCTCTGGCAGAAGCAAAGAACGATATATGCAGAAGTAGGGATGGTCTTGGAAGTAACACTTGTCACTAACCACCTGCAGTGATTTCTGCTGTTCAGGGAGGGAGGAAAACTACTTTTCTGTACTGAACAGGATAAAGACTTCTGTTAGAATGAACAAAAGATACAAACAATTGTCACCTCCCCATGGCCAGAAAATGTTGGTTTCCTCAGCATTTTCTCACTGACATCACAGTGCTTGATGAAGTAGTAACCATGAGCAGCCACAGTGGGGTAAGCAGGGACTGCTTACAAGCAGACCCCTGAGGTCCACATGGCTGCACCTCCAGCAGTCATCTCCCAAAGGCTCCTTGAGGGATGAAATATATATTTTATAACAGCAGCCTAGAAGGACATGTCTAAAAAGAGTTTGTTAGAAATAGTTGCACAGCAGGCACCTCTGCTGCTGCTGGCATGCCCAGAGGTGTGTTCTCATGCCTAGACAGCTCTGCCATTTGACACAACTACTCCTGGATCATTCTGCAGGCTTCTTCCGCTCTCAACACAGTACCTTCTCTCTCTTGGATTCTCTCCATAATTCTCGGCAGAGAGCACAAGATCACCCACAAAATGCATGGATCAAGCACACACACTTACTCTGAAGAAAACACCAGTTGATTATTGCTCTCCAGAGGCACCAGGCGAAACACAGTGCTGCATACGTGGTTTTCTGTGCAATTCCAGGGCAATTACTTTGTGCTGTGTTATTTTTCTCTCCGATCCAGAAAGTGTGAATCAGTATACAAAGCAAAGTTGTGTCCAGAAACTACACTAGAGTATTTACTAATACTGCAGAAGACAGTATTTGGGCTTAAATTGCAACTTTAAATCTGTCAGCTTTATTCAAAAAACAGGGGACATTTTGTAATTTTTTTCAAAACCAGAATACAGGAACTTGCATTGGCAAGTTATACATGTGTGTATACCTTAGCATTTGTATGAGTGGAACTGAACTTCAGAAAGAAATAAGCACATCCATTGACATCCAGCTAAAATTTAGTCAGTCTGCTTGTGATTGTTTCTTAATAATTTGCTAATTTCTTAATAATTTTCTTAATAATTTCTTCTTTCCAACTTTGCTAATTGTGTGAATATAAAATTGTCATAGGCAGACTCCAAGAAGACTGTTTGGAATTGTGGTTTAAGTATTTCTTTATTGCAAGGATTTCTTGTAGTTCCTTGTTAGGTTACAATAAAAGTCTAAATATTTCTCATGGAGATCTGTACATCGCCATGTATGTCATCAGCCATAGCTCCTATTCTGCAACAATGATTGGTATAAAAGATCTACTGTCCACATTCACTGTAATCCAAAAGGGAAGATGACTTTATCACTTAAGAGGTAGGGGCATGAGCTAAGGACTTGACTCATAGGTGATCATATGGATGATGAGTCCTCTATTCTGCTAATGGTCTGCTGTTTGTAAATATCCAGGAAAGTGGCTTTATCTAATGAAAGAATAAAGTAAAACCCTCTGAAAAAAAAAAAAAACATTTATCACATTTATCAGCGCTAACTGCCTCCATCACATTAGAGAAGTGTTCCCAAGTTACCCAACAGTTACTCAGAATATGACAAAAAGAAGGAAAACTATTGTATTTAATACTATTTTGTTACCTTGGTAGAATACCGCATGCCCTCAAAACTAGGACATTTATTATAGTAGCTGTGTCACTATAATGGCAAGTACTCTATGAGGAAAAATAGCTACTGGGACTTGTGGGGCATTTCTGCTAGGAATCAATCAGAAAGTCTGCTTAATTTCCTTATCCCAACAATCTCATCTTGTAGTGGATATATTAAGTGTATTAACCAACTCTACTATTACAGCATATGGTTACAACATCTGTAGAGATTATGCACATAATCAATTCATAGGAATCAATCTAGGGAAGAGCAATCAATGAAAAGTGTCTGGGCTTTGTCCAAGACCATATATGTTACCCTTTTCCTAGTCTAGGGCTTAACCACAAATTCTCTGTACCACTTACCAAAGTGCTTCAAATGGACAATAACTCTGTAGCAATAAATCACTAACAATTCTGTCATGACATTTTTGGAATTCTATTGTGTTTTTACAGCTATGAATCATATTTTGCAAATACAATAAGCGTATCTTAATAGAATGACCTTTTCTATGAGTGTGATAAAACTCATGATAGGCACTATATGGTGCATCTCTTATTTCAGATATGCATAGCTTGAAAGTCTCAACTCACTTTCGGTCTCTTTACTTTTAACTCAAGGAAATATTTTCAAGATTAAAATTGCCATAGAGAATGGCTGCTAAGCAAAATAATTTCCACCGTCAATTGTTATTTCCAAGTAATTCAAAATATTCACCTTTCTAATGATATTTTCTATATTGCAATCATGCCTAAAAGTGTACAGTTTAGAAACAGCTAAATAAAAACTCATCTGCATTCTCAGAGAATACTTCTGGTCTTTATTTTTGTGTCAGATTCTTTATTTCTACCTCCTGGACTACCTACATTATTTTATATACACTATACAATGTGTGGTGGTTTGAACCTGGCACAATGCCAGTGCTTTTATGAAAAGACTTTCTTTCTGGCGTCTGCTGTGAGATGTGATCAGAAATAGAGCAAAGCAGGCTCCAGCTTAGGAATAAAAGGGGAAAAACTTTATTAATCTACAACTATACATAAAGAGAAACACACAGAATTTGGAATGAAAACTTTACATGTCACATTCTTCTTCTCTCTCTACTAAATTTCTAATACATCTACTCTTCAGATCATCAACTCTCAGTCCATCACCACCCTTTAGATAATCAATTCTCAGTTCATCAAGGAGAGAGGAGTCTCTCTTGCACCATGGGCTTCCCCTGGAAACACAGTTAAACCTCCTGTGTTTCCCTGTCACACGTGGCCCTGCCTGGAGATCATCGGCCAGCGTGACCTCTTCCTTCCATGCCCAGTGCTCTCACCACTGTGCACTGGACCAGAGCTGCTTCTAGGGTTTTTCTTTTTAAAGGGTGCCTTGTCCAGTTCTAAAAAAGCACAGTCTCTCACTTTTGGGCACTTGTCTCTCTTAAATTTCACTCTCTGGGGCCAAGGGCTCCTGAGAACAGAGATCTTCTTCTCTGAAGACAGAGGGCACCACCACCACCCTCGTCACCTGTCGTCTCTGTCCACGCAGTCCTTCACATCACATCACATCACTGCACTCTCTTGGCTCCAAGCCATTGCCTCTCCCCTAAATGCAGTCTCTGTGTCACAGGAAAAATGGTTCTGTCTATGGCTATACTCAGCTCTTCTCACTTAAAATTCTTCTCGACTTCTCTCGTGGCTTATTTCCTCTTATCTATGTCTTTCTTCTCATTCAAATCAGCATTTGTAAGGTTCTCATAATCTAAAAAAGGGTTAAAATTCTCAAGCTTGGCCTGTCCAGAACTTCTACATCTGCCCTGCGGCACCTTCTCCCCACACCCCCCTTCTCTTTCCCGGCTGGCCGTGCTATCAGATCTCAAGGTGGTACAGGCACAGACACCAGCTCTCTCTCTCTCTTTCTCCCCTCTCTCTCTCTCTCTCTCTCCTCCTGGGGGGCTGCCCGATGTCTCTCAGGGTTCCTCCACCCTTCCATCCTGCAGGAGCCTTCTCCTCCCTTCTCTGTCCAGGCCCCTGTCTCATCCGGAGCTGGGCAGGGGAGGTTTGAGCTCTTTCAGGACCGGAACCGAGAGTTTTCTCCTGGGAGTTCTCAGCTTTTAACCCCGCTGTGTTCTCAGAGGCGTATCCATATCCTCAGTGGCCACACCACACAATATTCAAATCTGAGCACTTATTGGTTTGACTACAGCATCTCAAAAAAAACCTACTTCCTCTCAAACCATGACAAATGCTTCCTCTGCTTTCGAAGAAGATGAAAACACAAGTAGTTTTATGCTTTCAAAAATAAAAATTAAGAAATTAATACTTTTTTTTTTCTGGGAGAACTTCATAACTATCATAAAAATCACTTATTATTCATAACAATACTAGAAACTTTTTAACTTTTGAAAAGAGGGAAGGATCGTGCATGGATGGGTGGTCACTTTTCCTAAAGGGGAAAGAATATTTGCACAAGCATTAGCAAAACTCCTTGAAAGAGCTTTTAACTGTGTCTGGAGGGGAAAGGGACAAAACCAGGCTTGTTAGAGATGAGCCTGGGTATGGCATGTCAGTGTTTTAGAAAGAGTGTGCTGGTGAGATCCTTCAGCATGCTCCACAATGTCCTGAGCACACTGGAGGAATCTGCGATGGCCCTGTACTAATGCATGCAACACTCTAGCCATCTCAGTGGGGATGGGGGATTGAGATCCATGTGGCAGCAAAGACACAAGGGTTGTTGATGTGTTGGGAACCACAGAAGTACCTCAGAACATTCACTCAGAAACTAGGGTCTCACCCCCAAAAAAGGTGTTATGGTCAATAGCCCACATGAAGTGTCTCTACACAAACAAGAACAGAGATGGTGGAAATCATTGTGAAGATGGAAAATTATTATATTATTAGAGTTACAGAAATATGGTAGGATTACTCACATGAGTAATCCTCATGTGAGTGGTGCAATGAATGGCTATAAACTCTTCAGAAGGGATAGCTGAAGAACAAGTCGGGTGGCCCTACTTGTTAGGGAGTATTTTGATTATCTAGAGACTGATCATGGTAAGGAAAGAGCTGAACATTTATGGATAGGAACCCTGTGAAAGATCATTAATGTATCAAGGGAGGAGCCTGTTATAGATGACTCAGGGTGAAACAGCAGAAGTATTTTATAAGCAGCTGGGAGGAGTCTCATGATTCTTGGCCTTTTTCTTAGGGGAGATGTCAGCTCACCAGATGTCTGCTGGAAATCAAGCACAATGGAGAGTAAGGTTCCTGCAGTGTATGGAAGATAACTTCCTGCCATAACTGATGAGACACCCAGCTAGGGCAGGCATCTGCTGGACCTGTTGTCTGTGAATAGAGAAGGGCTGGTGGGTGATATGAACTGTCAGAAACTGTCTTGGGCAGAGGTGGTTATGAAATTATCTAAGTTTGAAGTTCTAGTAGAAGTAAGGAGAGATGGTAACACCAGCTGCCTTTGACCTTCAAAGGTTAGACTTTAGCCTCTTTGGGAGTCAGACTGAAAGACTCCTTTGGGAGGCAATCCTGAGGGGCAGCAAGTCCAGGGAGACTTGACACAGGGAAATGAGACCTCTTCTACATCCTCACAAGGGGTACTTGAGGGGCGAAATTCTTTCTAAGAAATAAATACTTTTCCCCACATTTTTAGTAGAAGTTTGTCTCTGAAGCCTAGGACTGAACACCAGCTTTGCTTCATCTTTGAATTCTATTGCAGGACTTCTGACCTTGTACAGAAAGTTGGATTCAAGATCTCTGCTCTGTAATTTCCTGTTCTATAACACAAAGCTAAAATTGCAGTAACTAATGAGTACAAAAGTTGTCATTGTTGACATATATCTGCAAAAAGATCTTTTAATTTTACCACTGGCTTCAGAAGATTAAAAAATATGGATTTTCATTACATATGTTTACTAGACAGTTCTCTTTATTTTCTGTACACAGTAACATGTTTTCCTCCAACTATATTTTCCTTCTTTATTTGTTTAGGGTTTTTTTTCCCCTGCTTCTAATTTCTTTAAAAAAGGCAGAAACCACACATTATTCTATGTGATCAGATATGTGATCAGATATTCTATGGGATCAGGCTTTTTTTCCCATTTTAGATCTGAGGCTTACATAGGTCTGTAGTTCTCAGCACTTTGCAGTAAAACATTAATGCTATGACCAATTGAGAATTGCTCAGTTAGGCCTCAAAATACATTATTTTGAGGAAAATGTGATTTAAGGAAAAAAAAATGGAATCTAAAAAACTCTTTAGAAGAGCCTGAATCTTGCTTTTTAAATATTAATTATACTTTGGCTTCTTCCTATTTACATGGTAAAGTGCTTGGTTGTGACATAAAGGGTACAATATTTTCTAGAGGGGGAAGCCAGAGAGCAGCTTTGTTAGATAAAATTACTTGCAGCTGGTAATTTTTGGTAATTAATATTACAAATTTTTGTCACAAGGGGCTCTGGGAAGGCAATTCCAGGTTGCTACTCATCTCTATAAAATTAAGAGAAATGTCAGAAGTGTCAGGCCCACTGAGATGATAATTTCTGGGAGAGAAAGAAGTGGGAAATGCTAAAATTACCATATTTATGGATATTGTAGAAAATGAAGGTCTGAATGAGCTGCTCAGTTTATAGAGAGTGCTAAAGATTATTTAAAACTTTCTAGGAGGTCTCGTATAATATAAACCCAGCAATTTCTCTCAGAAATAATGCATTAGTAAAAATATTGAAGTTTAATACAGTTTTGCTTAGAATTACTACTGCCTAAAACTAGTGATCATAGAGCGAGAAAAGAGTACTTTTTTCAAGAGAAATCCTCTATCATTTGCAAATTCCTATTGTTAAGTCTTGTGTTTGGGGAGGTTACAGTGCTCATTTTCCCTCTCATGTTCTCTAAGTCTGGAAAAAAAAATTTTTAAAATGTCGTGCAAAAATTTGTTTTAACTTTGTCAATTAAAGAGCAAACAATTTGTACTCATCACATGTGGTGACTGGACACCAGCCAACAAAACTAAGCACTACACAGCTGGTCATTCCCACCCCACATTTAACAAGATGAGGGAGATTACAGAGCAAAAGAGAAAAAGCTCAGTGGTCAAGATGAAGAAATTTTAACATGTAAAGGAAAAAAGAAGAAAAAAATCCCCAACCCCAAACAAATAAGTAGCAAGGCGATTAATCACCACATTTAAGAAGCTCTCTGATGCACAGCCAGTCTCCAAGCAATACCTACCCAACCTAAAACCCTTCCCTTACTGATAAGCATGATGCCATAAAGTATGGAATATCCCTTTGTACAGTTTGGGTCATCTGTCTTCAATGTACTCCTTCCAAGCCTCTATAAGAAGTCAGTGGTATAGTACAATTAGGGCTCTGTGGTTGTTTTGGCTTTTTTTTTTTTTTTTGGTAGGTTTGTTGTTTGGTTTTTTGCTTTGTTTGATTAGGGTGGGTTTTTTTGTTTTTGCTTTTTTTTTCTTACTTTTTTTTTTTTTTGCTTTTTCTTTTCTTTTTTTCTTTCTAACCCTTGTGGATCAGATGTAAATGATAAAAGGTTTTCAGATCTAGTCAGAAATTAAATTTAAAAATATAAAAAAATAACTGAGCAATATTAAGAGAGTTTGTTCTGCATCTGACGTGACTACATCAAAGCACTACATGGCAGAGAATCTTTCTAGTACATAACACAGCTGAAGTGATCTTTTTTTCTTCACTAATTGAAGTTTGGGCTGCTCTACAAGAAGACCTAAGATGTTAAGATGTTACATTTCCACACACGTTACCTTATTTGCTTACTTTGGTGTTAATTCATATTATAATTCATATAATTTTCTTTTGGTGGATTTACAAATCACATGGAGCAAAACAAGTGCTTCTTATTCCCAGGCACCCTTTGTGCTTGTGCAGTTGATCTGCCTGCATTACAATATTCACTCTATCAAATAACACTGTACTACCCTAGATAATACAAGTGTCATTGGCAATTTCCTAGGTCTAAATATTAGGTATAAGACTAACAAAAAATACTACTACTATATAAAAACTACTATGCTGTTCAGTTCTTCTTCCCAAGTTAAATAGGATTGTCCCAAATATCTGCCACTAAGCATCAAACCCATGCATGTATCTGGCCAAGCTGACTGAAGGTTCCTGACTGAAGGTTCCTCCTGTTAACATTCATTTTCTTATAGCCATAAGACTAAGACATAAAATGGCATTTTAAAAATCAAACAAAAACTAAAAGCAGCTCATTATTGCTTCCTTTTAAATAATACTAGATAATACTATTTTACCTCCACTTGGGTTTTTTTTGGTTGGTTGTTCTTTTTTTTTTTTTTTTTTGGAATGGTTGTGCCTTCAGAAATCCAAAATCACTCCATAATTCTGAATAACTAGTTTACACATTTGAACTTCCACTTTTATTCAGGCTGTGTTTGAATTGCATTGTAGTTCCGTTTCAGGCTAGAAACTGAAGCAGTATCTTTAAGTGACATTGTATTAGTCCTGCAAAAGAAAACTGAAACCTGAAAGGACCCTGCTGGTGCTGACACAGGACATTACTGGAGCACAGTTCCTGCTTTTTCTTTTGCATTAGAAGATTTCACAGCCCTAATCTGGAATGGAGAACACTGCAATGAACCCTCCATTGCAGCCCCTCTGCCCTGTGCACAAAGCTGTATTGCAGGGATGTTAAGGCTACTTTCAAGATGGGGCATGTGTATGTTTAATAGGCTGAAGTGTGACTAGCTATGAGTTTCAATGTAGCCATTTGAGAACAGGAAAGAAAACAACCAATTATTCTCTTAACAGGAATTAATACTTAGTAAGCAATTGACTGTTAAACATTTCAGTGAACATACCAGGTGAGCCTCAGGATTAAAAAGACAGTCATCTTGTATTTTCCCAGTCTAGAAACCAGTGCATAAAAAGCATATGCAGGAAATTTGATAATAGTCTATTGCAGTAAGTATAGCTGTTTGGAGAACTTTTTTAAAAACTGACGACTTAATGAATTCTACATGGATATCCACGGTAGATCCTACTCATTCTCCAGCACTTATTTTATAAGGACAATTTCAGCAGTGTTTTTCACATAAACTTGGCTGCCAAGGTTTGCTCAAAAGTAGCAGAAATAACACTGAAAGTTTCTTCATACGGAACCAGATACATATGAAGACACTGAACTTCCCTAGGATATTTAAGCCTTGAATAGCAGCAGCTACAGAAGACCAGTGAATTGTTGCAGGTGGCAGAAATTCCAGTCATTATAAGAGACAGAACCTGAAGTGAGTTGTTTTTTATTTTATTAAAAGTAGTTTTTCACAAGGATACTTTACACTTTCAAAATTGATGGATACCTTCTTTTGCTGTACCTCATATGAGACTACATAAAGGAACTTTTACAGCTCCTCACAATGTGGCACAATATAATGTGGAATAGATTTTGTCTGCTTTGAAGCTTTTGCTCTTTCTGCAGTATTACTGAGCATCAGACGAACCCCCCAGCAAAAGACAAGTAAGCATCTACTATACCTCAGATTCTTTTTCATTTTATGACAATTCCTTGTAATTTTCAACAGTGCTTGACAACTGAACAGCCTGGGTGAAGTGATGCATGAAAATGCTTTCTGGTTCCCCTGCCCTGCCCTGGTTAAATAGTGCACTGAACTGGAAAATTGATACAGATGAAACTGGCCCTGGTTATCTATACGGCACATCAGATTTGAACTGGTCAGTGATTCATGTTTAACCCAATTAAAGTTAAACCAGCCAATTTTTTTTACCCTCATCCCACATGAAATGGATTATGTATCACTCTCAGCTGGTCATAGAAGTATTCTACAAAAAATTCTCAAAATTAGTTAGATGAAAAATGTAGAATTTATTGAAAAAAGGTTAAAAATAATGTGCAAGTGATCATGTGGTGTCAAGTACACAGACGTATCATTGCTATAGCAATGGTTTCTTCGTGGCTTTTAAAAATTTACTGGTTTGAAATAACTTATTTTAAAATGCAGATGAAAGCAATCAACTTTTCAAAGCATTCACACTTTCTTAATTAAAATATTCTTAAAGCAATACTCTAGAGTTTAATCAGATTATAGCAATATTACTTGTCTTTGTATTCTTCTTCTTTTATTAGATGACTATAACAAAATAATTGAGCAAAATTTACTAAAATTGAAACATGCAATAGAATCTTGCATTCCTTGACTGATTTCCTGCTCTTGGGGATCGCTGTTGCGCTGTATGGAAGGCTTCCTTAAGATCTGCCAGCTCTATTCTACTCCTGTGTCCCTGAGAGCACTCTCCCAGGGAATTCCACTGACTCTCTCCCTGAAGAGCAGGAAGTCTGGAAGTTCAGGGCCTAGCCTTACTCCTTACCTGATCCATGTCCCTCAGGGCTGTGAACTCTGCCAATCACAACCACTGCATCTCAGGTTGTCTCCAGTCTTTGATGTCTCCAGTTAGCTTTCTTAGGTTGGGGCAATGAAGTTGTGTCATGTATAGTGAATTCTATTTCCACTGAAGTCTCTGTTTTGTGGAATAAAAATATTTTGTGAAAAATCCCATGTGTTAGATGTGGATTCACTGAAGAAGTTCACAATGCATTTTTGGAAAGTAATACCAATATAATACTTATGACCAGTTAAATTTATCAAAAGCAACACAAAGGCTTAATAGCATGATAACACTATAATACTGATTTTCCTATGAGTTTAAAGGAAAACAGTATTTGGATTTAATTTTTTTTCCAGTGCCTCAATTAAAAAACGTATTAGTTTTATTGTGGTAGTACACAAATTCTGAAAAAGGAAATAGGTACCTCTAAAAAAAAGCTGTTTAGTAAATAAAAAAAATTAAAAAGAAGTTTTATTTTGAGTAGTATTTGAAAATAAGCTATTAATTAATAACATTATTTTTTCAACCTTTATTGTTTGCTATTAAAAACAGAATAAAATGCTCAGAGAATCCTGGAATGAACAAATGAGTGTTTAGGGTAGAGCTACTTGTTCATTCACTGGGATGTAATCAAGAGGAAATTTCTCAGCTATGACAAGGGAGTTTAACATCCAAAACAAAGTCTTTGAATTCATCTCACCACAGCTTGTTTGTTCTTTATTTATTGGTATAATGAGACACTCTTCCACTCATACTTTGGACTCTTTTAGAATGATTGTCGATCACACCAGTAAAGCAAGGAAATTCAATATTCATGATTAGATGGCCAAGCTGCAAACAGCTTTAATGTGTTACTCCAAATGCAGCCTGTTGAACCATTTAAAATTATATCTATTTCTTTGGGGAAAAAGGTGGACTCATCATCACTCATAAGTTACTTGCTTTGCCTGTACTGTTGCTAAACCTGCATCAATCTCTCCTGACTGTTTGCCTTCATATATTAATCACTGGAGATCATTTGATTTGGAGGCAGCAAACATATTTAATCCATGTTCTTCAATATATGGAAAAGAGCATTAAGAAATGGTAAATAATTTCAAAAGTGATTTAACACAATTGCCCTCAGTTTTCAATGGAGAATTTATTAAAAACCACACAAGACTATCTAAGAATTACCTTGTACTTGAGCTAGGAATCTGTAAAGTAACAACGGATGATCATCAGCAGTAGTGTTTATATGTAAACTTGTCAAATAGATCTAAATCCAAATGATCTGGAAAAAAAGAGAGAGAAAAGAGAGCTAGATTATTTAAAAGTTCTCAGACTTCTTCAGTCAAAGTACTCTTTGTGGAGATACCTAATAATCCCATATAGAAATAAAAATGTAGCACTTCTTACACTAGTGAGAGGGAGGCAGAAAAAGACAACTATGACAAGCAAACATCCAATTCTCTCTAGCATTCTCCTTGCGAGGTAATTCTCTCTCGTACAACAAGTGCCACACAGCTGTTCTTGTACAGTAATGTAAAAGGTGAGAAAAGAAATGGTGCTTTATCTTTTTTTAAGAAGCATTTACCCTGCCTTAAGGAGGAGGTCTCACAGTATAAGCTTGAAGGTTTCGAATTCATGTGTTTAAATCATGCAGAAGAGAAGGAAAGAGCTAAACATAATCCATGCACAAGTATTATTTGTCACACTCATTTATGTGCTCTCTTTACTCTTGTATGTGAAACAAAAAAAAAGTCACGGCAGCCTTCTTGACCTTCAGAGGAAGAGCTAAAACAGTGTGTGAATGCTTTCCTTACCTAGTTATTCTTGCTGCGTCTAGGATATTAATTTGGAATGGGATCAAAAAGTTTTTGACATTTCAGTGACTGCTCAACAAAAGTTTTAATGACAGAGGAAGAAACAATTGACACAGATCAGCTTTTATTTTCAGATCTTATCTGGATAAAGCATAAAAAATCCACTAGACATGAGCTGAGTGTTTTCTTTCCAGGATACTGTTAGGCTGGAAAGAAAGCAGGATCAGATGTTAGAGATAATTTCAGTGTATCTAGATGAACATTTGAATTGTGAGGGCTTTTTAAAGTAACTGTCCAGAAAATTCTGACTCCTTCTATAGCAATGTCTTTAAATAGGAGCAGCATTACAGTCACACTGACATTAAAGGAAAAAAAGCTTGTTAGTGTCAGTACCTGTGATCTACCAGCTTTCATTCATCCCAGCAGATTAGTCCTGATTTGTGCCAAAGCATGGGAGAAGCATTGCTCTATCTTATTTTACTATTACCATTAAGGGTTTTCATCACATTATATCATATAGGCTATGTTCACATATGTAAGCTATGGCAGACAAATAAAGTGAGTAGACTTCATCTCAAGCCTATTCCTTTCCATGGGCCATATTTTCCATTTACAGTCAGAAGAGAGATCTGAAAGTACAAGTCATCTTTTCAATTATCAACAAAACACAATGGGGGGGGGGGGGGGATGTATTATGAAAAAGTACAAAAAAGGTATGAAAGACAAACACACTGTCCTAACTCCTAAAAGAAGGGGTCATGCAGTTAACAATAGATGTTCCCAAAAGACTTCTGAGAGAGCCTTTAGGTGCCAGAAAAGACTACAATCGAAATTTATTGCAACATTTCCTCTAGCTTTCAGCAGCAATTGTTCAGTATATTGAAAGTATGAATAAACTGATGCTACTTTTAGGCTAATCTCTGTTTTTTCTTTTCTGCAGGTATAGTATGCACTCATAGCTAACATTTCATTAAGTTTGATTTCTGAAAAGACAACAGTTTAAGATTTACATGTAATCCTGTAAAACTAGAGATGATTTTGGACACCCCTGCTCTGTCATATAATGCTTGGGATGCAAGAGTATATATATTTTTTTAAACTCAGAAGGACTAAACATACCCTATAGTTTGCATCTGAGATTCATCCTCCTGAAAGACTTTAGTACAGGAGATATCTATCAAGTATTTTAATGGTTTTAAGCACTATGTGAAATACTACTACAGTGCACAAGCATGATTTATTACATGATGCTTTGCATCAGAATACAGAAGTTGGAACAAAGAAATTACATATGAATCATTAAAGAGAAGCAAAAATAGGTTCAAAGAAGCCTTTGAACTTCTTAACTTCTAAAGGTTCATGGTGTGCTTCAGAATAGCATCAATCTAATTTCAACAAAGGTCAAAAAATGCAGAGTCCCAGCCAAGGTTGGGATCTGATAGATTTGTGTCCTCTTGTTCTGAGAGAAATTGATTTAGAAGAATGCTAGAACCGGAACTGGCCCTTACAATCATAACAGAAATGTGTTATTTCAACTTGCTTTCTCCTGAAGAGTGCAATAACAACTTTGAATCTTCTGCTAGGACACCCAGATTAGCTGAAAATTTCCTAAGTATAATCTAAATTTACAGTGAACACCTGCTCCCTCGTGGCAGAAGGTCAGACACATGAAAACAGTATCACTACTTTTCAAGGTTGATTTCATATGTTTGCTAAGTTCAGAAGAGGGTCTTCAGTACAATTTTTACTTTTCATCAGCAAAAATCACAAATTTTACACTCACATTACAGTGCCAATCAAACACTTTTACTCAACTAGTGGGTCCGAAGTGGGAGGAAGTGATCCAGTTCTCTCTTCCTAAGTCAGAAACATTGGAGGAAGGTCCTTTTTGCATTCATGTTGAGCATTCAACATAAGGATGTCAGATAGAGAGAGTCAGCATGGATTGGAGTGCCATATCTTGACCAGAAAGCTCAAGATAGTTCTCTTAGAAGGAAACATCACACTGTGTTCCCTCCTATTCCAGTTTCTCCACAGGGTAAAATGTTCTGTTCCGTTTTTTCAGTGAGGAATAAGCAAGGGTCACTGTCAAATCTGCAAGTATCTATAGGTTGAAAAAAATCCAGTTTTATAGATTTTACATCAATTGCTAATCCCAACCTTTTCTTCTTTTTGTGAACGGTGTTTGTGTAACAGCTAACTTGAAAATCTCTGGACCTAAAACCCCCATCTGGTTTTGATTTAGAAATCCATTTATACATACGAGGCTGGTAACATAGTATTCTTTCTTTCTGTATTTTATTCTTTTGGGACAGGTAAGAGACAGTGCATTTCAAACTATTTCCTTCCCATTCCTGTTCAAAATTTCTCCTCTCAGAAAGAACTCTAATTTACTCTGCACTGAGATGGGGAAAAAAAGGTCAGAAAGATAAAGGAAAGTTATGAACAAGTTTTCTCCCCTCCCTAAATATTCACTTATGATAAAATTGCTTGATTGAATTGCACCTTCTAAGAATGAAAAAAAAAAAAAAGGAAAAAAATGGGGAGGGAAGGGAAGGGAAGTTCAGGGAAGTTCAGGGAAGGGAAGTTCAGGGAAGTTCAGGGAAGGGAAGTTCAGGGAAGTTCAGGGAAGTTCAGGGAAGGGAAGTTCAGGGAAGTTCAGGGAAGGGAAGGGAAGTTCAGGGAAGGGAAGGGAAGTTCAGGGAAGTTCAGGGAAGGGAAGTTCAGGGAAGTTCAGGGAAGGGAAGGGAAGTTCAGGGAAGTTCAGGGAAGTTCAGGGAAGGGAAGGGAAGGGAAGGGAAGGGAAGGGAAGGGAAGGGAAGGGAAGGGAAGGGAAGGGAAGGGAAGGGAAGGGAAGGGAAGGGAAGGGAAGGGAAGGGAAGGGAAGGGAAGGGAAGGGAAGGGAAGGGAAGGGAAGGGAAGGGAAGGGAAGGGAAGGGAAGGGAAGGGAAGGGAAGGGAAGGGAAGGGAAGGGAAGGGAAGGGAAGGGAAGGGAAGGGAAGGGAAGGGAAGGGAAGGGAAGGGAAGGGAAGGGAAGGGAAGGGAAGGGAAGGGAAGGGAAGGGAAGGGAAGGGAAGGGAAGGTTCCGGGAAGGGAAGGGAAGGGAAGGGAAGGGAAGGGAAGTTCAGGGAAGTTCAGGGAAGGGAAGTTCAGGGAAGTTCAGGGAAGGGAAGTTCAGGGAAGGGAAGTTCAGGGAAGTTCAGGGAAGGGAAGTTCAGGGAAGGGAAGTTCAGGGAAGGGAAGTTCAGGGAAGTTCAGGGAAGGGAAGTTCAGGGAAGGGAAGGGAAGTTCAGGGAAGGGAAGGGAAGTTCAGGGAAGTTCAGGGAAGGGAAGTTCAGGGAAGGGAAGTTCAGGGAAGGGAAGGGAAGGGAAGGGAAGGGAAGGGAAGGGAAGGGAAGGGAAGGGAAGGGAAGGGAAGGGAAGGGAAGGGAAGGGAAGGGAAGGGAAGGGAAGGGAAGGGAAGGGAAGGGAAGGGAAGGGAAGGGAAGGGAAGGGAAGGGAAGGGAAGGGAAGGGAAGGGAAGGGAAGGGAAGGGAAGGGAAGGGAAGGGAAGGGAAGGGAAGGGAAGGGAAGGGAAGGGAAGGGAAGGGAAGGGAAGGGAAGGGAAGGGAAGGGAAGGGAAGGGAAGGGAAGGGAAAATGTTCAACACCTCTAGCCAAGCTGCAGCCTCCTGAAAGAAGAATTCAGACAAAGCAATGCCAGATATGTTGCAATTCAAAAGTACAGGAAGGATATGGCTTTTTAAATTTAAAAACTGAAATGAATAACAAAGTAACCTTTCCTTTCTCTCCCTTCCCTACCTGAGAATTTGCAATGTGAGTTCCTGACGAAGACTTTTGGGCCCCCTCTAATCTAATTGAGACATGTAACATGAAGCCACTGAATACATCCTAAATACATCCCTGATACATGTCATGGAGTTAAAGTAAATAGATTTAAAACTCTAGCATTGCAGATTATGAAATTAGAAAGCCATTAGTAGCCATATAGAATATTAAAGCACTGGGGTCCAGAAAGTCATTATGGATAAATTTCTTGAACAGATAAAAATATATTGATGGCATCCTTTTATTATTCAATAAAGTATTTTGGTTTGAGTCCTCTTGGCTTTTGTTTTATCTCTCTGTGCAGCAGAACCAATAATAGAAAACTTTCTAAATTTCTTTTATCTTTAAGGAATGAGAGAGGAAAAGGAGCTTTTTATGACAGTGATTCTGTGCGACTGACAAAATAAAGTTTCATTTTGGACAAAGAGATAACTGTAATATTCAGGATTCCCTTTCAGCTACTAATAATTTGACTCTGGTCCCTGAAAATTCCCACCCTTTTCCAGTCTTTCAAGGAATGTAATATAGTGCCAGATTTTACCATTTTGCTAAAGGAAGAGAGGAAGGGCAAGCATAATTCTGAACTGGTGCTGATAATCATTCTTTGATGAAAAGATTTGATACATCTAAACATATGTCAGTTGGGGCCAAACTTATATGTGTGATGACAAAAAAAAAAAACCTAGAAAAACAAGACTGATAGTTTCTTAAGTCAACGGTCCTTTGCAACTATGCCAACTATGTCAGTACATCCAACAGCGATGAGAAAAATTAAAGGAATAATCCTCTGAAAAAAAACAGTTCAAAAAGCAACTTAGTTTACATCAGATATTAACAACTGAAACAACTAGTTTAAGCTCTTGCTGATGTTATAAGGAAAAAAATCCAGGCCACAGAGTGTTGTGCACACATACTACTGGAAATCGGCGGTCTACCTTC
Organism: Fringilla coelebs; assembly: GCF_963513975.1. Lineage (NCBI taxonomy): Eukaryota > Metazoa > Chordata > Aves > Passeriformes > Fringillidae > Fringilla > Fringilla coelebs. The sequence goes on from NC_140031.1 coordinate 58,998,442, forward strand.
CCCCCAACCAAAATGCAAAAATTAATTAGGCATTGTAAATGGTAGTAAAAGGACATGCAGCTGGATTCCCAGTAGACAGAAAAATGGTGGGAAAGACACATCCAAGTTGCAATTGCAACAATTGCTTTCTAATAAAACTAAACTTAGTCAGGTGCAGAGGTACAGGAATACTGTCTCCTTTTGCTGTACAGTGGCTATAGATTACCTGAATTTTACAGTGCAGCTTTAATACAGTGAAGAACTGATGAGACTGGTTGAGAAAAACACGAGCTGGGCCTCTTTCTTATCTTGCACCAGCCACAAGCAAGGCCTAATATCTGAGCACCTAAGTGCCTGGACTGAAGGAGAGGCCTCATGCACTGGTGGTGCTTCAGTGAAGCACACAAAGCATCATGCCTCTGTAGCAGCCAGCAGCCACACTCCCCTCACTGTGAAAAACAACACGTGTAAGTCTGGGTCCTTAAGGAGGTAAGGGTGCCTGCAAAGACCCTCAGCCCTGACTACTGCCTAAGTACTCTGTAAGAGGATCAAAGTGTTGATTCTAGCAATTCTGGCAACAATAAATTCTGACCACAAGTGAGACACTCTTTAGGCTGCCATTAACATATCCATTTACACACTCCTTGGGATGTAAATGAAGGAACACTGTGCTGCAATGCAGGAATCCCTAGCATCACCAAACCCTACCTGTGACTATGCCATCTCCTTCGGACACGTCAAAATTTCTAGTATAGAAGGGGGACTTCAGGGCAGAAAGACCCGGACAGGAAAACAGTTCTGCTTGCTCCAACTGGACTGTAAGGGGGTTTATTTTCCAAAAATTCCTATACCATTTTTCAGCATACACTATGAGCAAAAGCAGATCCCAGTTTCTGACAACAGTCATACCACCCAATGCACAAAACATTATCCTAACCATCTGTTGAGAAAGATTAAATGAACAGTGAAGAGAATTCCCCACAAAAAGGGTGTAGGGGAGAGAGACAGAGAAAATTATAGCATAGTCAAGACAAAGAGGAAAATTAAAGGAGAAAGAATATCTTGCAGAATCTCATTCAAAGCATGGAGGTAATACAATAAAGAGAAGTGTATTGTTGTATTTCAGGTGGTATAATGGTGGTTTAGAGACAAGTGCAGCTCATGCCTATAAAGGAGGGCAATGAGTGTGAAATAATTTCTATTTCAAGGGTAGAGCAGATATTACCAATTCTTCAATAAATCTCTGTTTACCTAAACAGGTGTGAGGGTGATGTTTTCTGAAATGGGACAATTTAGCTCATTCTCATTAAGGCTGGAAAAAAGAGAAGGTGAGTAAGGTACTTTGCTTCTGAAAATTATGGAAGATCAATCTCCATTTCATATTTTGCAACCCACTTATTCATGCAGTTTAAATAAGTTTTGGGGGTTAGGTTTGTTATATTTGCCCAATTATCTCATCAAAAAGAAGCCAAACAAGATTCAAAGTAGCAGCAATTTTAATTGGATAGCTTAAAAAATATTTTCAATTACACTTGATAAATTAACAATATAATTGGGTTAAAATATGAGGGACTTTGAAATAAGAGATAATTTGGTTCCAATAATAGCGCATAAGCAAATCTTACCACGGGGTATGTAGCCCGGAAGTCCGGGACCTTCAGCACTTCACGTACAAGTGTGCCAAACTAAAATTCCCTTTTTTATCTATCTGTTGAAGCCATCTCCTCCCATTTTCGCTTCATCACACTTCTACCTCCGCCCCATCACCACCTTTCAGCACACACGCTCCACCACTCATTTAGGTGGTCGCAGCCCTCTTTGGGGGTCACCACTGGATGAAGGATGAAGGCCCTCCTCTTCATCACTGTCCTCCCTTTCACCTTGGGTTACACATGCGCACCAAGCTAGAGCCAAGCTAGCAGAATGTAAGCCAAAACTAACATAATACCATGTTCCAAGCATCAAAGCAATAAATCTCATATAATTAACATATCCTTGAAACCTAACCAGTTTCTCCTTCTCTACTGGTAATTTTAGTATCCGTTATCTCTTGCTTCTTCCTGCCTTGAACATCTGCAGGAAAAGGGTGGAGGGGGGGTGGGGTGTGTGGAAGCCCTCCTCTCTCTTTCTTGGCATTACTCCTTTTAACTACTTTATTACTTCCAAATATTGATTACTGTTTCAATTTTATCAGCACGAATCACACCTATTTACCACAAGTTTCTTTCATTTTGTTCCTTTTTACTTAGGAGATTTTTTTCCCGTAAGTTGCTAGGTAACACTAACAACTGGGTACTGAATAAAAGCAAAAGAAGTGCCCAAGCTCAGAGGAGGAGGGTATCTGGTTGCCCTTCTCTGGTCCGGGAGTTTCTCTCTGCGGGGCAGAGATACCGCAGGAATGGGCAGGTAAAGGACGGGCTGGGGCAGCTGCCGGCTCCGTCCCTGTTTCTGTCCCCCAGCTTCGGAGGAGGGCGGTCGGAGCTGCTGCCTGGGGAAGGGAATTCGCTGCTGCCGCCAGAGCCCAGCCCAGAGCTGCTTCTTCTGCCGTGGGGCGAGCCTCCGCTGCTGAGCTCCCACTGGACTGGGAGCTCATTAACAGCGACCTCAGTAAGAGAGGGGCCTGTCCCCATCTGCTCGGGGCCCGGCATCCTCAGCTCGGCTCTCCCGGCCCTGCTGGGAGCGGGGCGGCCGCTGCCCCGTTCCCGCCGCTTCTTCAGCACTGCCCCGAGCCTTCACTGCACTGCAGGCCCCACCGCCTGCCTGCCGAGACGTCCTGCCATCCCAGCCCGGTGCTCCCCAGAGCCCCCGGGGCACCGGGATCGGTGCCATGGGGTTTGCGGAGCAGACCCTCCCCTCCTCCCCCATCCCTTCCCGTCCGGGCCCGGCCGCCATCGCCGCGCGCTCCCCGCCCGCAGCGCCCCCTGCAGGCGCGGGGGAGGCACCGCCCCCGCCCCGCCCGCCGCCAGCAGCGGCGCCCCCGGCGGCCGCGCCCGGAACTGCAGCGGGCGGAGAGCGGCGGCCGGGCCGGGCTGCGGGCTCTGCCCGGGGCTGCTGCCGGCGCGGGGGATGCTCGGCTGCTTCATCACCGCACCGGCACCGAACTGCTGCTCCTACTGCCGCAGCTTGGCCTGAGAGACACTCAACTTCACAGTTATAACGATTCGCAGGGAAAGGGGTTACATTCTCCATTCCAAGGGAGGCTCCTGCCTTCCTTAGCGGTCTTTTAAGCCCGGACAATGGGTCATTGCCAAACAGCTCTGGACTTTTATATAAGTGGTGAACTAGTATTTTACTGAGTTGAATATTTTATTTTATTCAAGTCATAATCCAGAGTCCACAAATAGAAAGGATGCTTCTCTGTTGATCTCGATGGGTAAATTTTGGTACGTTTGCAAGCAGGAAGAATGTATTCACTCCTCTGGTCTTCATGAAATGTTTAAACTTTCTTATCAGAAGTATTTGTGCTCAAATTTTGCTCTAGCAGGGCTAGTATGAATTCCAAAAAAACAGCAGAATAAATACAACTTTATTACCATCAACAACATCATCTCTTTGCCCAGTTTTCTAATATTTTGGCTTCTGCTTTCTATTGTTCTGACAGAAAAAAAGAGGTTATTTTACTAAATAGTGCTCAATCTTTGTTAAGACCTTCTTTTGCCTGAGATCCATCTGTTTTATTTCTTTTTTCCCATTTTCCATATAATATAGATCTATTTAGCACAACCTTTAAAATACCTTTGTTTTCTTCAAAATTAAAAAATTGCAAATTGCAACAACTATTCTCAGTTTCCTTTTCTTACTCTACATCATTGTCAGCTGTGAATTGTCACTGAAATACTGTTTTGCTTCAATGGCTTATCTTCAGCTGTTTACTTTCTCTATGTAGTTATAGCAAAACTGCAGAACTCTCATCTCAGTTCAAATTTCATATCTGATATACAATTGTAAATAAGAAACCCTAATAGCTAAGTCTGAGGTCCTGAACTTTTTTATTTAACCAGCTTTAAAAAAAAAAAATCCATGTAGGACAAAAATACCCATCTGACTGTGGTGATCTTTATGTTGTCTCATTCACTTTAGATTAGTGGAGGATTAATCACTTCAGGGAGAAGTCTCTTACACGTACTGCTGATCTCAAAAAATTCTTCAGTAGGGCAGCAGACAACTGTAATATTAACAAGACACTTTTGTGGTGCCTCAGTGGAGGGAACCTAACCTCTGCTACTGAGCATGGTGATTGGTACTTACCTACTGCATACTAAACCTCTGCATTCACTGCCGTCATTTTTTTCCCTTAAAAAAATCAAGATCATATTACTCACTCATAAAATTATCAGATAACATGCTGATAAGTAGCTGGGAGCGAAACAGGGTTATAGCAAACCAATTAGTGGTGTCACCATAGAAAATAAAAATTTCTTCAAATGTCAGAAGATATACAGGAACAGAAGAAGGTTAGTTTGTTTATTCCAGGGAAGAGCAATATGCCTCATAAAATATTCGAACATATAAAATTTAAATGGATATACACAAAGGGCCTTTCTTAATGAAAATAAAATTTATATTTTTATATGTGTTTAATAGTAGACCCAAACAACTGGCAATGAAAATTGGCACAAAAGGCAATTGAATAGTGTTGAAAGTCTTCCCAATTTTGGATTCTACAAGATGAGTATTGCAGAGTAGTATATATGCTCACTGTGTGTACATGGATTTTAGTCTTTTGCAAGCATGTCATGGAGGATTTAGGAAGAAAAAATATCACACAGATATTTTTTAGGAAGAAAAAATATCACACAGATATAGCACACAGAAGTGTTCTTTAAAGAGCTTCTTACAAAACAGCACACAAGTTCTTTCACTAATATTTCCACTATGACTAGGAAAAGAAAAAATTAAAGTACGCAAACTCAAGACCCCATGTCCTTAAGAACCCATGAACAGCAGAGTGAACAACAGGCAGAGTGAAAACCAAATATAGTTTACACACTTTTTGAAATTTAAGGATAGTTGTATTACTCAGAACGGATTTATAACCCGGCAGACACATTTAAACTCTTGAAGTGTAAAGATAAATAATATAAGATTAAATATTCTATGCATTTTACCTGTGGTTTCATTGACCTCAAAATTATGTTGTGTAAAATGTACCTAAACAGTGAACAATTATAATTTCTTGCTAGAAATTATCTGGAGGTCAGGGCTGAAAAAGCCTAAATATTGGATTTTGAACATCTGAAACTACTTGATCTGAAAATGAAACTGCTATAATCTAGTTTTTTGGGGGATATATTAATTTTAATAAAGCATGAAAATTTCAATATCTTTTTAAAACAAATAAGTAATTTGAAATTTTGTCCTGAAACAATGTAATTATTATCCCATAAGATGAGTATTCTTCAAAATATGTCCTTAAGAATATATTTCTAAAATATGTTTTATTTTCAGTTTTTCATATTGGTTATGCAAGAAAATTATTCAACATATACATTTGCAAGACAGCTCTTAGCACTACTGAGTTAAACAGCTATAACTTGTGTCTTCATGAGACAGAATACAGAAACAAATCTTAGCCTGTTTAAAGTTGCAGTCCCTGCAATAATCACATTTGCCCTACAAGATTTATACTCAATAGAGTGTGTTTGTTCATATGAATATTTGTGTGTAAAAAATTCTATTTTTCACTGTCTGTCAATATTTTTAAATTAATGTAAAGAGCTCAGTGGTAAAATTCTTAAAAGTATTTCTAACAGGAGTAAAACATTCCTTAAGAATTCCTCAGAAATTTATCACTTTGAGAAGGGATGGTGTATGGATTAGAATAACTGCACCCAAGTTATTTTTCTGGCAGTCTGCTCTTTTCACACAAATTATTCTCCTTCTGCTGAATTCCCAAACAAGATGGCAATGTTTTCACTCATATGAGAAAGTTTCTTTCAATATTTTCAGGTATTGATGAGAAAAGAGTATACATACCCAGCGCACTGAACTCCAGATAGGCTAGTTAAGACATGACCCCTACTTTCTCTGTAGACTGCCCATCGTTCATAGAATATCCACAGCTTACTCTGGCACAGAATCTCTGGAAAACAAGGATCAAACCACAAGTGGTTTTATTATTCATGTAAATTGTTCATGTAAATCACTGAGATATGACCGTCCACAGCTTTCATACAGTGAAAGCTCAAAAAACATTTACTCAAAAAAATTTAGGTCTACATCTTTGATGGCTCCTTGTCTGCATCCCATCCTTTAATTAAAGAAAATTATATGTAAACAGATAATAAGTCAATATTTGTAAAGCTCCCTCATTTGCAAGTAAAACAGCTTAAAATCGACAAGTCATAACTTGCTAAGTCCCAGAAAATCTAACCAATACACAGCACCAAAAGTTCACAATCCTAGTTGCCTTTTAGATGTAGAATCCTAAGGATGCTGAAAATGTCTGACCATAAGAAGGAAAAGGAGTCCTGGACTTGCTTGCATTTTTGGCTAGTATTGAGCCTTGCCTGTGAAGAACTTGCTTTGTCAGGAGATTGGGAGTAGATTACCTCAGGACTGAGGTAAAGAGTTTCTCAGAAATACTAACTTCTGCAAGTAATAAATATGTGCTTTGTTTTGACAAAAGGCAAAGCATTTGGTCATACTGACCTGGATTTTCTTCTCTTTTACTGAATGATTTATATTAAAAATGCTACAACAAGTTAATGGCAGTGTTTACTCATCAAAAACAACTGCAAGGTTTTGATTATCAAGAATATAAGTATTTGAACTTATCATTTTTCTGAATCTCAGACATTACCGCCCGGTTAATGAACTTGTACCATATATATATATATATATATTCTGGAAATTATGAAAAATATACACTGTGCCTGATTCAAATACCTTTGGCTGGAAGTAGGATTTCTTCAGATATTAATATATTCTACACCACACAATTACATAGGATTAGCCTTCACTTTTCCTTTGTGTAGGTAATAAGCAGGTAAGTTTATTGACCCATAAGAAACCTCATTCTCCTGAACTCAGTGTAAAGGGTAGAGAGAAAGTATGTAGCTGTGTAGTTAACTTCCAATTATGTGAGCAATAAAGGCATAATTTAAGGTTATTAATATGTTAAAATTTGTAAGGAATTTTCTGTCACTTAATTAACATTTGCCAAGACAGCCTACAGAAAATTAAATATCAATTAATAAGAATACTGACATTTACTTAGATATTCTATTAGTTGTCACAATTATTAACTCAATATAGCCAGCTTCTAAAAATCCAATTAAAAGTCTAAATATTCGTTACAATCTTTATGCGTGGAAAATGTAATTATATTTTAACTGGATTACACATCATCTTTCCTATTAAGTCTCAGTAAATGTTCTTTTAACTGTCAGTTGATATTTAATTGACATCACTGTCATAGAACCACAGACATTTCTCTACCTTTCATGGATAGGTGAACAATTTGATCTATTGTATCCTCCACTTACTTCACATGAACACTACATCCTGCTTACTATGTACTGCCTAATGCTTTTTGCTAGCATCTCCTCATGGACCTAAGTCTTGATTAGTTTGAAGGACAAAATCAGCCTTTCAGACCCAAGTAAATAAGTGCAGGGGAAGACCAATGACTTGGAGAACAGTTGTGATCTAGATCTGGTGCAGTCTTGCTGAACCGAGAGGCACTGCTCACTGCTGGACTCATGAACATTTGAAGAAAGTCTGGTCGAAAATTTCCTTTCATAGATACAGAAACAAAATAATTATACAGAATTTTCTAATCAACATATTTAGTATTCATCTCACCCTGCTGCCCCTGCACCTTCTTCTTCAACTTGCCATTATCTTTCATTTTTGTCTCCTCTTGCCCTGCTCCTTGCCCTTGACTTACTGCTGTCCAAGTTTTGGTTTTATTTTTCAATCACTAGCTTCACCTCTTCAAGTCAAGAAGTTCATATGGAAGAAGTTTACTTTGCCCAGAGATACTAAATCTGTGCCTGACCTCTCCAGGTGGCTTTGCAGCAAAATACAGGAAGATCATTTCAAGACCAGCACAGATGTGGCAAAATTGCCTTGGTTTTCTTGCTTCATCTATCTCCTAACTGTACAGGCAAAAGAAGACCAGTTAGTTTATCCCCCAGTTTCCTACATGCAAGGACTCTTGTTCTGGAAAAGGTAATTCAGTTTCCATATTTAATGGCAGTGATATAAACAGGTGCTAATTATGATTATAAAAACTTGGAAAGGTTTTAGCTATGTGTGTCTGCTTCTACAATGTGCAGACACAAAAACAAAAAGAAAAAAAAAACCAAAATGAAACAAAAACAAAAACAAAAAAACAACCAACCAAACAAACAAAAAGTGGATTAAATTGTTCTTTGCTGTCACTGAGAAACAATATCATCCTTCAAAACTTGCCCAGGAAACTACTGAGCCATGAGTTCCTGGTTACATGATTGCTATGAAGCAATTGCAAAAGCTCTTAATGTTCATGTGAAAACTTGATGAAATGGTAAAATTTTATTTCACTTGCCTGTCAAGATGTGCTAGACACAAGCACAGGGTAAGAACTGGGGAAAACCTTTGAGCTTCAAGTAACCTGAGTTTCAAGACTTGCATTCTTGAGGTGTGGTGAATTCTTAGGATGAAAACCCTTTTTTTAATATGATCCACCAACATTTTTTAGTTTTGGCCACAGGAGTAGTCACTATGTTGTTGATATGCACATAAATAAAAATGAAGCTTAATCTACTCAACATTCATGTTTTCCTGTGTTTGCTAATATTAGCCTATGTAATTTATCAATGCTTGGCACCTGTTATGTCATTATAAACTAAACTCTAGCTTGGAACTTGATAACTAATTATATTGCATTAGTGGTTCAATAATATTTTTAGTGGTTTTGGTTCTCTAATAGGAGGCCCAACAATAAATACTCAGCATCTTCTTTCTTAAGGTAGTTAGTACTATCATACTGTCACTATCCCAGCACTATCCTGTGTCCCAGCACTGTAGCACATAAATTGTCTTCCTAATGTTGAAAGGCATGATTAATTTTTTTAACAATGTGATTAATTCCAGTAATGTGCAGTAACAGTCTTTATTGGAAAAGTAGGACAGCATCAGTCTAGAAAGATTTCAATTGTTGTTTTTCTTGGACGTGTTTCCCTAACCTAGCATTCAGCATAGAAGAGAAAAGCCTCACAAACTTAGGCAGGGGAAAAAGATGTCAGAATATGCCAAACATAGCCCTTCAGATAATATGCCTGTTTTCTCTAATCAGAAAAATAATTTTTCAAATTAACAATAATTTAATTAAAAAGTACTTCAACTGGACCTACATGCTCACCTCACTCTCCCATTATTAGGAAAGCTATCATACCACATAAGACTTTCCCATACAGGAATTTCTTTAAGAGCAGGAGAAACAGTAATGCATAGATAAGAAAACAACCATTTCCTTGTCCTGTGATAAAGTCTATAATCATCCCTAGGACAAATAAGAAATTAGGTTTATTACACTTTACTGATGACTATGTATCAAGGTAATGAAAGCAAATAGCTCAACCTCATCAGGTAAAGATTTCTTGGGAGATCTTCTGTCACATAAACGTAAAAACCATAATTATCACCTTTACCTTACCTCAAGCAGCCAGTCAGCACTTTCATATATCTGCTGCACAAAGAAACTTTAACCTCAAGTTTCATTCTGAAATGGTTTTTTTTTTCATTTCTTGAAGGAGGAGGAAGTAGAGGAGTGATTTTTATGGAGATATTAATTTTATCTTTTATAATTAAATCAGCATGAAAGAGTCTCTTGCATCTGTCCTCACAGTCAGGAATATCTGCAGCTCTCAGCAGACTGGACATTTGCTAGCTACAACTGAGTCTCCCTACTTCTTGATTGCAAAGTTACATTTTAGTAATACACTAATCAATATCTATTTGCAAAATGTTGTGATCATTGCTCAGGGATCGTGGCAATCACGGTGCATAGTTGCAGCTGTGGCAGCTCTTGAAAGCATTTCAGCCTTACAATGGATTTGCAACACAGAAATGGTTGTAATCTGTCATCCATAACTGTTTTTCCCTTAGCTAATTTTATTACAATATATCATATTAATATGTAATGCAACTGCTGCATATACAAACCTTATAAAAGTAAGCCATTAACCATGTTAAAATCAATGTTCTCTTTTCCACTTATGTTCTCCTTTATTTATTTCCAGAACATAAGCCTAAAGTACTGGGGTTATTTGAAGGTCTTTCCCTTAGTGTTTACACTGGGCTTTGTCCTCAGTTAGTTTTGGGTTTTTTTTTTTCATTTTTCATCTCCATCCTCCACAAAGGATACATCTAGCAGCAGTATGCTTAATACAGATTCCTTTAGATCTGGAGGCATAAACCAAGATTTCTTCCTGGTGACTGGTAGAAACTATCACAGTATTGCATTCTTCATTATCGAAGTGTGGGGAAATCTAAGATAGTGAGATACAAATTCCTATTACATAAAATATCTATATTCTATTCATTTAGATAGACTAGTATTTATCTGGTCTATCTGGTTCTGACTGTGTGTGTACCGTACAGCCAGAATCATAAACAGCCAGTGCAAATGAACCCTGAAGTCCTGACTACAGTCAATAACTATCAATAAGTTGCTAGAATGACTTGATTTCACCTGTCTAGACCTTTTGATCAATCTGAACACTTATTAATGCTGCCAGGCAGCAATTTCTGTTTCATTTGCTCTGTCAGCTGGTGTAAATGAATAAATTGTCTGAGACAAGTCACCTTCTCTTAGACCCCTGCTCAGAAAAATTCCCCACATTTGAGTAGAAAAATAATTTTAAAACATTTTTCACTGCTTTTTAAATGAAAGGGCTAGTTTTAATTGAGGAGGTATTGTGAAAGTTAACAAAGATGTTAAATGCATAAAAGTGATAAGAGAAGCAGGACAGAAGGAAAAATGAGATGATACAAAGGTCTGTTCGGTCCTTCACTTACTCTTTGAGCTGCGTTCTCATGCATGTAAACATGCATTATGTTCACTCCATTTTGCTGACAGATAACATAGTTGTTAAGATCTGATTACCAGAGACAGATGTCCCTCCCAGAATTAAGGTGTAATAAGATCATTTGCTGAAATCAATAGCATGGATTTTATTTAACATTAAACGTAAAGTAAACAGAGATAAAAGAAATGGAAAAGAAATGGTAGGGTAAGAAAGGGTGTGTGAGAGAGACAGGTTAAGTAGAAATACAGACACCACCCTCTGGATCCGGATGATGTTCTGTTGGTCCTTTTCAGGCTGGCTTCTCCGTGGTGGGGGTCCTGGTGTAGCTCAAAACTTCTCAATACTTGCACTCAAAACTTCTCAATACTTGCACTCAAAACTTCTCAATACTTTGGCAAACAAAGTAATTGATGCACATTGGCTACACATTCTCTTCATCTACTGATTAAATGGTTCTTTGCTTCCAAGTCACTTAGTCCTGTGGTCTATCTTTCTCTTTTTTTGAAGTGGGTGGGCCTCCCATCTTTATTCTGGGGGTTACGGCCTTCCGTCTCTGGACTCATCCAGAGCCAACCTTCAGCACATCTACTGAGGTGGCTTTCCTTGTGGACACATACTTGTCCTCCAGCCTTATTTGCTTCACCCTAGACTGGGGATATTTGGATAATAAGTACCAGTTTTATCACATTGCAAGCTCCCATTAGGTAGCTTTACTCACAGTTGAACTTCCCAGAATCCAGGAGGCATGTTCTGCAGCAGGGGTGGGCTTCGGTGGCATAGATGAGCATTTGCTTCTTTTCACATTTTGCAGCAGTGGGAAAAATCTTTCAGTGATCATAACAGTGTATGAGGTATTTTTCATCTTTTAGTCTCTTAAAATAGTGTCCCCGAGTTTGCAGGAAACCATTGTGTTGTCTTCATTTATGCTCTTTAGAGACCTTGGGCTGAGACCTATAACATCTGAATTGTCTCAGTGAGAATGCTATGTAGCATCTAGTACCTTAGGAAAAAGTGCATCTAAATATAGGGAAGACACCTAAGAGCTTGTTTCTCCACTCAGATGTATTAATTTATTTATTTCTGATTCACTGATTAAAAGACTAGCAAATGCTGTCCAAATCAGTATTTTTATCAATAAGAATTTAATAATCCCATGATCTTCATTAAGAGAGGATTGCAAAAAAACACTGCACCATTAAAGTAAATACAAGATTTTTGTGCTAGATAGTGCTGCCTGTCACAATGTAAACATGCAACAGAGTTCACCACTAAGTCTGCGCTATACATTATATATTGATATTTATTTTTATGATTATTTACTGCAAATTACCAACACATCATTTCTTATATAATGGGATGATGGCCATGTCCTATTAGTATGGGCAAAATTATAATCATAAAAACTACAGTCTCTCACCAGAATATTTACAGTCTAATTTACCTGTTTAGTTATTTTTTTTCTATTGCAGTGAGATGTTTTACTGTCCCCTTTAAAAAATTGAAACTATATGATGGATTGCTGTGAATAATAAATTACATAACTCAGTTGAAAATTAGCTAAAGAATCTGAAATACTACTGCTTCTTTTCGGGCACAAAGTGTTGAAAGGAAGTATGCTTTATCCTATTTTGTTTGAAAAGACAAAAGTTCCAATATTTCCAATAGGGTCATGCATGTAATTAATAAAGTCAAAATAAGCATGAATCTAAGGTCAGATATACTAATGTGAATCCTTTTACTTCCTTCCACAGACATTGGACTTTGTCTCAAAGAAATTAATTTAATTTGAGGATATTTCTAGAAAACAGAGGGTTATGAAGTATCAAGTGGCTGAGCAGAGGTAGCATTCCATAAAATTTTCTCTACAACTGGAAAAATTTGGAGGATCAAAGTGAGATTATTCTGTAAAATGTTAAAACACAGGCATGATAACAGAGAAAAATAGGAAATGTCTAAGGACTGTCTGAAGGACTGACTAAGCCTCATTGATGTTAACTGCTCTGAAGGCATGGGGTAATGTGTGGAATAAAATTGTGAACTATTGCCTGCCTTTCTGGGATCACACAGTATAGGTGGTCTAAAATTCCAAGTGAATTCAGAGAGCCATACTTGCGGATGTAAAAACAAACAAACAAATATGTGACTATGTATTGTATGGTTTTGACAGCATCATATAAAAATATGCATCTTTCTATCTTATTAATGTCTAAAGACATCATCTGTGAATTTTTTGTGTTGCTAATAAAGCACTATATTTTTAATTCTCAGAAAGAAATGCTTCTGTGGAAATGCTCTTCAGAGGAAATTTATTGCACTTAGCCATCGCTGCAAATTTTCTCCTCCAATACTATAAATTTCCTCTAAATGTTTAATGGTTTATAACTGTAATTATTCTTGTGTGCCAACATTAAAGTTTTAAAAGTTTAATTTGGAGGCTATTCGGAGAAACTAATCTTTTTTACAGCCTCATAAATAGTTCTTTGATGAAATGAACAGAGGTTCAGCATCTGCCCGAGGTGAATACAAATGACACTACATAGTATCTCACTAGCAAAAAGGGGGCAAATGCTTTGATGTCTCAAGTGATCAGTTAATAATAAGTGCAGCAGTAGATAGATAAACATGGCTCACTCAAGGTTTTATCACCATTTACTGTGAAAGACTTCAACTTTCAAGAGAGAAAGTCAGATGATGAGAGAGTCAAAGATGATGTAGAGAAGAAAAAGAAGGTCAATACTCACCAAGAGCGACACTGCGCTGCACTATAAAAAAGGATGCCAAGTCAGCAGCTGCTCTTCAGACATAGCAAGTGTATTTTAACTGATTGGAGTTATGGCTAAGAAAATATATATAACTAATATAAATACTATGTAGTCTAGTATTAGACTAGACTAGTAGTCTACTACTATGTCAGTACATGGTTCTGACATCACACGCAGTTTCAGAAGAATAAAAAGAGGATATTACAATTAACAAAGTCTAACACCAAAAGGGTAAAGAAAGGGAAAGACAAGGGAAATGTGATTAAATTTGCAAAAATTTCTTTAGGATTTGACCTTGGTTTTCCTGAGCAGGCCTGACCCCAGCTGCTAACTACAATCTGATGAAGAGTGCAGCTACTTGGAAGAACTATCATGCTGGCCAAGATGATTTCCCACCACCTCTTCTCTATATTATTACAAAGTGATGTGGACATGCTTCAGTGCATGCAATGCAATGCTCTAGTGCAACTCACAGTATTTACAAGAGGAACTTGCTATTCTCAAGGAAATCTGGAGAATTTAATATAGTTTTAAAAGTTCAGATAGTTTATTCCCATTACATTATACGTACTTAAAAATTCACATAATTCCTAAATGGCCCAGTTGTGGTAAATGTGTAACTTGGCAATCAACCCTCAGAAAGCATTCATCATCTAGTTATATTCATGGAATATGAGAAAAGAATAAGTCTTAATGTGTTTAGAATTCACTGAGATGAATAATATCAGATGCTATTACTGCTTTTTTTACTATATCATCAAATTTGAGACACAGTGTATACCAAGAACTATGAAAAGCAGGTCTAAAATTTAATATCCCTGTAATTAGTCTGAATGTTAAGAGATCTTAAGTGTCCAAATGAATGATTTCCTGAAGCTAGATAAAAACCTCTGTGGATGCTGCTTTTCGATGTCTTCCTTAAAAAACGATGAGAAAAAAATTGGTCTAGGTATAAGCATCTTTTCTTACATTTATTCTGATTGCTGAATATTTCAGTCTGGGTAGACTATTTAATAACCCAAACCTCTCTTTTTTATTTTTACCTGCGGACATTATGCCCAAATGATCTAATTTCACTCACTCATAAAACTTAGAAGAAATAATTGGAAATTAAAAAACAGTCCACTAACAATATGCAATATGCCCCATTATCTTTTCAGGATGGTTACAATAGATAAGAGAGGGAGAGCCATAACTGAAGAGCCAGATTATATCTTTCTTGACCACCATTCCTAATTTTCTGCACAGATATGTCTGCTGGTGTCGCCACAATTCAGAAACAACTTTTAAATAGTGACCTGAGACTGTTAGATAATAAATCTGTTGTGATTCACAGGTTCCTGTGTGAAAAACCAGGAGCCAAAACACTACTCCACTGAAAGATACATTTATCGCATATTAAGCTTCAATTATTTCATAATCATTTTGAGCAAATAAAGCATTTCTAGCTCTCAGCTGTGGGAGCAAAATGAAGAATGCAGTAATTTTTATTCAGGGTGGCATTCTCTGAGATTTAATAATCCATAGAAGTGAGATGTGCACTATTAGAGGCAAAAGGAATGAATACCACAGCTTTTGCAAATAAATATTTTCTTTTGAAATCTGACCTTGACAGGTTGATAGTGTCTTTTTGTGTGATGTACTAGACATGTAAAAAGAGCTGAAAGAAAGAACAAGTGTGGGGAGAAAAAAAGCAGTGCTTAGATAAGAAGTATTCTCTGTAAGTGCAAAGTATTTTGCATCAATGTATTTTTTATTATTTACCATGGGAACAAAAGCAGTGAGATAATTGAATAAAAAGGAAAACACAGATTTTCTTTTTATTTCCTAAATATAATAAATAAATAAAAAAATTCTCTAATTCCTGCTAATCTTAACCCTTAACATGGGAACAGCTAGGAGCAGTCACTTATCTATCCAGAGAAGTCTATCATTTGTAGAGCCCCTTCTCTCTTCAGTATTTTTGAAATTTTTCTAACAGTGCTGAAGTACAGATGGTTCTCCTGCAGAATCCCTGCACTCTCATAGCTCAGGGTCTTTCAGCTAAAATACCTGGGTTTTGGTAAGATCAAGGGAACCTCAGAAAAAAGGTCTGAGCAAAGAGGGAAGAATTGGAAAAATTGTCTTTACATGACTGATTATTTCTTTCCCTCAGACAAAACAAGACCTCTCTTTTCACACAGTTTATACCTCTTGTTCACAGAGCAGCTACCATAAAAAGAAGTTTAATAATGAAAATCAGACAAAAATTAATTAAATCCCGAGAACTTTTGAATATGAGAACCTGCCCTATCCTAGGTAAGTTCATTCTTTTTACATGTCCAAACTGTACAAATTTCTATCTCAGAAGCAATTTTTGCAACTCTCATAACAATGAACAAACCCTGCCACTCTGCAAAACCAATAGCCTAGCAATATATGTGATTGTATTAAAAACTGTTTTCAAACCAGAAAAGGACTAGAAGTCTCACAGTTATCCCTTTGGAGCTCCTGATCAATCATGCCTAATCTCCAAAGAAGAATGAAAATAAGGATAAAATCCTTATTCCCAGGGTGCTGGACTCCAACTGATAAAATAAACTGAAAACATATACACCACAAAAACATAAATGCAAAGGAAGTTTCAACCACAAAGTAGCTTAATGCTAAAAAGCAGATTTTATAGTTGGAGAAGCAAATACACAAGAATGCACGCTTAGGTAGGAAAACAGGCATCTCAGGAGAGTGTCTTGGTTAGTGGGAAACTCATGACAGAGGTCTAGCACAAAATGACAACACACGAGTGGTGAAAGGGAAAGGACTCAAGGAAAGAACTTAGCTTCACTTGAGCTTTAACTTTCCTTATACCATCTCTGCATGCCTGGACAGTATTTCTGTCTGGTGGGACAAGTTAAGGACAAAAAGAGCTTTTACCTCTGCACTCCAACTGAATTGTACTCTACTGATCATAACCCTCTGAGCTCTGACATTCAGCCAATTTTTGATCCACCTCAATATCCATTCATCTAATTCACATTTCCTAGTTCACCTCTGAAGATGTGGAGACAGTGCCAAAAGCCTTGCTGAAGTCAAGGTGGGCAGCAACCACCACTCTTTCTTTGTTGACCTTTTCCACCATGTCATAGTGGAAAGCTGTCAGATTGGTCAAGCACAACTCCCTTTTGGTGAATCCATGCTGACTCCCCCCAAAAAACTTTTCTTTTACAGCCTTAGGGATGACCTCCAGAACGATCTGTTTCATCAGCTTTCTAGCAATGAAGGTGAGGCTGACTCGCCAGTACTTTCCCATATCCTCCTTCTTAGACTGTCAGAAGATGGGATTAACACTGACTTTTCTTCAGTATTTGTGCACCTCCCCTGTTCTCCATGATTCTTCAAAGATGATGGAGAATGGCTTAACAACAACCTCTGCCAGCTCCCTATGCACCTGTGGTGTATCCTATTACTGCCCATGGGTTTATGGGTACCAAGTCTTCCAAGCCAATCTCTAAACCAACTCTATTACCATGGCAAGTCTTTCTTTTTTCAACCTTCCTCTCTTACCTTTAAGGACTGGGATCCCTGAAGACTGGCCTCAGCAACAGAGACTGAGGCAAAGAAAGCATTCATTAATTCCACCTAATCTCTATGTCTCTGTCATCGGAACAGATGTCTGATTCATCAGAGATGCCCATTTTCACTAATTTTCCTTTGGTTTCACTAATTTTCCTTTGGTTGCTGGTGTAGTTGTAGAAGCCCATGTTGTTCTTGATATCCCTTAGCAGATTCTATGTCAAGCCTTGACCTTCCTCATTGTACCGCTGCATACTCTGGTGATGATCCTGTTCTCCACATGGTCTTTTCCTTTTACCACATCCCAAGTGTCAGACTTCAGCAAGGAAGGTGTCCCATGGCTCTCCATTTAGGAACAAAGTTCAAGGAAGAGAACAATTAGCAATGGATTTAGATTCAATCAGGGCAGACTTGCATGAGTTTGACTTGTCCCAGTCCACAGGAGTAGATAGCCTGCATCCAAGGGCGCCAAATGATCTGGGAGATACATTCACAAAGTTAGTAACAGCTTTGAAGTGCAGTGAAGGAATGTGAAAATGGGGGGAAAGAAAACACTGTGCCTGTGATCCAAAGAGGGTAAGAGGATGATAAGTCTCAGCTTCACATCTAAGAGTAACAAAATCATGGAGTGAGTCAGAGAATCACAAAATAATTTCGGTTGGAAAAGAGATCCAAGATGATCGAGTCCAGCCTTTTACTGATCACTACATTGTCAAGAGGATCACAACTCTTAGTCCTGCAACTAGTCATTTCTTGGAAACCTCTAGGTGTGTTGGCTCCACTGCCTCACTGGGCAGTCCATTCCGATGTTTAGCATTTCTGTCTGTGAAAAAGTTCCTCCTGATCTCCAGTCTGAACCCCCTCTGGCACAGCTTAAGGCTATGTGCTCCTATCTTAAGAGCAACCCCCACCTGGCTATACTCTCCTTTCTGGTTGTTGCAGAGGGTGTTAATCAACCCCCTGAGCCCCTTTTCTCCAGAGTAGGCAATGCCAACTCCCTCAGCAGCTCCTTATTGGATTTGTGTTCTAGACCCTTCATCAGCTTCATTGCAATTCTCCAGAATCTCAATGTCTTGAACTGAGGGGCCCAGAACTGGGCACAGGACTCAGGCTGTAGTCTCACCAGCGCCAAGTACAGGGGAAAAGTCTCTGGCCAAGTCCTTCTGGCCACACTATTGCTGATATCTGGGTGACATTGGTCTTCTTGGCCACCTGGGCACATTCCTGGCTAACATTCAGTCACTGTTGACCAGCGCCTCCAGTTCCTTTTCTGCAACAAAACTTTCCAACCACTCCTCCCCAGCCTGCAGCACTTCAATGGATTGTTGTGACCCAAGTGCAGAACCCAGAACTACCCCTTTTTGGACTTCGTATCATTGATCTCAGCCATCAGTCCAGCCTAATTCGTTGAGGGTGCACTTGATCCCCTCATCAGTGAAGATGCTAAACAGGACTGGGCCCAACACAGATCCCTGGGAAACTCCACTGGTGAGCAGCCACAGCGGGATGCAGCACTGTTCAGCCACAGCTGAATGCAGCAGTGTTCAGCCACAGCTGGATGCAGCACTGTTCAGCCACAGCAGGATGCAGCAGTGTTCAGCCACAGCTGGATGCAGCAGTGTTCAGCCACAGCGGGATGCAGCAGTGTTCAGCCACAGCGGGATGCAGCAGTGTTCAGCCACAGCAGGATGCAGCACTGTTCAGCCACAGCGGGATGCAGCACTGTTCAGCCACAGCGGGATGCAGCAGTGTTCAGCCACAGCTGGATGCAGAAATGTTCAGCCACAGCGGGATGCAGCACTGTTCAGCCACAGCGGGATGCAGCACTGTTCAGCCACAGCGGGATGCAGCACTGTTCAGCCACAGCGGGATGCAGCAGTGTTCAGCCACAGCTGGATGCAGAAATGTTCAGCCACAGCGGGATGCAGCACTGTTCAGCCACAGCGGGATGCAGCAGTGTTCAGCCACAGCTGGATGCAGCACTGTTCAGCCACAGCGGGATGCAGCAGTGTTGAGACACAGTGGGATGCAGCACTGTTCAGCCACAGCTGGATGCAGCACTGTTCACCACCACTCTCTGGGTCTGGCCACCAAGACAGGTCTTAACCCAGTGAAGATGCACTTGTCCAAGCCATGGGCTACCAGCTTTTCCAAGAGAATGCGGTGGGAAATGCTCTCAATGGCTTTACTGATGTCCATATGGATGATATGCACAGTCTTTCCTGGATCCATCAAGGAGGTCACCTTTGTCATAAAAGTGGATCAGGCTGGTCAGGCAGGATTTGCCTTTCCCGAACACATACTGGCTGGGCCTGATCCCTTGGATGTTCTGCATGTTGTTGTTGTTCTGCATCTGGTTGTTCCAGATGATGACTGTCAGGATGATCTGCTCAATAAACTTTGTGGGCCCTCAGATCAGACTGAGAGACGTTTAGCTCCCTGCATCCTCCTTTCATCCGTTCTTGTGGATGGGCATTGCACCGGCCAGCCTCCAGCCATCTGGGGCCTCCCTGGTTAGCCAGGACTGATGATTAATGATGGAGAGTGGCTTGCTGAGCTCTTCCACCAGCTCCCTCAGAACTCTCAGATGAATCCCAACCAGTCCCACAGACTTGCGAGTATCTAAGTGTCACAGCAGGCCATTAACTTTTTCCTCCTGGACTGCAGAGGGTCTGTTCTGCTCCCCATTCCTGTCTGCCAACTCAAGATCTGGTTGCCCTGAGGACAACTGTTCTTATTGTTAAAGACCAAGAGAAAAAAGGCACTAAGTACCTCATTATCCTCATCCTTGGTGAAAATGTTCCTCTCTACATCCAATAAAAGATGGAAATTTTCCCTGGCCAACATTTTGTTGTTAATATAAGGTCTTTTTTCCATTCCCCCCCCATATTTTATGCCCACTCCAAGAGGATCAGGGCTCCTCTAACTGTTGCTGAACTTCCATCCTCTGCATTTCTCTCAGGGGTGGAAGAGTCTCCACTGGTTGATTTCTCTCACAGTTCCCAGTACTCCTCAGCCTCTCCTCTTCCCCTTTGAGCTCTTTCACCAGGCTGAGCACATCATCCTGGTCATGACACACGCAGGTATCATCTCTACTTCTCTCTGGTAGCAATGCCAGGCTTGAGCACTCCCTGGGTCCTGGTGAGCTGAGCAGAACCCGAGAGGCTGGAGATAAGAAAAGCTTATTGCCCAGGAGGGCACGTGGGCAATGAGGATGTATTTAGAGAGGTGATGCTGTTTCCCAGCCTAGGATATAAAAGATAATGTTATGAGACTTGGTCTGACCATGTAACTGAGCTTGCTCTAGGTCAAAATGGAGACTTTCCTGCTGACCTGAATTGTATCATGACACTGTTACCTTAATTTGAAAGAATTATTATAAAAGAGAAATTTATATTTAAAGAATATTCATTCATATTGAAATGAAAGTCTACTCCTGATTGACTAATCATCATAAAGTTAAAGGAATTTCAGTACTTGCATTCCGTCTTTGCTATTCTGAAATGCCAGCCTGTTTGTAGAGACAGGACCCAGAAACATCCATTATGAGGTATTTCTATATTAATTTACCCCTCAAATCTCTGCTTAAAATCCCTTCATCCTTTCCTCCAGACCCAAATAATCTTCTCATAAATGTTTCCTCTCTTTTCTCTTTCTGCCTTTATGACTTGACTCATCCATCTTTTTACTCATTTAATAAATACCTACCTCTAGCCCTCCAATTTGATCAACAGAGCTCTTTTGAAATCCTGTTCTATAATGCTTCCTCATAGAAGAGTATTTTAACATATTTGCCTAACTTATTAGCCCTCCTTTTATCTCTTCAGAATACGTGTTGTTCCAGATTGCAAGGCAAGATGTATTCTATTGCCATCTGTATGGCAGTTGTCTGGTGTCAAGTGGGCAATGCTCCTTATCTCTCTTCCTGAGTGATCATAATCAAGGTCCCTCAGCAGGGAACATCTGCTGATAAGAGGCTGTTGAGTGTCACCACATGACTGATAAGAACTATAACATCCCATTGTGAGATGCTCTGCCCAGAGGGAGGAGCCAAGCATTCCTACACAGATACAACCTAGAAGATTCTGACACCAAGACAGCTTTTTCTCCACTGGACTCCCCAGAGGAACAGCAGCTGCTTCTACTTCCACGGATCTGTGGGGGAAGAATACACCCCTTTCCTACAGGACTCCCCTGCTCCAACAGAACCACGCCTGACACTCCAGGAGCACTGCAGCCCCTTTTCCAACCGGACTGCTACCAACACCCTGACCCACAGGGTGTCAGGTTGTGTTGTGATTCTGACAGTGTTGTTCTGATGTATTGCATTGTTGTATTTTATCATTTTATATTTTTTCCCCTTCCCTATTAAAGAACTGTTATTTCCTGCTCCCATGTTTTTTGCCTGAGAGCCCCTTATTCATACCAATTTGGAGGGGTGGGGAGGGTTTGCATTCTCCATTTCAGGGGAGGCTCCTGTCTCCTTTAGCAGGCACCTGTCTTTCCAAACCAAGACACCTGTGTTTTCCCAATTTCCAATATGTTGGTTTATTTCTTACTCTTACTGACATGGTTTTGGGTTTTTTTTTTTGCATTTCATTTATTTATTCAATTTGGTGAGTTTGTGTAAAAATATCTGTATAAAGATACATTGTACAGTTTCACTTCTTCAGCTTTCTGATACTGTAGTAAACCACTTGGATCCTACATCTAAATGGTGCCTTAAAGAAGCTGTTTCCAAACTAAAAAAGAAATCATCATTAAGCAATAGATCCTGTGGAGGCAGGGTACTGCATTTTCTATGGCAGTCTCTCTATCATACCTTGAGCCACCGCAGAGCACGCACAAAATTCAAAACATTCATTCAGAAATGTTGTCCAGGCACACGCAAACACACAGACACACACACTCATTCCCCCTCTCTTGCTGCCACCCGATTTCCAGAATCTTTCAGAATGAAAACTGGGTATGTCCTGAACTCATCACGGAGGAGGTACTGTGGTGTTCAGAGGAACAACCAGGATTTTATGAAGCCCAGGTTGTGACAGGATCCTTTAACAATGAAGCTGGTTTCTCTGCTTCAGAGGTGGATTGCAGCAAGAACTGCCTTAAACAGATGCACTGCTTCCTCAGGTACAGCTTGTGTGGTCTGATAATATCCTAAAGGTACTACAGAAGGACACAATTTTTAAATACATAAATGCATTAAAATGTGAAAAAGAGGGCAAAAGGGGTATTTTTTAGACCACAAATGCTGCACAGAGTATATTTTTTGAGCAGTCCAAACTAGTGCAGTGGTTGGGACTGTATTTTTAGAAGTAAAGCTTTCTTTTTTTTTCCTTCCATTTTCCTATAAATTCACTGAAATATAAAATAAAGCCTGAATCTTCTGTTGATAAACTTCACTGTTTGCTTAAGCCATACCTGTTGAACGCTGCATATGAACATTTCATTACAATGAAGGTATGAATACACGTTACCACACTGTTTTGAGAACACAAAGAACACTGATAAATGTATTTGAATGTTGAGAAAATAAGCAGCTTGATTGTCTTGAGGGATTTGTGGGGGTCCAAAATGTGGATTCAAATGTAAGATGAGGAGTTTACCTATGTCTGCCTCCACATCTCTCTTCTTTTAATGAAGGTACAAGCACATCAATAGCACAGTGGATCAGTGGCTTCCAAAAGCTAGCTGGCTGGATAATTGTCCTGCCTAAGATCAGGCTTAGTGTTCTTGACACTAGGGTATTTGCCACACTGGGTTAATTTTTCTGTTTGTGTAATTTTCGCTGAAGTAAGGGAATATTATCCAAATATAAGCGCTTGCAAGTCTGAAATTAATGCTACTTTCAACTCCTCCACTTTTCCTGCTGGTCTTACTCATGGTAGGATACATAGAACAATTTCTTTCATACCATATGCTGCAAAACACCAAGGCAGTTATATGTGGTAAGAAGTCCTCCTCGTCTTGTGGCATTTCAGAGTGCTGTGCTGAGCAAAACAGAGGCTGCTTTTCCTTTTTCCCTGTTCCTGAAACTGAATTGCACACTTCTGATAGCCCCAGAAATTAAAGAAACAACTTTGCTTTTTTTCTCCAGAGTTAACCCTGACTCCTACTCCACAAATTTGGTATGCATTAACAGATTTTCTGGTACATGTGGATACAGATAAACACACCTAAACATTTTGGTGAGTGCAATCCTTGTGCATAACATGCAGTGCTTATTGTTTGTATTTTGGAATGTAGTTGAAAAACATCTAAATTTAGACCAGTTTAGAATGTAAAAACCCAGATTACATCATTGTTAAATTCCAACAGAGAAAGTCTAATACTGGGCCATTTTTCTTTCTTAATTCACTGGAGAGGATTCTGAATTTTTCTGTTTCTGCTTATCTCCTTGCAGGGGAAGAAAGTGATGGCTTTGATAGTTCAGTGTCCCAAAGTAGAAGAAAGGTTGAGTGTACTCCCTGATACACCACAGAATGCAAGCACTTAGGCATAAATCAGTGTAACATGACCTTGGATATTCTAACACTTTGAAAGTTGCCCTTGGTCTTGCAGAGCTGAGTATTGGTGGTACAGCTGCAAGAAGTTTGTCTTTGACTCCTACAAGGTGAAATGGGAAATGTTTGATCACTGTCTGCAGTTAACAAGGTGCATTGTGCTTTCTTACTAGGAGTGGAGGAGATGTAAGGCCAACATCTGTGTACAGGCAATATTTGGGTTGGGCTCAGGCTTTGTGAATTAAAGAGATAGAACAGTGCAGATGTCTACACCTTCAGGAAGAGGTGTGCAAAAGAGGTTGCTTACCTGGGCACAGATTTATTAAATCCAGGCATCAGTATTGTGCCTCTTTTCCACAACCTTGATAGTAATAAATTATACATAAGGGAGCTGTAGGAACAGAAGTTCACTTTCTTGGAGTCTCATGTTTCCATACTTTGTGTTTCTGGCTAAAATTAATTTTGCAGGAATTGGTTTTAATATTTGAGTAATTCATCCACTTTTCTATGAAGTCAGGTAGGTGCCACATAGTTAAGACTCTATAATTGCAAAATTCTAAAGAAAGGCAGAGAATTTTAAAGGCATTTCTGCACAGAATATGTGAGACTGAAAGGCTGTTGATTTATATGCACTTCCTATTCAAGCTTGATTGAACAGGTTGTAACTTCACCTCAAGTGAAGTAGCATCATTTTTGTGGTTTTTTTCACTGATGGCAATACAATAGAAACAAAGTTTCTGCTCCCTGTTGTAGGTAATGTAGTTTGAGGCTTTGGAAGATCCATTTGGGATAACTCTTCTCCAGAAAAGATAAAGCTTCTCCAAACATGGGGAAGTTTGATGCATCATTTAATTGCTCTGGGTATCAGTTTCACTACTGGTTTCTTTTCTTCTGAGCTTTCCTTAACATTTTATCTTCTGCAGTGTCTGAAGGTAACCACAGATTAGTAGACAGCCAAGATGGGAAGCTAAGATAGAGAAGTTTTTCCATATTTCCTCATTTAAATAAGTGCATATATAATGTGATCTCACTACATCATTGACCTGTTCCTACTTCACTGATCTGTTCCCTGCTGTTTATTATCCTTATTTTTGGGACACTGGTTTAAATTAAATAGTAATACAACAAGTGGATGTGTGGAAGGGAGGAGATCTCTCTAAGGGTTCTCGTATAACAGCTCTTTGAATCTACAGAGGCTTTGATATCTTGCTGGCTTTTGTGAAATTTCCCCCAAGTTTCCAAGGATTTCCAAATCACAATTTGGTTATATATTCATGACATGTATACATATATATAGAGATAATACAGGTATAGATATATTTACCCAACTAAACCCCGTTGGTTTTACTGATCATTCCAGTGAACACAAATGTGACAACACAACAGTGACATTGACCAACATCTTCTAGAAGTGCATGCTATGTTTGAGAGAGGGGGAAAACTCAACAAAAAACATACTGAATTATAAAGTTAGAATTAGGAGGCTGTATTTAACATTAATTAGGCAGTCTATAGTAGATTTTGAAAGTTGACATGACTAGGTTTATTAGGTGTTTACTAGTAAATATGACTAGGGTGACAGCTCAGAATGACTAATTTTTTTCAAAAATCTTTATGGAACAAGAGCTTCTTTTAGTGTACTCATAATCATCAATTTTCAGCCAATGTTTTTCATTTCCTAAAAAGGATCACGTGCTTCTCTCATTCTGCAATTTCCTTCTGTCTTTCTCTCATGCTCTCTCTTATTTATTATTTTTTTATTACTATTTTCAAGTAATTTAAAACAGCTAAGACTTGAAAATCCTTGAAATATTGATAATTCTCTCATCAATGAGGCAGAACCAGTAATCTAAAGTGAAATTTTCAATGTAATCACTTTAATTTAATCCTACATTTATTGTTGTTGAGAGGACACAAAATATACATTCAGCAATGCAATCACCACTAAACTTTGGAAGCTATGGAAACTTTTATTTATAGTTTGCTTAAAGGCATTTTGCTGATTTTTTTTCTTTTTCTAATTAACCATAACTACTAGGGTATTCTCTTAATAGCTTTACTATAAATAAAATTTACTTGGGAATAAAAAAGTAGTCCCTTCTCAGAAAAATCTTTTTCAATTGAACAGTCATATATGAATGTAAACTATGTAATTCCAGTAGGCCTGCAAATTCCAGTGGGACTCACACCTTAAGAAAGAGCAAAGTGTCTAAGTCAGTTCCTAGTTCTGTTAATAACTGTTTAAATACACAGAGTTCAATACAACAATACAACCAGTACCTGAAAATCTTATGGATATCACCTGAACAAGGGAGAGCAGAAGATTTTAGGTCCTAAGGAAGAGAGCTTAGGAATAGTATGTAACCCTCTGTTACATTAGGCAGGCATTTTGTCTTACTCCAGTTGTAGCTTGGTGCAGCTATACAGTGGAATTACATCAACACATGAAAAAATAGAGTACAACTCTGCTGTATTTCTGGAATTTAGTATAAAATTATCAAAGTATACATGCCACATCAAATAGCAAGTACAGTTATTTAAGTCTTATTTATTACCCAAAAGTCACAAAGTCTGCATCTATTCTAGGTGTTCTAACAATAGCACCGCCTTTAACAAAGACAAAAAGAAAGAGGGAAGCACCCCTCACCCATTCTTCATATTACTGCATCATGAAGTTTTTCTACCACAACAGAGAGAGCATGTAGTTGAAGTAACATTTATGGAATTTCAGAACCTTTTGTAATTTCAGAACCTTAAATGATCTACTAGGTACCCAGTATTTCTTTCAGATTGTGCCAAATAGATCTACTCATTACAATTTAAATAAGTTTTAAAGATCTGCAATTTAGCGGAAAATGGTTTCATAGTTGTTGAAGTGAGCACTTTCAACAAAAACCAAAAAACAAACAAACAAAACCAACAAAAAAATTAAGATCTAATGTCACCAACCATGTTATTCATTTCATAATAATATATCCTTATGGAAACGGTGATAATTACTGTGCTTATATTTATTTTTTAATCTTCCTAAGGGTGGAAAAAATAGGTAGTAATATTTCCAATATATTTAAGTAATACAAAACCCCCTAACTGAAGTGCTACCACACATAAGGAAACACTTTTCTGCAAGAATTTTTGGGAAATTCTTTGTTCTTTGTTCTTTGATTTGAGTGCTGTTGTGCATAGGAAACGTTACCAGACTGAACTTACTGTATTGGTCTGGATGCATACAGCAAATTAAGTCTTCTTCTGATTATTATCATTATTATTATTATTATCATTATTATTGTTGCAATCAAAATATTTCACAGGAGCACAGTTCCTTCTTTCTAGAGCTATATTCCCAGAACATAGAAAGAGCAACATAGATGAGCATACTGAAAAACAGATAATAATAGTACTGCATTTGGAAAAGTATTTGAGTCCAATAGTAAGATTGGCAAAAGTAAGCTAGTCGAGTTTTGCTGGCTTGCAGATATGAAAATGGGATATTAGATGTATTGACTCCCCATATTTGAAACAAGATTTGTTTATTTAGTAGTTTCTCATGGAAGCTGTTGCTTATAAACCAAATGGAAGTATTCACACTTTGCATCCTACACTAAGGCTTAAACAATTTAGAATTGCATATTTCACAATGTTGTCCCTTTTCTTTCTCAATTAATAAAGAATGGATAGAAAAAAAATACTGTGAATTCACAAACTTGCAGTGGAGATGGTGTTCAGGTCCCTTAGGAAAGTGATTTAATTTCTCATTTTCATGGTCTATCGTATCTTCAAACAGGATGACAGATTCTGGTGTGTCATAGTGGCAATCCAAGTAAAACTTCTTCAGCCTGGTTACCATCACTGCACTATGATGGTAACAAAAATTATGTAATCTGAGAACTCAAAAAATATGTTTATCTATTTAGGCAGTGAGGCTTTTTTGAGACATTAATTAATCACGTTTTCTTTACACTTAGTGATATTCTTCAAACCATCTCTAACCCTATGGGGCTATATCTCCCACCTTTTTTCTTTTTTTTTAATTAATATTTTTCTCTTTTTTCAGTCATCTGTCAACCATCACCCCTGGGTCCTTTTCCACTGGGCCACTTTTCAGCCAGTCCTTCCCCAGCCTGTAACCCCGATGGGGTTTGACCCAAGTGCAGAACCTGGTACTTGGCGCTGTTGGACTTCATACAGCTGGCCTTGGCCGATCGATCCAGCCTGTCCAGATCCCTCTGCAGAGCCTTCCTGCCCTCCAGCAGGTCAGCACGTCCACCCAATCTGGTGCCATCTGTGAACTTGCAGAGAAGGAAAGGTTTTTGTCTCTATAATGGAGAGACATGGATATTATGTGTAGACCATTCAGCGGATAAGGAATTGGCTGGATGGTTTCCCTCCAAGACATTGCAATCAATGGCTCCATTTCCAAGTGAAGACCAGTGATGAATGGTGTCCCTCAGAGGTCCACATCTTTGTCCAGGGCATGAGGGTGAGATTGAGCATTTCGTCAGTAAATTCATAGCTGACACCAAGCTGTGTAATGCATCTGACACACCAGAGAGACAGGCTGCCATCCAGAGGAAAATTGACGGGATTTTAGTGCTGGACTTTGTGGGAACCTCAAGTTCAACAAGACCAGGTAAGTCTTGGACGAGTCAGGGCAATCCCAGACATGGATATATGCTGGGCGGGTTATGAGTGATCTCAAGTAGATTAAGAGCAACCCTATGGAGGAGGACTTGAGGGTATTGCAGGATGAAAAATTTAAAAACAACAAAGTGCCTTCACAGCCCAGAAAGCCAAATGTGTCCTGGGCTGCATCCAAAGCAGCCTGGGCAGCAGGGGAGGGAAGGGATTCTGTTCCTCTGCTCTGCTCTGGTGAGAGCCCACCTGGAACCCTGCATCCAGCTCTGGGGTCTCCAACAAAAGAAAGATATGGACACACTCAGGCAAGTTTAGAGGAGGGTCATGAGGATGATCAGTGCGCTGGAGCACCTCTCATAAGAGGAGGCTTAGAGAAAAGAAGGGAGAGGAGGGTCTTATAGCAACCTTACAGTACTGCAAGGGCTCCTACTGCAAAGATCAGGAGAGGCTCTTTATCACAAGGAGTGTAGCACAAGGATAAAGATAACAGTTTTAAACTGGAAGAAGGAAGATTAATCATCATAATGGTGTCTTTTTTTAATAAGATCATTTCTATCAAAACAAATTTATGGAAGGATGCAAGAAAACATCAACAATTAATCCAATAAAAAATCAACTGCTTGGAAGTCCTAAGGCAAACAATGCATGCAAATATTGAATGATCACAGCATTTTCTCTAGAGCCTAAGAAAACAGCCTCAAGCTGGCAAATTTTGTAGCATAATTAGAAATTGTTCACGCAACTTAATTTGCTGAAGTTGAAGCTGAATTATTTTTAGCATGAAAATAAAGTTAACTGAATATGTAGGCAATCCCATTCAGCTTTTCTAGATGATACTTTTAAAATTATTTTGCAAATTTCTTTTTCTTTAAAAAGGTAACAGAGAATTTCCAGTATTTCAGAAGCCAGAATTTTACCAAAAATTCATGTCCAAATTGCAGCACATAAAAAAAAGATTTTGCTATTGGTTTTGATCTGTACATTTCAAATTCAGCACCAAAAATCTCTGCTCAAATGCCTTTGCAACAAAATTTTAGTCTAGTTCAACATGCACTTAGATGGTTTCATGAATCACAGACTACAAAAGCCAGAAAAATTATGCAAAAAAAATCCCTGTAATGATGGCTAGCAAATTCTGGCAAGAGAAGGCTTCATTCAAAGAAGTAAAAGCAATTTATCTTGCCATTGGATTCTGCATTTCTGTTCCTGTCCTCTACAAATTTTCATTAAAAATACAGGAATATTGCCAAGAATTTTCATATGAAAGTTTGTAAAAGAATAAGGCATAAGTTTTTTCTGGTTTTGTTTTGTTTTTAATTTCTGTTTTGTTTTGGTTTGGTTTTTTTTGCCCCAGACTTTTAGAGCAAGTTTTGAATTAAAATGGGATTTCAGTAAGAATAATGAAATTTAACTTCCCTTTCTTGCAATCAATGTAATAAAATGGTACAAAATAACATGCTGTAGTTTGTTTTTTCTCCTTCATCATACAAAAAAAACTAAAAGGGAAACTTCTACTAAAATGTTTAAATGTTTGCTAAGTACTTTTCACATGGCTCTACTTATCAATAGTCTTGGGAAGAGTTGATTTTTTACACAAATGAGTTATTGCTTTGATGGTTTGAGCTGGCATAACAGAGGATTTTACATTCATTATTCTATTCAATAGGAATGGTCTCACATTTATTATGAAAATATTATTAAATAGATAACCTTTAATTAGCAAAATTTGGGTAAAATTCTGGATAAAATTTATTGAGAATGAAATACAACAGAGTTGGCACTGAGAAAAAGATAATCAAGGGAAAACAATATTCAGTTAAATGTGATCTCTTTTTTAACATTAACGCTTATGAATTTCTCATTGTTGTGTTTCTTTTGTCCTCTCTTCTACACATCCTGTGCATGTCTCACACAGTGTTAAAGATTCCTCTATAACTTTAGGCACAATTTATTTTAAAAAATCCTTATTAGCAGAGAAAAAAATCTATATGAAGAATTTTGAAATGTTCTAATTCAACAAAATATTCACAAGGTGAAGATGAAGTCACTGTTCTTCAGTGCAGGAACTTGATGCTAAATAAAACAATAATATCAATTAAAAACAAACATCACCACATGGTCCATGATCCTTTTTGTAACAGCAGCCACTATGAGAAATTCAGCACAAATAAAATGTGAACAGGCCTGCAGAGAGATAGTTACAGGCTGTTACTGTCATGTGTTCAATGCAGCAAGTATATTTTCAGCAAGTTAGGATTTCCACTAATGTAAATCATCTGATCACCCTTGATGAATATAGCCATATAAATGCACTAACTGAAAATAAACTTAGTTTGAAAAACACTTTAGTTGACAAAAATAGGTTGAGATATGACAGTTAGAACGTTTTTCCCTGTAGGTCAATAATTTGGAAGCTTTGCCTCAATGTAATGAAGGAAATTACAGTGCTTTACATCAGCTGAGGACCTTGACTGCAGTGTTAAGTGGGAGTTGAACCATACTTCCCAGAATACAAACCCTTACTGAAAAAAATCTCTGGTAAAAATAATTCAGATGTATAAGAGGTTTAAAAATATATCTAAATTAGAGTTTTCCATTATGGTAGCAGAGTTTTATGTCTGAAGGAGCTCATAAACAAGGAAAATGCTTACAACTAAGTTTCATTGCCTCAGCATGGAACAACCAGATTGTCACCTGTTCAAGCTGCTTAAATTTGATTAAAATATTTTCCTGGCTCAGGCCAATCTTAACCGGTATCCTTATGTGTTATTTCTTGTGCAGTGCTATCTCCCAGGATAAAACTCACAAACAGTTAATGTACTGTGTGGCTTTAATTAAATCCCATGTAAAAAGATTCAATTTTTCTGAGGATTTCTTGCCTTTACCTTTGCCTAACTGTTAAAAATTCCTGTTTATACATTTTACTTTTGTAATTATTTTGGCCTTCTGTTCCCTGTAATACTTAAAAGGCAATTATCTTATTCAACTGTGCTTGTCATCATACACATGCATATATATGCTTGTGTGTGCATGCATGAGTCTTTGTCTCTCTGTAGCCACTCTAAGACAGGAAAATACCCCAGAGAGAACAGAGACTGGAGCTCCACTCAGGAGCACAAAACAAAAATCCATTTGCTTTAAACCACAGACATCCCCTTGCTAGAAGCGTAGCAGATGTTCCTAGCAGGTTGTGATCATTAAGTTCCATAAGTAATGAAAATCTGTTAGTGCAGTCATACACAGAAGAAACCAGCAACATCTTTCCATCTCATACCACACTCTTACCCTCCTGTACAGAAGAGGTGTGCTTCTTCATCCCTACCTACTGTGACCAGTCCAGATTTCCCATGAAGGTATCCCGGGAAATGAATTATGTTTGGTCTCAGAAGTCTAAGGATTACTTTTATCACAGATATCTTTAAAATGGCTGTAAAATGAACAGTTCATACACAAAATATGCAGTCATTTTAGTTTACATTCGTTTTTTAGGCAAATAGGAATCAGTTAACTTAATTTCAAGTCTATGTTTTGAAATGGGCTCTGATGCCGACTCCTGTTTTGTCATTTTTAGAAGTTTGAAAAATCTGAGTCATCACTACAGCAGTGCAACCCCAAAGAACACCTCCAATTCAAGGTATTGTCTCAGGTAGTGTGATTTTTCATGCAAAATACACATATACTAGAATAAAAAATTGCCTGGAGAAAAAAAGTAATAAAGAGGTTGCTACATATTTATTTCTTCAGTCCCTTTCTAAATGGACACAGAAGAGGTGTACACACATGAGTGTGGATACCTAATAGAGAAACATTGTGTATTTAGTTATCTTCTAAGCACACATAGAGTGTTCTTCACATACAAAGTCTGGATGAATCAAGAGTGCATTACAGGAGCAGTGCTGCTAGTAAAGATTATCTTTATTACTATGCCCTCTTGTCATTGTTACTAAGAAATTTTGAAAGGCTGTGGTGAACAGCAGGAGCTGAAATACAGCTCAAAGCTAGTAGTACCAGGAAGATAATTGTTCCAAGATTTAACCTTATCTTTTTAGACTTGCAAGACCTGAATAATATAAGTAAAGCCCTACTATCTGGAATTTCTTTTTGTTCAGTTGGCCTTTCCACCTAAAGTTTCACCCATCACTAGTATAATAGCTGCATGTAGAGGTGCATAACTCTTCCAGCTCTATGCAAATCACTGCATAGAAAGCATGTGAAGAGATTACTATCACGGAAGACTGAAATTTTCAAGGGAAAACTAAGGAATTTCCATTATGCTCAGGCAAATTTAACCAAATGAAAGCATTGCCTAAGTAATGTTTGACTAGCGTACAAATTAAACTATGAAAGACTCTAGTCATTCATTTTAATTGCTAAAATACATCAAGGGAGTTAAATTAGATGAGGAAGGACCTTTGGAAGGATGATAATATCTCTCATGAGCAATACTGATAGCTAAGAATACAACAGCAGTTTCTCTTAAACCTCTCAGAGGAACAAAGTTCAGATAGAGGTACAACAAATAAACTTATGTATATAAGATCTTTAACATGGCACAGATATGCACTACCTGTAAGGGGTAAAATTATCTGTAGCATAATCCTCAGTTTTACATTCCCTTTCAGGTGGAGCAGAAGGCTGCAGTTCAAACACTGGCTTGATGATATTCTAAGAAACAGTAGTAATATCTCTTTTTATTTGGTGGATATCTCCAGTGGCAAAATCCAACTGATTGTATTAATTACTAGCTTAAAAGCTGCTGTGTAGGCCTTTTTTTCTTTATAGCCATCTAGTTCAAGATTAGGATAAAAGGTAATAGAAAAGTAATGAAAACACGAAACTATTAAAAAAAGCCACAAGTAACCTAAAGCACAAAAATGCAGTAATGGATGTTAAGCAGAAATTTCTAGAAATATTTAACAAAACACATTTAATACATTAGAACACTTATTACACAAGGCCAAGTAGAGACGGGATCTATAAAAAGAACTTTTCTGTTACTTTAAAGACTTTGCACAACCATGGATAAGATTAATACTTATAATAGGATCACTTTGAAAAGAAACTGTCACCTAGATCTGTGGGTTCAGGCACAAAGGAAAAAACATTCAGCTATTAGATTCACTGGGTGATTAACCCAGGTGGAAGATCACACTTGGTTATGCATTAGGAAGTGCTTCCAGCTTCAGTAAAAGTGTCACTCACTCATCCCAAGTCATAATTCAGCCAAATAAGTATGCCCAGCCAAAGTGTTCTCTCTTTTTTTTTTTTTTTTTTTAATTTGAGTGTGTTGTCCACATATAAAAGTGTGACTGTAGGGACAAATGTGGAAGCAAATATGCATCAGTCTGTAAATTACTATCATCATATTCTGTAACAGTGTTGCTGAAATCCATACAAAAACAAGCTATGTTTTTTTACATTTAAATGCAAATGCTAAAGTCACAAGGAAAACCTATTGTCTACTGACTTGTGAAGGAATTATATTCATTACAAACAAGGGAGAAAAATTATAAATGATAAAGCTTGGCTATCTCACATTTGCAAAGCATTGCAACTCTATCATACCATTTACAGCACTAAGTAATCTGAATCATGATGTCCACATCTGCTTTATGAGTTTCAGAGCCTATTTTGTCTGATTGCTTTTCTATCCCTTACACCAGCTGTCCTAGCAGGAATGCTTAAGAGCTCCAGCAGCTCTCAAGGCATTGTCTGAATGGCAGCCTACAGTCAGAAAGTTTAAGCTGAATTTACCAAAAATCCTATATACATGTATTTTTCTTCTCCATATGCAAGAAGTCATGGCAGGGTTTTGCAACTTACTTTGCATTTATGGAAACTTGGGAATGGTACTTGCTGCTTGACTTCAGGAATGCTGTATGGTGTAAGGGGATCATGGATTAAACACGACAGCAAAGCCCATTAATTTCAGGAATGCCAAGATGTGTGAACTGGATAAGTGTTTGGATACATGGAATGGCTGTGACATGGATGTGCTACTGTACTGCCACAGCACACAGGAGTACCTGACCGCACAGATGGACTTTCATGAGAAGGCTTGGTTTGCAGTGTTTCTGACTAATACACTTGGAGTTTATACAATTCCCAGGGTTGTGTCACTGTTCCTGAGCTCCATTAAGTGAAGGACACCACTCCTCTATCCCATGTGGGAGTGCAAAACACTTACAGAGCAATCTACAGGAACAGACAGGAAAACAGTACAGGACTGGAGACAGCCTCTAGAGAGCTGCAGTGGGGTGGACCAGGGGAAGCTCCAGGCAATGACTTGATCAGGTTGTTGTGCTGGTCACACCTACTCCAAGACATGATCTTATCCCACAACCTTTGCTAAAGATGTCTGGCCAGGACTGGGAAACTCTTCATCTCCTCCTACATCTGCTTCAGATTGGACCTGTGCACCAGCTTTCTGATGCAAAGTCTGTCCACACTTTAGAGATCAAGTTTCTGTAATTCACAAAGAAATTCCGAAGCTCATGAGTGTTTCTGAGGCCATCAAACACTGCAGTTTCAAATGTTCTAGTAATCAAAACACAACACCCGCATTTCCATCTGCTGCCTCAGTTGAGTATAGGAGCTGTGCTGCATCTCATCTAGGTAACTTCTAAGAAAATATTTGAAAGAATCTAAGGCCTTGAAGAATGTATCTCTACTGCTTATATGTTTTTTTGGTTATTGCATACAATGGCTTTCAAGTTTAATGGCTGCTAACAACAGGAAATAACATGTAATTTACACCAGATAGCAGGGGATTAATTAATACTGTTGAAACAAAATTTTCACTGTTTCTGAGATGCTACCTCATCTCCTGCTTTTCCATCTTTCAGAGGAATATTTGCTTTTGTCAGGATTAAAAACAGAATGACAAAAAAATGAGGAGATATTATACCACAGATTGTATATCCAAGGAGTTTTCTGGCACAACCCAGGAGTCACTGAGTTAAGAAATTGGAATTGTCAGCCCCTTATCACCAGAAGAAGCTTTAGCAGAAAGGCAACTGGTCACCATGCATCCTGAGAGAATTGCTTTATGCACAGTCACCATGAAGGTCAATTAGGATGGCTTGAAGGTAGGACCAAAGCTGAAAGCCATAAAGTGAAAGGGACAGTAAGTAATTCAAATTCTCCTGTGAACTTCATGCTGTCCTTAACTACCACTGAGATGTGAGTAATGAATTATCTGGCCCACTTAGGTGTCTCAGAAAAATATGGATCAAATGTAGCACTACTTTTATGGAACTCTCCTTTGTCCTTTCCTGGTCATTCTTCAGCTCTTAGGACACTATTCTAATTCTTTTTTCTATATGCAGTTGCATCAAATGCAAGATAAGTATTGAACTTTAAAATTATGTAGGTAGATTACCTCTTAAGTAAAGTAAGTTCTGTATCTGGAATCAACAGGGAATCCCACACTGGAAGATGCAGTTAAGTTTCATGTTGTTGTAAGCTGTGACAAATTTCTTTAGTACTTAAAACTACTACAGTTTTAACTACAATAAGAAACTATTAAAACTGTATTAGTTTTAGGTAGTTTCTTATTGCAGTTTCTTATTGTAGTTTCTGCTTGTTTACTCATGGCCTGTCTTTGAAACCCCTTTTAGGTAGTGACAAATACCAACAATCTGGACACCAGACTATTTGTCTAATTTGTATATTAGTTCTCTACCCTGAAATGTGGAGCTGTTCAACAGAAAAGGCATTCAGGGAGGTCTGTCCCTGGCTTGGTTTTATGAAACAAATTTAAAAGGATATGCAAATTAAACTTTGACCCTCCCTTCTCACCTTCTGTCTCTTTTCTCCCTTTCTGCTGAATGGAAATGGATGCAAATTGAAACTTTGTTTTAAAACTCCAAATACTACATTTGAAATGAATAGAGATCTTAGAATACATTTTAATATTAGGTCTTAATTAACTTGATTTTTGCATGTCTTTGGGGATGTCAAGACAAACTGTATGCAATATCCTGTGGAAAAATTCTTATAATAAAAGCAAAATTTTTGCGCTCAGTCATTATTTATTAAAACCCTTTCTGTAACAGAAGTATAGCAACTTCCCATCTGCTATAGAGTTTGGCACTTTATAATTTAATGATACTGATAATACAGCTCATAATATGTCACCAATGTACTTCAGGATGAGAACCTACGGCGTCAGACTCATATTTTTTCATGTGGTTTAGAATTTTTAAAAGAAAGAAAAGAGCAAAAAAGACAAGGGAGTAAAGGAAAATACTAGAAGCCTCTCTCAGGGAAAAAGAGCAGTTTTTATTATTTTCTCCTCCTTTTTTAATTTGTATTTTTAAATCCCAGTGGGTGTTTGATCCTTTTGCACTGGAAAAATACTAACCTGAAAAAAACCCACTGCAGTATCCTACTATTTATAGTCAGAAGATGTTCACACACAGGAAAATATTGCTTATGAAATCTGAATGTGTTTTCCTAAGCTTGAGGAGAAATTAAAAATATATTCAAAGCAAACACACTCTGGAGGCTGAGAGACATAATTTCCTATGACCTGCAGTCTTCTGATATCTCGTGATTCAAGCCTGGAACATGAAGAGGAATAGAGAAGGTGGCAAGGTTAAACACCCATAACTTATATCTTTGTTAAACTAAACTGAATGAACCAATATGTTATGCAAGCATTTTATGGTTTTTTTAGTATGTGTAAACTAAAGGCACTTGAAATTAGGTCTCCCACCTAACACAGAAATCAATCAATTGCAGCTGGTTTAGTAAAAAGGCAAGCAAGGTACTTCAGAAACAGTTTGAGTCTGATGGCTCTATGGTAGTACAACCTCCTAATAAAACAAATAAAACAAAGTGTTTCATCTATTGTTGTCAGACACAGATACAATGCAAAAAGGCAAATCTCAATTAATAAATCACAACTCTTCTTTGTGATGATCTTACCAAACTACACACTAATATTTGTTACCTATTATGTCACCTGCCTGCAGAAGAGTAACCCCACAGCTGCTAATAAAGATCACATTTCTCTGACAGATTTTTTTCTAAGAAAATGAATTTTGCCCCCACCTTCAGCTAGTCATGGGCCCTTCCTTTGTCCTAAGCAGGCATTTATTGGGTATCAAAGACAAAGCTGCAAATGAGCCAGACAACACCAGAAATTGGATCCAGCAGATTTTGTCCATGGCATCTTAAGTCTGATTGAAGAGCACACAAATAGCTAAGGCACCATACAGGTAATAATAAGTGTCTGTAGATTTTACCCTTCTTTCCTGCACCCTCTGTCCCCAAAGACAGGAAAATAATTTAATGGAATGGTCAGAGAAAATAAAACACTTGCTCTGCATTTTTTTTGTTTTGGTTTGGTTTTTTTTCCATTAAGATAAAATAAGCACTTTTTTAAAATTTATGTTCTTATCTTGTGTGAATCAAATCTTCACACATTAAGTCAAGTATGAAGATCATTAATCCTCTGTGTCTGTTTTTAGGTACAGTGAAGGAAAATAAAGCTCTCAAAGTGGAAGAAGATAAAGGAATTACTCCAAATCATCTTGTCCATATGCAATTCAGAATTCAACTCTATTAATCTTTTAAATGTCACAATAACATGAAAAATGTGTTATAAGACAGTACTACTTTATAAGTAAACCTATTATCCTGTTAACCTATCAACAAATTTGCAGTCTCAGAAGACAAACAACCAGAGAAGAGACAGTTTTTTTCAGCTAAAATCTTTTGGATGCAATTTTTATTCTAGTATAGCATAAGCTGACAAAGCAAGCTTTTTCCTAAAAATAGATGGCTTTGAATGTGGAACATTTAAAACAAAAATCCAGGTGGGACATAGAAAAAAGTACATGTTAAATATGCTACAAATATTTAACTGAAACTGAATGCCAAAACTTTTGTATGCGCTGCTTCATAATCAGACACCTATGACCTGATACAAAACATAATAATAGGAGCATCTATCTGTGTGTAGAAGGTAATAAGAAAACCTGGACCAAAATTTGCAGTATCGATGGTAGGAATTTCAGCCTAGAATTTGATTAGAAGCCATTAGATTGCTGCGGGTTTTAGTACTAAGGAAAGGTTGAAGTACCTTTATTTATTAAGAAATTTGTCAGTGTATCACCTAGCTATCATTTCCTCTCACATGCAAACTTAAGAAGGGTGTGATTATCAAGTTTCCATGAAAGAGCTCAAAAGGGGTCAATATGCAGAGATCATCGTTTAGAAAAAGCTTTTTTGTTTTTTATCTAGGTACAGAATAAATGGGCACTGTTATATGCCCCTTTTGGGTTTTTTTTTTTTTTGAGTTGATATTTCCCACATAAATTCTTTTGCATCTATGCAGATATTTTCCTGAATAACATTTGATACATATTTCCAGTAGATTTGATATTAAAAAAAAAATGTCAGAAGTATAAAAATGTGTTTGAAATTAAGCTCCTCAACTGTATTACAGCTGCTTTCATTATCACTGAAATAGAGATCTGCTACAGAGAGTGTCCTGATACCAGAGAAGATGTAGGCAGTTGCCTATCTTAAATTCTTGTTAGAATTAAAGTTTAAAATTAGCATCCACAAAGTCCTGTATACTATAGACTTTGAAACAGAAATTCAAAGAAGGGAATAAAACCCAAAGAAAAAGAAAAACAAACCCTACAAGAATAACCTTCTCACTTCTCAGTAAAAAACAGAAATCAACATGTAACTACCCATTAAAGAACAGCAAACTGGGTGATAGTTGCTTGCATGCAAGCATAGTTTACAGAGGAACAGCACTCACATTGCTAATTTGCCTTGTGAATGCTTATTTCATTAAGAGCTGATTTGAGCTTTCTGCCCTGGTGCATTCTGTAGTTGTTACTAATAAATGAACAGATTTTGAATTAATATCTCTGAGACTGAAATGCACCCAAGGGAATCTTCTGACCTAGCAATGCTTAAACTGAAGCTGTGAAAATGTGTGAGTAATAGTACATGCATACAGCTGGTGGCCAGTCACTGATGGTGTCCCCAGGGATCAGTGCTGGGCCCAGTCCTGTTCAAAGTCTTCACCGATGATCTGGATGAAGGGATCAAGTCTACCATCAGCAAAATTGCAGGTGGCACCAAGTTGGGGAGGAGTGTCAGTCTGCTGAAAGGTAAGGGGGCTCTGCAGAGAGACCTGGAATGACTGTATGGATGGTTCAAATCCAACAATATGAGGTTTAAAAGGGCCTGGGGCAGAGTCCTGCATTTTGGCCACAATAACCCCCTGCAGCACAACAGGCTGGGTACAGTGTGGCTGGAGAGTGCCCAGGCAGAAAGGGAGCTGGGAGCACTGGTCGACAGCAGCTGAACAGAAACCAGCAGTGAGCCCTGGGGGCCAAGGAGGCCAAGAGCATCCTGGGCTGTGTCAGGAACAGTGTGGCCAGCAGGAGCAGGGAGGTCATTCTCCCACTGTACTTGGCACTGGTGAGGCTGCACCTTGAGTGCTGTGTCCAGAAGAAAGTGATTTACTGTCCACTGCCTTCAGCAGGCTATTGCTAGATAACATTCAATTGTTTTGAAAATCTGCTGATTTGCCTTTCTTGTTTGCTCTTTGAGTACATTTTTCTCGTCACATTTCTTCAGCGATGTTTTGAATTATGTTATTGTTTTAAAAGACACTTTACTGAAAAGTAAAACACCATCTGCCAAAAGCTGTTGTTTTTGTAATTTGGTTTACAATTGTATAGCACCAGGCTGAGAGGAAACTCTTTCCTAATCTTAGAAATGTTTGCTCCTCCTGCAAAATTGCAGTCTCTTAGAGAATTATTGTATTGTTTTTCCTTCCTGATGACGTGCACACAAACACCTTTTCTTTCCTGTTCCTTTTGTTTTTACTTACAGATCACTTCTTTCATCACCTTTTTAACTTGTTAACGAGTCAACTTGTACAGACCTCTGTAACTGTGGCTGCCTCCCTGTTTTTCTGCACCTTGTAATGAAGGTGACAGTTTTCTGTCATGCAGAACCACTTTGTACTTTCTTTAGCAAATGTCATCCATGGATTTTTGAAGCATTTCTTCACTTAATATTATATTTTTTTTTTTGCGAATGGCACCCAAAACCTTTGCAATTCTCTTCCTCTTCTGATGTAGATGTTTTTTAACGAAATAAAGAAAAGGTGAAAAACGAAAAGACTAAAGATCACCCCTTCTTCATTTCAAGTTGATACCAATTTGTTGATAGTTTTCTCGACTGTAGTTTTTCACTCTGTCCATCAATTTTATAGCAATGTCTTTCAGATCATGCATTTCCCTGTTAGATGGAATTTTTACTTGAGTAAACAATATATATGTCTTATCAATTTTTTTTGCTTAATATTTAAATCAGCTATTCTCTAAGAGAAGAAAACAGTTTGGCTGCATGGGATTTATCTTGACAAATCCATTCTGTAGGTTTCTTGTCACCTCATTATTCTCTTGATTTACAATGTCATAAGAATAAAGATTGTTAATATTGCCAGTACTGCCAGTATTAGATTTTTGATTCATTCCTTGAATGAATTCTCTGATAGCTCTCCTTGGTCCACTTTCTTCTCAATGCAAGTTTATATCCCCTATTTCATGGGACTAGCTTATATATTCTGCAGATTACTGATTTAAATTACATGATCTTATGATTCTGCACCTTAAAAAGAAGGGCAATATAGTTTTTAATTCCTTATTAATGTTTGATAATATCTAAAAATAAGTTATTGTAATGAATTCAAGGTTTTCCTTTGAAACTACAAATGCAGTATTTACCCTAGAGGACAGAATATATCACTCAGAAAGGAGATTTTTGGGGAGTTTTTTTTTATTTGCTGTCCTATTAATAAAACAAGACCTGATATTTGCACTTAAATTACTTCTGTGAAGGGGCTTAGTATCATACAGTGAAAGATACTTACAAGGTGCAGCTCAGGATGCCAGCATTCAAATCTCCCTGTGGTATGTGTCACAGTTTGACCCTGGCGCAATGCCAGTGCCCCCATGAAAATACGTTCTCCCTGGTGTCTGCTGTGAGATGTGATCAGAAATAGAGCAAAGCAGGCTCCAGCTTAGGAATGAAAGGAAAAAATCTTTATTAACCTACAACTATATATAAAGAGAAACACACAGAGAACTTGGACACACACACAAAACTGTCCAAAAACATTCCTCCTCCCCCCACCAAATTTCCAATACATCCACCCCTCAGATCATCAACTCTCAGTCCATCACCACCCTTTAGATAATCAATTCTCAGTTCATCAAGGAGAGAGGAGTCTCTCTTGCACCATGGGCTTCCCCTGAAAACACAGTTAAACCTCGTGTGTTTCCCTGTCACACGTGGCCCCGCCTGGAGATCATCGGCCATCGGGACATCTTCCTTCCATGCCCAGTGCTCTCACCACTGTGCATGGACCAGAGCTGCTTCCAGGGTTTTTCTTTTTAAAGGGTGCCTTGCCCAGTTCCAAAAAAAGCACAGTCTCTCACTTTTGGGACACCAGTCCCCCCCAGATTTCACCCCCTGGGGCCAAGGGGTCTCCAGAACAGAGATCCTCTTCTTCTTCTTCCTGGAGGGCACCACCACCACCCTCATCGCCTGTCGTCTCTGTCCACGCACTCCTTCACATCACATCACATCACTGCACTCTCTTGGCTCCAAGCCATTGCCTCCCCCCTAAATGCAGTCTCTGTGTCACAGGAAAAAGGGTTCTGTCTATGGCTATACAAGAAAAGTGTAGCCAAAGGTTACTCTATCAGCTCTTCTCACTTAAAATTCTTCTCAACTTCTCTCGTGGCTTATTTCCTCTTATCTATGTCTTTCTTCTCATTCAACTCCAGGAGGAATCAGCATTTGTAAGGTTCTCATAATCCAAAAAAGGGTTAAAATTCTCAAGCTTGGCCTGTCCAGAACTCCTACATCTGCCCTGCAGCACCTTCTCCCCGCACCCCTCTTCTTCCCGGCCGGGCGGCAGTGCTGCCAGCACATGATATTGAATTTCAAGGTGGTCTCTCTTTCTCTCTGGGGGGCTGCCCGATGTCTCTCAGGGTTCCTCCACCCTTCCATCCTGCAGGGCCTTCACCTCCCTTCTCTGTCCAAGGCCTGGCCTACCTCATCCGGCTGCACGGCTGCCCCTCTCCCACCCAGCCCTCTGCCGCGCAGGGCAGGTCTGACTTCTTCCACAGACGGAACTTAAGACAGCTTTCCCCTGGGAGTTCTCAGCTTTTAACCCCCCTGTGCTCTCAGAGGTGTATCCATGTCCTCAGTGGCCACACCAGGTGCCAATATTCAAATCTGAGAACCTATTGGTTTGACCACAGCATCCCAAAAAGCCTACTTCCTCTCAAACCAAGACATATGTGGCCGCTAGTTTTGTCTGTTTTACCAAGACAGCAATTGTCCTCATGCAATCATAAACTTAATGTGCAATAATAATTTAAGAACAGACCTAAAGAGTAGACCCGCTAT
This sequence comes from Fringilla coelebs, assembly GCF_963513975.1. Classification (NCBI taxonomy): domain Eukaryota; kingdom Metazoa; phylum Chordata; class Aves; order Passeriformes; family Fringillidae; genus Fringilla; species Fringilla coelebs. The sequence goes on from NC_140031.1 coordinate 59,041,354, forward strand.
ACAAAGTTTCCTCCTTCTGCTGTGTTTTTATTCACCTTTTCCATAAGCAAAGATGAAATGGTAGGAACAGATTTATACACAAGTATGCACATATTTCCAGTGATGATTTTCCCTTTTAGCATTTGTTTACAACCTTGCCCATGACTTCTTTGCTTCCCTCCCTATTAGTATAATACAGTAGATACGTTTTTTTTTAATATCTCTGTCTTACTTTTGGACATAAACAACACTGCATGCATGACATATTACCCCAACTAGTCTATCACCTGCAGCACCTGAGAAACAGTGGATGACCAAACGTAACAGACACAATTAATTGAGAGTTGACAGATTTAACACCTGCATTCTAGAGACTGCAGCTGGTGATGGCATTGGACAGTATGTTGGTAGTTTGAACTCGTTAAGTGCAACTGTTGGTATCACACATTTTTCTCTTAACATGTGTCACTTCACAAGAACTAGTCCTTGTTGGAGCAGAAAACATCTTCATCACAGAGACAGGAAGCACAAAGGTAGACCCTAACCAGGCCCTTTATTGTGTGACTATTATTGCCATTTTTATTTGGGTAAATCATCAAGATTTACTCTGAATAAAAGTCTTACCATTCATGATGCAGCTTCTATTCTGTAACCAGCCTGAGCAGCCAGTACTAGTAAAACTTACAAAGAGTATTTGTCAAGCAGGTCTTACACGGCCTCAGAATATCCTACATATCACAATAAAAAAATATGTGAAATCTGAGAAGAATAGAGAAGGCAGGAGAAAGTCATGATGACTCTGAATATGTCTTCCATTTGGTTAAAGCGGTTCAAGAAAAGTGTTTAATAAACTGTACAGAAATGCAAAGTTCCTATTTTTTTTTTCTCCTCAATACTCAACATTCATATTAATGAGAACTTTGTTTGAATATGGACCTGATAGAAAACAGAGGGCTTCTGTACCTGGCTTGATTTAATGAAAAGTCTGATTTCTATGTCACATTAGGCCAATTTTGAAAGCCATTAAGAGCATTACATTTCTGGGTTTTTAATATCTCCTGGCTTATGGTCATAATGCTTTTTCAAATTAATCACTTGGATTAGATTGGATTGGTTAATTTTTCAGGTATGGTTTCCATGTCTAACCCAATGTTTTCAGTAGATCCAGTGCCACACACAAAGGAATTTGAAGAAGCTGAACAATTATTTCATCTTAGCTAATTATCATGAGGATCACCTGCTATAATTCATTAGGTCAAGGAACCTATTTATCAGTCCAAAGAACAAAATTCCTGTTTATGGTTTCATGACTGGTTGGTGAACCACCAATTGATGTTTCAGTCTTTCTTCTTCAATCAGTACCTGAGAACTTGGAGAGACACTTAGAATAACAATGTTCGGAAAGTACAATAAAAAGAGAAAATTATTCAGTCTGTCAGTCTGAAGCATGAAAACTCTTTCTCTTCAAAAAAGGCTTGAGAAATATTGTGACAAGAATTGCTTTCTGTGGATTGAAGTAGTAATCATGTTCTTTTCTTATCACTGAAGTTCTTTATTACTAATTATATGTATTATTTATATATTTTTCTGCAAAAAGGAGTTATATGTTACAAGGAAGCATGGAAACTAAGGTGAATTTTGTATTATATATCTATTTTTGACATAGATGATTCCTTTTACAGGCTTGAGTTACAATTTCTCCTCTTCCTGATCCTGTTTTTCCCTAGCAATGTTCACATCCATGGTTAAAACTGTACTGTTACTACTTATTATAACAGCATTTTGCAGCTAGATCAGAACCTCTTGCATCAAACATGATGTGAGCCCATTCTTAGATATATGACTGTGTATGAGACACAGTGGCCAGCTTCAACAAGGCCAGGGACAATGTAGCCTCATCCTCTTATCCTCATTCTGGCCCCTCTGGATGGTATTATTAGTTTGTATTTTTCAGTTTCTGTAAATATACATTGAACCTTTTTGCTTAATCAGCATTAATCCCATCTATCAGCAACTAAATATTCGAAAATTATTATGCAGAACCTGATTTCTTAATAATTTGTTTTTATCTTTATTTTCATCAACTGGCTGAATTTCATCCTTTTTAATGTGGAAGACAGAAGAGTTGAACATATAAATGCTATTAGGCAATGTTGTCACCATCTTCTTTAGAAAATAAGCAGTAGCAGAATTCTGCTTTATTGTTGACATGTTTTAGTAAAACTAACAAATGTTCTTTATTGATTACATTACTTCAGTCTTCCTCAGCATTTACCAAAAGGGAAAACTAAATGGATCCCCTACTAGGATCTAGAAAACAGCAGAATGGATGAATGTTTAAAAAATCTGTTAGCCTAAAGGACAGAAAAACTTTAGCAAATCCCTTTACACCTTTCAAACTCAATGTCCTTCAACAACAACAACAATTCTTTCTTACAAACACTTTTACACCTAGCTGTAGAAGTACTATATATTGTAAAGAAGTTGATCTGCTCAACTCTTTTTAAGTACTGACAGACACCACTTTAGAATCCTTCTATTAACACAAAAGAATTTCTTTCTAATTAGATTTTTCCATAACTAATGTGGTTGTCAAATATTAAAGCATCGCTGAATCAAAAATACTTCATGCTTTTTAGAAGAATGAAAGAATATATTAGAAGAACTGCTAAGTAGTCCTACTAATAGGAACCATCTGTTACAATAATGTGTATGCTCAGTGTTATTGCCCACTGTGTGCCCTTTCTTATTTGTTCTGTATTGTTCTTCATTACACAGCTTGGGAGCAATTTACTGACAAGGACTTACTGATTTTTTTCATCTTAATGCATTTGGAAGAGCAAAGACAACATTTTGCCAATTTTGGGCCTTCATTTTTGTTTTCACATGTAAAGAACTATGTTAAAAGAACATGTTGAAGCTATTAAATCAAGCCATTGAAACTTGCAAAATAAAAAAAAAATGGAAAGCTGTATCCCCACAGAAGATTTTGTGTCTTGTAGCAACAGTAACAGTGGTGCTAGTAATACTGGACAACACAAGATAGTCTTCCTAACTCTGTTCTGAGAACTGTTGAACTGCTTTTCCAGCAGGTTTTGAATTTTGAGGGAGTATTTAGGCTATTTATTTTGGGGTACCAAACTGAGTATTTCAATCAAAATTTCTGAAGAATTGAAAAATGAAAACAATGAAGAGAGTGTCTTGTAACAGGTAAAGTAATCTTAATATTAACCTCTTTTTCAGTAAATGGTTGTTAAAAGCTTAGTGCACTTTGAAAGTTAAGTAAAATGATGGATAATGGCACTTCACAATTACCCAGTAATCTCATCACAGTCATTAGTGAAGTATACTTCACCTAATGCCTGGAAATGAGAAAATTGTTTCCTCACCTTAATGCTAGGGCACTGTGGCACAACAGATTGCCAATAAATTTCCTGACAGAGGAGGAAACAGCCCAGGTAACCTCACTCAGTACTTGAATTACAAGAGACAGTTCCCTTAATAAAAGAACAAGGCTAGAAAATCACATAAAAGATCTAGAAAGTCAATCTGAGAAATGGAAAAATAAATCTGAAGGGATGAAAGCTAGTAAGAGTTTTGCAGCTGGTGTGAGACATGCTAAGTGGAGCTTGAAAAGGAAAATTGAAAGAATGGAGACTTGTGGAAAAACTAAGTTTATAGGATTGCTGACAATTCCTACAGGTAAGAAGGAACAAGTGCCATAGGGAGTAAGAGAGAAATACCAGTTGTTGATGAAGAAAATTGCTCTTGCTACAAGGAGTACTGCCAGAAGGACTCCCACCAGAGACTGAGGGAGCAGAAATGAATTATTTCCAACAAGTGAAGTAATGTCAGTTGCATAAGGATTCTGCTGTCATGCAGGCACAGGTCAACACCAATGCATATAGAGAAAGGTCCAGGTAGTCCTGTTTAGGGAACCCTTTCCATGAGAGTGTTAATCTCCCTTCTGCAGAGCTGTTCAGTGACAAGTCACTGAGGTATTGAACAATACTGCTGTAGCTCAGAAAGGAAAGGTTTTTTTATTGACAAAGAGTTCTGGCAGTAATATCACAAACCACCATCTGTAAGTTGGATATCACCTAAAGCATTTCAGTAGAGTATTTCTCCTTTAATAGACAAATGGAAAAATTACATATATGCCCATAATTAGCAACAGCTTCTCTGCAATCAACAGAAATTCAGGAGTGAAAGAAAAGTGTGCGAGAAGATTTAAGCTTGGTTTAGGGTTCTCTGTGGATGGTCTGTATCCTTTTTGACAAGAATGGAAATTTTAACATCCAAGGTCAAGCTCTTTCATACCGCTACAATAGAATATTTGCAATGATTTTTAAATCAGAAGACTCTAAGCATAAATAAGACACACTAACAAACCTGACATTTAAGCTCCAAATTATGTAGTTTTACAAGAATCACTACAAACAACTTTTCTTCATACTTGGAAAAACACAATCTATAGAAAATAATATGTGATTAAAACATAATTTAGGCATATTTTTCATCCAAAGAAAAAAAATTTTTTTCATTTTTAATAATCAAATTATCTGTTACTGTGAGGGCACTTTTGGCTTTGTTCAAAAAGCAAAAATTCAGTTAATTATGCATAAATAAAACCCAGGCTGGGAAAACTTTAAAAAAATGTTGCAGACTGAGTTTGATCCATGAACAGGAGGACCAAGAGAGTTTTCATTTCAGAGTATTTGAGTACACCTCTGTGGTGATTACAGGAGAAATTTAGCACTACTTGTGTTTAAACTTGTGTATTCTGCTGCTCTATGTTTCTGATGAACCCTTAATGATGGGTGGCTCACAGTAGCTGCCTAGAGCACACCTGATATCTTAGGCTACCAGGTGGGTGCTAAATGAGATAAAGGTAAACCCCACCAGGCAGGATAAGATTTCTTTGGTTTTTTTCCTCACACCAATGATTCAGCCCTGGTAACTCTCTCCAGGGAAGCACCAGCGCAGTCACACCCATCCTGAGAGGGTCATCTCTGCTAATGGGCCATAATGAACCGGAAGGCATTAGCTCAGTAGGCAGCTTCAATGATCATCAAGGACTTCAAAAAATATCCTATTACTCACAGGATTGTGAGTAATATTCCATTGTATCATTCACTGCCCCTGGGAAAAGCACTGAGCATTCCCCCCTGAACCTGAGCAGATAAAACTGAGTACTTGGGACATCCCCATGTTGCTATCCAGTTTAAAGCCAGAAGAGCCAAAAAAATTGAGTTTCTGTGTATAAAATGGGAAGAACTTTGATGGTTCAAAATATACCCAAAAAACGTGATTAAAACCAAGAAGGTTTTATGTTGTTAATAGTAAAAGAGGCAAAGAAAGAGAAAAGAAGGAAAGAAAGAAATAGAAAGAAAGAGAAGGAAAGAAAGAGAGAGAGAGAGAAAGAAAAAGAAAGAGAAAGAAAGAGAAAAGAAGGAAAGAAAGAAAGGAGGAAAGAAAGGAGGAAAGGAGGAAAGGAGGAAAGGAAGGAAGGAAGGAAGGAAGGAAGGAAGGAAGGAAGGAAGGAAGGAAGGAAGGAAGGAAGGAAGGAAGGAAGGAAGGAAGGAAGGAAGGAAGGAAGGAAGGAAGGAAGGAAGGAAGGAAGGAAGGAAGGAAGGAAGGAAGGAAGGAAGGAAGGAAGGAAGGAAGGAAGGAAGGAAGGAAGGAAGGAAGGAAGGAAGGAAGGAAGGAAGGAAGGAAGGAAGGAAGGAAGGAAGGAAGGAAGGAAGGAAGGAAGGAAGGAAGGAAGGAAGGAAGGAAGGAAGGAAGGAAGGAAGGAAGGAAGGAAGGAAGGAAGGAAGGAAGGAAGGAAGGAAGGAAGGAAGGAAGGAAGGAAGGAAGGAAGGAAGGAAGGAAGGAAGGAAGGAAGGAAGGAAGGAAGGAAGGAAGGAAGGAAGGAAGGAAGGAAGGAAGGAAGGAAGGAAGGAAGGAAGGAAGGAAGGAAGTGTCGGAAGGAAGGGAAGGAAGGAAGGAAGGGAAGGAAGGGAAGGAAGGGAAGGAAGGGAAGGAAGGGAAGGAAGGGAAGGAAGGGAAGGAAGGGAAGGAAGGGAAGGAAGGAAGGAAGGAAGGAAGGAAGGAAGGAAGGAAGGAAGGAAGGAAGGAAGGAAGGAAGGAAGGAAGGAAGGAAGGAAGGAAGGAAGGAAGGAAGGAAGGAAGGAAGGAAGGAAGGAAGGAAGGAAGGAAGGAAGGAAGGAAGGAAGGAAGGAAGGAAGGAAGGAAGGAAGGAAGGAAGGAAGGAAGGAAGGAAGGAAGGAAGGAAGGAAGGAAGGAAGGAAGGAAGGAAGGAAGGAAGGAAGGAAGGAAGGAAAAGAAAGAAAGAGAAAGAAAGAGAAAGAAAGAAAGAAAGAGAGAAAGAAAGAAGAGAAAGAAAGAGAAGAGAAAGAAAGAAAGAAAGAAAGAAAGAAAGAAAGAAAGAAAGAAAGAAAGAAAGAAAGAAAGAAAGAAAGAAAGAAAGAAAGAAAGAAAGAAAGAAAGAAAGAAAGAAAGAAAGAAAGAAAGAAAGAAAGAAAGAAAGAAAGAAAGAAAGAAAGAAAGAAAGAAAGAAAGAAAGAAAGAAAGAAAGAAAGAAAGAAAGAAAGAAAGAAAGAAAGAAAGAAAGAAAGAAAGAAAGAAAGAAAGAAAGAAAGAAAGAAAGAAAGAAAGAAAGAAAGAAAGAAAGAAAGAAAGGAAAAGGAAAAGTGTTTGTGGGGTGGGGGGACAGGGGGAGAGTGACAGGGGTTAGGGGAAGCATGTCACCCATCTGAGGGTCCCAAAGACATCTCTTTGCTCCCCTCTGTCTGATCTTCTCGGCGGTGAGGGTCCCCTGTCGCCGCCACACACGGAGAGTTCAGAATTCCGTCGGTCCGTCCACACTTCGGGCAGGTGGGAACGCCCCGGTGCCCCCGGCAGGGGCCGGTTTGACGCCGTCCCTTGTGACACCGAGGGTCTGTTCCATCCTCCGCGGTGCTCGGGGCGGGGTCCGGGGACCCCTTGGGGGGCTCGGAGGGGCCGTGACGCCCCCGGGCCGTGAACGAGCTCTGCCCGGGGGAAGGGGCCCTCGGGGATCTCCTCTGCCCGGCGGAGGATGGGCGGGCACCGCCTCGCCCCAGAGGCTTTCCAGCAGCGCCCAAATCCTCTCCTCCCCCAGCCTTTGGGGCCAGGGCCTGTCCGGGCTGGCAGCTGACAGCCCTGGGGCTGCGCTCTCCTCCCTGAAGGTACTGGGCTTGTGCTTTGTCAGTGCTCCCATCCTGAGTTGTTATTTTATCTTATCTTCAGCAAATGGTGTAAGGCCTCAGTCAGGAGGACTGTTCAGGGTGTGGTGGCCTTCTCTGCAGCTTTTGTAATACAGTTTAAAAGTCCTTCAAATGTTTAAGTCATAAACTTAATATTTCAGTCTCTGACACACCACCACTGCATGGATCCAGAGGAGGACCAGACAAACCACGGGATCTCCATTTTCTACAGCAACCATCCACTCGACAGGACTGAACCTGATAGTCTTTGATAGGACTGACACCACCACCTTGGTCATCAGGATGCCAGGTTGTACTCTGCCTTCATGTGTTTAAACCAGTTCTTCTGTGTATCATCTTTCTATTAAATTGTACCTCTGACCTGAAATTTCTCTAAAAGCATTTGTGTGAGGTTCATTTCTCCTGCCAGTTTACTTTCAGACCAGTACAACCTCTTCATGGCTTGCTTCACAAAATCCTCACACTCATTCTGTCCCACCAGAAGGGTGCTTCTTAAACTATGCCTCCCCACTGCAGTTTACAGACCTGCTTACCTATTTTCATACTTCCACCAAATGTTTTCTGAGCAGTCACCTTCCATCCACACTCTCTGTGACTGTGGCTGTTTCTGTTCATTCAGTGGATGAGCTACCTAGGGGGCCAGTGGGTCCTGTTATGGACTTTGTTTCATTGGAGAAAGAAAGGTTTTTGTCTCTAACCTTCAAATGAGTACGAATCTCAGTGGAGCTTATTATTCCTGTGGTTTATTTGTTCAAAACCTCTAAAAGCCTGCTTTATGTTTTGAAACCAGACTAATCAAATGGATGAGGAAAGGCAGAGATCCATCACTGGAAACACTTGGAGAGCAGAGAATCATGTGAGTCAGCTGAGTTCCTAGTGAAGGAGAGTGCCACCTCAAAGAGAGCATTTCTGACAAATGTCTCTGTGTGTCCTCTGGGCAGACCTGCTCCAAGAAACCCCAGGCTGCAGCCCCCCACAGAAAGCCACTGACACATCTTTGCCAATGAAGGTTCTCCACCAACATTTTGGAGCTAGCATGGTAAGGGATGGGATCAGTCTTCTGTTGTACATCTGTTGTTGTAAGAGCAGCCCTGCCAGCACAGATTCACATGGTTTGTGCAAGTAGGGGAACATCCCTCAGCTCTTACCTACACGTCTGTGTTTATGTCCCTAGCCTGTCCCCCATCTCTCTTCTGTCTCTGATAAAGCTGCATATCTGCCTTGATCTAGTCATCACTTAGGAATGTTTAAAATGTCATCCTGCCTTGCTGCTGAGTAGGAAATACATAAAGAGAGAAGAATTTGATTAAAAGATGGAAGAAGGCAAAGTTATGCAACATTTCTACTTCTCTGCATTCAGTAGGAAAAAAAAAACAGTAATGTTGATATGCAAATACCTATGTAATATCTGACATAATAATAGATATGCACAGATAGAGAGTAGAAATTAAAATCACTGGGGAAATTGATAGTGGATGTAACCTTGTTCCAGATTGTAAGGCAAGATGTATTCTATTGCCATCTGTATGGCAGTTGTCTCCTTATCTCTCTTCCAGAGTGGTCATAATCAGCAGGGGGCATCTGCTGATAAGGGGCTATTGAATGTCACCACATGACTGATAAGAACTATAGCATCCCATTGTGAGATGCTCCGCCCAGAGGGAGGAGGCAAGCATTCCTACACAGATATAACCTGCAAGGTTCTGACACCAAGACAGCTTTTGCTCCACTGGACTCCCCAGAGGAACAGCAGCTGCTTCTGTTTCCACGGATCTGCGGAGGAAGAAGACACCCCTTTCCTACAGGACTCCCCTGCTCCAACAGAACCACGCCTGACACTCCAGGAGGACTGCAGCCCCTTTTCCAACTGGACTGCTACCAACACCCTGACCCACAGGGTGTCAGGTCGTGTTCTGACTCTGACAGTGTTGTTCTGGTGTATTGCATTGTTGTATATTATTTTTTTTTCTTTTATATTTTTTCCTTTCCCTATTAAAGAACTGTTATTTCCTGCTCCCATGTTTTTTGCCTGAGAGCCCCTTATTCATAGCAATTCGGAGGGGTGGGGGGAGATTGCATTCTCCATTTCAGGGGAGGCTCCTGTCTCCTTTAGCAGGCACCTGTCCTTCCAAACCAAGACAAACCCAAAGACTATTATATAGAACATAAAAAAGAAATAACTCATAAACATTACTTTTTAAAGAAAAATATAAGATATTATGGTGATTCAGCAGATATGATACCATGCTTCCTTTAGGAAATTTTCAGAGATTCATATTATTTCTACCAGAATATTTAAAAACACTTTTAAACTACACATGGTGGATGATTTTGCAAACTGAGCAAATGAAATCTTCTAATGTTGTTTGCTAAATAAGTTATTTTAGAGCTTATTTGGTAAAAAAGCCAAGTTTCTGACTGTTTTACATAATGGACACAAGCTGTTGACTATTCTCTAAATGAGACAGTGAAATTGCCTATTGTTCTGAAGAAGTAATTTTTCAAAATCATTCTAACTTACATATTTTCTGGCTGAGTCTATCGAATTTGCTCATAGAACAGCTTTCAGAAAGCTGCAGACAGTAAACATATTTACCCACAGCTTCTGTGTAATGATCCATACAAAATTTAAGCAATTGTTCATATCTCATATCTTACACACACACTAGGAGAGACTACATTTTGTGCTTTATCTTGTTGAAGTTTTCATATAAAGTAAACACCCTTTAAGTATGGGACCCAAAGCTTCAAAGAAAACCTTTTTTCCTTTTTTCGCAGTTTCCACTGCTTATAAACACCTCAAAATTTTAGATTAATGATATTTGAGTTAAAAGAATGCATGAAATTATGAATTTGTCTTTTCACAGCAAAATCTTTAAAAGACTTCATCATTGTGAACATCAGTCTGGGCTTTAGTCTCAACGACATTTTTTCTCAAATCAATAAAATTCAAACATAATAGAAACATCCATACATACCAGCATGTAAGGCCTACATAGTTTTTCAATAAAAGTTCAAATCAAAGTTTCCTGGCCCTCCCCACACAAAAGTAGGTAGTGCCTGAACTCTTGCTCTGCAGGGATGTGTGAGTTTTAGGCAGCAGAGACTGGCAAGGTGAGGAGGGTGAGTGACCCTTTCTGTAACTCACCACTGGAAATGCACAGAGCTTTGCCTTGGTAAAAGTCAGGAACTTAGGGATCAAGATTGGCCAGCAGGCCCTGTGGACACAGGGCCCCATGCTGGGCATAGGGCTGCAGCCCCCACTCCCTATCCCCCTTCCCAGCATGGAAAGCAGGAGCTAGAGTAAATTTGGAGTAAAATCAAGCCCAGGAAAGAGGAAGGGATGACCTGAATGTGGTTTTAAGTGTTGGGTTTACTTCTCATGACACTATTCTGATTTGATTGATTAGAAATTGAACTAATTTCCCTGAGTTGAGTCTGTTTTGCCCATAACAGTAACAGTTGAGTGATCTTCTTGCCTTTACCTTGATCCATGAGTTTTTGTTCCATGTTCTTCCCACTGCCCTGGTAAGGAAAGGAGTAATAGAGTGTCTTTGATGGGCAGCTGGCTTCCAACCAAATTCAAACCACTGCAGGTATGAAGTTGTGATTCCATATTTCTATAGAAAACAGCTTCCACTCTTTGGACATTCAAGTACTGAGACTACACTTTATGCTCAATCCCTGTAACGATTCTCTGTATGTTGAAATTTTAGGAATATTATGTATGCTGAAATTTTAGGAATAGCTATTGGGCTGTATTCTGCATTGGTATATTGCTAAGCAAAATTGGATGCTGGCTGGATATAGATAAAACACTGGAAAACAGAAATAATACATTTGTATAGACTATTCTAATAAAAATGATAAATCAATATTGACTATGTTAATTAATGACAAAATATGCAACATTTATTAGAGTTTTATCTGCTGACATGAATACTGAAAAAAAGTCTTACAGCTGATCAAGGAAAAAAGTGTGGTAGCAATTAAGTCATCAAAAAACAAATAGCTAGTTTGCATAACATGCAGTAATCAGAATTTGAAATAACATCTCCCAATATTTGGCACTATAGATTTGCTAAGTTTTTTATGTTATCAACCCCTGAGTAACAAGACTTCATTGCTTTACTTGGTCCTGTAATATATTTACAGATATAATGCACTGAATTTTGGAGGTCACACTCCATGAAATGTGAATATGAGCAATTTTTTAAATAAATGAAGTTTACATTCTTGTATCTTTGCTCATATATATTGTTGTGTGTACTTATCAGTATGATTACACTTCAGTTTGACATGTCACTTAATCTTTTCCATAAATTATTAAAATTTAGTATTCTACTCATAGCACTCATTAAACATGTGCAGATAACTTCATGATGTTCAGCATTTGTGCCCTAGCACTTTGAATTAGAACAGCCCACCCACCTATTAGGACTAAGGCAGAGCTATCAAGATCCCTTTTTTTCTTATTCTTTTTTGATTATATGGTCTTATTTGTACATGCATAAATATACCAGTCTTCTTCTCCTTAAAAAATCAAACCAAATAACATTCCACAATTCATGTAAGCTTTTTTACCCTGACCACAGGGCTTGCTCTCTCCGTGTTTTAAGCTGTGATACTGAGTATGTATTCTCACATCACCAAATACCACTAAGTTTGTTTCAGGTCCAACAGGCCATAAGAAACTTGTGTATTCATTCAGATAAACAGATCCACTTGCAGACTTGGTCCAAGTAACAGGAACCCCTGAAGCACCAGGGTGCCTCTCTTGCTTCCTCTTTGTGTTCAAACCAAATATTTATATCTAAGCTGTAGCTAGGAAGAGAAATCCCAGCACCACAGGACTAGCTGAAAATAGAATAGCCTTTCTGATATCACATTACAAACAGACTGATGGAAGAAAAGGGCTTGCAAGAGTATCACTTGTGGGTTGTATGATTCTTAGAAGTGATAGCAAAGCAACTAAAGAAATTGTTGTGTCTCTACACTGCTATTATATCATTCCTCTTCAATAAATACATGCTATTTAACCACCATACCTATACAGAGAGAAGCGTCAAGTTTGTGCAGAAATCAGATCACACCCTAAATTAATCCAGGCACAAGTCTAGAAGGACAAGTGGCTCAAACCAGTATTGCAGTGATAATTTGTGCTGCCACAAAAACTGCCATGTGGCTGAGTGTAACCTAGGCACGAACACCATCCACATGAATCAGACTTGGCTATCAAAGCCCTGTTCCACTTGACCAGACTGGTCTAGTACCAACTGGATGCCTTGGTGACATAGACGGAAACATGATCTCTCTCTCCTTTTTTTGTTATTTAGCTAAAACACATCATTTTCTGTTAGTGTCTAGATAATCAAGTGTATAATTAAAAAAAAAAAAAAAAAAAAGCAGGACCAAAAAAAAGAATTAATTAACCTTTGTAATAAACCTCCAAAATTAAACTACTAATATGATAAATCATATCTGGGGAAATTAGAGGTTCAGTTAGCCTCATACAAAACTACCGTACTTGAACACAGGTTATTTAATTTATTTATTTAAGAACAGCCTGAAAATTCTTGGCTTCCTGTTTTTGAAAAAGAAAAGACCAAAGTAAACCATTTTGTGATTGTAAATGTAAAATATTTATTAAACAATCAGAGGTCAGGTGACAAGCGCAGACCAAATGTTTGCAATAAGAATAAGAGTGCTCATCAAAAGTAAAACAGAATCTAACACAGGAATCTGACATATGCAAAATCAAACTGGTTGTCGAGATACAATGTGACAATGCTGTTCTTCAGTGCTATCCTTTTCTAGACAAATCCTTACTGACATATGCTTAGAATTTTATATTGATCAGTTACCAGAAAATCCAAATGTTTTAACAAAAATCTCGTTGCTAGCCCAATCCCCTGCTTGGAAACAAGGTAATTCTCAGTGGAAGAAACTTAGAAAAACCACTTTGTGGCAACTGACTCATCTACAGAAACAATTGTTACATTTCAGGGGTGAGAAAATTCAAACGGGAGAACACACAAAACAACTGGTGTCAAAATATCAGAGAGCACTTAAAGCACCGTTAAGTTGCATACATTTTACAAAAAAAAAAAAACAAACCAAACCTTGAAACACTATAATTAAGAAACCTCTGAGGGTTATGAAGGATATATTTTGTGTATTTTAAAATAATATAATACATAAAATAATACATAAAAAGCAAGAAGTTGATTTAAATAAAGAGAGTGATTATGTTTAATGCAGTAGCTCTAGGGTGGGAAGATGCTCATCACAGTCTCTCAAGTTATTTATCTGGCTAACACTACACTACTAAAAAAGGCTGACTGAATGAGACTCATTAATTTGTCTCATAATGGTCTTTAATTTTTAGTGGCAATAAACTTAGTATTTAGGAAAATTTGAGAAATTGCCATGAAGGCAGATGATGAATGTGCCTAAAGTCAATCCCAAAGCTGCAAAACACCACCTTCTGCTCCTGCAATGACCTGGATTTTACTCAGTGGCACTCTTTAGTTCTAGGGACCAAATTTTCACAAGATAGCAGTTTAAGATGTAGAAGTAATTTATGGGATTTTCTTTCTCTATTCAGATGAGACTAATTTGCATCATAGGGCCCAGTGCCTTGACGGCAGCGGAGGGTACCATGACGCAGATCAGAAGTCACTCACAGAGTAAAAATCATTCTACTCCCCCAGACTTAGGCTGATTATGTGCCAGGTTGTCTCAATGTTACTCTTTCACATGGAAAATGTTTCAGAATATAATTCTGAAAAGGTGTTTAAAGATGTATAACATGCATATATAGTTAATATGTCCTTGCTTTAACACGTAGAAACTTATAATACAAAAGACAGTGTTGCACACCTACATTTCCAGCAAAGTTCAGTTTGCTCATTAGTATTTTGTACACTTGATTCCATTTATGATTGTGTAACAGTTGCTCTACTTCTTGGTGCTCTTATTAACCTACTATTACCCTACCATACAAATCCAAGGCAGACTCTACTTGCTAATAGGACATCACCCAAGAAGAGACACATGCCACAAATTGCAGATTGAACAGATCAGGTTGGACATTAAGTGAAACAACTTCCAGCACTGAAACAGTTTGTCCAGGAGAGGAGCTGGGTGGCTGCCAAAATTTAGCCACTCAGTGCAGACTGACCCATCCTAGGGCCAGTAAGAATTTCCTCCATATAGGCTGGGTGTGAGGTCCTGTCTTAAAAGATGTGCTGTGATTACAGACGGGATGAAACATTCTATGGTATTTTGCTAGCAATCTACAATTCCTGTCTGTGGAATTTCAGGCAGGAAAAAATACTCATGAACATGCAAGTGCTCAGGAAATCTTAGACCTCTCACACCATGCTGTGAAATTAAATTCATCAGTGCATACATGTATGGAGTAGGACAGAGCCACATGGGAAGCAGCTGACTTGCTGCCCTGTACAGATTTACTTCACAGAATGTGGCCATTCAGTCCTGTTACCCTGCTCTGTAGTACTGCAGCTATCTTTGTGGTACACAGAAAACAATATATGTGCTTTCAAAAAGTAGAAAAAAGCCTTCTGTCGGGTCAGTTGGTATTTTTCTCTGCCTTTTCTTCCTTTACCTTTCATGACAAAATTGCTCTATTTCCCATCTTCTCAAATAAGCAGTAACTTTATTTTTAAATTCAATACTGATAAACTTAAAATGGAAATATACATTTGAAATTAAATGGCTGTCAGGATACTATACAACACGGAAGGAGAAGCAGGCACAAGAAAAAGCAGGCAGAGGAAGTAAAAACATCATCAGCATCTATTAGAATTTTTATGTGGCAGTCTGTAGCTATAGATTTCATCTTAAAATATGAACAATTTCCTCTGAATGAATACTGAGACATGCTTAATTGACTTAGTTCAGATAACTTGCCATTGTCTCTCACAGTCAACAAGATTCTAATTTAATCCAATCCACAACTTAATTACACTCATAGTCTCAAACATTTTAAACTGCACCTTTGTTAAAAGCCGAGACCACAATAAATCTGTGAGATGATGTCTCTGTCATTTCTGCTGGCTGATGCAACAAGACAGTTGCAGCAGCAGCAGAAGTAACAAGAACATTAACTAGGATGGTAATCAACAATCCAGTAACGCACTTTGTCAGGTAAGGAACTATATCACAACCTTGTTTTTGATAGTTCTCATGGCTGTACTGTAAAAAACAAACTTTGCTGTACAGATATGCTGTAACTCACATCAAAGCATGACAGTCAACTTTTCCTTTCAAAGCAGTGCAAAAATTTGTTCTGTTCAAGCTCATGATAAGTGTGATACAAAGAAGCACAGAAAAGTGTCTATTGTTTCAATATTGTTGTACAACTTTTAATTCCACATTGGGCAGAAAACCCTCCTGAACCATTTAACGTGGCAAAATTTGAAAACTAACACTGTTGGTAGGAGGCCAAATACCTGGCTTTTTTTTTGCTACAAGAAGTAGTTTTCCTTCACAGATTAATTCAGCTTTTTCTTCTCTTTCCTTTCTTTACTTGTATTTTTGCAGATTAAAACACAGCTGGGTGGGGTTTTTTAAAAATATTTATTTGTTTGTTTGTTTCTCTTGTACATAACTAATTCAGTTCAAGGCAAGACATTTTGTAACCTGCTTTACTTATTCAGTGGCTGGGGTTCAGACTCCCATATTTCAATAATATATCAGTTACCATGCTCTATTAACCTACTGAACATATTTGCTGAAGTTGAGAAATATTATGCAATTTTGAATGTGTCAGGTAGCAGAAACAGTGCTTTATTATTAGGAGTTCACTAAGAAGTATATAAAGAATACAACATTCTTGATGTTTTTATCTGTTTTACCAAATGTATCAATCCTCACTGAGCCAGAAACTGTACATGGGCTAACATGTACAGATAACATTTCTTTACTTTAATGGTTGTTCCTTCTGACAGATAGGGAAAAAAGGAAATGGCAGAGGATGCATGGCTTGAAAATGTAAATAACTATTTAATGATAACAAGGAAACAGGCTTGTAGGATCTCTAGATCTAGTCTACCATTCTCTGTAAGCACACATCTTTTTTTTTTTTTTTGGCTCTATTCTATTTGAAAATGTTTTTTGTATGCTACCTTCCATATTATGCTATCAGTGTGGTTCAGCTGATGTATAATCCAGCTCCTATATTTGCTCTTGTTTCATTGACAAAGTGTCCCACAGTTTGACTGTTTATCTGCTCAATTCCTTGAGAAATGATTGTATCCCTGGCTCATGTGCCCTTTCTATAGGAAGTCAATTCTTCTTAAAGTGGATGTCATGCAGCTCTGTGCAATATTGTGAACAGAAGATGAGTCTGCAAAGGTCAGAGACTCTGGAAGTTTTTTTACTGACTTAAATAGTTGGAAAGCTGTAGTTTCTAACTACATTTTCAATAACAGTATGGGTTAGAGTGTTTCTTCACATGTGAGTTCTTTCACCTTTGCAGCTAGCAATACATTTCTATGTTGTTGTTTGCATATGATTTATTTTTTTGTATGGCTTCTGAAAGTTGTAGGGTTAGGTCACTTAAATCACATTCTTAGAGTCCCTATGAAATCAGTAGTACACCTGTCAATAATACAGAGTTTTAGACAGAGAATAAAGGAAGCTTTGTATTTCTTACCAGAACTTGGAATGGAGCCTTTCTCTTTTCCTCTGTAAAATGATGAAAAAAAGCTGAGGGATGAAAAAAATTTTTTCTGCCAACTGTAGTGATCTAATCTTGCAGTGTATGTATGGCTTTAAATTACTACAGAAGCAGTGAAAGTAGACTGGAAAACTGGATAGAAGTGTCATGTGGTTCCTTTTATAAATACCAGGGTATCTCTCACAATTTAGCAAAAAGTTAATATATATTAATACCCATTTTCTTATGAATTAGAGCTGATCTTTACAAAGCCTCTGTCAAAGGCTTTGACAAAAGGCTTTTGCTGCTTGAAATTTTGTTAGTCACAGAATCAGAGAATCACCAAATCATTAAGGTTGGAAACAACCTCTGAGATCATAGAGTCCAATGTTTGACCAACTAGGACCACCTCGTCAAGGACACACACTAATTGCCATGCCCAGTTATTTCTTGTGCACTGCTGGGAATGTTGACTCCACTACTTCCCTGGGCAGCCTGTTCCAAAGCTTGACTACTCTTTCCATAAAGAAATTCTTCCTGATGTCCAAACTTAATATTCCCTGGTACATCTTGAGGCCATGTTCTCTCCTTCTGTCACTGGTTACCTGTGAGAAGAGGATGAACCCCACCTCTCTTCAGCCGCCTTTCAGGAAATTGTAGAGAGTGATAAGGTCACCCCTGCATCTCCTTTTCTCCAGACTAGACAAGCCAAACTTTCTCAGCCACTGCACATAACACTTGTGTTCCAGACCCTTTACCATCCCCACTGCTTTTCTCTGGACTCATTCCACCACCTCAGTGTCCTGCTTGTAGTTAGGGGCCCAGAACTGGACACAGGACTTAACCTGTGGCCTCAGCAGTGCAAGGAACAGAGGGACAGTCACTGCCCTGGCCCTTCTGGCCACACTGTTGCTGAAGAGCAAGCTGCCTGTGTCCCTCTTGGCCACCTGTGCACACAGCTGGATCACAATCAGCTGGATGCCAACCAGCATTCCCAGGTCCTTTTCCACTGAGCCTCTTTCCAGCCTCTCTGCCGCAGTGTGTAGTGCTGTACGGGATTGTTGCGACCCAAGGGCAGGATCTGGTGACTTTGCCTTTGTTGAACCTCATCCAACTGGCCTTAGTCCTTGGATCCAGCCTGTCCAGGTTTCTCTGCAGAGCCTTCCTGCCCTCCAGCAGATCAACATTGCTGCCCGTCTTGGTCTCATCTGCAAGCTGACTGAGGGTGCCCTTGATCACTTCACCCAGGTCATAGATGAAGATATAAAACAGGGCTGAACCCAACACTGATCCCTGTAGAATTCCCACTAGTGAACAGACACCAACTGGATATTTCTCCACTCCCCATCACTCTGAGGGCTCGACCATCCAACCAGTTTTTTACCCACCGAAGAGTGGACATGTTAAACCCATGGCCTACCAGTTTCTCCAGGAGAATATTTTGGAAAACAGGGTCAAAGGTTTTCTTAAAGTCTAGGTAAAAAATATCCACAACCTTCCCATCATCCACTAAGTAGGTCTCTTTGTTGCAGAAGGAGATCAGGTTATGTATCACGCTAAAACCTTAAATGCATATAATCCTGTGCCTGCTCTAAGGTACTGAAGGGTACTGAAAACACATATGCCTACTGTCTGAATTAGGGAAGCAGAAGCAAACAAACAAAAGATCTTTCCTATTTGATAAAAGAATATTCACCTTCCTTTGTAGTACCTTCACATACTAAATCTTGTATTTCATATGTTTTCTAAAATTGACGACACTATTCCACACAAATAGATGATGGGGACTAGTATTTCTGGCTCATTACTGACTTTTGATTGAATCTAGACACACCAGTAACCAATTACTTGAGGGTGAATTTCCAATTACTTTAGGGTTTTGGGTGGATTGACCCTAGCCCTGTCATTGATGGATTCAGTGATGCTTAGCTTCTCATTTAGCTCCCAATTATGTTACACTTTTTCCCGATAATATTTCAGTATATCATTACTGACTTTTTATAAAAACTCTTCTCTCTCTGAGGCATGTACTTCAATAATCTTTTCATCACCAGTATTCTAACCATTTAATGTGTAACCATCGTTTTCCTTGTAAGATAAATATATTCTCACAGTTAAGCATTGTGCATGCAATACTAGCGTTTTTGAAGTGCTATTATCATTAGCAACTCATTTCAGTGATTTTCAGTGGGACAAAGCTCTAATTCCCATGAACTGCTTTAGGTATATGTATTTTCTTTTATCATCAGGCTACTTTTCACACAGTTCTAGTAATGAAGTTATTTCTCACTGAAATATCCTTCAAACACAGGAAACTTCCTTGGAGATTGTAGGTTTTATTCATGAACTTTTATTCTTTGAGACTGTAAGGGATCATTAGCTTCAAAACACAGTTAACAGACTAATTTTTTTCAGAAAAAAATATGACTGAACTTTGACCTAAATTTATAAATGTTGTTCCCAGAACCTGTGAGTTACAGAGATCAATCCTAACAAATAACACTCCTGGACCAGAGATAATGCTTGATACAATTATTTTCAAGGATTCTCTGAAGCAGTGATCTACCTAATCTTCATTACCTACTGCTTATAAAAAACAGAATGCTAAACAACAGAATTTTGAGTCAAAGGACAGATGAGGATTGAAAATAATTGAAATCATCAATAATTTTTTTCAATAATTTCAGAACGAAAACAGAGTTTCAAAACAGTTTCAGAGTGGAACACACTTCACCACACAGGACCACATTGTGAAGGTGTGTAGAAATCTGACTCACTCAAATCTGAAAACATACTTGTTTATTTAAAGCAACAGGACTGAATCATCTGCTGCAACAACAGAAAAGAAGGGGAGGAAATTAAAAATATTTTAAAGAAGAAGTTTTCATAGGGAATTCAGAGGAATTTGCATATGAACTGCATTGCTAAGTAACTTGATAGTAAGTAGTTGCAAATAGGTAGATTTTATTTTAATTTCTTTATTTTATGAATCAGCTGAAGCAGATCACCTGCAGCTATTTAGTATAAGGATACATAGAAGAGTAGTATATTATTTTCACCTACTTGATCATTTGTGTTCCTTTAGTGATTCCTTATTTAGTTCCATGCCCAAGATGGAATTTAAAAAAAAAAAAACATTATTCTGATTTGCACATAAATTTTATATGTTTCATTAGTCTAACCCATAATTACAAGGGTTTAGTGCTAGCAGTAAGATTTATAGCACTGTATGCAAGGGTTTCTTCCTACTAGTCACAAAGGCATTTTAATGGAGAGATTAATTTTTAATAACTATCTGTTTGCAACTTGTGTATTATTGCAAATGTCAAGTCTGATTGTCCTACACAGGAAAGAAAGATATGTCATTTACTTTCATGTAGGGCATATTTTCTCAGTTACCCTGTGCATTTTGGGGTTGGTGTTAGTCTTCTGTCTTAAAGCACCAATGGTAGTCACTGAATTATCAGTGAAAACCACTGACTTAGGAATGCTAACCTTACTAGGCTCTAAATGCAAAAATATATAAGAACCTAGAAACCAAACAAGGATGTTATGATTTTTCAAGGTTGTCTTGTTTCTAGCCAACACTGTATACTAGTCTTTAGCAAAGTAAAACACTCAGATAGTAGAATTTTTTTAGTCCAAACCTCTGTTAATTGTCACGATTATCTCATAGGTAGCTGAAAGATCTAAATGGAGGTTAAACACACACAAAAAAAAATTAAAATGGAGAAACAGAGTATATGGTTTAGATGTCCTCTGTAATCTGTGTACACAACAGGATCTTTTTGAATTCCCGCCACAACCTTTATTTCCTTGAACAGAGTATATATTATGGCACAGAACAGGTGGTACATTAACGCCTTTGATCATACTGTAAACCCAAATCTCTGTTCCCTAGCAGACTGCTGGAATTGTAATATAAACCTCATGAAGGCAAAGTTTTCCCTTATTTACTGGGACCGTGTAGCACATCTGATTGGGCAGTATTGTAAAATGTTGTAAGACAAAGAGCTAAGTTTATGGTTGCAAGAAACATGTTTCCAGACATGAAGGAGCTACCTGAGGTATGATGAATATTTAAACCAAAAGTTTCATCTTATATAGCCCTTATGAAAAAAAATTTAGAGCTATTATTGGAAAAATAATTAATTCAGCCTTTTCTATATGCTACTTGAGACCTGCTGTTAGGCTTTCATGATCTTTCATTCTTACCTAATTGGAATATATCAACTACAGGTCATCAAACCAACTAGGAAAAAAATAAATCAAGTAAATTCAACACGGGTTACTTCTTCTATTCTGTTTCACTGTTTAGAAGCTGTGTGCTTCAGCAAAGATAAAAATGAGAGCTACTGAAATATTCACTGATGTCATCACAGGTCTCAGTAGGAGAAGGAAATTAGAAATTCTTCATATTCACACTTTTTAGATGCTTAAAAAGTCACGGTTTTGGTAGTGTATTTTTAAAATTATTATTCACTTCTGTGAGCATATTCAAACCTCTTGTGCCTAATATTTAATTTTCAGAAGTCCAAATGGTCCAATAAATATTAAAACTCATTGGGAATAAAATAGTCCTTTATCAAGTACCAATAAAAGTGACATATTTCTTCTGAAAAAACTCAAAGGGCAAAATATAGTGAAATGGTTTGAACATTTTCTTAAATCTGGTAAGAAACCCAATTTGTTGTAAACAAATTTGTTGTAAACAAATGCCAGTTGTAAACAAATGCCAACAGCATTGGGTTGAAATGCTTAAAATCTGAGTAGCTAGAAAATAACACTGTAACATTCATTAGGAAGAAACTATAAAAGATATCAGTCCTTTAAGAAAATTTGGGTTATAATAGAGAAAGTGAGATAAATCTGTAGTATAGTTTATTTGTAATTATAATACATAAATAATTGCAATAAACTTTTCATAAACACACCAACAAAGATTATCTTGAAATAAAACATTTTGGCAATGATTTTATATTAACATTTGCATAGTTACCATGGTTTTGCTACAATATCTACAATCCAAATACCATTTTATGAAAGGAGAAAAATAAGGGCATTGTGAAGAGTACTTGCAAACAGGGGCATTATTATTTTTTTTTGGAGAAGCATTTTGCCATTTAGTGGCTCCACCTATCGACTGATTAATGCTGTCAAAATTATTTTGAAGGCTTTACCTTACTTGAAATTACAATTAAATGTAATTATTTCATGAAAACTATTTAGGTTTTACCAAAGTAAATAAGTTCCTCAAGACCTTAATCCAAACCAGTTCTTTTTCATTAAAGTTCATTAAATGTGAAGTACAGTATTATCTTATATGACATATTCATACTTGCATAAACAGTTCTGTTTCTGGTTTTGGATTTTACACAGCATCTTTTTCACATGCTGTAGAATAAATTCCTAAGGTGACTAAAGGTTCCTTGTCTCAGTGAGTTCCACCATACTTTCAAATGATCTAAATTAGGCCTGTAAGAACTACCTTGGGTTTTCAACATCTCTTTTTTTCCCCTCAGTATCATATGTGGTCTGATTTAGACTTTCAAACTGCTAAAGAGTCTGCTGAGAACAGTTTTGTTCTACAGAGGTGAAGTACACCAACATTTTTCGTTCCTGGCTGAGGGACAATAACCGCCTTTGCCACCTGAGCAGCACAACAGGAACAGGAACGATGCTCTCCCATCCCCGTGCAGTCTCCTGGCCCCCTGGTGAAAAGCAGCTGAGGAAAAGCTGACAGAGACTGTTCTGTGGCTGCAAAGAGTCTTTGTGTGCCTTCCTGTGTGCAATACCTGCAGAATATGGAGAAATAAGGGAGACAATGCTCACATCCCTTCGAGCTCTGCCGGAGATGGCAGTGTCTGATGGAATATTTTCTGCTTTCACATTTCTCAGAAAGCAGTTCAAACGCAGCCAGAGATTCCCTGGGCTAAAATTTGAACTTGATGGAATTACTTTTTCAACACATCTTTATTAAGCCATCCAAAATACCATCTAAAAGGAATATATTGAGAATCACCTATAAGGCGCTGCTTGATAGAGCCTTTAATTATTTAAATATCACTGGTTTTCCTTATACCAGCATAGGATGCATTTGTTTATATATATACACCAGCTGACTCTTTCTCACTTTTTTTTCAGTGGGAGTGTCTTTCAGATATAATGCATTTCATAAGAGCACAGTTGGACATATATAAAAAAATGAGGTGATCTTCCCAATGACTGCGTCATGAAAGCCAAGAGATCCGTAACGCTCCAACAAGAGCCTTAAAACATCATCTATAAATAAAATAAGAAAAAAATCTGCAGTATTTTAGTAAAAATTCAGCACACATATAAGTATATATAAGAAAAAAAAGGTTAGAATCTGGGAAAAGATGAAATCTTTCAATGCAATCCATTTTATTCCACTGTTCCCTGTCTGCTGTCTTCACTTGCAGGTCTACAAATCTTCTGTCAGTGACCCTTTATAGCATGATCACTATTTTCACTTTCAGGTGCAAATTTCAAAACATGCTGGTTAATTAATAAGTATATAAAAACTAAATTAATGTCTTTACAGTTCTTTCTTTTGAAATTAATTTTCATTTATAAAAGCACAAGTGGCAAATCAACAGAGTCTGATGTCAAAAAAGTTGTGTCATCATCAAATTAAACTGAAGGAAAAGTCTGCTAGTAGAAGGCACCTATTAATATCGGGCATTTCAGATATTATGTAAATATTAGA
The DNA here is from genome assembly GCF_963513975.1 of Fringilla coelebs. Classification (NCBI taxonomy): domain Eukaryota; kingdom Metazoa; phylum Chordata; class Aves; order Passeriformes; family Fringillidae; genus Fringilla; species Fringilla coelebs. The sequence continues at coordinate 59,064,998 of NC_140031.1, forward strand.
GAAAATAAAGATCAAGTTCACTCCAAAGTGAAAATTTCCCTGCAAAAAGGACTTGAATGCTTTCAAATGCCAAAATTTCGGGAGGAGTTTATTAGCAAATATTTAGGACATGAGGACATTATCTATTACTGTCTTTCTAAAGCTAAAAAGTGGAACAAGAGATGATAAAGATGACTTTCCACCATTTCTGTACTCTCACACTCTTCATTTGAATCTTCAAGTTGTAAGTCTACTCAAGTTTATGATCTGCTGCTCCTCTGGTGGCACTCTAGACATTGACAGAATACAAGAATATGAGGAGTTATGGCTTTGTTTACTTCAAACATCAGAAAAAACCTTCATTGGAGGTGGAATCAAGTACATCAGAAAGTCAGGGCATGTGTTGTCCAAGAAATCTGTTCTGGTTCTATCACAAACTGCAGTATTTCACAATTTTTCATTGTGGGTCAAGAGCATCTAACCATTTCTCTTTCAACTAGCCTAAGCAAGAATGTTGAGTAGAAATGATCTGGAAAGAAAAATATTACTAAAAGAAAAATATGTCTGAAAAGAAAAAAGTATGCATTACTTCTGAATATTCGGTAGTTCCTCTTAGGGAACAAAAGAAACAATTCTTAACGGTGGGAAATGATAGATGTGGATAGGTTATAATACTAGAAATGTATAAAGGGAGCAAAGTCAAAATAGGAGCAGGAACCAATAAAGCAAAATTTACGAATCAGTTCATACTGTTCTTATCAACGATTCCAAGTAAAATCAGTAATTTTTGATGCTTTAAACAGGTGAAGAACTCCCAGAGATATTTGTGCTCTCACCACCTAATAGAAAAATTTGGTGTGAAATCTCTTCCAAAAATTACTTTTATGACTAGTTATGCATAAAAGAGAATAAGAGTGTTGTTTCTTATCCTAGGCTACATCTGAAAATAAAGTTTGCCAGCGGTGTTTGATTAGGATCATCAGTCCTCAGCGCAGATGTCTTTGTATCTAGCCAAGCCTTTAACTACATAATGACTTTTCAATATCTAATACATACACTGACTTAACACTGTATTGGATGCATAATTTTAATCTGACAGTGCCTCTCTAATTGGCTTATCACCAATTTAAGTTGGTCCTTAAACTATCACAGCGTGTCTCCTCAGTATTGTCAGAGCTCCACTTGTTTCTGTAGCACATTTTCTAGTAATTCACTTGATTTTACTGCACTGCTATTTCTTTACATGGCTCACTTTTATTAGAACACTGATTTTCAACATAGCCTGTAAAAATTTCACTTAGAAAAAAAAAATTTTGACACTGCAGTCCATGGGTGATTCCCCACATATTTATTTTCTTTGGTCAGGTCTTTGACACTTGCTGTCAGTGTAGCAGTAAAGTAATCCCAGGCTCTTAGGTAATTAGTTCATACCAGTGAATCAAACCCCCTAATTACTTCTATTTTCAGAATCAACATGAAGAACATAAGTGAGGGGGCCTGCATGTACACGTGTGTTTGTTTTGGGGAATATGTGATTGTGTATGCATGAGAGGAAGAGGGGAAAAATCCTGTCAACCCCAGTTCTGTTCATAGTATCATGTGGTCGGTCCCATTTTGCTCTATCCATCTTGCCTTATTGGAAGCTCCTTAATTGACGAATGAGGACTTTATCAAGCTTGGCAGGAGTCATTATGTCTGTGATTTTCCTTGAAATGTATCTGTCATGCAGCTCAAAATTAAATTGCCAGTTTTGGGCCTAACCAGAGAAGGGGTAGTGACTCAAAGCACTCAGAAGGAAATGAATGATTAATGCAGTTTATAGACAGAATAGTATTTTTTCTGTCTTATGTGCTTTTTGTATGTAATCTCCAGTGGTTCAGCTTCAGATGGATCTAATGAAAAAGGACTGGATGTTTTCCACCTTTTCTTCAGAGCATGCTGTACGATTTATCCACTGACACAATCTGCTAATGAAATGTCACCTTGGACAGCTTGCTAAAGGATTGATGGGCTGAAAGTTTTGTACTTTATTTAACTTCTGCAGGAAAAATGAATAAGTCCTCCAAACTCTGTATGATATAGAGATTCATTAAGAGTTTGTACTCTGGAGGAGTAGCTGTACTGTAATGGAAAAAGCAACTGTGACAAAGAGGTGAGAATAAAGTAAAACAAATAATTACTTAAAAGGTAGGTGTACGGCTTCATTGCACTCAAAGATATAAATTATAGATGAGCTGCATAACTTTTTAAGACTTCTTTCTTCAGAATTACAAAATTGCCAATTACAAAAAACATCAACCATTCTCTTTATTTGATTGAAACATAATTAAAAATCCCCAACAATAGAATGTCAACTTTCTCCCTAAACACCATTGTTTTAGACATCTTCACCTTAGGACTTCATCCAATGCTTTCAAACTTCCATAAAACCAGTGAATGAGACATTACAATCTGACTTAACAAAAGATTATTATTCTAACTTTTCCTGAGAATGAAAAAAAACCACAAACCAAACCAGAAATATTACACAAATACATAACGTTTGTAATTGCTAGGTAGGAGTTCCACCTGCTTACTTGTTCCAAATCTATCAAGACAGGGGTATGAGAGGAAAGGTGAAAGGGAGAAAACTCGCAGGGTAAGATAAAGAGAGTTTAGAAATGAAATGAAATGAAATGAAATGAAATGAAATGAAATGAAATGAAATGAAATGAAATGAAATGAAATAAAGCAAAACAAAACAATAAAATAAATAAAATTATAATAAATTTGTAATTAAAAGGAAAACAACAACAAAAAGGGGGGGACATAAAATTTAAAAAATGCTAGCCATTCCAATTCCTCATGACCAATCAGCTGATGTCCATTCAGTTCCTGAGCAGTGAGAAGTGGCTCTTGGTCAGCTTTTTCCCTGGTGTATGTGCTGAGCCTTATGGTGTGGGTTACAGCAGGGATCAGCTGGAGTCAGCTGTCCTGGTTGTGTTCCATCCCAGCTCCCTGTACATCCCCAATCTTGTGGGTGGGAAGTGATGAGGGGCAGCAGAGACCATGGTTCTGTCATGGCTCTGTGTGTATGCTGCTCAGCAGTAACAAAAACATCCCCGTGTTATTCTTGTGTTTCCAGCACAAACCCAAGATACCACTTCACACCAAGCATTATGCAGAAAATTACCACCACAACCAGTCACTTAAGGTTTATTCCTAATGAGGGAGTAGGATGTAAACAAAAATCTTTTCACTGAGCAAACTGTTTTCTTGCCTTGCTTCCCCTTGTTACCCTTATTCCACATGAGAATATTTCCAAACACTCGAGAGCTTATTATTTTTAATTCATAAGTGCATGAAAACACCATTATCATTAAAAATACATCCATACACAGAGTAAAGGGCTTTTAAAGAAAGGTGATACATTCATTGCCACAGCTGCAGTTGCTTATTACCCGAATCATAGTGGATTTCTTAATACAGAGACTTTCCTAACTCCCCCTTTCTTGCCTCCTTTTGCTGCTGCTCTGATTATCGGCTCTCTGGGGCAGACAGTAACTATACTTCTGATGTGCATATATCAAGAACAAGAACCACAGTTCCTTGAAAAGATCACAATTTAAAAAAAGACAATAATTAGAGTAAAAAGAATAATTTCAGGATTTCCAATTGCAGGTTTTAACAGTTGTTTTCTAAATGAATTTATATTTGCCCTTGATTTTAAAATTATCAACTATGACTGGCTTTGCCACACTGTTAACTGAGTGTGCAGTAACACCATTAAGCAGGATTTTCTTTAATATTTCATGACATATATGTATGTTAAAAGAAAAATGAGCTTCTGAATGGCTACCCGTTCTCCAGATAATATTATACATACTTTCTGTACATAACACAACATGATGTCTGTGAGTATAGTGAGCCAAGGATCATGATTTATCCAGCTTCATGGATGCGAAAGGAGTAAAAACAATGGGATGCATCGAACATATGCTGCTGTAGCTGCCATTTATTTTTCAACAACACAAGAAAAAAAATCTGTGTTGAATTGTTCTGTTGGCTACTTGAAAGGCAAAGGTAACAATAAGAATTGCTCATCTCGTGCTGCTATACCCATGGTACTGCAAAGCTTTTAGATGATGGTGTTATCTTACATATTACTAATGTATAAAGTCTTGGAATATTCATGCACAACTGTGTGAGTTAAGGACTAAATTAAAGAGTATCTCCTGTGAAGGCTCTTGCATCACAAGTGAAATATAATCTTTTTCTTTAACAACAATTATTACAGAGGGTCTTTTTTACTGTAACCTGTATTTAGAAGAAAGAGTTAGAGTATAAAATATTCCCCAAAACTACCTCAAGTAAAGCAGCTGTGAATCATCATTCTACTTCACATAGAAGGAAATGTTTAATAAATAATTCTGAAACTATAGACTAGATAAAGTGCAAACACACAAAGCCAAGCTTAAGGTTGCTGCAAGTATAGCTTTATTATTACTGAAGTAAATCAAACCATTGATTTACCAAGACATTACTAATATGAAATTCACATACTTTAAAGCCTGCTTAAACTTAAAAACCTTAAAAACTTAAAAACCTTAGGAAACAATGTGTGTCATATCTGCTTTGGGTTCAACTCAATAGTTCCTTCTTTTTCCTTTGCTGGCAGAGAAAGTTATTGTGTGGCATGGTCTGCTCCAGCACACCCTAATGCAGATACCACAGAAATTAAATGTAAACAATAATTGGAGTTCCTAGAAGAGAAAAGAAGACATTGAGAAACAAAAGGTCTCTCAGTCATGGGCTGATTTTCTCTGAACACATAAATTTCTCATGTAGGTGTGTAAAAACACTTTTAGTAAGAAATTAGTCAATCCAACTGGAGTCACTCAGCTCCTTATTACCAGCACCATCAATATATAAGGATACTTTATGTACCTTATAGACCTTTGCAGAGAGAATTATTTTATTTAAAAGCCAGTCATCTCAGAGCACAACATTACAACATTTATATTCAACATCAATAGAATAATTATAAGATTGCAGTGTCAAACACCCAAAAATAATAAAATCTAGAATTCAAATTTCTTGTAAAACCTTGATTCACAAAGGTGAACATACACATTTCAGTTTCAACACAGGTATTTTACGTTGAAGATTACATCCTTTTTTCTCCTTTTTCAAAGAGTTATTTAATTCACTGAAATGTTGGTACGCATTTACTTAAATATAGGTTCAGTATTTATTTTCTCCTTGTTGTTTTGGACATGCTTTGCTTAGGGTTCATTACTAAAACACTATCCAATTAACTAATATTGCATACATGCAGTATGATTTCTGTTACTGCATGCAAGAATCCATATTCATGATTAATTCTTTTGAGAACAGAAGAATCTAAAATTTAGTGTTGAATTTTAGTAAAGGAACCCATAAACTCTGACTTCCCAAGTCAAAACATCAAAGCTTTGGGGTTTTCAGGGAATGCAATAGCATATAGTAATTAACACATTTAAAAGGTTGTTTGCATTGTTTTCGATTTTAAGTGCAAATACTCAACACTTGTGCAAATGAGATTTTGGGGATCCTGTCAAGTATTTAAAAATGAGCTTGGTTTAACTTTGGGATAGGGACAGAATACAATTTCTTTTTGTAGGTTTCAGGGGACTTCACTGTTGTCTGTCTCCCTCTTGTCCCTTTCTCATTCCCCTTCTGTCTCTGCAATAACTGAAGAAGTCTCCTGCAATATGGTAGAGTCAAGATGTGCCTGCCAGACAGACCTTAACCTTACCAGGTATATAGAGATTTTACTCCTCTCAGAGCTGATTCCTTCCAAGACTCAGCAGCAGGGTCTCCATGTGCTCATGTCTGGAATCTTGAATACAATTAAAATGCTTCATTTTTAAGCTGACATTGGCATTGGATTTCAAGGGGAATTAAAAGAAAGCCAAAACAATTGGGCATTAGTACCAAAATACTGAAACTGAATAAGATTCTGTTATTTCCCATTAGTACCCACATCCATTAAAAAAGGCAGATACAGGACCTGCTATGAAGTCTGTGAATTAATTCCTGCCTGCCTCTTGCTCTGTTGTTGGCTTTTTTTCAGACAGATTACAGCCCTTCAAATTTGGTAAGATGAATTCTATTTTCAATATCATAACTTAAAGGCAATGAATGAACACAAGTCGAGCACAGGTGCTAAGTTAGCAAACTTTAAAATAATTATTTCCTTTTGGTCTGCTCATACAGGGTATTGTGGTATCTAATACATATATTATCAAGAACACTCAACACAGCTTAACTGGGTAAATATTAATAGCATTATTAAAATGGAATTACAACACACCATACATAGTTGGTAATAGTTACTAGCACTTTGTTTTATGGAATCTGTTTAAGGTCTTGAAATAATTTAGTAAGCAAGATTTCAATCTCAAGAGTTAAACACTGTTGAGTTTTTCACATGATCTACAACTGATCAAAATTTTCCTCTTCTATGTTTTTCATAAATAAATGTTGTATTAAAATAAATCCTTTTTTTTTTTAATTTAGAGGGACATTCTCTAAGCACTTGCACACCAAAAATATACAATATAAACCTCTTCAGCAGTAACTTTGTGCTGCCAGAGATAGAAAAAATATTAGCAGTTTTCACATTTTTCATTTTCTATTTTATAAATCAGTTACTTACAAAAGAAATCCAAGGGAGCAAACTTTTTTGTTGAATAGGACCCAATATTTTCCTTCCCCTACTCAGAGTACCTCATTTCCTGGTGCAATTAACCAGGATGGAATCACAAAGTAAATTTTGTACTCACAATTCATGTTAATGGCACTTATACACAGGTTGATGATGAGTCTTTGGTGCATTCCAAGTCCAGATACCAAGAATATCACTTGAATTTCAAATGTTTACACTACCAATCTCCTCTAAAGACAGTATTCTGCCTACATAAAATTTGCAAAAGCAGAAACAAAGATTAAGTTTGCAACTTATACAGGTTCTTGACTACAGGTTCTTGACTATGGGTTCTTGATCAAGGATAAAAGTAGGAAAACTTTAGAAAGCCTTAATATTTTTCAGAGCAGATCAAGTACTTGAATTTAGTTTGTGTGAAGAAACTGGCCTTACCTCTCCAGAGTCTCAATTCTGCCATTCCTAGTTGCCCTACAGATGAAATATGACAAACAACTGCTATTCATTTAGCCTTCACTCTTTCTTTCTTGCTAGGAGTCAGGAGACTAAAATGCTAACAAGGAGTGTTTCAAGGTTTCAAGCCACCTTTTGTGAATAGCTTCTGAAATCCAGCTATAATCCCTGTTTTCAGCTACATATCAGACACCAGGAACAAAGCCTCAGCCATCCCAACTCTGATTTTCTGATAGTCTTCTCTCTCACCACAAAAAAACTTGACTCTACCAAAGTCCCAAGGAAATCCATAGTGAAATTAAACATGTGAATAGGTGAAAACAACATTCCTGTCTCTTTTTTTTGTTTTGATGGGTTTCTTTGTATTCATGTTACCTTTCCAAAATATATTGCACAACCTCCCAGAATTTTGTGTTATGGTGTCACTGAACTATAACTCTTAACACTTGCTTTGGCATTAGTTCTGATGACCTTTTCAAGTTATTGCCTGAAAGAAGTCAGCAAAGGTATGTACTTTCCCATTAAAAATTCTAAAAGAAAACATACAATGATTTGGGTTGGAAGCGACCTTAAAGATCATCTCATTCCTACCCCATTCCATGGGTAGGGATACCTTCCATTAGATCAAGTTGCTCAGAGCCCTGTTATATCTGGTCTCCTGCACTTCCAGGGATGGAGCATCCACAGCTTCTCCCGGTGATCTGTTCAGTGCCTCACCACCATCATTGCAGGAAGGAATTCCCTCATAGCATCTAACCTAACCCTACTCCATTTCAGTTTAAATCTATCATGACTACATGTATTATGACTATATGCTCTTGTCAAAAGCTCTTCAGGTTTTTTGTAGAACTGGAGAGGCCACAGCGAGGTCCCCTGGAGCCTTCTGTTCTCCAGGCTGAATAGCCCCAGCAGGGTCAGCCTGTCTGCACAGAAGAGGAGCCCCAGCCCTGTCTATCTTTGTGGCCTTCCTCTTTACCTGTTCTAACAGATCCGAATGCTTCATTCTGGGGCCCACAGAGATGACTTAAACGCACCAGGTGGAGTTTCACTTGAGCAGAGCACAGAATACTAGCTAAATGCTTAGTTTGTTCTTTGACATTGAGATAATGGGCAATTGTTTTTGCATTGCTTTGAATTGTCTGTGTATTTCTAAATGTAGATATTCTAAAGAACTGGTAAAGCATTCTTTTAAAGGAAAGAAAAGTGCAGGTTTTCATCAAAACCAGAAGAAATTTGGTGCTGATTGTAATGTGAAAAGTAGCAAATCCTTTCATAAACTGACAGATCCTTGAGAGAAAACAAGGAGTAGTTGAGAAGACTGTGAGGAGGAAGGAGTCAAGTTTTCAAAGCATTTATTCTGCAAAGAAGTTTTATGTCATATTCTCAAGTGTTCTAAAACACAAATATATCACAAGCCTGAGTGAAAATGCGCAGTTAGAGCAGAATTCAGTATGCAGCCTTTTCTACATGCACATATTAAGGACATGGAATTTGCTTTTTGCATCACTACAATTTCCTGTAGTGCAGTGTAACCTCTGCCAAGATCAGTGCTGACACAAGTTTTCATGCCCATCAGGAAAGCTTTTGCAAATATATTTTGAGGGCGGCTACTACAGTCACACGCGTTCGTATTTCCAGTCCTTGAGATCATGTATAGAAAAAAAAAGGCACGCAAACACACAAAACAGAGGCTATATGAACAAAGTAGCTCCTGGTTGGACAACTATTCAGAAAAATGTTTGAGCATTAAAAACTTTATATATTTTAAAGATTATATTTTTCTTCTTAATGTTGAAGCACATTGCAGAATGCTGAAACTGGTAAGAAGTCTGTGATGGAACTTTGTAATGACATCAGTGTCATCTCTAAGCAAGATGGCCCTCAAAAAATGGCAGCATGACAATTATGGTTATCACAGACAACACTCATGCACATCAGTTTCCATTCTACAGAAAAATATTTCTTTGTAAAGGCTTTCCTGACCTGAAAATTATTTTTGTTTAACTAAGAATTGTGGTGAAGAGATCTTTCCTTTGCAGAACAGATTAGATCAATCCCATCCTAAGAAGACAAATTAAAAGGCATCATTTGCTATGTACTCCTCAGAAAACTCAAGGACAAGTAACAATTCAGTGTTTGTAACATGAGAAAACAGACACTGAGCTGAGCATAAATGATAAGGAATATGATCCTAAAAGTGACAATGAAGGTATCTGGACACTCTTCATGCAATTCACATCTATGCAAGTATACCTCTGCTGCTGACTCTCTGTAGGTCTGTAGAATCTCTCTATTTAATGAATTACCTTACAAAGAAGGTGTCACCTCTCCCATGAAGACAGGGTGAGGGATTTGGGGTCCTTCACCTGGAGGAAAGGAGAGCCCAAGGTACTGCATAGCACCTACTGGTACCTAAAAGAGGCTACAAGAAAGCTGGAGACAGACTAGCATCTTTTGGTACATAAGGGGGGGTTGCAGCTGTGGTGGAGAGGGACTTTTGACAAGGGAATACAGGGAGAGGTCAAGGGAGAGTGGTTTAAACTGAAAAAAAATGTTTAGATGAGGTATGAGGAAATTCTTCCTTGTGAGTAGCGGTGAGGCACTGGAACAGGTTGTCCAGAGAGGATGGTCCATCCCTGGAAATGTTCAAGGCCAGTTTGTATGGGCTTTTGTGCAACCTGGTCTAGTGCAGTGTGTCCCTGCTCGTAGCAGGGAGGTGGGAAGTAGATGATCTGTAAAACCCCTTCCAACCCAAGCCATTCCATGATTCTGTGCAAATGCAGGAAACAGATATTGGAATTGATGCAGTAAAAATATTTTCTTAGCTGCACCTAGCTAATCAGTGGCAGAAACAAAAGATTTTGAAGCTTCAGGTTACTGATGTGTTCAAGAACTTGTCCCTCTGGTACTTGATTCCGCATGGCAGAATTTTCTGAACTGTGTCAATTGTCAAAATCAAGCACATTCTGCAAATTTAAATTAAGAGCCCATATTTAAAATGCCTTTTTTCATATAACAATAAGATGAATCCTGATGCAACAACTTGCTCAGCTGACAAATTAATCAGGTGAGAGTCCAGCTCTGCTATGGCTGCAAATTCACTGTGGGTCAAAGCAACTGGCTTAGCCCCTGGGAGGCTGAATCCAGTTCCCTGCTTTGACCCAGGCTGCTCTGTCAACCAGGCAAGCTATAAAGGCTTGTTTTTTCTTCTTCGTGTGCAATGGAGATAAAAGCAGTCTCTTGCTTTGAAAAGGTGTTGTGAATAGAAGCTACTTAATACTATAAGGCACACAGTGCTCTAGTGCGTGCACATGCATTCATACCTGCTCTAGACTGTTCTGGCAACTAATTTGTAATGGGCTGCACTTCATATTTGCTGAGCTGCTACCTATAATTTTGAAAGAAACTTGCAGATGTAATCCAAGTGACAGAGCTTTAATGATATCAAGTTCATAAAACTATGTTAGTAAACCATTGATAACACTTTTAATTTTAGTGGGGAAACAAGAAGACAATTTGCTCTGTTTATATGTATGTGTATGTATTTTTTATATATATGAGAGAGAGGGGCTTGTAGGAGAAAGAACACTTTTATCCATATCTGTTCTACAAAGAAAACACAAAACAAAACAAATCAAAACTTTTGAGCAAATGACAAATAAAATCTTCAGAAACACAGAAGTGAGGAAGTTCATCCCAACCTTGTTATTCTCTTTACATCCAGTGACCATTTCTAGAAAAGAGTATTTTTTCTTACGACCTTTGTATGAGTTTTTTTAATTGTGTCAATGTTTTTTTAATTCATGAAGACAATGGAAAAAATAAATTATCATTCTTGCTATCACTAGCACATTTTTTTAACCAAAGGGTTCAAAAATAATTTTCTTTACTACATAGTTCTTTTACTTAAACACATACAACTGGAAATGACCTGGCAAAAAAACTCTCCAACATTAAAATTCTACAACCGCTACCACTGCATCATATAAATTATGGCCCACCAGTGTACTACACATTGAATTTCCTCTGACTGTGTCCTTTATTGTGCTTCTTACTTCTACATGAAAAACAGATTAATTAAACACATAATTTGTATGATTGCTTAATGCAGTAATGAGCTGAGTGGATTAAACAGTATAAGGGACTGTATGGGGTAATGGATAATATGTTTGTTGGTTTTCTGACAACAGCTTCTCACCAGGAACTAAACTAATGTAGTCACAAATTTCATGAGCTTGCAGCACAAAACCATAGAGAAATGAGTCCACCCAGTCTCATTCCATACTCCTATGGCTGAATTGCTCCATATCAGACTTCTTACCAACACACACATGTCAGTTTGGGAAAGATGATTCTCCGATTTTTTTATTGTAAGAGATGCATCAAGTCAATCTGAAAACAATTACAGAAGAAAAACTGTTGTACTAGCTGTTCCATGAATAGATCACTGATATTTTGGCAGACAATATTGGATTAGTCTGGGTTTTTTTAATTCAGTCCTAGTGTTGTCTTGCTATTAATTTCCCCAGTCTAATGCATATATTAAGATGATGAATAATCCTGGAACTAAGTCTCTGTACTACAGCATTAGAATATAATACGCTAATCACCTTCTTAGAACTGGGAAAAGAAAATAAAAAGGAAGAAAAAAATCTTCCTTAAATTTAGCAAAACTGATCTCTACTTGTTTGCTCCACCAGCTGCTGTTACAACCACGTTATTCAGGTGAGCAATATTAACACATTGCGACTGTGTGAGTGCATCTGATTTTACAGTTTCCCAGCCTTTGCTGATAGCTTTGTTTTGGAAAGCTGAAACTAGATCATCATTCAAGTAAACAAAAAAAAAAAAAAAAGAAAAGAAACCAAAAAACCCCTCAAAAAACCAAAAGTGGTTTAAGATCATCCTTTACCCTTGTTAACAGCCTCCTTGACTAATAAAAACATTTCCTGGGGGGTTTTCCTCCATCATTTTAACCTCTTGCTTTGCTCATTCTGTCCATTTTTCAATATCTTGCTACTTTTTAGCCTGGAAAAGAAGCAGAATTCCTTACATGAGAATTACCTGTAGAGTTCATGTTTGAAAATCTCTTCCGGTCACATTTATTTATAATGATTTTGGAAGATCTAGAAATCATTGGGGTTTTTTACTGTTATTGAACTTCATAAACTTGCTGAGGAATCTAGCAGTATTTGTGGCATTAGGCAACCACACTCCCGAGTACATTAGAAGAATTGTGGTAAAAAGACGTGGTTTGAAATGGGTTTATACATATTCAGATATGCAGAAGGAAGAAGTTAAGGATATTAACTTCCATGCTCACTTGCACACATATTTTTTTATGCACATGTACCATACGGTACCTTGACCCATCCAGAGAATTCTTTTAAGTTTTGCTGACAGATTCAGAGAAGCTATGCCCTTTTGGCTGTGCTTTACATTAAACAAAAACCAATTTCACACATTATTTGGAGCATAGAGTGCCGTCCTTATATGCAAAAGAGTCTTGGAGAACTAGGTAATATAAAATTATTTATAACTGAGATTGCATAGGATCATTCCTAAATTCCTATTAATGTCTTTTTAACATTGAAAATTGCTGTCTCTACCAATTCACATTTGGTGTTGGTAGAGGTGTAAGTTACCAGGATACAATGTAGTGACTCAAGTATTTTAAAACACAGACAAATGCCCCCACAGAATTTTTCTTTCAGGTCAACATTTGACAGGTATCTGAAGAGAGCATACAATGTTGCTCATTCCCTTTAAACAGACCATTTACTAAAATACATCCCTATACACTCCTATTCCATGGAATAGGAAAATATTCCATCATAAGAATTATATACACTGTGGCTCGATTTGAGGCAGACCTTTGCTTATCAGCTGCATATCATCTGATTTTGTAATTAACAAGTATTTCTCACTAAAATTCACAAAGACTTTCTTAAGAATGATCAACAGAATAATCTTTTAAAGACCAAATAAAATTTAAAAAAATAAAAAAGAAAACAGAGGATGCATTTTAAAATAGGATAAGCAGAGGATTTCACACTTAAATGTGACACAAATAGAGATGGAAGAAAAAACTTCATTAGACAAATTCTTGTGGAAAAGAATCTAAAAAGTTATGCTACATCAAAAATGTCATAGCAATTGAAAAATATTCAATATAATTAAAAAAGCCCTGTAATCAATGTAGTTCACATAAACTGGAATGGAAATGTAATGTAATGCATATAATGGAAATAACACATTTTTATAATGTCATCAGCTATTGGGACACATATTCTGAAAACTTTAACTCCAATATCAAGTTTTGGTCATAGAATCACTGGAGAATCTCCTGAGGAGAGAAAGTATACAAGTCTGGAAGATGGAAGCTTTGGGAAGATTTAAAAACAGACTTGATCAGAGAACCAGATGAAGAAAATGCAGGATTATAACATCTAAGTACATATAAGTAGGTGTGTAAATTAAAGGGGAATAGCAATCTACTTCCCACATTGAAGGAACAGGAATTATCTAGTAATTTCTAGATGAGTCCAGTTTGTGCACATAGGTGATTTACCAGTAACACAAGAATCTCTGCATCAAGCTCCTTTGCATAACTTTGACTTTTTCCTGAGGCCAGCTTTCTGAAAAGAGCCAGTATTAGAATCTGGACATTGTAATGTCATAGTAAGAAAACCAAACATATTATGCAATCATCACACTCTTACTATATAGAGATAACGCCATAGGTTGCCATGGGTTCAACAACAAAAATTATTTTTTCTTCCCAAAATGCAATTTCCCCAAACAATATTTGAGTTCAAAAAGAAAAAAAAAAAGAAAAGAAATTATAAGGGGTATATTTTCTCATTTGACAGAATTTAAAGACGCTGCATTCACTGTTTGGCCTTTTTTAAAGTGCAGCAGTTCATTTGCATAATAATTACAAGGTTTAACAATAGCATTATTGGCCAAAAGACATACATTCCAGTTAAACTAATGATAAAATTGCATTCCACATTTTAATACAATTTAAAAATGAAAGCTCTTCAATTCTAAAATGTCATACAGATCCCCAAAGCTCAGCAATATTTGTGTTTTAGGAAGGTAAAACCTCTTCCCAGTCCACTGTGAAAGCTCTGCTCTTTAGTGGCTTTCAAAACCCTGTTCATAAATACTGATAAGGCACTGTTGCACCATAGGGTACAGCATTACCAGCAGAGCTCCCTACCCAGGGCAAAAATGGAAATGTTAGTATAGTAAATCAGGCCAAATGTCCTGGTAATTCTATACATGAAAGATCATCTTTAACAAACAGATGTTAACTTGGGACTCAGCTAATTTTATTTCAAGTATGCAAGCTTCAAATGCCACAGACTGATTTAAGGTGGAAACCCATGAGCAAGGAGTGCATAATGTGATTGCATTTAAATGGAAAAAAGCTTAGAGGCACAGACTGTTTGGAGTCCAGCTGGCTGATAGAACTGCAAAGGTACTGGATCTAAGAGACAATTTATTCTGCTAAATAATGGGTCACATGTTGCCTTCCACCTTCCTGAAATTGCCACAGAATAACCACTTTTACAGCTTGCTATGAAAGGCTTCTGTACACCTGCAGAGTTCTTTGGCTGCTCTTTGGACTAGTGATTCATAATACCTGGTTAAGCAAAAAATGCATTAAATGCATGAGGACTTCTTTTTCAACTGTAGAATCATTACAGAAGTAGTATAGTAATTAGGGACATAATTAGCCAATGGCTTTATTCTTCATATAATCATTAAATGCACAATTAACTGTTATCTCCATTTTGTTCCTAATTGCAGTATTTCATTAAAAAAAACCAACAAAATCTCCCCTAAACAACGCAAATCCATATATCACCCATGATATTTGGGAGCAGTTGCACTAACAGAGCAATTTCCCTGCCTCCATGACAGCTCTGCCTCAGGCAAACATTTCACCTTCTCTCTGTTCCTTTAAGTAGGAAGAATTCTTGAATATTTGGATATGCTGGAGCCTATAGTGTCCTCAGAGCTCACTAGGGGGAGGATAACATTACTTTGCAGCAGGTGGCTTTATACCCAGAGATGTGCAGGTGGCAATTAATAACCACACTTCTTTCCTTTCTGATAAGTTTATTTCAAACAATGTCACTTCCACTGCTGGTTAAACAAGAGTTCCAATATTGTTTCCAAAAATATCATTGAAACCCGCAGGAAACACAACATGGGCATGGAAAATTTATTATTATTTCACTTGCAGATTCATACCACGTGGTGTTATTTACCCTCCATGAGTTCAGGAAGATACCTTATAATAGCAGTGGGAAAACAGTGTAAGTCTTCAGTGTGGTTGAGTGCACTTTTCCATTCTTGACTTCATAAAAGTTGTCTACCTTATTTGTAAGCATTGTGTCTCATGCAGGAGGATTGGGAAAACAATCTAGTTTTGATTTACCTGAAAAAAATCTCTCCTTTAGCAAAACCCATCTCTGATTTAAGGGGAGAAGTTAGTTGGCCTATATTTCATCATGTTCAAGTTCCCAGGCTCTACTTTAGGTTTTACACAATTTCTTGGCAGAAATCAACACTTTGCTACATTAGAGACTGTGGTAAAGAAAAAAAACCCCTTCTTTTTCTAGTGAAAATTGAAATCCATGTGTGATCCCAAATGAGACTCTCTGGATCATGGACTACTGCAAATCTGCTTCATACATGAAGCCACTTTAGCAATAACAGAGCTATGGATGAGAATGTTGGTTGCCAGACCTGTGACCAACATGCCTGACACTGAAAACAGCACAAAAAGAAAAATGTTGTGCCAAACATTTGTTCTTACCTTAGCAAAGAAATTGCTTTGGCAACCTATGGTGTTTTCAATGCTTGCAAGTGTCTCATTATAACTCTCCAGAGAAATGGAGCAGAAAAACAGCCTTCAAGAATCAAGAAATCAAACTGATGCAGCAAAAGCTCACTAAACATTACCAACTATGACAGATCGTTCAATCTCTTCTAGAATTCCATAGTGGTGTTGAGAAAATCAAATACATTGCATTTAACTACTCTGGGCTTTTAGGATTTCCAGTACAGAATGCAGGAATTTCTGCAGACTGGTAAATGGAGAATGTCTTCTATGGAAAATGATTTTTTCTCCTGTGCATTCTCTACATTCCTGACATCATGAGTCTCGGATTATCAGAATAAACTTTGTTCCTTTTCTGAATGACACAAAAGCTAAAAGGACTTTTTTGCTCTAAAGATAAGCTTTTTTCTGTGTGTGAGCATGAAAAATTCCATGCTATCGTAACAGAACCAGTCATATAGCTCTTTGACTGGAAAAAGACAACAGCAATTGGACAGATTATCTCAATTCAATTATGTTATTTTTATTTATGGTTCAAAATAGGCTGTGATGATGCAGAAAGAAAAAATTCTCCTTCTTGCTTACAGATCTTCTCTCTAGTCTTCCTATCACAGTGTACAACCCCAACACTTCAGTTTATACCAGCTCTATTTTCAAGAATTTTCTCCTCTCCTGCTATGTATAATATACATACTGTATAAATCGTATAAATCAGGAAAGAAGGAGGGGAGAAGGTAGAGAAAAATAGTTACTTTCAGAAAAGAACTTAAAATGCTTTGACTCAGTTCTCAGTGGGTTGCTTAAATTATTTGGCTTAGCACTGGAGTCAGCACCTTGCTGGTTTTGCACCTATTTGGGAAATCTCAGCTTAAAGATGAGGTTATTGAAACCATATTGCAATGTTACAGAATAGACAAATACCACTGCAAAACAACAGAGCACAGAAGTTACTTTATATAACTATTATGCATTGACTGGCCCTTCACGAGTTTATAATGACATTTAATTCCTGTCTTCTTTCTGCCTGTGATGGAGCATAGATTAATTAGTGACTTAGGCACCACCCAGAGCTGCATCTTTATTTCTCCAGTGTCAACACTAGATAAGTGAGGTGAAAATTGCTTTCAAGATTGCATTCATGTTCCCTGATGGTGTTTATAAGAAATGCACAATCATATGTATGAAAGGGAGTCACATTTCACTGCAAAAAAAGTATTTTGACAGAACTTAATCATGCCAATGTAGCAGTCTAGGGAGGCTATGAAAGTCAGTCAAGCCTTTTAGAACATAGACTTAGAATAAGACTTTACAACACTTAGGAAACAAAAATAAATCATTATTTTTCATAATACTGAAATACAGCCTACCTCATTTTAGCACAAGGTTATTTTGCTTAATGCTCTTTGCATTGTAACATAATGATCTACAAAATTCGTTTTAATATAATTCTACCCAGACTTCACAATAAAGGACTAATTCCTAGATGCTTGATACCCCTGCAAATTTCACAGGGCAGACAGCAACAACCTTGGCATTGCTTTTACTGGCATTTGGGTAAATTAATTGTGTAATGAGTCCTTGGTTGTCCTTAACCAAAACTTTGTTGGACAGGTTCATTTACAATGCTCAAACAGAATGACCTTCCAATCTGGCTTAGAGGCCCCTAGTTTGCTATAAATGTGACCTGACATTTCCTTATGGGCGAAAAATTAGATTGTAGCAAAGAATACAATAACATAATTCTATTTCAGGGTCTAAGTGAAAGTGGTGGTCGAACAGATTAAGATGTAAAATTCCTTTGTAAAATTTAATTATTTATAATATGATGCATACTCCTTGTTTTATCTGTCATGTAATACAATTATTTCATACAGTATAGCAGCTGCATTCATTGGTGCTGCTGACAAAACAAAAATAGCATCATTGCCAAGAAGGGGGTCAAGAACTTTGGAGGGCAGTTATTCTGACTTCTAAAGTTTCATCTTTAAGATAAAAACACTTGCACATTCTGCTGGTTTTTATAATGTTGTTTGGCGATTAGGAAGTTTTTTCCTCTATAACACTAATCAAAACCACCCAGTTTTTACAAGTCTTTTAACAGAACTGATACATTAAATTACTACATGTTATTATGCTCTCCTCAGATTGTCAGCTGCCTTACCTCAGTTTCTAATAACTTGCAATTTTTTTGCTCACTGCCAGCTGGAGGTCACAAAGAGATTAGCTGCAATTGTTTAAAAGTCTAAACATTTCACAAGTAACTCTCATTCCATAGTTAAAATACCTAAAGATCATCAACTAAGTTAATGAATCTGCAGGATCAAAATCAGAAGTTGTTGCACAAACGTATTTAAAATTCTTTGATTTTTTTTTCTAGTGTAACTGTTAGGATTCTTTTCATATTAGAACTTTTAGGTAATTTCTTCAACTACTCAATTCTCCTGGAAAGTTCTACTTGTCAGACCACATACCTGAAATGTATGGTGAGATTACAGCAATTAATTCACCAAAGTTTATTTATAATGGAAATTTTCAATTCCAACCTTCAATTATATAGTGCTATTTTAGTGTTCAAGTTTCTTTTTGTAACGTTTGAGCTTTTGCAGAGCTTCTTTACAAGAAAGCAGAAGAAAAAAAAAAAGAAGTTAATCAAGGTGAAATAAATTATATGGATTTCCAGGAACTCACATTTTATACCACCAATTCAGTATGAAAACAGAGAAAAGTCTGACAACTGTATTCTGCTAAATGTCTGTGTAGGTCTTTCAGTGAAGTAATGTACGAACAAAAACAACAAAGAAAAAGAAACATAAGTCCTGTAAATGTTATGAAATAAGGCACTAAAACAGGCCATCTTTTATCAGCCCAGCAGTGCTTAGCAATTTAGGCACTACTTACACAGCATTTCTGCAATTCCAACAATAAACTCCTCTAAGACAATGAAGTTTCTCTCTTCTACTCCCTGGAATATTTTGAATTTAAAATTACTTATTTCATGGAGCACCTCCATGTTGTAATTCTGGCCCAGATATCAGTTTTCTTTACACTGTTTTAATTAAATGGGCAAATAGTTTTAAACTCTGAAAAAAAAAAGAATTCTGACCAATGTTTGTTTAATCTCAGCTAGCTACATAAATTTCTGAGTTCTAATCTAAAATGTTGCTTTTGTATTTGGTTAACACTTCTGCCAAGACCTTGTGTTCTAATCTAAAATGTTACATCTGTATTTGATCAACACTTCTGCCAAGGCCTTGTAGTAACTCTGTAAATATTATCTATCTTTGTGCAATGAATTTTCAGAAAAAAAAAATTTCTAGTTTCATGCCTTTCTAACTTGCTGCCAAATTGTATTTTTCCATCAGTCTTTGGATCTGCCCAATTAATAATTTTCTTAAGATTGCACTTAATAAATTGTCCAGGATAGCAGATTTTCTAAGTAGGGGTTCAGTTTTCAAATCCATTAAAAGATAGTCCTGTCTGTGTCATTATGACACAAAACTTCTCTTAATTCCCCCTTCATACTGTTGTGGCATGGGACTGAATCTTCCTGTGTGGCACCAAACACTGAGTTGCAAAAGGTCTGCATTTTATAGGAGTTGCTCAGCAGAGACTCCCAAGGCCAGATGTGAAGTCAACTGTTACAAGCAGAACACCAAAGGACCATTTGAAAAATGGGAAATTATATTATTTATCACCATGACTCAGAATCTGAGACATTTGAGATTAGGTCCTGAGTCTATCTAGACAAGTTAATACTGTTGTAGGTTAGTAGCTCACCTGTGTACATAAAACATGTTTGTGAGGTCACAGAGCACTAAACATTTTTTTCTTCTATTATTCTAGCTGTAAAACACTGCCTGTAACATCCCTTCAGTGTCACACTGCTCAGAAAGGTGAAGGCAACACCAAATCATACAGATCCTTCACTTCTTGCTCCACAACACCCCACCCCCCCAAAAACCACCCCCCTACACACACATAGAAGTAATGCTGAACTGCCTAGGAGCAGAGGGACATTGTTATGTCATGGTCAATAAGCTCTGCATCTGAACCAAGGTATTTCACAAAGCTGACTGCTACCTTGACTTCAGACTTCAAGTTCCTTCTGTCTGATACCAGACTGCATTTTTTGCCCAACACAGCCTGATCTGAACATAGCATAAGTATAATTTTGGGAAGAGCTTTGGGAATATTATTAAGTACATAAAGACCATTCAGTTGCTTAGATAAGTTTTTGTAAGTAAATCTGCATCACTTGTCCCTAAAATAACAGCATTTAGCCATCTGTGCGACTTGAAGGTTTCTTAGCAACTTCATCATACCCCAAAGGAGGCAATTTTTCTTTTCCAAGGAAAATCAGGTCAAACACATAAAAATCAATAAGAAAACAAAGGAATAACACATTCTCAGTGCCTCTAGAACTTAAACAAGCAAACCCCCCAAACCCCCTAAACAGACAAAAACAATACAGGAACTACTTCTATCATAACTGTGTTATATTCCAGTATGTGTTTCCCACAAAGATTTAGCCAAGTTAGAAAAGAAAGGGAAAAAGATCTTTGACCTTCATTTCAATATCTGCAAATCAATAGGATATCTCAGTCAGTTATAACACATCTAAATTACATTTTTATGGAGAACTTGAATTAATTGAAAGCAACTTAATTAAAACCAGGCTTTTTTAATAGTGAACAGAAATGCAGTAAGTGCATGTCCTGGAGCAAATTATCACATTGCCCTATCTCCATTTCAGCTGCGTACTCAAAGACAGAACATTATTAAGGCACTAGTATATTTAAGGAGTGCTGGCAGAATATGAAGTTCCTGGATTAGAGTTGTTTTTCTTTATTCTCCTTTTCATCCAATTAGCAGGAGAGGTTTTACAATTATACCTGTCATCTGCTTCATGCATACTTGTATTTTGTTTCTTTCTAACACTAGATAACCTACATTGGTTGGGGTAATTACTACTGAAACGAGAAAAAATATTCTGTCAAAGCAAGTTCATCCTCAGCAGATGTTTATTCAGTTTTTGGAAACACATACACAATTCCTTATTTTTGCGGTTTAGCATATCTTGATTTTTACTTAAAAAGAAAATCCACCAGATACAGAGGTGATTCTCTATGGGGAATGCTAACAGCTTCCTCCAAATCCAACTGAACCAATCAGCTAGTGAGTTTTTGAAAGCCAGCAGATGTTGAAATAGCTTTGATCCAATGAGAATCTTGAACAGAGAGAGATGAGAAACTTTGTCCCAGGGATGGAAGAAGAAAACCTCTGCTCCCAGGGATAAAAGAAGAGAAATTTTGTTTCTATGCTAGAACAGCTCATCCTTAAAATTGCACCCCAATAGGCTGAAATGACCCATGGTGGTAGTTGTGGGAAGACTACCACACCTTGTGAGGGACTTCGTGATGGCAGATTTCCCAGCTCCTGCTAGTCATTAAAATTAAAACCATGAGGGAACTGTTTCTTGTAGAAAGGTCTCCATGGCATGGATAGACTCCTCATTGTCAGTGGGAAAAGAAAGAGGAGCTGGGGGGAGATGGTTGCTCCTGTTGGAAAGACAACTGAACTTCAGAATCAAACCATGGAGCACTGCACTTTTAAAAATTAAATTCAGCATTGGGTTTAGCTCATTTTGTAAAGAAAAGCCCAGCCTCATGTACACATTTTTGTTGTGACTTAATTGTTGTTATGCTACTGCTGCTCTAAGAGACAAAAATTTACAGAAGTAACCCAGGGCAAAAATCACTGTTGCCACTCTTCCAGTACCAGAAGGGGACAAGTGACACTCAAAATTCTCAAGGAGCCCAAATGTCATTGTCAGAGTCATGATGTCAAAGTTATGCTAACTTTGATAACTGGAAGGGCAGTAATCACCCCTTTACATTAAAAGTTGCATAGAAACAATCACTGCAGAGCATGGGACACTTTTCAACAAAACAGTTCAAGCTGAGCAAACACAGTTGTTTTTTCACAGCCCCAATAAAAAGAGAATGAGGACATTGTGGCATTTCCATGTATAAATTTTTCTCATATGCAGGTGGAAGTATTTGCAATGTGACTGTGCTCTCTGATACTGGCTGGAGTTCTGCTGCAAGGTTTCAGTTCTTTAGGAAACCTTTGGGGCAATTGAACACAGTGTCTGTAGATTTTTTTGCTTAACCTTTCATTTTTAAAAACCTTCTTAAAACCTTGGTGTTGAAACTATTAAATGAAACTATCTAATCTCCCAAAATACCCCACTTCAAAGATGTAAGGTATTAAACTTCAAAGGTATTAAACTTCTGTAATCAATCTAAATAATGACATTGCACACGATTTTCTATTCTGATTGAAATTAGCACAAAATTTAAAAAATTGGTTTAGTAATAAATCTGTGGGCCAGCTCCATATTTTAGTGTAGGCTGTCATTTGTAAGGGCTAAATAATCACTAGCACAGTGACAGAATAATAATGAAATTAGATTACCTTCTTGCATTATAGCAGAAAAAGCCATAGCATTATTTTTCTTCATCTCTTTACCTTAGCAAAGGTTCAATTTCAACTCATTTTCATGGTTTTATTTTTACTTTAGGTCAACAGGCTCATGGATTTAAAACAAAGCCAGAACAGTTAATTAACATTTGCTGATTGAATAAAAAGTCACTAAAAAAAATCCTTGGTGAATAACCAATACAGTTCTGGAGATTTGGTGCTTTAAAGACTCATATTGTACAAATAATAATTATTGCTAGAAATGTGAAATTATAATTTAATAAGTAAAGTGCCTAGCTTAACATTTTTAGTTCTTTTGATTCAAAGAATTTTGTAAAGGGGAAGTTTTACAATGAGCAGAGTCTGTCCTACTAATGCATCTTGGTGTTATGCAAAGAGCATGTAGTTTAGATTACTACTTACTAAAGGTAGTTGAATTCTAATGACAAGAGATAGAATAAATACTGACAGGTCTTTTTATAAGGTAATAACTATAAAAACCTGAATAAAAAAAATTATATATGCCAATAAGGATAGAAAAAAGAAAAAAAAAAAGGAAGGTTTTGCATTTGCTGCCCCAAATAAGTGCATACAATTTTAGAAATGGTATTAGGAAAGGAAAATTCAAGAGTTCAAGGGACTGTAGTTATTTTATATAAACTAGTGTGTACGTACCAGAAATCTACAAAATTCATAGGTTTCAGTCACCTCCTTTCAAAACTCTTTCAAAATATTGACAAAAATTACCACTAAATATTTTTAAATGCTACAAAATGTAATAAATATTTATAAAATATTAAAAATAGACCAAATTTTAGTCCATTGAAAAGTAATTTAATCCTTAACCTAACACTGACAGAAAATTCTTTTTATCATATTTTGTGTCAGGAAGATATTTTGTCTAATCTCAGGCATTCATTCTTCAGTTCTGATTTGGTGCCAAGGTTAGGTGCAAATGCTAAGGATAAAAGTTTATTTTACCTCCTTAGGCTAAAAGTCCTCCGAGTCTCCATGCCAAAAGGTACATCTGTATTTATAGTTTTACTAGCTTCTTTTCTTTTCACTTCAGCAATTCCATGGAAAGTTACTGCTGCAGTGACAAACTGCCACCTGTTGCGAGTGTCGGCATGGTTCTGATCTGCTGGCCTGGGTTAAAGTCTCAGATTCAGTCTCTCTTCAGAAATTAACACCAAGCCCCTGAATTGTTGCTCAGAGGTAGCACAAGTAGCCTAATGTTGTTTAACTCAGGCTCCTGATGGGAAGAGCTGAACTAAAACTTCATTGCAAAACAGAGGAAGAATACCCTGTAAGTATCCTTGTGACACCCTAAATACTTGGCAGACCCTTCTTCTGACACAGAACACCCTTTTCAAAAGCAAACTGTCTTTACATGACTGAAACTACACTCATGTGACTGCATGGCAGTGGAAAGCATTGCAAGGAAGGAAAGAAGGGTGAGAAGTCAAACTGAACTGCTTTTGCAATAGATTGTCAAAGGTAAACTGACGAGTTGAAAAAGTCAGAGTAACAGGCACAGTGAAGGCATTTTAAAAAATCCTGCCTTATCCTCCCCTCATTTTTTTTTAATCTGCTATGTGGCAATAGTAAGAGGAAAAGAGTTTTCTTCTTTTAAATTGAGAAATGTACATAATAAGGAGAAGCAATATTAAGGGAAGAAAATAGTGTGTTTTACCTGATGCTCTGCCTGAGTGTGAGGAAAAAACCTGCTTGTAGACAAAACCTTTCCCAAAACTGGGTACTGTTAAAATAGGAAACAGAGACTGTAGTTACATAGGCTCTCATGTGAATTTGGCCTGGAGAACTGTACACCCACCTCCCCTGGAAGCCTGCATTCACTTCCAGATGCTTCCCCAGCCCTGATACATCTCTTCTCTTGAGTAGCCTTTTGCTCCTGCCCACTGCCCTGCCTTTCTGTTTGACAGATTTCTCTGGCTGTCTTGCATGATACAAAACAGCAGCAGCACTTAAGTAATTTTCATCCCGTTCTGGTATTTTGGATCATCAAGACAAGTCTCTGTGGACACACTGTTTAGAACAAGTGCTTCAGCAACATATTTACAAGATGCTTAGATTTTTTTTTTCAGCTAAAACTGTTTCTTCTGCTCTTTTTCCTGCCTCAAAGGAACTATCAGTCAGACAAGGGTTCATATTTTGCATACAAATTATTAACAAGATGCAGTGGCATTAGGCAGACCATTTGCCAAGTAATTAAATAACCTACCTCAGAAAATATGGGGGAAAATAAAGTGAGAATTTCCAGATGGTACAAATCTTTACTTCAGTCATTAAAATTAAAAGGCAAATTAGGAATATGTGTGCAAGCGAATTTAGTATATTAATTTTAATTACTAGTCAGATGTAATTTAGCCAGGATACTCTGAAAATCTCGTCTTGTGTTTCTTCCTCAACCAATAGTAGTGTCATTAGCACTAAAACCTCCTTCTCAAAAGCTGTGTTCTGTATAAGTCTCCTCTAGACAGTCATCAGACAGTCTGACTGAACAGCACAAAGTTGGGAGCAAATTTTCTTTCTTTCTGAAATCCAAGCCACTTCAACAGCTTTCAAATCAGCAACTTTGTTAGTCTAAGACATCAAAATCATTAGCCACCTAGGAAATCTAGATAAATGAAATAAATAATTAGGGATTACTTTAGTATTGTTTGCTGTTGTTGTCTTTACCTCTGACTATGCTGTGAAACTGAGACACCAGTTTGTTGCCTTTACAAAAAGACTGCAACAGACCCCTGCAGGGTGTATTTTCCCATGTGCTTAGCTGTACTTGTACCCTAATGGTCCTCAAATATTAAGAAACTGCATTAAGTCTCTGTGTGATTTGTGAACATATGTTCAGAGGGATTTAACTTCCATATAGGCTCTTAAATAAATGGGCCAGACTTTCAAAAGTATTGAAGCATTTTCCTTCTTTGTGTGCCCATAGGCACTGCTGTGCTGGAAGTGCCTTGATAAAACAGCTGACTGATTCCTGCTAGGTAGCAACAGGAATGCCTGGGACCTGCATCCAGGGCAATCTCACTGGTTACCCTGTGATTCTTGGCACATCCCATTTATCAGGGTACAGCTGAAAGTGTGCATGAAGCAGCTTATTCTAAAGCAGCACAGCCGCATGGAAATAGCCTCTACACTGTGCCCAGGAGCTGTCCTCTGGCCCCTGCAAAGCAAACTCATGGGGATGAAGGTTTTCCAGGAAAAAGGAACTGTGTGTGCTATCTGGGTAAGCAGATAATGCAGGCAGGATGTCCTCAGGCTGAGTCTGAGACCCTTGAAGGCAACATGACCAAGAACATTTCCAGGTGTCTTGAGAGCACCGAGCTTCCTGCAGATCCTGAAGAGGCAAATGTAAACACAGACAACTCGTTTATGATACTGAGTGACTTGCCTTTTCCCTGCTGAAAAAAGGCCATCCCCTGATTTCCATAAAATATTCTGTATGTTTCATTTTCTAATCTCTAAGTCTCTCATCACTGTAGCCCCTGACAGTAGGCATCAGCATGTTTAGCAATAGTCATGGAAAGCTTATTAGTTCTTCATTTATTAGTGTTTAAAACTGCGTGGCGAGAGAAACACATCTTCTAAGTCCCCTGTTCCACTCCTTGCATCTGCAGGAAAAGTATTTATTGTGAAATTCCACTCAAAAGGCACACCTAGCTTAGTGACAGGGACCTTTAAGTGGATTTTCTGTGCTCACAGACCTGAAAACCTAACTACCCTGTCAGTATTCATACTAGGGATAACTTTTTAAAGTCTTGGTTATGGAGATTTTACTTTGCCTTGGGTTTGTTTAAGTCAATAACACCAGAATGTCTAGAGCATTCATTTTTACAAAGTACTGCTTGTTTCTGTTATGCATTGAGAAGCAGCATATACACTAGATATGACTACTGAGCCAGAACCTAGAAATCTAAGTATTATCCTAGCTTTGCCATAATTTACTATGTGATTCTTGAGCTGTCTCTTCATCTCCCAAAACTTCTGTTTCCTTCCTCGTTATTGCTGTAATTATTTAGAGCACAGTATCTCACATGGCAAACACTCTGTCGTGCAGAAAGAGATATGACCTGAAGTACAACATCTAAATACAAATTGTTTAAACCCTACAGATGTTGATGTAAACAAGAAAGATTCACTTTTTTTTTTTACCAAAAACCAGTGTAGCTTTCCTTTTATTCCAGTAATGTTAATTATTGCTGAATGTAGTCAAGAGTACAAGGAGAAATGCTTTTTATTTGCATATCATGCAAATCAGCTCTTTTGTTTGAAGCCATCTGTTTTTATATTCCAGATGTGATTCCCCACAGCAGGTCAGAGATAACTCTCCTTCATCCCGCAAACAAAAAAGCAGATTACAAGTGTTTTAGTTTGCTATGGGATGTTTTTTGCACACTGCTTATACTGCAAACTGTTCTAGAAGATCCTTCCTTGGGCAATTTGCTCACAACATATGCTTGTTAATGGAAACTTGACTTATATTAAAAAAAAAAAAATGTTCCAATCTAAAAATAAAACCATGTACTTTCACCCTGCAGGCAAAATTATTCTATTCTTGACTTCCAAAACAGCAATGGCATCTGGAAAATCCCTTTGAGAGCATTGCACTAGTCTAACTTCAAAAGGGAGGAACTGAGGTGTAGCATAGACCCTCAACAGCTGTCTTCTCTGCTCACAGCAGCTGAGACATCAGTACCAACTGGAAGATAAATCAGCTTGCACTGACCTGCCCTTTGGACAGCTCAGCTGTACCTGCAGTACTATCCAGGCACTGCCACGTAGATATAACCTTGTCTATATAATATCTCCACTGAATGTTGCACTGATGCTTTAAATATAATTTTCTGCAAATTAAAGAAGTGATTCAGAAATAATAATAATAATGTCTATTATAGAAAACTGACCTGCTTTACTGACATGTTAAGAAAGGGATAATTGTCTTACTGTAGACAATTTATACCATTACAAAGGTGTCTGTACAGGAAGGATAATAACCTACAAAAATATAAATTAGCTTTAAATGCCTATAAATTCCCTTGTTTCCCAAGCTGTGGCAACTTTTTTGTTTTCAAGAATGAATTCCTATTGGCTTAAAACTGTAATAAAAACCCCAGATTTTCTGATTCTAACTTACTTGGAAAAAAACTTACAACGCCCCCCCCCCGCCCCAAACATACTAAACCCCACCAGAACCCCCAAAAATAAAAGGAGAAAGACAAATCTGCATTATTTCCTAACATTTTAAATGAAGAATCACTGTCAGGATTTGCATTAGTTCTACTCATACTACTTTTTTTACAAGGATAACCATAGACTATTATAAAATTTCTCCCATATACAACTGTTTATCTTCTGGGCTAAGAAATCAATTTTCTTTTACCCTACTAGCTAGTATCACTATTCCCAGCTTTCTTAGAAGAATAAGATTAAAAAACAAAAAGACAGCTAAGTCTCTTTCACTCTTCCCAAGTATTTCTCCGGGAAACATCACAAAAGACGATATTATATGCAAGTTTATTTGTTCTCTCTGTATTATCAGCCAATGGGTAGGCCCAGGTTTGAATAATTTCAAGCAAAAAGGCTGAAATTCAAGAACGTATAACCTAAGCACCAAGTACTTGTTTTATGCTCTTTGACCCTAGTGCCCAGATAAGTGCTGCAAGCTCACATACACAGGCATTTGAGTAAATCTCAGACCAGATTAAATCTAGCAAGTGAATTTGACAGCTGAAGAAGGATACTGATAGTGATTCTGCTTGCTGCTGTAGTTTAGCCCTTCTTCAGAAGCCTGCCCAGGCTCTGCTCTGTCCCATGCCCTTCGTGACTGTCATGACCAAGGGCTGCTGCAGAGCACCGAATCAGCACAGGGTGAAACTCACCTTGCCAGCTGCACAAAGGCTACACAACAGCCTAAAGAAGCTGTGGGAACAAATACAGTCTCCAGCAGTCCTCACACAGTTTTTATTGCCCTAAGGCCCTGGCCCTTGCTGTCTGAGACCAAAAGCTGCGAGCTGGCGGTGGCACCTGCTCCTGGCGGGGCTGGCCCGTGTTGCTCAGCCTGTCCCCCACAGCTCTGTAGCACACTTCATTCCAGGATGGATAAACTGCCCTGCTGGTCAGAATGCCAGCTGGTGCTGACCCCTGCACCCCTTCACCCCCAGTGCAGCTGCTGCACACCTGAGATATTTGTGAACAGCGTTGTGAAACGCAGCCCCTGCCTTGCACCAGCTCTCCTCCTTTGCTCTTCTGTTCATATTGGCCTTGCCTAAAGCTTTGCTACAGTGCTAGTATTTGCATAATATGCTGCTTCTCCTGCTGATTTGTGATTCAAATGCAGGTTGCCACACTCCATCTCAAGCAAGGCAGTGACTGAGTCATTGGCCCCAAACCACTGATCTATCCTTCACCAAGGCATTTGTGTCATTAGTCCGACACAAGGTTTCAAAATGTAAAAACATCTACAGCCTTGTGACTTAGATGTTCTGCCATTTAAAAACAAAGATCAGAAATATCAAAGCCTTGAGCTTGCAGAAAGACCACACTGTTCCACCTTTATTCAGGATGATATTGACATTTCTGGAATGCCTCAAGCTGTTACCAGTCTACAGATTTATAAACCAAATCAGGATTAAAAAGTCCTGTGTTTATGCAGAGCTGTTCATTTAACACTGCCACAGAAAACAAATGTCAGATCTTTAGGCAGGTAAAAACTATATTTTCTTCAGCTTCTGAAAAAAAATCTTCAGCATGTCTGAAGATTTAATCTTCCTTTCTCTCCTAAACTCCTGTCTTTCAATTTATGGTATTGAACAATGCAATCTTAGAGATTCATATTTTTTTATTATACAATTATTTTATTCCCTTCTTACACCTTCATTTTTAGAGTGTGAAGAGTATCCACCTGACAGAGAACACAGATATGAATTCTGTATCTCTACCTAATCCATCTTTATAGGGGTAAATTACATCTCTCAATACATGATAGAAGTGTGATCTTGTTGCTTCATTCCCAGAAAAGTTTCCTTCGGTTTCTCTAGAAGCAGTTTTGCCAGAGCAGACACTGGATTAAAGGCAGAGAAAAATATCTGCTCCATGTAAATTAGTTGTAGATCTGTCAGTGCCACTAGAACTGGTGACCCAGGCAGTGATTCCAGATGATGTGTTTCCCTTGAAATCCTGGAACATTTAATGTTTTCATTAGAAACTTTCTAAAGAAAGTATATTATCTAATTCTGAGTTAATATAGAAAAGCACACAAAATATAAGTCATTCATCAAAATCTAATATGTGGATAAAAAATAAATCCTTCCCTTCTGAGTCTTATTTCTGAAGGTTCTGAATACTAGTGATGACACACAGGTATTATATCACACAGACAAATCAGAAGTTTTAGTTTAGTTAAAACAGTTTAGTTTTAAAAAAATCCATTAATTCATAAAGTGTTACTTCCCTTATATTGGGCAGATGTAAAATATTACAGTCATTACAGTCTACCTACACTGCAGAAATAGACAAAGAAACACACAGAAAAGGAGGACATGGTAAGGAGCAAAAGCTATATTCATCATCACATAGGAAAATTACTTGATATAACAAGAGGGTTAACTCTTAAAATAAATGGATGTTCAAAAAAAATATAACACTGTGCCATTCACAGGTTAAAAGGCACAAATCAGGTGTAGTACCCAAAGTCTTTGGTGCTTTTTGACTAAAGTGTTTTGAGGAGGGTCAGTGGAGGAGCATAAGAAGGTTTGCATATTGATCTGAAGTGCTTAGGGAATTATGGAAGCAAACAAACTCCACAACTTTGTGAAAGTTGTAAAGCTGTTTATTACAGCCCTGGACGCATGTGGAGATTGCTCTCCTTAAAAGACATACGTAGCTCTGGGAACTCCAGATCCTTTTTTATCCCCTCTCAAGTACATATGCAAGCCATTTCACAATAGAGTAATTCATATTCATTTCCACCAATTCCACGTGACATTTGCCACTAATTCTTCTTTATCAGAAAGAATTCCTGGGCCAGGGTGACCTGCTCTCACAGCAGTTTCTCTCTCTCTCTGTCTCCCTCCCTTATCTCTGTCCTTCAGCTGAAGCAATTTCTCCGAGCACAGGCTTTTTATAAGAACAGGCAGTCAGACTAAACAGCTATGTTTTCAAACTACAGACTTAACTCAAAGACGTACATTTCACCTAAACCAAAATGGATTTCTACGCTGGAAAATTTCCACTCTGTCTCACTGGAACCAGGCTCACCCTGAACCCCATCATGCCAAAATGGTTCCACGGCCAGAACTACACCTCCATGGTTGGAGTCTCCGTGGCAGCATATTGCTCCTGTCTTGGCATGCATTTCCAAGAAATTCTTTTGAAGCTATTTAGTAAAGGACAGGTTATTTTTGGTGACCTTTTAAGTATCTAGAACAGTCAACAGTAACCAGTGTTAAAAACTAATTAAATATAGTAACAGTCAAGTCTTTCTGTGTTAGCACATTGACAGAAAACTTCACTCCATAAGTATCTACTTTCTATACACTTACTTCTCCAAGAATAATCCCATCTCCATTCAAACAAATCCACACTAGCAAACTGCAAGATTAAAAGAATATCAGGCCTTTTATGAAAATATCTCATTCATTAATTATTTTGCCAGTGTTGGATCAGTTTATGAGCAGCTAAGGAAATTATGCCCTCTGGGGTCAAGGGAAGCAGTACTCCAGACATATCCTGGGTTTCTGTGATTTAACACACAGAAGTGCAACAGGAAAATAAATTAGTTTATTCCTCTATATATTGCAATGGACTGCCCATATATAGGTACAGATCAGATGAGTGGACAATGAAGATTTTTGCATTGTTTTAGATTATTTGTATTAGAGGAGCTTGACTTTTGACAGTAATGAGAAAGCAGATTCTACTTCCTGCATAAAGAAAGGTAAACAGCTTTATGTCTCCTCCCTGTTGAGATGAGTGGAGCATATTCAATAAACAAGCAACAAATGGAATGATTCAATGAATACAGAACACTGAGTTAGGAGCTTGGGAAACCAAATTTATAATCCAGATCTACTAATATGTATTAATTGACAAATTATGTGCTCTGAGTCTCCGTGTAATATAGCTACACATGTTCTGCCATAAATGAAATGTTCTGTTAATTTAATTTCAAAGCTCATGCAGAAAATTTATACTGCCCACTCATTTTCGCATTCTTTGTAGCAGAAATATAATAACTGAGAATCCTTCTCTTCTTGGAACAGACTATTTTGCTTTCAGTAGATCCATCTAAAATATCCATATCAGTCAGTTTTATGTTCAGCAAGGGAAAAAAATGACATGTCAGTGCCAGCAAGCCTATTAAAAAATTTTTAATCTACATATAAGGATACAGCTTCTTACATCTGTGAACTTTGGGCTAGAGGTATCAGTTCTCAGTCTCAACTTATATTTCATGAACACTAAAAGTCAGACCAGCAAAGCATCTTCATGGTCTCTCAGATATCAAGGTTGTGTTGCAGCCCTGTCATTTACAATTTGTTAAAAAGAGGAGCTCTAACACAGATATAAACCCTCACTAAACCTTACTTTACAGAGATAAAACACAACATTTTTTGTTGAAGGGCGCTTACTTTCCATTCCCTGGGTGGACAAAACTTCTGGTTCCAAATCTTTGTTGTTCAAAAAAACAGAGGGACAACAAAGACCTTTATGAGGCTGACAAACCTTTTCCATAGTTTGTCTGATTTGCCTAATTAAGGGCTGCATGTAAAAGACATGTTTTTTGGTGGCTTCATGCATTTCATGGGATGCTTCACTATGCGGCTCAAATTTTCAGCACCACTGAAACTGCACAGGGTCCAGACTTAGACTCGGATGGTGAGGGCTATAGAAAAGGATGAGCAAGGGAAATAGAGGTTGCTGGGATGGTTTGGCCTGGGGAAGAAAGAGGGACAGGAGAACTCACTGCTGTCATGTGAGGGACAGAAAGCAACAAGCACAATTCAGAACATGGAAAATTCTGGTTTAACATTAAGAACACTTCATAACAGTGGACAATCAGTTGGAGGTAGCTCAGAGAGGCTGCGTGTGTCTCTACAGAGATGCTCGACCCTCAACTGGACATGGCTCTGAGTAACCTGTTCTCATTAGCCATTCTTTATACAGGGAGTAGGACTAGATAACTCTTTCAGCTCTTTTAATAGCATAAAAAGTTTCTGCCCTTTTGTGATTTTATGACTCAGCACGTACTATTGGTTTACTCCAAACTTTCCCTGCTTTTGAGCCTACCCTGACCATGAAGATAGTATTGCAGTGCTGTCACCACATGCTATTTAAGTAAAGTCAGGAAACTAAAATATTTTACTCACCTGCCCTTGCAAAGAAACTTTCCAGAGAGACCCATGGATAAAAGGCAGTGAGAAGAATTCCAGGTTCCATACTCATATTCATTTGATGCTCCAAGTAAAAGAATGAGAAAGCCCCAATGGTAGACTGATATTATGGCCTTTAACATCTCAGCTTCAAGAACACCTCAATAAAGTATATGGGCCCTGAATATCCAGTGCACATTGGCAGTTCAACTCCACATGTCACTCAGCAACTTAATACCATAAATGTAGAATCAAGCAAGGAGGCACAAAGAAACTCTTCACAAAGGAACTCTTATCAACTAAATTGATTTTAGAAGAAGAATCAAATATCAAAATGTCTTTTTTTAGTTCAGGAATTTCAGAAATCCTATAGGACTGGACCTCTGGGTTGATTTTTGTCTTAACATACAATAGCAGCATGTTTTATTCTCACTTTTTCTATTGTTTGGTTTTTAATATGTTCCTCAAGAGAGAACACTGTATATAAACATTACATGAAATGTAATCCAGCAATGCATGTCTCCTACCCCAAGAGTAGTTTGGATTTATGGCTTCAAGATCCAGAAATTTATGTCTTCATTTGGTTAAGACTCCCTTACTGTTTTATTTGGACAACTTCCAATACTGAATTATTTGAATACCTTATACTTCTTATTTTCTCAGAAATAAAAATCAGGATAGACTACTAAATTATGTTTCCTAACTTCCTTGGTCTGCCACTGCAGTAAAGCCTCACATAGAGTATACATTCTCAACAGATTAGAGTGTATGGGAATTGCTGAGAATAATTTAGTATATTATAAATAAATTTGAAGGATAATCGCTATTTAAGACAGTTCTGAATTTTCCCCAGTGGGACCCAGCTGCTGAAATGCTGAAATGCAAGGAATTGTGTTGCAGGACAACCATCTGTCAAACTTTTGTCTGCATCTTCCAAGAGGATGTCATCACCAGGGTATTAACTCAGCAAGAAAAACTGAAACTAGCTTCCTTCAGGCACGTGAAACACAAAAATTTAACTGGGAATAACCAGAATAGAACTGGACAAATTCTGCCTGACCAAGCTGATTGCTTTTTGTGATGACACGACTGGTGTTGTGGACAAGGGATAGTGCTTGGCTTTAGCAAGGTGGCATGATTTCCGTTAGCAACGTTGCCGACAAATTGGCCAGATATGACCTGATAATTCATATCTGGCCATGCAAAACTGTGTGGAAAATAGACTGGAGCTCAAAGAGATGTGTCAGCTCTATTGGTTATTAGTAGCTAATGGCATCCAGCAAGGGTCTTGGAGGCAAAACTGTATAACGTTTCTATAGACAACCTAGATTGTAGGACAGAGTGCACTTTCAACAAGTTTGCACCTGCTTTCAAACTGGTGGTGGGAAGGATGGGGTTGGGGGAGCAGCCAATAATATGAAGGACAGTGCAGCCATTCAGGAGGACCTCAAAGACTAGAGAAATTGGCTGGTGACAATCAACCACCAGTAAGCGCAAACGCAATGCCCTGCATGCGGAGAAAAAAAGGTCAACACAAGCTCTGACAAAGAAACCTTATATACAAAGGAACCTTATTTACAAGATTAAGGAGTTCTGGTAGGCAGAGTCTGCAAGGATCCTTTGCAGCAAAATATGGCAAAGGTAGGCTGTCTTTGCTCAGTCACAGCAGCAACAAGGATGACCCTATCTTGACCTGCTGATCAGCATCAGTGAGTCCATACTGGTAGCTCAGGTCCAAGGTTTGGGATCCTGGCACAAGACAAAGCCAGATGCTCAGGATATGATCTGCTGGAAGGTCCCACAATAGCTGGAGCTGGAGCAGAGGGCATAGAACAGAAGGTGGAGGGTGCTGGGCTGGTTCAGCCCAGGGATTAGTAGGTGAAGTGCATGAGGACGAGGACAGAGGGGGATGCTACTGCTGTACACAACCTCATGATGGGGCTACAGTGGGTACAGAGCAAAGAGGGATGCTCCAGAGAGTTTGTGGAATCTCCAACCTCAGACATTCAAATATTAATGGCACAAAATCCAAGGTCCTTGACTATCTCCATAGCTCTATCCTACCATGACTGTGAAATGAAGAAGGCTCTACAGCCATGTGATTTCCTGCTATTTGACACTCTCTGGTGATGAAATTCCTGCTTCAGCTACAGGAGGCATTGTTGTTGCAGGCCCTTGTCCTGCTGGGGGCTTCAACCACACAGACATCTGCTGGCACAAGTTGCCCAGAGAAGCACTGGATGCCCCATCCCTGAAAGTGTTCAAGATTGGGCTCTGAAAAACCTGGTCTAGTTGAAGGTGTCCCTGCCCACAGAGGGGACCTGGAAACATGTAATTTTTAATTACATGTAATTCCAACACAAAGCATTTTATGAATTCACACAAGGTTGTTAGAAGCCAAAAGCCAAAGAGAACTGATAAGGCCATTACTGTTAAGAGACACCCAGACTGGTAGGCTTGCACTATTGCTGAGATAAAGCAGGGCTCTCCTTCCCATTTTGCCCAGTCTAGCCCTGCATTGCCATGACAAAGGGCAGCATCTGGCCTTTCCACAGCCACAACTATGTGCTTACTCCTAGACCACAAATGGGGATGGCAATGAAGTCTCACAGGTTTCAGCTGCAGGGATTAAACAACAGCAAGCAAGAAACATCATTAATATAAATTAAATACCTCAATACATGTTGCAGGGTAGCAAGGGGCCAATGCCTATTGCCAGGCATCTCTTCTTTGAGAAAATAAATCACTTTAGGAGACAGTACAGAGATAATGATAGTCTTGCTGTTCAGACCACAAGTCAAACAAGCAGGGAGAGGATTTCTGCAGCAGTTTTTGGTCTCAGTGTTTTCTCCTCTGTATGCTGAATTCTCCTTCCTTGTTCCTCCACCATTCCAGACTCCTCCCAGTTTTGTTTTGGTGAAGGGCCATGCACACTGTGAAGCCTCAGAGTTATGTGGGTTCTTGGGACATCTCTTAAGCCTGTGCCAAGGCAGGCTTCAATCCAAACAGGCTGATGAGCAAAGACCCCAGCAGAGGAAGCCTGTTATCAGCCCCCAGAAGGTCTGGTAGCCTCTGATTATCAGTCAGCACCACTATTTCTGAGGACACTCATTCTGTTCTCTGCTACTTCTGTTCTCTGTCACTCTTTAACAAAGGTTTGTTTATGACAAAATTCAAATGGTTCAAGTTGTCATCAAACACCTAATGCCCTGATTGTCTAATTTCTCTCTAAGAAAGTCAACGGCAGCGTCAACAGGATATGAAAAAATGCACCTATTTATGTAATACCATTTATTTCCATGTACATCTGTTAGCTCAAGCCCAATGTACCTTAACTGTTTGTGCTGTACCCTGACATAAGACCTGATGAAATCAATTATTTATGCACTATGCCATATGTCTGAAAGTTATTCTAAGATGTGATGGATGCAGATTTATTTCTGTTAAATCTGTACAGCCCCTCAGTTTCTTCAGTATGCGGAGTAAAAAGACAGAAAGAACCTCCTCATCTGATCAAGTAAATTCTGAAAAGAAATTAACTACTTTAATATTTTGCTTTGAAGTATTGTTATGAGCAATATATTGCTGGGATTTTTTCTTAACTTTTATTCCAAAATGAATTAAATAAGAACATTAATATATGTAAATTAAACAATTTAATTAGGCATATAATCATTAAAGGTGACATTCATCCCTCACTATAGAAACCCAAATAATTGGGTAATGTGGATAGGGTTAATTAGACACTTTTTTATAGACCTCTATAAAGGGATATATAATACAACACTTTGAAAAATAAAATAAGGAAATATTACTGTAAACATATTAGTGTAATGCTGTGGCAGGGATTTTTGAATGTGCAAGGGTTGGAAAATTCTAAATTACACCTCCCACAGCAACTGTATGTCAGCAATAATGCATATATAAAAATGTCAAGTCTAATGCTACAGAGTGTACGGTATTAAAAATTGTCTTTGTGACTGAGTAGATTTATTTAGGGCTGCTTTGGGGTTTCAGAAGCTCTGCAGAATTTCTCAGGGATACTGTTCCCCAGTTCAGCAAAGTATCTAACTAAACATCTAATACTGGGCATTAAGCCATTCTTTTTGACATCATCTTTAATCACAGCATTATAGCCAAAAATAAAATTAGTGTTTCACTGAAGTAGAGCTATGCAAAGCCTATAACATATGTTTCATGTAGCCAAAGTCTCACTTTGATTTCCCAGTGGGAGAAGCTGTATAATGCTAAGCATGTTATATATGTTGACATAATTTCTTTCCAATGGCTTTATTTAAGCCCTGCCACATTTACCTGTATTTGTTACTGACCCACAGAGAAAAACTACTTTCAATCTGCAGCTTGAATAATACAAGGCCTGACCCTATAAAATAATCAGCATCTTCAGCCTCCAATGTCAAGTGCAAATAGTTTTAGTCCACACAATATGTGGTGCAAGGCACAGCTTTCAAGCCACAGATTTATGGGAAATGCATAGTTAGTACAGGCAAAATGACACAGATAATAGACAAACACATTTTAGTAGGCACTGTGATACCCATACTTTTTTTTGTTTACATTCTGTGAGATGACCCACCTAGTTACTCTTCAGGGACATGAGAACTCCAAATTAGAGAGAAAATGAAACCATAACTTGAATTCATCTTAATGACTTCCAGCTACTTCAGTTACATTATGAAGAGATTCTGGTGGGAGTGTGGTGTGACTAGAAGAGCCATTTTTGGGAAAATATGCATAAAGAAAAAGTTAAATGTTAGTACATACCTAAAACAGTCTTTATGTAAAGACTGGCCTGCTTTTAATAGTTTGCACAAATTACGTTCCTTGCCATGTTGGTGCAGAAATATCTGCATATCCTGGAGGTTAAGAAATACAGACTGAAAGAAAAAAAATCCACACCAAAGTAAGGTTTTGGTACAGATCTAAGAATAGTCATGTATCTGTGACATCTTATTTTTTCCTTATGCACATATCTCTAACACCAGTTGAAATAATTCTCAAAGTATGTAATCATTTATCTAAAATTGTATTTTATTTTTATCAGAGATAAATAGGATAAAGTATGCCTTAAAATATTTGCATATTGATGACCACTCATTTTTAAAGGAAAATAGTGCCCTACTGTCTCCATTTAACATTGCACCACTTTCACAAGACCTCATCTCCCTCATTTAGTCACATTTTTAGTGACTCCCAAAACTATATGAGTCAGAGTCTGAACAGTGGGGTAATAAAGGAGGAGCTCAGCGCTGAAAGGAAAAGAAAAGCCCTGTGTTGGTCAGATTTGGTGAGGAGGTTTTCCCCTGAGGTTTGCAGCAGTGCTGGGGACACAGATGGTGTAGGCAGACCTTGGTTTCCAAATGCCAGTCCTGCCTCCAGACCTGTTTGCTGCCCACCCCAGACTACTCACCTGCCTGCCCAAAACTCATTGCAGCTCCATTCAATTGAGGTGCTCTAATCAAACTGTCCAAATATTCAAATTCCCATAAGACTAACTGCTTCCATATGTCCCAAATTTTGCACTGCAGCAAACCTGAAAAATAAAACCAAGGCATGTAAAGGATTTCTACTGCCTTTGTGGCTGCTCTGCGCACTCTGTCTTGGAGGTATACACTCATGGTTCCAAGAGGAGATGCTGAAGTGATCAGAGTTCTCACTGAGAGGTGTGGACCATCCTCTGAGCCCTGTGGGGGCGTGCAGCAGTGTTTGGGGCAAGCTCCAGAATCCAAAAGTTCAGCAACCACAGAAAGCCTGAGGGCTGTAGCACTTCTGCTCTTGGAACTATGTCTGCAGCTGTGGTTTTGAGTATGCAACAAATTCCAAAGAATTTTGGGGGCCAGAGGAAGGGGACATTTTCCTCAGCTGGGAGATCGGTTTCAAGAAAAAGGAACTGAACAATTACTGACTACAAGACAATCAGGAGAAAATCAATTTGGGAACTTTTTTATTGCTGTTACTTTCAATCATATGTGGACAAAGCCTAGGCTGCACTTTGTTGATATTTGCAGGCGGAGAACGTTGGCAGAAATCTCAGCAGCAATGTATAGTTTATCATATGGTACTATCTGCTCCCAGCCTCAAGGAAGGAAGGAAGGAAGGAAAGAAAAAAAGAAAAAAAGAAAAGAGACAGAGAAAGAGAGAAAGAGAGAAAGAGAGAAAGAGAGAAAGAGAGAAAGAGAGAAAGAAAGAAAGAAAGAAAGAAAGAAAGAAAGAAAGAAAGAAAGAAAGAAAGAAAGAAAGAAAGAAAGAAAGAAAGAAAGAAAGAAAGAAAGAAAGAAAGAAAGGTTTCTTCTCCTTGACAGAAAAACCATTTAGCAAAACAAATATAAAATAATTGGATTCTTTTTTTTGTTTTCTTTGACTATTCTCTAGCTAAGTGTTTGATTTAGCAGATTTCTCTACTACTTTCAAGACTTACATGTGCTGATTAGCAATAAAGGTGGCTTTGCCTCTACTCTGAGGGAACTACAAAAGAACATTGGGAGTTTTTTCAGTGCTATGTATGGTGCAGTGAACATTTATGAAATTTTTATAATATAGATCAAAGACACAAATCAGTCAGATTGGTCTGGATTTCCTTTTCATTAAATTCATTACACCATACAATATTCTTTGTCCTCAGATTCTTGTGCTTTGATTTTACCAGAACAAAGAGTTTTCA
Organism: Fringilla coelebs; assembly: GCF_963513975.1. Classification (NCBI taxonomy): domain Eukaryota; kingdom Metazoa; phylum Chordata; class Aves; order Passeriformes; family Fringillidae; genus Fringilla; species Fringilla coelebs. The sequence goes on from NC_140031.1 coordinate 59,104,534, forward strand.
TCAAAACACTTTAGACCATATTTTCTGTTATTTCAGGAAAGAAAAAAACCATCTCCTGTAGTGAATTTCCATTAGAACACAGATTTTTAAGTGCCAAATGTACAGTCTTCCAATATTGTTTTTTATTATTTTGAAAATAATATTGATCTCCCTATATGTCTAAAGGATAGATGAGCAAAAATGCTTTTCATTTAGTCAATTCTTGGAAATACTGTGTTCCTTTTGTTCCCTACTGATTTCCAAGCAACTTATTTTTGTCCAACAGATCTCAATCAGCAGCACTTTTAGATGTGAAAATATCCCTGAAAGGCATCACTTGCAGTATCATTTCTGTAAAATGGAATTGTTTATTGGTCAGTCATACCTAGATTTGTACAAGAGATTTGCATTCAAATAATTTCAAAGAACAACACTGTTATTGATTCACCATAAAGGACAAGTACCTATATAAAAATCCCACAGGAAAAAAAAAATAAAGGAACAGTTTTGTTTTGGTAATGAATTCAATTTAGGGCCCTATAGGCAAATAAATAGGCCCTCCCTACCTCCCAGCTGCCACATTGTAAATTACAGCAATGCCTCCACACTGCTCCAGGTCCTAGTACCTGTTTCATAAACAACTGGAACTAGAAACTTCAGAATTACTTTCATATATCCACTTCTCATCTGCAAAAAGAAAAAAAGCAAACAGATTTTAGGCTTTTATTATATTAAAGGAAGAGAAAAAATTTCTCTTATTAGTATGTTTCCTATGCTTTTAAAACAGCAATTCTGAACAAAATCTGGGATTCCTCAGATTACACCCAAGGAAAAAAGAAATATCTGTGGCTCAAGGTAAGTGGAAGAAGATTAAAAAAGAGCAAGAACTATAAGCTTCCATGGTATGGAGCAGTGCTTTAATGAGCATTAGCTTACACAATAAGTATGCTGCCTAGAATGAAACTATTTCCCCAGTTTATTATCATTGGCACATATTTTCTCACTGGCCATTGGAGTCCTGCTTTTTGTATTTATATTAAGTTCCTTACACCTAAATACCTACATTTTTTAAAGTCCAGGACATCTCCCAATTTGATTATCTGGCATAAATGCAAATTTGGTATTTATACATACATAATTCTGTATATTATATTGTATTTGACATTTTTAATTCACATTCATTAGTTGCTATTGCCATTATACCTGATGAAAAAAAAGTAAGATGTTGAAGACTCTTTAGTGACTTGGAAACAGCTAAAGCAGATGGCAAATGTGCTCCAGTGACTCACTGATAGCCTTTAAAAGGCTTTTGTGAATTCAATCTAAGTTTTGAGGTAGGCAAAACAAAGGAGAGCAAAAATAATGCTAGAGTATGGCAGGAATGTTGTGTAAAAATTGTAAATTATGGAAAACAGAAATTTAAACTCTACACAGGATACTGCAACATTCTGCAATTTTTTATGCAGTGGTACATATATAACACTGTATGTGTTCATGAAGTATCACATTTAGTTCAATTGGTTTTAAATGCAGCGTATAGTTCTGGTTTTAAAAATCATATTACAGAGTGCTGATGAATCTACCATGTGCAGTACTATCATAAATAATTTAAATCAAATTACATTTGCCAACTAAACCAAAAAAGGTGCCTTTAATTATACATTATCCTTGACTCTTTTTTATTGTGTTTTTCCCTTTGCTTGTGGACTGGTAAAAATCAGTATTGTGCAATTGATCCCCTGTCATTAAAATAAATTAATGATGCCCTACCATGTTTCCAGTGGAAGGAAGGGATTTTTAATTTCCATTTCAGCTGATACCAATGGTCTGATAACACTGTGAAAAATGTGTTTTAACTCAAATATAAATTGTCATGAAAAAATACCAAAATCAATACAAAAGCATATCAACAATTAAAAATTCATTAAATAAATTTTTTTGGTCATTATCGTGGTCATGAGATTTATGAAAACTTCTCCAGTTATGTCAGCTCCCATGACAGAGCTCTTCTGCCCATAACCCCAGCACCACTGCAGGTCATGGCCAACCCGCCCAACAACATCCCCTTCAAGAATTTCAGACTACCCTTTTCCTGTCTGTAAAAAACAAAGAATTTCCAAATCCAGACCAGGACCGAAGGCAGGAGGTGACATTTTGTAATCCTGTGATTTTCCAGCAGCTGGGCCAGGGAATGTGGCTGAAGCTGAGCTGACGGGAGTGGGCTCGGCTGCTCCTCAGTCGCATCAGCTCTCCTGCTCTTTGCTGCAAACCCCTGTCTCAGTGTGCTCACCTGCTGGCCACCCCAACAGCTGTGCCCACAGTCTGTGACTGGCACTGGATTTACATTACTGAACTGCACCTACCCATCACTCTGGAGTTACAGCTTCCCTACTTCCCTTGCTCTCCTCGCACATAAAAAGACCTCAAGGGACATTGGGGACTTACAAAATGGGGTAAGGAGAGAAGAATCTTTCTTTAATAAGTCCCACCTCTGTGTTATGCTCCAGTGGTATCAAAAGCCAAGAAGTCCTGCGTGAGAGATGCTCCTGTCAGGAGAAGGCTCTGGGCAGCTTATAGGAGGAACATCAGAATAAAGACATCAGGGAATGAGTTGTGATACAATGCATTCTTGTAATACCCATAAGCAGACACCAGGCTCCTCTGATTTCTGCTAACATATCTTCACTGTCTCCTTATACATCCCTCACTTTGCTGCAAAAAAACATCTTGTTTGTTTGTTTGTTTGTATACAGCATTTTCACTATTTGATGGGTGTAGACATCTCACCACAGTTCTGACAGCAAAACTGCCAAAATGCTTATATATGAAATCTTTCTTGAATTGTTATGTTCAGCAATTTGTAACTGTGTGTGTTCAGCTGGATACCTTCCAGAGACTGAGCACCTTCCAACAACAACCTAATATTGGCATTCATGTATTCAAAAGAACATGTGACCAGCCAAGAGCTGGGAGGTCCTCAGAGATAAAATCCTTCTTGTTAAAGCAGAGCAACTACTCTTCATTCATTCATGTGGCTGAAATGTACAGTTCCCCAAGAAAAATTCATAAAGGTCATTGGTGAGCAGCAAAAAAGCTTTAAGAAACCAGTCTTATTCTCAGTTTTTCTAAATTTTTTGTTTAAAGATTTTATTTTTAAATTTTTAAATGAACATAAAAATAAGAATCTTAGAAGCAAATATTAATTGTATTATTCTTGCAGATTAATTGCTAATGCAAATATTTTCATTTGCAGCAACTTAAATATTTTCATTTCATACACAAAAATCAGAAGCAGTAATATTACTTACAATAAACTCTGAAATATTGGCAGTGATTATTTTTGTATTCATACAAGATCAAGTTTTCAGCCTGGTATTATAAGCCTTATTTCTGAATCCCTAAAGTCTTGCAAGTAAAGTATTTTTATTTTATATTGGATTATATATTGATATTCTTCAAAAAATAAAAACTTTAAAGAATGTTTCTTGAAAATAACTCTTCAGACACCCCATAAGAAATAAGATAAGGAAATGGAAATGGGAGTTTTAACACAGGAGCTCTTGTTAGGAAGGAAGAAGCCTGTTGGGAAGGTCTTAAGACAGCAAAATGGCACATAAGAGAACAAACAAATAGAAATGTAAAGATGCAAGAGAGGCCATGCTTTCCTGTTGTGATTCTGAGGGAAAGCAGATATTAATCACACAAAGCCCCTATAATATTTCCTTGTGTAATTGCATCCATTTGGACAATAGTCCAAACCAGCCAACAAACCAAAAACCCATCAACATGAAACCCGGAAAGATCTAAGTCAGCCTTTGGCTCCCATCTCTAAGTGCTTCAACAGAAATATACACAAAAAGATGGAATCTGTTATCTTTCAGTGGAAAGGTGGACCTGGCCTGTGAAAAAGTGAAAGGCAATAGGAATATGTCTGGAAAAGGGGGCAGCTAAGTGGCAGAGTGATGGAGAGACAATTCACTGGAGAGAATTATATGCTCACTGCATCTATGCATCTTTCTCAGGTGCATGAATTAAGGACCTTTGCTCCCACACATGTAGCAAAACCCCAGAGGACAACAGAGAACTTGTTTTCACTGTGGTGTGTGCTTATGAAAGCAGTTTTCTCACTGATGCAAAACATAAAGTTACAATAAACACAATTTCTGACTGTTGCAGTGTTCCCTGGTCTCTACACCATAAGCAGCCACTTCAAACAGGCTGCTATGGATTTCTGGAAGAAATTAAGCACAGATGAGCACCAGTTCTGCCTTGAAGCTCTGTTATACCTTTTTGCATCAGCAAAAGCAGTTCCTGGAGACACACACTGGATTACTAAGCAAAAATGTAGTTTTGAGCAGCTCTTTAGAAGTCACATATGAAAAAGAGAGTTCTGCAATGACTCCTGGAATGAACCATAACCAGGGATTCAGAATCATCTAGCACTTTTTAGGGAACATCTAGAGGCTAACAGAGATTAAATGTAAAGATATATATATAGTGCAAAAGCATTCATTATGCATGGGATAATTTTACCCTCTTGAATTTTTTCTTTTGTCATTTTTTTTCCTTGCTCGCTATTTAGCAATTAGGACGCATTCCCTTGCAAATACTTTTCAACCTTTCTCTAGAATGGCCTACTAAGATATTCTAATGGAAAGAAGAAATGTGCCCCCAATTCAAATGCACAAGGATCAGCTCCTTGCCTGTCATGACAAAGCTATCCATTCAAACAGAAAACAAGAGAAAGCTCCAGCTGATTATTTTGCCTCACCACACTCAAAGAAATGCCAACCAAACTAACACTAACCAAAGAATGCAGTCACTGCCTCTGGTAGAGAAACTGAACATTTCCCCAAGCCAGTTTACTTGTCTATCTCATGTAAGTGTGAAACCAACATAAGAACATTACCTAATTCATAATGCTTTGCTAAAATACTACCCACTAAATCCAGGAATAATTTTCCACCTGAGGTTCTCTGAAGGCTTTACTTGATTTTTTTTTTAACTCCACTTACTCCATTTTTAGCAGCCATAAGCTATTCAAACAAAGCTAACACATAAATTATGCAGGCTTTGAGAGAAAAGTGAGTCCCACTCAAAAAAAACCCAAAACCAAACCAAACCAAACCAAAAACCAACCAAAAAAAAAAAAAAACCAACCAAAACAACAACAAAAAAAACCAAAAACAAACCAACAAAACAAAACAAACCAAACAAACAAACAACAAAAACCAAAAACCAAAACCAAACAAACAAAAAAAAACCCCATACCAAAATAAAATGAAAAAAACAAAACTAAACCCTTAAAATTCCATAACTAATAATCTGTAAATGAATGAAAAATACATGCTTCAACCTTGTCATTTCCTTGATCTCTAAATTATGGCTTCGCTTTTAAAGTAAAATTTTATTGGTAGAATTAAAGTTTAACACTAAAACAAACACTTACATAGTGGAAAAGAGGTATATCCTTTCTTCATTTTTGAGGTCAATTGGCCTTTTTAGCCCCACTATCTTCATCACTGCTGTTTGATGAATCAGCTTTCCTGTTAACTAGAGGTGCAGATCCATCATCTAATGAAAACACTCTGCATTTTATGATTCCCTAGACTGTAGTTCTGCATATTAAAACAGAATTTCAATCTCAGTGTAAGAAATAAAATCAAATCTAGCATCTGTGGTTTGAATAGAACAGATAAAAATGCTGCTCGTTTAATTTTAACAGGTTTTTTTATGCTAGAGAGTATAAAAAAAGGTCCTGGATGTAATTAAAAAAACACCTATAAATTAGAAATAAATTGGTGAAAACCAGCAAAATTGTTCAGTCCATGGAGTAGTAGTGTTATTAAACATACAAATTTGATAGCAAAGAGTTTCATGTCCTAATGTAAAAGTAACAAAACTACAATTATACCATTTATTACATATTGCTTTCTGTACAATATGTACATATTGCTTTCTGTACAATAAAATAAAATATTGTACATCTGTACAATAAAAATAGATTTATTATGAATAGGCTTATCTCATTAATCTCTTTAGGTTTCCTAGCACTTTTCAGTGGAAAAAAAAAGTTGTTAGTATGTCTTAACAGCACCTTAGTTTTCTTGAAGCTACTGCGCTTGAAAGGGACCAATATGATCTGCCTGGAAGTACAGCAAAATGGGATTTTGGGAGAGAAACTGAATCTCTTTTCTGTTCACTGAGAAGGCCTTTAACACTGGGATACAGGAAAAGAAATACCTAACACTAGTTTTAAGGCAAAACTGAGTAATGAAGGTTCTATGCATGCAGTCTACTTCACTTGCACTATATTTTTTTTTGTGCATAGTGACTTTTGTCCCTCCCCTATAAATCAAGCAAAATTACAATTTTCCCCCCTTTTGGTCCCTCCCCTTCTCATCCCAAGTTAATGTATATGCTTTCTTCTGCTGCTTAACTCAGCTCCCATAGAAGGGACAAACGATATCGCTCTTCATTTGCTAATTTTTGCTAATAATGTTTTCTAATAGCATTTTTTTTCTGTGAAAACCTAGGAATTTAGCATCAAAAGAGTAAGAAAATGATGCTATAAAGCATTATAACCATTATAACTGTTTTTTTAAATTTTTTTGTTTCATTTACTCCTTTTTTTAAGAATAGCTACTTAGCAAGAGTTGTATTTTCTGTTACAATACCCAATGTTGCAAGAAACAGATGGATCTCTAGCCATAAGTGCTAAACTTAGTTTAGAGCACAAGTAAAAGGCACATAAGGACCATGTTCTAATAAGCTGAAATTTCCACAAATTAAAAACTATATGAGCTTATTAATGGAAAATGTGCTCAAAAATTTAAAGTTAATATAAATGACAAATTTCTGAAAGGAAGAATAAAGGGATTAAAAAAGCCTAAAGCTATTATTACCGATAGATGGACAAGCTTAAAGTGTGCTGCTTCACATTTCTGCATTTAGGGCCCACTGGGTCCTGAGTAGTTCTAGCTCAGAAAAAATAAGGACTAGCTCAAATCAGCTGTTCTGCAGAGCTGTCCACATTCATGTCCAGCACAGTGTCCTGTGTAAAGACACAGACCCTGAGGAACATGACACCTTCCTCATAAAGGATCCTTGCACTGAGCTTTTCTAGAGTACAGTGATGAGAAGGAATACAGTTATTCATCTGGATTTTTAACTTTGCAATTGGAAATTGTTAAAACTGGGGTCTTGTCCTGGGGAAAATACTACATGTATAAGGTTTTCTAGTGCTAGCACATTATGAAGAAAAAACAACACTTCGACTGCTATGGTATTCAGACTTAGTCTAGTGAAATACTCATGAAATTACATGGAGTAATGACAATTAAACTAAAATTTCACAAAGCAGTCTTAGAAGATCAATTGTACAGACAGAAGTGGTTCTTGGTGAATATTTCACATTGATGTGTTACAATACTGCAATGGCTGTACTTTCAGTAAAACAGTCTCACAGGAACATGTATTTTGGCTACTCCTCAGGATACTGTTTTGCATTGGAGAAATAGAAGTGTGCCCAAAGATCTCTGAAAGGCAGGCTTGCACTGTAATTTAGTGAAGGACTTTTTAAAATGCAGGATGTCATTTTGCCCTTGTACTTTCATTTTAAAAGTCAAAAGACTTTGCAGAATGAGTAAAGATTAAAGTAAAATCCACATCCTACAGGCATAAACAAAGGCAGTTCTTCTTTCCTAGGGAGACAAGTCTTGCTCTTTACTTGTACTGGTCAGAAAGGCAGTTTCAGACAAAGATTTTTAAAGGCCAAGAGTAACGTTAGATTTTCTATTCTGACTTAGACTACAAACAAGCATAGGAATGTATGCACACACAGAAAGACACAAACACAACCCAAACTTTTGTTTCATATATTACTTCAGCCATTTTCCAAACGTGTCTGGCTATAACAAATAATAAGAAACATTATTTATATGCCCAGGCTCTGAAACATACACATCTATAAAATGTATATCATGTTTCCTCTCTTACATGTAAGTGCACTGTGCACATACACATGTCTATATCTGATAAAGCTCTCCAGAATATCTGTGTCTGAAATATAGATACATTTGTTAATTTATTCACAATTTCATAGATCTGAAAATCTTGGTTTTTCACCTCTTATTTATGAAAGAAAGGAAAGAAACTTGTGGTTCATTCTAAAAATCCAGATTATTTCTCAAGACCAGCTTCTCTCCAGAATCAGGACCCCTCCCAACAACCTTCACTCTAGCTGTTCCAAGAGTGTGACCTCAAAGATTTACGTGCTTATTCAGAGTTAGTATTATCAGATACTGGCCCTGATGTCTAACTCACACCTGTTCTACCAAACCAGTCAGGTTTTAGGAACTAGAAAAAGAGGATGAAGCAGAAAAAGGATTTTATTTTTCCTCCATTCTCCTATAGTTTTTGAAATATCAATTTCTTATACTTGTTTTAAGGCTCAGTAGAGATATTTTTTCCTTTGACTTTTAGCAGTGGACTCAAGAAATCTGAAATTTCTACAATCTGAAATGCCTATTTTCACTTATAAAAGTAGATACTGATGCTGTCATATCTTAAGGAAGAGCAGTACAGCCATGCACAAAAAATACAGTTTTCTGGCAATCCCAGTCTCAAAATTTGTAACATGGGAAAGCCTGATAAGGCAAGCCAAAAGTATCATGAAGGCAGTAAAACACTGAGACAAGTTGTCCAGAGAAGTTGTAGGGTGTGCCATACTGGAAATGTTTAAGGCTTAACCAGAGAAGTCTCTGAATGAGCCCTGTTTTGAGCAGGGCATTGGAGTAGGTGAGGTCCCTGCTGCCCTGAATTGTTTTGGGTGATTCATAGATTTTAAATATTCTGGTTATATATACATTCAGACAGAATATAAAAACTCCCTGCAGTACCTTTACTTTTTTCTTAAACTTATTACAGCTTATGGTGGTTTAACAAGGAAGATCTAATTTGCACTTGTTAATTTTCCTTAGAACATACCATGGGCTTGTCTTGTAATCATGTGTATAGAAATCTTTATAAATTAAACCGCAAGATCTTTCCAATAGTATGATTCCTTCATCAATTAGACCTGAAGCTACATCCCTGGCAGGCTGTGTATAGACTGTACAATCTATGCAGTTCATCCTTTGCCACAAACTATTGAACCATTAGGACAATTCTCTTTTTTTCTTCTTTCAATGAGTAAAGAGATGGAGATCAATCATGCAAGTGTGTCCAACAAAGAAGGGGAAAGTTTTAGCACAATAGCACATTCATAGCCACATTATGCAATTAACGACAATGCAGTAACTGCTATGGAAGATTACTTTTCCTATAGGAATATGATAAAAATTTACTCTATGGGATTTAGTCCCAAATCTAGAAATTTAATTTAAAGTGCCTTAAAATGTGATACTGCTTTGAATTTTCAGGTTGGTGGGGGTTTGTTTGTTTGTTTTCTTTTTTGTGTGTATGCGTGTGCATGTTTTTTTGTTGTTGGTTTGGTTTGGTTTGGTTTGTTTATTTGTTTTTGGGGTTTTTCCTTTTTTATTCTTTATGTGCTCTTGTTTTTGTCGGTGGGGTTTTAATATGGATTTTTTTTCTTTGATTTAATATAATATTTAGGGTTTAAATATTAAAAAAACGTGCTTCCTAACTGAACCACAGGGTGTGACAGTTTGTGAATTAAAACAACAAAGTTGTAAGCTTTTGTAACTCAAAATCATGTACATGCTAATTTGTTATGAGAATTATTGTGTAAATCAAAGGTGGGAGACAAGGATGGCTTGCCACAATGATAATTTAAAAACAGAATTACTTTTGTTTCCCACTCAAACAGCCCAGGTGGGAGAGGGTGGCAGCACTGTTTCCTCCAAACCACTTATCCATAAAGTGCTGAGTTTACAGATATTTTAAAATGCTACCATGTGAACAATATTCCTGTGAACATATTCTTAGTTTATGAGCACTTGCCATATGGCATTCCTGCAGTTCAGCCTTTTTTCTTTTCATTTTTTAAACATACAGTACATGTGCTTGTGTCAGCCTCTCCCCATGGAGTTCTGCTCATAATTAATCTCTCAGTTCACGTAATCACATCCTCTGTATACTCTCCTAGTGAAGGAATTGTGTTCTCAGGGGTGTAACATCTTAGGCTTTACTTTCCCCTGTCCATGTTCAAGAATGCTAATGTGATTCTCTGAATTCTTAGCAAAGAAACTGAGGATTTACCGTAGTCCTTCTCTCTCCAGTGATGGGCTCTTCTTCCTTAAGGCTTGACCTTGCAAGGAATTTTTATTTTAATGCACCCCTTTTAGAAGAGAGCTTACCTGTTTTCTCAGCCTGATGCAGATACTATTAAAAGAGGTTTCCATGGATACTGATATCAGTAGGAAATGAAAGACGGCTGTCCTCCTTTCTGACCCACAGGAGTTTCTCACTGTTGCTATGGCAAAGCTTACAGATGTTGCTGGTATTGTTTTGCATAATCTGATTTAAAACCTACAGTCTGGGCAAACATATTCTTTAGGGATCAGTAAATACTTCTGGGTAGAACAAGTAAAAAGTTGTGATTGATAACAGTCTTCAAAGTTTTCTCAAGCTTTAGAACAATTTGTAATGAATGGATTATTTTACTAATCATACTTTTCTGTGGGTCACTCTCAGAACCGTAAGTCAAATGTTCAAAAGCGAATGAGTCTCAGCACCTTCTGAAGCACTCGTACAGTAATTATCAATGAATTCAAAACTAAATATCATAGATTGACACCAGCTACTTCATATATATAAAAATGATCCTCAATATATAAACCAGCAAATGACTACATTTTGAAAATTCCTCATTGTGGACCTGGATCAAAGACCAGATAAAAGGAAGCACCTTGGCTCATCTAATCAGTATGTGAAGCTGCTTGCAAAACCCAAGTTAGATATTAATGATAAAAAGATACAAGCATTTTAAAAACTTAATATTAAGTACTCACTTTTTTGTGTTATGTAGGCTTTACTTTATTAATTTTATTCTTTGAGCAGGAAGGTTTTCTGAAATGTTTCTGTATTTAAGAAAAAGGTTTTATTTTTAAATTAAATACTTTTCCCACTTTTTCCTATACATACACAAAAATAAAAAAAACCTCTCCTCTTGAGATCACAAACATTTCAAGGGACATAGATGGAACTTCTTCAGCAGTTAAGATTTACTGCATGTGTCTCAACACTTGGCGATGGATATAGGGTGTTCTGCCAAAAGGAAGAAATTCAAAATTGGTAGAAGAAAAAACTGGAGGGGAATACCAGTCAAAGAAAGGGTCTGACCTCTCCAGTGAGGCATTATTTTATCATTTTATGTGACCTCGATTAGTCTGTTTGCTTGAATCTTCTGTGTGTGTGTTTTATTGTTTTATTTCCCATCCTGGTCAAAAGGGGCACATTTATTGTTTAGTAAGCAGAATTAGGTTGGCTGCAGTTTACATAGTCAATACCAGTCAAACACTAAGGTCAGTGTCTATCACATCTCGGAAAAATTGGGGTTAGAGCAGGTGAAATTATCATTCAATTTTGGTTTTATGGCTCTAATAGAAAGCCACAGAGTCCCTGACCCCTGCTACCACTCATGTCTTGCTCTAACAGCAATATATGACCTTTGACTCTCAATTAAAACAGGAAATAAGGCAAAGAAGGGGTCAGTATGCATGTTTGGCCAATCTGAGCTTTTGGAACAAAAGGTCCTAATAGACTTTCAAAGAAGGAGGAAGGGGGCAAGATGGGAGGGCAGGAGGGACAGAAAAAATGGGGGAGGAGAAGGGAAAACAAAGCAGTAAGGGAGAAAGGGGTAAAGGGACAGGAGAATGAGAAAAAACCTTTCTGCATTTATATTTTAGGTGACCTGAAGTGCATTAAAGGATCCTGCTGCATAGCAATTTACACACACACTCTTCCTCTCTAGTAAAAGCACACATCTGTATTCCTGGCTGTTTGAGTGGGACAAGGTTGATGCACTTGATTTTAGAATGTAATAAACAGCCCATTTCTTTAACAGTCTTTGCTATATGAATGAAAAATAAATTATCTTTATCTGATGTCTCTGGGTGAGGGGAAAGCAGGAGAAGAGTTGCTTTATTTTGAAAGCTAACCCTGAGTAACATTGCAAATAAATGGGATCAGCTAAGAGAAATTGTTTGCAGATTAATCTGATACCTGTCATCAGATCTCAGAGAAAAAGATGACCTATCAAGTGCTCTTACTTGAGGGAATAGGTTTTACCAAAGAATAAAAGTCCCTTAACAATACCCGCTCTAATTCTCCATTTCTGTTGTGGGCTGCATAATCTTATAGATTTTTAAGGTTATATGAATCTACAGAAACAACATAATTTTACTTGCAGTAAGATACAGAAGGTGACCTCAATAAAACCTTAGAAGAATTCATTAAATTTGGGCTGAATACCAATGGCAGCTTCAGAAAGCTATTCAGGCTAGCTTGAATTCAACGAAGGAACCACCTGGTATGACTTTTAGCTGAACTTTCTGTGGGTGCTAACAGGTCGTGCTGTTAGAAAAGACATGCGCATTTCCTATTTATGATTTTCTAAGCTTATGTTTGTAGTTGTTGGGTTGAGCAGCCATGTTTTTTTCTGTTTGCTGAACAAAAAATCACAGGAAAAGAATTGGTTTGGGATTGGGGGAAAAAAAAAAGCTTTTTCTTAAAAAATGTTTACATTGAAAAAAGATTAATTTTTAATAACAGGGATATTTGACAGTGAAACATAGAAAAGTTTCAGAACCAATCTACCCCCAAGTTTTACCAGAAAGAAAATTGAAATGAAGATCTGAATTTTTCAAAAAGAGATGAGGTTTCACTAAAATGACTCAACAGTCCAGATAAGCTTTTTGAGTGAAAGTAGATATTTTCATAATCAAAAAATATTGCCACATCACTTCCTAGCATGTTTTTTAGTGTGAGATGAGAGTTGCATATTTCCATAAAGCTGTTCCTTCCAACAGCAAAGCTCTAGATGCACCACAAGACAGTATTTCAGAGGAGCCAAAACCTGCATCTTTGGATTTGCAGCAACAGCACATGATAGTTAAGACTTACTGTAGGCAGACTGAATAATGTGCCAGCAAATTTTAGTTAGGGATCTCTTTTCCCTCACCAGAAACTAAGGAAAAATCCCTTCTAAAATTTACACAGATTGCAGCCTTCTGTTAATTCTGTTCTTGGAATTCCCATCAGAGCTTTGCAAAGGCGTCCAGAAAGAATGATGCAATGCAGTTTGCACAGAGGCCTGGAATTACATCTGGGCCCATTACTGCTTTACTGCCTGTTTCACATCTGTTTGACATCTTTGGTGATGACCCAGACAGTGGGGTCGACAGCCCCTCAGCACGCTTGCTGAGCACCAAACTGAGTGGAGCACTTGACACACTGAAGAGGAGAAATGTCATCCAGAAGGGCACCTGTGAAATCATCATGAAGTTTTGCAAGGTCAAGTGCAACATGCTGCACCTGGGTTGGGGTTGTTATTGGAAGCACAGTCACAGAGAATGGATCCAGGTGGAGAAGGGATCAAGAGAAGCCCCACTGAGAAGGATGTGCTGGTGGGTGAGAGGCTGAACCAGGCACGTGCACCTACAGCCCAGAAAGCCAGCCTTACCCTGGGCTCCATCAAAAGTGTAGTCAGCAGGGCAAGGGAGGTTTTTATCCCCCTCTCCTCCTCTTGTGTGGCACCTCACCTGGAGTGCAGCACACAGCATATGACAGATGTGGACTTGTTGGAGTGAGTCCAGAGGAGGGCCAAGAAGATGATCAGAGAGAAGGAGCACTTCTCCTGTGAAGACAGGCTGAGAGAGTTGGGGCTGTTGAGCCTGGAGAAAGAAAGGGTCCAGGAAGACCACACTGCAGCCTTCCAGTACCTGAAGGGGACATACAGGAAAGATAGAGAGGAACTTTCTGCAAGGACATGTAGTGATAGGACAAGGAAGAATGGCTTTAAACTGAAAAAGAACTAGTTTAGATGAGATATTGGGAAGAAATTCCTGGGATAGGAATCTCAGAGTAGCTATGGAGGTCCCATCCTTGGAAATGTTTAAGGCCAGGCAGGATGGGGCTTTGAGAAACCTGGTCTAATGGAAGGTATCCCTGTCCATGGCAAGGGGGTTGAAGTTAGATGATTTTTGAAGACCCCCTTTTGTTATGAGTAAAAAAAAGGTTATCCATTTTTTAAAGGTTGCAGATTTACAAGTTGAGCCTGTTGCTGGCAGGAGAGAGTTCTTTGTTAGTTTCATGTTGTAATCACCTGTTAATAGTTGGTCATAACTCCCTATTGTTGAGAATTCCCATTCGTAGTCTAGCACCACCCTGCCTGCTCCCTGGAGGATGGCATCCCCCCACCCCTTCCCCAGGTGGGAAGGGAGGGGACATTGGAGTGGGCATGCAAATGACCTCAGAGCCAGCGTGCCACAGAAAAAGCCCCTCATCAAACCTAGCAAATAAACCCTTAAAAACAATGACCCAACACAAAATTGTCGGGTCAAAGTGATGTCTAGACGTGAGGAACAGAATCCAGGGTCCACTAAGACTCTTTTTACTCCTCACCATAACCTAAAAAGATGTCGGCTTGACAGAGGACCTCGAATGTCAAACCATAAAACTGGAAATCTCCTGGTTCTCTGGTGAGGATGGAACCCCCATCTCTGCCTGCAGACCAGCAGACAAAGCTGCACTTTTCCTCCTCCTCTGTGCCACTCCTGGTGGCAGCGGTGGCATGAGTGTGACCTGTTGGTTCTCCTCACCTGAGCTGATCACTTTTAATAAAGACATTAAAAAGGAGAAAGGTCTCCTGCCCTGTTTATTTCACCTTTCATCCCAAGCCTTTATAGGATTCTATGATTTTCCTGTAAACAAAAACTCTCTCTGTGGCTTCATAGTTAAAGAAAATATGCAGGAATATCAGATGCATGCTGATTGGCACTAAAATCAATAATGACTTGATTCAGAGATTATGTTAGGAGGTTCCATAAATTCATTCTAGAATCCAAGCTTACATTTAACTACTTTCCCAGCTCTTTGTGAATGAAAGTGCCAGTTTCTTGGGTGTTTTGCAAAAGACGTATACCTCTAAGCCTAAACTGCTATTTTTTAAAACTATTTTTTTCTTTGACAGCATAGAAGTTAAAATATTTAAAGTAAATGTGCACAGTCAGTATAAAGGGTCACAGAAATCAAGGAGAGCCATTTCAATGATTTTTTTACCATTCATTTTCTTAGCTACATCTCTTTCTGCAGATCTATTGAAGGATTCTTATCAAGGAAATAGGATCAGAAATTCCAGTAACTTGAGGCAACTTCCAGAAGTCAGCAGAAATTATGTTCCAGCAAGCTCAATTTAAAGTTCACTGTATTTTCTGTTAATTCCTTTCTCATAATCACTCTTTGTGTTCCTCTTTTTCTTCCTTCTTTTCCCTTCTCCCAAGAAAGGCAAAGCCAGACTCTCTAGTTCCTAGTATTCTCTTTTTCTGGTTGATAGCAAATTATTAGAAATGTTCTGGTTTTGGTTGTAACCACTGCCATCCAAAAGAGATGAAAGGACTAAAATGTAGCTCTGACCAAATCAGCTAGCATCTCATACATATGTTTCCGTTGACAGAAATTCTTCCTCAGCCTTTGGAAGATTTGGAATGGACACACCTCTGATCTGCATATCAGGAAAAAAATTTCTCCTCACTTTCAGCTGAAGTAGTAAGATCTCCTCTGGAACAAGTTTATACTTTGTTGATGCACTGGCTTTGGCTGGGGTAGAGAAAATTTTCTTCACAGTAATCAATGTGGGGCTCTGCTTGGGATTTGCACTGAACACAGGGTTGATCATATAGAGATGTTTTTGTTGCTGCTGAACAGAGCTTACACAAAGCCCAAGCCTTTTCTGCTATTCATACAGCCACTGTGGCAACATGGATGAGGTAATTGGGAGGAGCTGCAGCTGTAACAGCTGAGTCCAATTCCAGACCATATGGCCTCATGCTCCATATGGGAAGAAGGAGGAGATTTTGAAGTGATGGCATTTGTCTTCAGGAGTTGTAAAGTGTGTTGTTAAGAGCAGGGCTCCCCTGGAGGTGGCTGAACACCTGCCTGCCCATGGGAAGCACTGAATGCATTCCTTGTTTTGCTTTGTTTGTGTGCACTGCTGTTGGTGTCCCAATTAAACTGTTTTTATCTCAATCCAGTTTTCTGGCTTTTGCCCTTCTTATTCTCTCCCTAGTCCTGTTGGTGGAGGAGTGTGCAAGTGGCTTGCCTGCTAGCTGATGTGAAATCACAACAGCTGCAAGACTAGGAATAAATAGGGAAGGAAACCCCACTGACTGCTACATGTTTTGAAGACCTCAAGAAGATCAATCCCTTTTGTTTTCAACACATAGCAGTTTAGCTATTGTTCTTACAATAGAGGATTTTCTGCAGGTGAACTTAAAAAATGTAGTCATTGTGGGCCACGCTAATTCTAATTACCATGTTTTTTGTCTCAAATTACAATATGAACATACCTGTAGATTCTTGTATCTGGCTAGGAGAGGTGAGTCTTCCAAGTGAGCTTTTAAGTATTAAGTATGTGTAGTTTTCCTGTACCTAAAAACTTCTTAAGCAATCTCTCCCTTGTCTCCTAGCTCCCCATTTTTTATATAATAGAGATTAAAAAGTCAAGAGGCATGATCGATTTCACTTGTTTTGAGGAAAAGTTTTGTTTCACATGTTTGTGGGTTTTTCACCTTTTTTTTTCCCATGGCTTTAATAAATATAAGTAAATCTGAGTTGGTTAGCAGCAGTAAACTAATGTATCTGCCTATTCAACCAAGCGCACAGCGCCTTCCAAATTTGAAGACTATTTGGAAATAGTTCTTAGAGACCTTTTATGGTGGTTCTCAAACCTTTCTTTGCTTTCTTCTTCTATGATTGACTTCAACCATACTAAGGTCCATGCATTTGACTTCTCACAACTTTAACTGGGCTGCAAGTGGAAATTAGCTTCATTTTGCAAAAGAGAACAAGATTATTTAGAGAAGTTTTGCACTGAATAATACCAGGAAGTATTGCATTTTGTCTAAAGGATGGGCTTGTTTTTTCCCTTACATATTGCAGCTACAGCTAAAATAATTATGACATACATTGTTCCATTCTGTGTTCAGAAGTGAAAATAGAAGTCAAAACTAGAAATACTATCTGACTTTACTCTAATATTCCTATTCTAATGCCATTACAGGCCTTATTAACAGTCCTTTTTACAGCTTGTAAAAAGGGGAGAAATTTTATCTATCAATCTTACGTAATGCATAATCCCAATGAGGTGTTGTTTTTATGATGTATTAGATCATACATCATCAGAGCCAGCTGTCACTCCAATGATCTATTGATTTAATAAATCATAATGGGACACACTGATAAATTATTACTCAAATAAAAGTGATGTTCATGTGAAAAGAGGGACTGTAAAAATTCAGACCAAAAGAGAAAAAAATTAAAGCAACACAAAACTGTGACCTGGACCTGGATTCTGTACCACCAAAAAAATGATGTAAAGAAACTGCAATCAACCATTGGCATCAAGGCCTTAAATAGAATAAATCAAAATTTACCTCTGAAGAGGATCAGGCTTTGAATGTCCTCTGAGCTAATTTCTGGTATCAAAAGAATCCCTTGTGGAATCCTACTTCACACAGCTCGAAAGTGAAATCGCAAGACACCAGTTCAAAGTCTATAAGAGGTACCTATCTAAAATTATTTTCATTTGGGTTATACTCATAATTCAGAAATAAAAACATGAAAGGGAACAGAAGAAAAAGTTCTGTCAGACTGAAGCCTTTTGATTTGGCCATTTTAGGCAAAATAATTTGATATTTCATTCTGAAATGTTTTGAGTTATGCATAGAACATTGGAACACAAAATGAGACCTTGAACGTTCATAAGGAATTTTGTATGTGTATGAAACTAAAATACTTTTTTATTGTTTTAAAAATAAAACTTTTTCAAGCAACAATTTTCATGATCATTTTTGCTTCAATTTCCTTTGTAAAATTAAGAAGTGAAGTGGAAATTTTAACGTATAAGTTTAATCTCATATGATCGAAGATCATTTTCTCTGGTCAGTATCAAACAGAGTAAATCTTTATACACAAGTAGAGAAATGGGTGGAGGGATGAATATCTGTCACAAAGACAGCTGTCAGTGAACTTTCCATAAAATTGGTCTACTTTCAGCAAATGAGATGTCTGTTCTGCTTTCAGCAAAAGTAATAGCCCAACACTCCCACCAGATCAAACCAGCTGCTAAGCTGCTGAGAACCACTGGTTGCAGTTTACACAGACTGCAGAATCTGGGCCTCATTGGGCCAAGAGTTTTCTGATAAAGCCTTGCAAAGTTCTATGACCTTGAAAATTTACAATTAACAACTTTGTTGAAGATGTGTACAAAACCAGCTAATGTTACTAACACAAATGGTAGACTGTGGTAATTTTTTTCTGGATTTCTGTTAAAATATAAAAATTTATGCAGGTGTTAATTATATCTAAATAGCAAGAAACATTTGCACTTTTAGAGGTTTTATTTCCAAGATACAATTATAAAGAAATGTTCAATTGATCTCAATTCTTTACCAGAGTGCAGCTAATTCAATTATTTATAATTATCTAAGTGAATTATTAATAACTATCTAAGTGACATCCCCAAGCTAGTTTCAAAAGACCATTCCACAAAGGCAAGCTGCTGTGGACAGCTCTGTCTCTCCTACTGCTATGAATGACAGGCAGGCAGAGGGTTAATATGAAATTAAGATGAAGCAATTGTGATGTGATGTTTGCCTGCGATCTGAAAACAGGTTTAAATCAGCATATGGCAGGAAAAATGGAAGTCAAAATTGTTGAGAAAAAGCCCCAAGATTTGGTCTTCAGCACCTCAAAAATGTGAATGACTTGCTGGGTCACCAAATCTGTGAGCTGTAATGTTTGTAGAAGTAAAAGCTTTTTTACCAAATTACCCACAAAATAATACACTAGGAATTCAAATGAAGAGCATCTCTTTGTATTAAAAAGATTTCACTTGAGAAATGGAAGTGACATTTCCATCCATTATTGTACATTTTCCCCAGGTCAGTTAGATTTCCATTTAAACCCTGCAAACTCATGCTTCCAGATTGTTCGGAAAGGCAACAGCTTTCTTCCTCCATCAGTATTACCCTCTTCAGAAATTATTTTAGCTCACTGGGGGTGAGTTAACAACCATAATGACATGGCAGCAAGAAACCACCATGACCAGGACAATAATTTACCCTGAGTTTGTATTTTCTGCATTTTTTGTATCTCTATTTGAACAGCCTACATGTACATAAGCGTCCCCCACAGACATTTAGCGCCCTGTCATAAACAAAAGGCTGCCTGCTTTCGCCATGCTGAGGATATCAGAACAGTGAAAATGGTATTTGGCAAACTTTTGATGAGAGGAGTTTATTTTAGTTTCACATGCATTGGGAAATAACAAACAAAATGGTGGCTACAACTGTGTTTTACTCTGAAGTTTGATGTTAACTCAGTTTCCAGAGGAAAGAAGTGAACTCACAAAGAGATGTGAGGCATGAGAAACCATTTGCATACTCTGAGATAATAAAATTTACTGAGCAGCCTCTCAGGCTGATAAAACCTGGCTGGAATCTCATGAGTTTAGTTTCTCATTCCTTTAAGTTTTCAAATATTCAGGTTTACATTAGAAATAATGAGAACAACATTTCTGATGAAGCTGGGTATGTCTGCTTCCTAGCAGGATGGAATTATAAAGGCCAAAAATACAGCAAAATTTGAAAAAAAAAACCACTACAGCAAACTATTTTATAGCCTGGAAGCTACCGAACTCTAATATCAAAAGGAGTAAAGAAGATTGATCTGTTCTTTCTGAATGTAGTAACTAGATTATTTAACTGTAACATTGTTATAGCACAAACACTATCTATGCACCCTAGAACTTAGAACTACATATTTGCAGCTATTAATCACTAGTTTCCCCAATACATTCTGCAATTTTATAGAAAATGTATGCTTATTGTCTTTTGATTTTAACTTGAGAGTTTTTCTTCATACCACTCAGCCACAGATCAGGCAATCTATAGTGTTGAAGAACTCTAAATGTAATCTTTCACATTCCTTTTGCTTCTTTGTTTCTTCCTTTGCTTCTTATATTATTTGATTAACATATGCTTAACTAAAAACTACATGACACATTCCAAAAGAAATTTTGGTTCTACAGAAAGCAAAGTCTTAAATCTCACAGACCACCATAAGACTGGGATTTCACGTAAAACCCGATCCTAAAACAAGGTCACACAATATTTATGGAGTAAGACAGGAAAGGCTCTTCAGGATTTTCCTTTACCTGTAGTCACTGATGAAATCAGTGACTTCGTTACTTCATTTACTTATTGTTTTTAAACAATGTCAAGGCATTCTGTTTACTCTTAAAAAAAGGCAAGAAGGAACTGCTTTGTTGAAAGCAGGTTTACAAGGAATGAAATTGGCTACTGGCATCAATTAAAAGATAATAATTACAGAGGAATTGCCAGCGTCACAAGCAATTATCACTGGAGATTATGCAGTCAAAAAGGCCAGTTATGGGCACCACACACAGCTAATGAGAATTCTTTATTGATAATTTTTCTGGTTCTTGGATTAATCTTGTATTTTGTCTTTAGTTCATCACACATGTGATGAATATTTAGAATAATTTCGTCTGCTGCTACTCTACTCACTGAAGAAGAACTGTGTCACACAGAGAAGGGGCTTTGATGAGAAATGATACCTGTGTAGCCAGAGAGGAAATCTACATTGTACTTTAGCCAACATTGTGAAGAGAATGGAGGAAAAAAACAAGCCCAAGAACTTCCTTCTTATCTTGGTTACACCTGTGAAAATTAGGACTAACGTGTATGACACCCATGTGGTCACTGCAATATAAAGTAGACATCACTGAGAAAATATGTTCAAATTCTTCTCTAGTCGCCTCTGTACACCACACAAAATTCTCTTTCATAAGGCAAAGAGGTGTCAACACTAAGTGGCTGGGGTCCCTGTGTATCCATCTTCTTCTCTTTGCAGCTTGCCAGTTTCTTCTGTCTCATTTGCTCAGTTAATATTCCAGTCAGGAATCACTACATTAAACTGATCTATTTTGAAAATAATTTTATCAAATCAAATGTTGTCAATATTAAGAAAAATACAAAAGAAAATTTTAAAAAATTATGTGAAGTAAAATTATTTATGGAGAGAAAAGTAAAAGAAACATTTTTACTTGAATCTTGTAAACATATTTTTTAGATGTCCATAGAAGTCATAGATGAGATACCACACATAAGCCATGGCACAGGGACAAAGACATCATGCTCTCCATCAAAATTGTAACATTTTATGAATGATAGTAAAGTTAGTGCATTTTACTTCTGTCTTTCATCCTCTTCATGACAAGCAAAACGCAAAAAATTTATAAAATGTTTTAACCTTTTCCCTTTAGGTCTTACAGGCCTTATGTTTACCTCGAGGCAGATGGTTCTCATGGAGAGGTCATGGCTTGGTGGGGAGAGATTACTTTACTGAGGGGCTGGAAGCCACCTCTTTGCACCAGGATGAATATTGTATCCTTGAAAGACTGAGGATTCACTGTTAGCCAAACAAAACTATGCTTGTTTCTAGTGCGTTCCAGCACAAATCCATCCGCATAGGAAAGCCAACATAAGAAAGAATTGGAGTCATATTGCTTGCTCTCCATGATTAATTACACTGGAATATTTTTCTATAGGTTTTTATCTCAGGAAATTAAAAAAGAAAAAAAAAACCCCAATGTAAAGTAGCCAATAATAAGTGAGGTTCATAACAGTGGAATCAAAGGGCTTGAGAAGCTACTAAGCAATATACTATTTCAAATAGAAATTTCAGAAACCTTGAAATAGAAATCTCCATTATCAATAATGAATTCCTGGGATGAACCTACCTGTGCACAAAGTATGCAGTGGAAAGGCAATAACCTCAAAGCCTGAATAGTTATAGGAGATTTTTCTTGTTAGACCAATTAGTATCTGCAAAGGTACTTTCCTATGGATATCTGCAAAGGCACTTTCCTATGGATACTGCACACTGTGAGGTACAATAAAATGCACTCACAGTGGTTTTTTTAAGAATAATGCAAGCCCACCTGTTTAACAATCTGTTTTGTTTGAGTACGGTTTCAACAACAAATTCTTCAGACACTCTACAATTCTGCAGGAGTGATAGAGACTGATGGAGCTCTGACTGTCAGGTAAAAAGACCCCTCTGTTCTGCTTATAATTCATTACTTTCTATTTTTCCTTACAATATGATCTGGCCCACGTTGTACTAATAATATCTGCAGTAAGAGTAAACTGGGAATACATGGAGGTAAGGGCTTAGAAGTACAAAGAATCCTCATTAGTAAGTAATTGTGGCACTCCAGGATTAACCAGTGTCACAACTTGGATCCCATTATTGCTATTAAACTCTTAAAAAATCTGAAACAAAAGATGAATCACCAGAAGGATTTTATATATTTTTGAAATTTTTTTAAAAGTTTTTGTTCTATTCATGGAGTGGGAGGAAACCTTTTTCACAGAACACACAAAATTTTCTGTGTAGTCTTCTTGTTGCTTCATTATGACCTTACTTTTTTAAAACTAAATAAACCTGTGTAGCATTTTAACTCCTCCAAGCATCATTACCTTGTCATTCCTTTAACATTACTGTTTGGACTTCCTAGTACCATAATGGTTTCTATCCCATGCTTAAAAAAAAAAAATTAAAATTGGACAGTTAGACTACATTACAGCGTACCTTTTACTTTTTCCTATTGATTCTCCTCCTGCTTAACTCCATTTATCTTTATGTTTTAAAATATTTTCTTACCTACCTCCACTGCCATTTCAGCTGCAAATGCATTTTTGTGGACCTTCTTTGATCAGAGTAAGCCCTCTGGCCTATTCAAGGAGATGTCAACTCATTGTGCTGGTGACCCATTGTACTGATCAGGTACATCTTTGCTATAATTCCATTGTTGAAAACTGTGGTTAACTCCTTTAAGCCTTCTCCAGAAGGCATATTTCCTATCTATTTGCTATTAGTAAAATTGCTGGCATTGACTGAGCAGTATCAAACTACACTCACAAAAAATTAAAATCAAAACAATGTTTGGGGAAAGAAACAAAAATGAAACAAAATCTGTTTCAGTGTACAATCCTAGCAGATATGGCAGTAATGAGATAACTCAATAACATGTCTTACAGCTGTGGGTTTTTAAATGGAAAGTTCTTTTAATTCTTTCTGGTTTTCTTTGTGGAGGTCAGGGAAGAGATAAAGAGATAGTGAGAGAAGATTTAAAGCATAGCTATTCCCAACATGCTGGGATACCAGTGAAACATTTCTTTCCTTGAGTAATTCTCAGGAGAACATGGGGTCCTCAATGACTGGCGACACACACCATGCAGTTAGACAGGATAGGTGAAGCCAAGAGCTTCCTGTAGCATGAACTTGATATGAGAGCAAAACTTATTTTCCTGGCCTGTGCACCGTCTTTATACTCCATGGGCAGTTGTAACTGTTTGCAAGTACTCTGTAGCAGGACAGATAATAGCATACCAGATGGAAAAACTAATGTGGCTGGAGTAAAGCTGAGGTTTTTGACACCAATAAATTATAAATGTACCCAAAAGGATAAAGGTAATAAAATAGTAAAACTAACAAAAACATGCAAGTATTTTCTAATACAGCAATGGCACAGTGAAACACAGATTTGCATAATTAAATGAGCAATGTGATTACTGAAGGGGGAAATATGAGTTCTGTTGCCCAAAAGAGACATCCAGGAAAAAAAGGTTGCCAGAGAAAGGACAAGTTAAACAGAGGGGACTATGTACAGGCATGTCATCATTTTACACAGACAATGATTACTAGCAAAACAAAAGAAAACAAGATTAGCAAAGACTCTCTTTCAAGCTAGGGGTAATAACCTAAGACAATCAGACTTCAGCAAGAAAAGCTAGAGAAAAAAGATAGAAACCCATGTTGGCTCTGGCTTCTCCTGTCCAACCACTGATGGGCCAATCGTTGTCACTTCCATGATGAGGAGCCACCAAGTCTTCCAGCCAACAGCCCTAAATATATATGCCATTAGTCCCTTCCCAGTGCAGCCTCATAACTTGCTCAGGCTATTAGTGCGAAGACTTACTTTGTATGTACAATTCTTACTGTGTAAGAACTGATTGTTATTAAGATTGCTAATGAATTAATTTAGTAAAGATTTTTTTAGATTATAAAACTGAGCTGATTCATCAGTCTTAACCATTCCACCACAGTAACCTTTGTAACTTCCTGATTGATATGCATACATAGAGAAATATAAATTCAGTTGCAATATTATCATTCAATTTATTGAAAATACAAGAAATCTAGATGTTTAATATTTTGCTAAACACCTTCATTCATGAAGGCAGTAATGACACTTTGGTTTCTACTTCTGAAAACAGAATTACAAAGGCAGCTGCTTTTAAAACATATATGAAATTGTTGAAAACCTATTTGCCTTGTGAGTTGATGCAGTTCCACTAATATTAGTGGAGCTGTAAGATTTAGATCAGTTGGTTTCTGGTTTCTGTTTCACTTCCTTATAAGTAAGATGTTGGCAAAACTTGTGTCTTGCAAGATTACCTCCCACTGTTGAACAGCCACAGGAATATATGGAAGCAAAAGTTAGTCCTCTGCTAGACTCACAGTTATGTTAGTCCTCTGCTAGACTCACAGTTATGACTTGCAGCTAAAGGTCACGGCAGTCAGCACCATTTAATTAAAAAGTAATGGATTATATGTAAAAGAATGCAGTGTCTGGAGCCTCCTTTTATGAAGGACTTCAGTTGGTGTCATTATTTACTATCTCATGCTTATTTAAGATTGTGATGAAGAACAGACTGTGCACCCTAAAGGTATATAAACCCCACCACTGTCCCATTTGGGCAGAGCCCATATCAGCAGAGGCTGTTGTGCTGATGGTATGTGGTCTCTGCTAAAGCAGTAAACTGTTCCTGCTCTGAACTCCTCTAAATCAAATTGTCATACTTTTGGGATGGAAGATCATGCCATGGATTGACTCCTACATCCTGCTTGGCTGAAGGCTGGTCCCTGCTGCTGAAAGCCTCTGCTACCCCTGAGAGAGGTACAGTCCCCCAGAAACCTTTGAGATGGAGAGCTGGAGATCAAACTGGAACTCAGCTGCCAGCTTCCAGTGGGAGCTTCTTGGTATGCCAGTGCTCTTGGCCTGGCTGGCACAGAGGGCTGGGGCTAGGCATTGTGACGGGGAGCACATTCCCAAGGTTCTTGTGCCTCTCTCTTTAAACCCCTGGCATCTGTTGTGTTGGAGACACACACATGTCAGCAACACAGAGGAGAGAGGATACCCAGGCAGAATGGGTCTCCTAACTG
Source organism: Fringilla coelebs (assembly GCF_963513975.1). Classification (NCBI taxonomy): domain Eukaryota; kingdom Metazoa; phylum Chordata; class Aves; order Passeriformes; family Fringillidae; genus Fringilla; species Fringilla coelebs. The sequence continues at coordinate 59,130,010 of NC_140031.1, forward strand.
AAATGTGTGCAAACAGGAGCCACATAACTAGGAGAAATCCCAGTATCCCAAAAGGGACTCAAGAATGTTGGATGTGTTCATACCACTCTCCTAAACCTTCAGATACATAAGTTTCCTATAAAAGGTACTACAGCTTAAGGTAAAATAATGCACTTATGGAGTGCCTTGGCATCCAAACAACGTAAGGTATGCCAGTTTCAGTGGGATGTGTTTATTTGCATGTGGATGCCTCCAAAAAGAAAACAAGATCCCAAAGCAGAAGTTAGAAATCATCTCCTGGTAAAAAAAAAAAAAAAAAAAAAAAAGAGCACAGGGGAGTAGGAGGCAGCTGTGCTTATGTTAGATCAAGTCCAGATGGTAGGTGTTGCTGAAGGCAGCAATCTCTGACCAGCACTCTGGAATCTTCTCACGGGCTGCTCTTGATCTCTTCATTCCTCAGCCTGTGTTGATACTGGGGGTTGCCCTGACTCAGGTGCAGCACCTTGTACTCAATCTTGCTAAACTGCATGAGAGTCACATGGACCCACCTCTTGAGCTTGTCCAGGTCTCTCTGGATGACATTCCACCTTCAGGAGTGTCAACAGCACCACTTCAGCTTGGGATCATCTGCAAATTTGCTGATGATGCACTCGTTCCCTTCATCTGTGCCATTAATGAAAACATGAAATAACACTTGTACAGACTCCTCAGGGCAGCACTTGTCACTGATGTCCATCAGGACTAACCACTACTCTCTGGATGTCACTCTACAGGTACTTCCTTATCCATCTATCAGAGCACTCATCAAATCCATATATCTCCAGTTCAGTGAGGAGGATGTTGCAGGGGACTGTGTCAAAGGACTTACAGAAGTTACATGACATCCACAGCCCTCCCTTTGTTTATTGATGTATCATTCCACCACAGAAAGCCATTAGGTCAGTTAGGCACAGTACTGAATGTTTTGGGGGATGTGGGAAAAGAGAGGGGAAGAAGTGCTTGGCCACCCAAGGAGTGACTGATCCCTGGAGTCATGAGCAGGGATCTGCAGCCCTTCTAGTGCACTTCAGATGTATAAGAGAAAAATCATATTTGACTGTAAGTCTCAAAGGGGGAAATATGGAAGCAAAATGGTTATTGCCTCATAGGTCTCTGCAGTCAGACTAGCCTTGCCAGTCAGCACCATTTAAACAACAAATTAGTGAATTATTTTTAAAAGGAATATTTGAAAAAGGATGTACTGTCTGGAGCTTCCTTACCTGAAGGATTTCAATTGCTGTTATTTACCACCTCCTGTTTCTATGACAGGTTTGGTGAAGAACTGTGTTTACCCTAGGGGGTATAAAAAGAGCAAAACTGCACCATTTGGGCAGAGCTCACATTAGCAGAGACTGTTGCTCTGCTGTGATCTCTCCTGTAGCTATAGGAATAAATTGCTCCTGCTCTCACCTCATCTAAGTAGTTTTCCCATTATTTCCATGAAAAATACATAAATTGGAAGCAAACAGTGCTACTAGTATCAGCCTCCTTACTAGTTTCAAATCTCTGAACTTTTATAATAAATTGAATATATTAATCTTTTGTATATGTTTTCTTTATCTTTTTCATTTTTTATCATTTTTTCCTCTCTTATTACCTATTTTTCTCTGCCTTTGGAAACAATTTAAAAGCAATCCAACCTATGGCATTGATAAATAACATGAACTGGTCCTGAGCCATGCATACAGAAAAGAATGAGCTCACTGAAAAAGTTTTATGTGCAGTATTAAGTATGAATGAAATATAAAGGGAGATCTTCAATCACATTTTAATACAAAAATATCCCCACACTGGTTCCACCACTTGGCTTTTTGTGTGCAAAAGAATCACTGTATTTAAGAATATTCTAAACACAATAAAAATATGGACAAACTTGACAATTTTTTTTCTGCTAAATTGCAAGCTGCAGATCCCCATAATCTCTAGCACAGTGCTTGTCCCATGTGCAAGTTCCTTGTGCTCAAGGGCTGCAGTAATGTGGTTAAGTGGCAACAACTTTTTCAGAAAGTATATATTTTGTTAGAGAAATGAAGGCATGCACTGGTGTGCAGAAAGAAACAAGTTGACTTTATCTTCCAACATCAGTAAGTGAAACTCGAACCATTGAAAATTGCATCCCATCTATTCAAATGCTATTTGTAGACAGAGCAGATGTTTATAAAGACAGCTCATTTTTAAGTTCTTTATGCATGGGGTTTCCAGTGGGAAAAGCTGCATAAATTCTCTACTTTCCCATAGCCATTTTAAGCAGTGATGAATCAGAAAAAGCAGGCTATCATCTATGCAAAATGTTGCTATATCAGTCCATGGAACAGTAAATGAGAATTCCTACCATCAATCTCCACTGTATTTATCATATATACTGATATTCTCAGCAGGATAAAGCACAGTGTTTTTACCCTACCTGAAGAAAAAAACCCTTTTAATTAAGAAACCAAATGAATGAAACAAGTTTATGGTGTGCTTGCCCATCTATCTTTACTGAGTGCTATAACTTTGAAAAGAATCTATCAGTAGTATTATGAATTAAAATTACCAGTAAATACCTTATTTTTTAATACATAATTAAACAAAAAAATGTTTTGCTGTAGTAACAGTATAAATAATGGTTGCTAACTGCAAATTGTACCATTGGCTTTTCTTTACCATGACAGTCTAACTACTGGTTACTGGCAATAATTAGCCATGTTCAAGGACATTATTGTTGGTTTCAAAAATTCAGTGTGTTACCAAAATAAGACTCATTTTCCAGTCAGGATTTTAATATGTAGAATTTTAATTCTACATATTGAGCTTTTTACCATAAGTAAGATGACAGTATTGAAAACTAAGATTTTCAAGATTGTCTGCTAGACTTTAATTTTTGCCACATGAAAAAATGTGCATTGAAATAAATTGCGTTATTGACTAAGTTTTCAAAAATCAACCCATTATCATTACATTTGTCATTCTGAGCAACCTGCATTCAGGATCACAACAAATATTGGTATGGCCCCAAATTGGGGAGATGGCTCAGTAGCATACAAGCAATTGCTTGCAGAGATATCTGTCTTTTCTAGGTGCTATTTTTTGTACAACTGGAGTCTTGCTAAAACTATCACAAAGCATTTTTATAATTAAATAATAAAATTAAAAACAGCACAAAGGCTTTTAAAGAAACTCACTATATTTTGAATGGGCTGGTGAATTTTCCCACTTAAACCCTGTAAATGTTTACAGACTACAATGAGTATGCCTCAATAGTGATGATATATTAATTTTTACTAGTGAATTTTCCCACTTAAACCCTGTAAATATTTACAGACTACACAGAGTATGCCTCAATAGTGATGATATCTTAATTTTTACTGGACAGAAACCCTGATGTAGTCCATTGACTCTGCTTAGCTACTCTAGCATACAACCTAGTTATGTGGCTGTGATCAAAAATAACCAGTTAGCTGCTTCTCATAAATCAGAAAAATAATTTTTAAAACAGTTTTGTTTTTAGCTGCACATTATAGTTCAATCTGTATTTTGTTCTCTGGCTTTTTGGCAGTACATTTCCCATTGACTTTTCCCATCTGTCTTCAGAAGTTGTGACTGGAACGAGTAAAATCATTGATTTTCAAGAGAAAGTAAGAGACTTAGCCTGTTGGCTGCGAGGGTGAAAGGCATTTAGACACTTTGGAAGGTTACACTAATTTTTTCATTGTCTTTTTTTACTTCCATAAATACAGTCTGACAAATGCTCATGCAGCACTTAGGATTTCAGTTGGAAACAAAAGTGAATTTTAAACAGTGTGGGTGATGTCAAGCCCTGTGCTCAACAGAAAATTTTAGCCTTTGAGCAGCAGTTACACATCATGCATTCATACTACACATGATTACACAATAAACCAGAGCAATTAATATGCTTATTATTTGTCTTGCTGACAGATTTTTTGAGTACTACAATCACTGTGGGATTTTTTAGAGCAAGATCTTTCATAACTTGAGACATAATTCTTACTCCTCAAAATTAATAACTTTTTTTTCAACTCTCCCTCTGTCCCAATTCCAACCTCAAATACATTCCCTTGATCTCTCTTATGTCTGCTATCAATGTCTTTAACATCCATGGACTGACTTCTTAAAACCCTTCTGTTTTTCCCATGTTCAGCATTTCTCAGAATCAGCCCACGCTATAGACAATGTACATGAAGTTCCCCCTTCATCTTTGCAGAGACACATGCACATACCTAACACATGTGTGTGGACTGGAACATAAACCACTTTTATTCCAATCCTTGCTCTACATATACCATGAAGTTTCTTGATTAGCCCCTTGATTGAGACTATGTTACATTTTTAAAGTAACTCTTGCCATTATTTTAAAATGGAAACAACTGAAAGTGATATGCCCTAAATATTTAGGAAGTGTTCCAAACTTTGTTTGGAATTTGTGTCCAAACTGAACTGGAATATGCCTGAGGCACTTAACATACATTATATTTACTGCCTAATTGTACACAGAAAGAGAAAAACTCTAAATAACAGCCTGCTGATAGAAAATGAGTCACTGTAGTGCATGTCTAGGGTGAATGAAAATGACTTTTCACAAAAATTATATTCATCAAACTGGACAAAACACTCGTTTAAAGAGAAACAAAGAACATCTAGTAGAGTTCTTCCTGAAACTGACAATTAGAAGGCTTTCTGTTAACTATCATGAGTCACTATTGTTTTTTTCCCCCAAATGCTTTAGTTTAAAGCACATACTTAAAGTAAAGCTAAGCTATCAGCTTTCAGCACGTGGGGACACATCTCTACAGAAAGCAAGCTCAGACTGTCACCACTGAGTGTCGTGTTTGAAGAAAGACCTCACAATCTATTATTATTTCCCTCTTGAAAGATACACTCCTGTGTTTGATCCCTTACTAAAACCAGAATAACTGTTGGAGTTTTGTTTTAAGATATTCTGAAGAAGACAGAGGTGTTTAAATCGCATACAATGCAACCAAATGATCATGAAAGTATGCCTTCAGCCTTCCCCTACAGCCCCTACTGCCTGGATTTAATTATGTAAAGTCTAGGATATTTCTACACTCATATTTTTGTTTGTTTCCAAGAGGACTGTTCACTTGAGATGCTAATCTTAACTTGAAGGGTCATTAGGTAATTTCTCAGTCCAAACTTGCAGGTAACTTATTTTCATGTTTCTCTCATGACACTATAAAGTTGTTGCAAACACCTAATAGAGAAGGGAAAAAAAGCTATATTATTTTAATACTAGTAAATATACTTTACTAACCTAGTGAAGCTGACCTGCGTGAAATCACTGCTTTCACTGGGTTTGTTTCATGTGAAGGGTAAACCTAGAGGTTGCTTTCATTATTAAGAGTATATTAAAAACAGCTTTTTCTGGTCTGCAGGGCCATCATCACTACTGCTGATGATCCCACCAGGCTCCTGCCACAATTTTCAGATGAAGCAGATATAACTGTAAAACAAACCACAATTTTCTACATGTGAGCTCTGAGGCATGGACCATTCTCTCTCTCCAAACACAAAGCCTCTTGGTAAGTCAGATAAGGTTCTGAGACTTAAAAGTCCTTTTCAGGTATTTTCCACATCTGCCAGAAGATTTAGGTATTTTTCAGTAGATTTCTCTTTCGAAGCCCTCAAAACCAGCTAGAATGTAAAACATTGTCCCAGGAACAAGCCAGTTAGGGGAAGACTTTTTTAAACCAAATTAAAATTAACATACAACTCAGTTAAAAGACAGCCTTTGCATTTCTAATAAACTAATTTAGAGAAGATGCATGATAGCTGATAGATCCTACAATCAAGAATATTTGGAGAGTCTTCTAACAATACCATATTTCAATTTCATGGGAACAGAGCTATATTAAGTAAAATTGCACCTACTATGCAGCAAAAGACAAGCAAAACAACAGTCTTTCCCATGCAGCTTCATGCATACATAGAGGAGTTTCACTCCATACAATGCCTTTAGATCTGTGCCATAGGGCTCTGCTGTAAACTGTCAGGGCATGGAAAATCTTGTAAAGCAAAACAAAATCAAACATTTTCATTCTAATTCAGAGCAACATTTTTAAAGAAAAAGAAATAAAATAATTCTGATGGGGGATCTCATCACATTTCTGAGATATCAAAATGTTTTGTTTCAGCTTCAAAAATACAATATTAAATGCATTAACACACCCTGAAATGAAATATTGTCCCTTGCTCCCCCACCAATCTAACACATCTCTGTAGTTTTGAAGTAACCATGTTTATTCTGAGAAAAGGAATCTGAGTAATCAGATAAAACATGTCTTCTTTGGAGTACATATAGGCTGTGGTAGAAGCTCATAAATCCACCCTTAGTCAGTAAATGCAAATTTGCAAATGCAAATTTGTAAATGCAAAATACCCTTTGCTTTATCCTATGCAGGAGAGACACCTAAGACATTAAAGCAATTATACTTTTACTTGATTGAGGAGACCAGTAGCTGAAATATGAGGCTTTGGAGGAAGCAGATCATCTCCCAGATGGGTTATGAAATCAGGAAGAGATTCCTTTAATTGTACCTTTAGTGTAAAGAATTTTAAGGGAGGGGAATCTTTCATAATTAATTAAATTGAGTTACTGAATTGTGCTTAAGGTACAGGCTTCTAAATCATGAAACTATGAGGGAAGGGTTGGGGGAAAGCTTTTACTCTTTCCTGGGCACAAATTAAAAAAAAAAAAAAGAATTTTTGGCTGCAAGCAGTAGAACTAGGAGTACTATTGCATTGTTTAAAGTTGAACAAATGAATCACTGACGTGTCTAGTAAATATTTTCAGGCTGAATCTTCTGGTTATTACGCATGCAATTAGAACTTAAGGAAAAAATCTCTAAATATTAGCTGTCATGAAAAAATCTTCCCACCTTTTTGCCTTCTCAATCACTGAGATGCAGTAGATTCGTACAGTTTAAATTAAGTAGATGAGCTATTCTTGATGTTTGCTCTACAAGCAAATTTATACATACACACACATTCATATCCTTAAACACAGAGATATATAGGTGTGTGTATATATATATATATTTAGGCAGATTTTTCTGGTAGTGAATATATATGACTATATACCTTTAAAGTTGTATATTTTCACCCAATAGAGTGGACTAATCAACAGTCCTAACTGAACCTATTTCTGATCTGCTGGGCTTGGATATGTTCCCAATGGCATTATTTCTTGTCAACTATGCCTAGTTAAAAGGTTTCTGTCCCTTTCCCTGTCCCTGATCTATTCGTCTGACCTCACTAATGCAGCTCACTTCCTGAGAAGCTTTCTGAAAGCTTGCTTTTGAAAGCTGGACTACTGAAATTGCCCTAGATTGAAAAAAGGAAGAATAGTCTGTCCCAAAGTGAGTAAAATCAGAAAAAAATACAGGAGGATGTAGGCACACAGTCAAAAAAGGGATCATTTCCACAAGGACTTTGTATGAAACCCAGCTAGAAACAATGTCCCCTTGCCACTCCACAATTACTACCAATTTCTCTTTATACTATGAACAAGGGAAAAAAAAAGTGAAAGAGCTTTCTTCCGTTATTATCTTCTGTTTTTTTGATTTACCTTTGAAATTTTGGGAGTCTTCAAGTACTTCTTTCAAAGTAATGAGGTGGCAAAAATATATGCTGAACTGTGGAAGATAAACACTGTGATGGTACTTAAAAGATTTCCTGTGAAATAGCTCTGCAATCTACTTCACCTCAACATCAATGAAAGTGGTAATTTTCCATCACTACAAACATCTTATTTCAATTGATCTATGTTGTTCATTTAGAAATCCCAACTCTATCATTTCAGTGCTTTTTTTTGCATCTGAAGGTAAAAAATATGGGAATGGTCATTGTTTAACACAAAAAAAAAAGGCCACCTTCATTTATCAAAATAGCCTCTTTTAAAAATGTTGCATCATTAATGCTCTCAAATGCTTTTCTTTCCATCTTAAAAAAACGCAGAACAGATTCAGACACTAAGACCTCTACCAGGTTTTCAGCAGACTATTAATTCCCATGTAACTCTACCTTTGATGGTCTCAAGCTCAGAAGCACATACAAATTTTAAAAAATTAAATTTTTAAACACGTATCAGAATTTATTACCCTACATTTTCCAAACACTAGCATACTGACAAAATTACATTCCCACACAAACAGAGCCAGTGAACAGACGTCCATGGCAGCCTGGCTGACATCAGGGTGGCAAAGCAGAGAGGAGTGTCTTTGCAGATTGCTTGACAATTAACAGACTCGCTTGGTGCACAGACAACCAATGACAGCTCATCCTGCCCACTTATGTGAGGAAATGCCATGGAGATGCCCAGCATATCAGAGCTGGCTCACAAATGGACCTGCCCCAGGAAAACCCTCCATTGCAAAATTCCTCACCATTTGCTATTTCTCAGCAAGAACGTACCACCACCCTTATTAGCTGCTGGCTCATTCCCATGAGCAGTCATGGGAATATCCACTGCTCAAAAGGAAATGAGCTAACACAGAGCTGGCTGAATGCCCAGAATTGCAGCTAGCCCTTGGCACCTGCTCTGCTCCGTACCAACTCCTGCTGGATGTGTGCACAACGCCTGTGACAACCTGGCACACTCAGCACCTCTCCCACCTAGAAGAAAAGTGTGCCTCCTGTGACTTGCAGCCTGGTCCCTTGCTGGTGATCCCCAAGGTCTGGGATCAAAGAAGGAGATATGTGGCTGCTATGGCACAGCCGCCCTCAGCCTGCTGAGGCAAGCAAGCAGTCACTTCTACATTTTAATAAGTTTAGTTTTCAGTCCTCTTCTTTCACACAGGTACCCTTACTCAGGGTTTATAGTGACGAGATTTTTATCACTGTAAAGCATGATTCCATGTATAAACAACAATTCAGCAAATACTCAGTCATTTATTACCACAGCTGTCATGCTCACAGTAACTATCTAAATTAGCTACTTTGTCACCACTGACAACTGAATTTCTTGGGAATAATCTTTGGTTCCATACTAATTTGGCCATTCTGCTCCTGTCACCAGAAGTTTTTCAGATTAATAAGTCAGACTGCATTATTCTTGCTCAATATAGAGTCTCAGACCACAATTATCTCCGCTGACTTCCATAGGTGTAATCCTTGTAGAAGCTATTTATTAAGGTTATCTGTCTACATATTCAGATTTCAGCATAGTTGTCTCCAGCTCAAATCACAAAGAGCCCTTTTAGCAGCCTTGCAGAACCAGTAAACTGGTAATGCCACACTGTCTCAATCAAATGGGTCATTTCACACACTTTGGTATTTTTTCTATATCATGGTCCAGCATTTCATTTACTTAAGAGGAAAAAAAACATGTATCTTCCAGCTTTCCCCACTAACTTTTTTTCCGAGATGTTACCTTGTCTCACAATTTTTCACTACTTACAAAATTTTGCATTTAATACTGCTCCCATTTTTTAAATTTAACTCATTTGTTCTCATTCTCCCTTCTCATCTGCTTACCTAAACATCTTGCTCAAGCCCCAGTTTGTAGTTTCACTAGTTCCTTTCCAGTTTGTGCTATAAATGGTTCAACAAGTTATAACTTGTTGACTGTTTCCTCTGTGTCTTCATTTTTTTCCTGCACTGTTCATTCTTCTATCCCTTCAATATAACTTTCCTTATACTCGGCAATCAAATCAAAACTCTCGGAAACAATGACAGCTAGAAGTTGACCAAGTATCATGGAAGAACAACCACACTGAATTTGATGATCTCTTATAATTTTTCCCAAACCCATTGGCTACTAAGTGCTACATAGTGCTAATTCAGATTGACTTGATTGTCATACTCTTGCAAGGTAGACCTAAGTTCAGTGAAACAATATAATGAGAAAAACACTATTATTGCTTCTGAGTTTTCACTTGTAAAACATACCATGAAAATGTGTTTAATTACGAATCTAATGTAATTTCCATGATGCTAAAATGTGAGCAGCATTTGAATAGTGATTAAGTGTTTTTATTTATACTAAACAGAATAAAAACCTATGTTCAGGAGAACTGAACAAGTGAGATTTTCCAGGCAAACCAAATCAGTTAAGATAGAGCTGTTTGTTAGAAGCATGAATAAAAATAAGAAAATTCATCTTTATGGAAAACACAAAACACATGGGATTCCTAACTGACAAAATGCAGAACCGTTACCTTGCTTTTCATTTGGTATTTCAAATACCAACAGAACCTGTCACCAAATTTAGGGATATGGACTGTCTCTTACATTCTTGACTCTTAAATATCAGCATTTTACCGAAATAATGATTCCACCATGAGCGCCCTTCTTCTTGCACGATCTCCAAATCTCCAACTGTGGTTCACCGTTCATCTACATGGCATTTAACCTTTTCTTCAATTTATAAAGGATTACTCACTCAGAAGAAAGAAGGAGACAGCTAAGGAGAAATGTCCATTGCTCTGTAACGTCTTAGTTAACTGTGTTTAACAGAAGTACTGAGCCTACCTCATTCTTACATTTAATTGCCATGACTCAACTCAACACAATTGATGTTACACTGAACCACCTATTTCATTATCTTCCATATTGTTATAAAACCACACTGTTTTTCAAAAAAAAAATCAGCTGCACAAATAAATTTCTCTGATACTTTCTATATTCCAGAAAGTCTGTGAGCCATTCAAATCAAAAAGCACCGTAAAATGTACTTAACATTCCATTGATTATTATAAATGCACGTCTGACAAATTTTCGAGTGAGCATCACTGAAGTTTGCAGTTATCATAAGTTTACAACCATACAACCCTCACAGATTCAGTTAAAAGAGATTCCTAATAAGCTGCATCATTACCTGAATTTCATTTTGCAAAATTTATGCTAGCAGCTAAAAAGAAATTTCTTAGTTGGACAGCTGCTATCAAAATTATTAGAATTCCTGCTTTGAAAAGAAATGTATTAGTGAAAAAAGTATGAGACTGAATAAATGTACTGAACAATCAAGCCACTGAAAAGACATAGAATGAAAAGGACAAAGTAAGTTTTTATACCTCTGCCTACAGGGGAAAATATTAGGTAAGTTCATAAAGTGATTGCAGAGACTCAAGATTAGGTATTCATGATCAAACTTTAACATGTGTTAAAACTACATGTACACATTAATCCACATGGTTTTACACAGAAAAACTGGCAGCTTTCCTGGTCTCTGTTTTATTTCATTTTACTGCAAAGAGAGCACAATGATGTCTTTTTGGCCAGTTGTTCCCTTGCAGACAGAATTGCACATTTTCTCATTCCACATCAGGAGCTCATAAAAACATCTCCTTTTCTTCCTGAGGCATCAGTACAGATAGTAGGGACTCTATTTATGAATAATGTTAAGAAAACCAGTGCATAGGCTTTGTCAGTCAACACCCTCAGGGTAAATCTCTCCTACCCTAAAAATCACCTTTATTTTTTCAGTATACCCACAGAATATGTGGAAATCTTTTAAAGTTAAGAGTTGATTCCCTAAATCAACCGAACCTATATGTGTTCTGAACCTCTTTTCTTAAAGTTCTAAAGAGCAAAGCAAATTAAAAAATCCCTACAATTAAAAATTATGAATGAAAATCATTATACTTTAAAACAGGATTGTTAAAAGGGAAATAATGGTAGGAACTATGAAGAGGGGAAAAAGAAAATATAGAAGTGAATATAATCAATTAACAGGTAACACCATTAAAAATCACTGTCAGTAGTTCTCTGTAGGAAAGTCTGAGAGCCCAGTATTCTTGTTCCCACTGAACTGAGGCTTCTGTTATACAGGAAGTTAATCATTTAGGCAGATCAGCAAATTGCTTCCTTTCTGTCTCAGAGACATTGCATTCAATTTTTCTGTGGTGTAGAAGAGTCTCAGTAAAACACAGTTGCCCACTGTCAAAGCCAAGCAAGCTCTTAGAAAGTGAGATAATGAGCTGGAATTTCTTTATGCTGAGGACCTACATCTTGAATAAGCTCTCTAAGCTTTAAGTTGTTGTGTGAGACTCTTCAGCTGTGTTTTCTTAATAAAACAGCATCTTGCCTATATTTTACAATGTGTCTAACGCCTGAGAACTGCTTTGTGAATTGGTACTGAATGAACTCCTCAGATTTAGCTTAACACGTGGGGAAACAGAAAGACTTCCAATCCTATTTGGCAATAAGCACGGGTTAACACAATGATATACTCAGTTTCTCTGAGATTACAGTGCTGCTTGGCATACAGAAAGGGAAAACTTTTGGCTCCTGGTATAATTTAATTTATAAAGTACAGAAATAAAAATCCTGTGATTGTACTTTAACAGTTGAGTGCATCCACTACTTCCCTGCATCTGAGAACAGACATTAATTTAGCTTCAAATGCAGTCCTGAATGCAGCTGAAAATAGTCTTTGTGCCAATCCAACCAAAAACACAGCATTCCAGGGTGCATCAGAATCTGCTCTAGAGATCTGTAATAGGAAAGTGATGATGACGCTGTGTAGTAGAGGGGAATAAGGCTCTGGGTGGGGGAACAAATAAAAAAAATTGTAGAAGAGCAGTAAGAATGGCACCTATGTTACCGAGTCAGAGACTCCACCACACACTTGTGTGCACTTTCTCAGAATGCTTAGGCCAGAAGACAAAGCCTTGATAATTTACTGGGGTGGAATGGAAACACTATTTACAGCTAGCTCCTAAAAGGCACAAAAAAAACCTGTATAAAAAGTTAGTAAATGCTAACCAACCTAAAACCACTAGAGAAGCAGACTTTTAAGACGGTATTTTCTGCCCTACATCGCACCCAAGGATTCATGTAAGGACTGAGTGGAGACAGAAAACAGGCATGGTTTCTTGGGCTAGACTACTAGATGCATGTATCTCAGTCCTTATGAGTTTTTTGTCAGGAAAGGAAGAGCTTGCATGCAACTTTGCTGCAATACTGCAATGGTTTTTCCTCTACCATTTTTGTGGAGTCTAGCATTCTTCTTAGCATCATTTACATGGAAATCTCCAGTGCAACAAGGGCTTCTTGCCCATATGGTCAGAAATGCTCCCATCTGTTCTTTAACCAGATATATTCAGTCTTTTTCTAGCCATGCTTATAGTCTCTTAAGTGGACAGAGACATATCTTGCAAGATTCTTCATTTTGCCCTGAGCAGCACCTACTGAGAAAATGGAGAAACATCTACTGAGGGCACAAAAGCTGCTTCAGCTAAAAGCTGAAATAAAACTCAATCAGGCAGAATACAAACAAAAGCTTCTCTGGTGCCAAGACAAGGCCAGCAACAACACCGACTGACACTTGAAGCCTCTTCTTCATCCCCAGTTCTCAAAGCCAAAGACTATTAAAATTTTGCCTAGCACATCTATGCATATCCAGGAGATGAGCAGCTTTTCATGCATGTTCCTCCAATTGTTAGTGCCCTCTTAAGCACTGGAATACAAGACTCAGGCTCTCAGGGTCAAATTTGACTGTTACACTGGTTTTACAACTGCTTCTTTCACAATAATCAGAAACTTAAAAAGTAAAACAGGCAAAACCTTTTTTGATGAAGGCTCCAAACAGGGAACCCTCTGGGTGTGCTTGAGATAATAAAAAACTTACATTTATATTTCTGAGCATCAGTGGTGTTTTTTAGTGCCTTATTTTAGATTTTATGTGCCTGGGCCCTACAGTAGATATAGTCACTCACGTTTTTCATGCAGAGTAGTACAATATTCAACTCTTGCTAAAATGGTAGTTTTTACATCACTAAAAAAAATTAAACCCAAAGAAAACCAAAATCTTTCAAAAGATTTCCTTGAAAACTGGTTTTTTTTTGCATTTTATAGACTTTCAAAGTCTTTGGGAAAACATTTCAAGTACACTGATTTTAAATTGTTTTAGAGCATCCACCCTGAAACATTTCTTCCTCACCAGTGCAGCAAAACTACTTCAAAGTGTAAAAGTAAGATATTTGATAATTTTAAAAAAATAAATCCTTCACTTCTAAAGGAAAATCAAAAATAAAATTCTAAATTATAGGCCATAAAAGCCTCAGCTGGGATTGAGGCATTCTATAGCTAAGCAGAATGGTTTGACAGTCTTCAACATGAAGAAACAATAAATGCCCACAGAGACATGATTCTGACCACAGCATAGGAAAGCTATTTCAAACTTAATAAGGAAGAAAAAAGCCAGACACAGCAAAGTATTTACAATTCATGAGCAAACACAGTTATTTCAGTAGCCCATATAATTTCTGTAGGCAGTCATCATTTTGCAACAACCTCACCTCTGGTTATGCCCGGAGCACTTACACACTAATCAGGATTAGGCTGGGTCAGGCACTTAGAAGCGAGTTTGTCAAAGCACAACACCTGGATGCTGCTGGCTGATTGTAGCTCATTCCTCTATTAAGAAACAATACTGCCCACTGTGGTTAAAGAGTTGTACTAATCTAGGAGATAAATTGCAAACAACTATGGGAAACACCTGAGGTCATTGAAAATTCTGCAGCACTTACATAATGGAGATTCTCAGGCTTCTCACCCTCACAAATTTCCACATGAAATAAATTAACCTTAATGAGCACCACTGCTAATAATCTCAGCGGGGGCTAAGGATTGTTTTTGAGCAGCTCTCCAAAGCTTGTCCTCACTTCAAAGGCATGCCAGTGGATGACCCAGTAGAATTTTTCCTCACTGCAAATCTTTTACTTTATCCAAATTTGCATTCAATATTTTTATTAATTTAATAGATATATGTGAATATAATTCCATTAGCTATTTTTTGATGGTCACATCTTTCCACAGTAATTCTATCTCTGAAAACGTTCTCCTTCTCCGGATTATCCAACCAATTTACCGTTGTCCCAGATTTATAACACAGACACTCTCCTATATAGCTATATCTAAATCAGCCTCAGCCTCTAAATGCAATGCCTTTTATCTTCTTTTCTGCTACAACTACATTCTGACTGCACAAAGACTCTTGGCAGCACAAAGAGCAAACAACTGGCCTTGAGAGTCATGAAATAATACTGGTTGCAAGCCTTTTTTAAAAAGAGCTGTTTAATCAGATGCTGCTATTATTCTCTGAATGATAAAGGGTTTTATTTTGGAAGTGATGTGGCAGTAAATGCAATTTGGATATTTTACAGAACAATGTTTCAAGGGCATCTACGCCTAAACTTCCCACTATTACAATGCAGATGCCAGTTATCACTTAAAAATATACAGGAAAGATCTTTTTGATTTGTGAACACTAAAAATCCAGCTTTAAACCACTACTTCAAATCACTGGCAACTTTGGAACAGAGGCTTTCTATACGTCATGCAAATATCTTTCTTTACTGAGCTGAACACAAAAGGGGATACTGAACATAGTGAGATAGATGGAAAGGGAAGAGTAACAGATTACTGCCTGGGTGAGAAAGTGGCCAAATTAAACTATTCTGAATGGTGTTAGTTTATCATACAAAGACATTTAATTTATTTCATTATTCTCTGTGGGCAGCTATAGCACTGCAAGACTCTAGCACATTCAAGGAGATGAGCACAGTGGACAAAGGACTCTTTCAGAGTGCAATATTTAATGAAACTTAAATTAGGTCTCAAAGGACCAATAGAATGTATATAAAATATAGCACTGACACCGAGCCATTCTGTTCACACGCATGTTTTAAAGTAACTGTCATCAAATTCACAGATGGCCCCAGAAGATTTAAATGCATTTTTAATATAGCATCCCTACATATAACTTTTTTTTAAAATTCATATTTCATTATAATTTCTTTACATAATGCACAGAATAGAAGGATAAGTCTACAGCTAAGACTGAACACTGCCTTAAGGAATAAAAGAAAATAGCTTTGTTTTCACTTCATTGTTAGCAATGAAAGGAAAACTATGTTTTTGCTTCTGTTTGCCTCTGTGAATTTATATATGTCAAAAAACATTAGGAGAGTATGCTTTAATATTCTAAACACTGCAATACAATGGGAAGATATTATTGCCAAATAATATATTTTATATATTGTTATGTTTCTATGTATTTATGTGGTGAAAGAAACAAACAATACTGAACAAAACACCCAAAGCTCAAATATAAACCTGAATTAAACCCATTCTCTATTGAAAAAACTTACCTGTATAAAAACCACTTCAATTAAAAAAAAAAATCAGTGTAAAACAAAATAGTATGCAGAATTATAAGCAAAACATTTTAAAAAGGAAGAATCCACCTGTATTCACAAATTTGCTGTTAGCAAAATAAAAATTTAAAATTTGTTTCCCTTTTTTCAAGTAACTGTGCAAAGAGATAGATACTTAAAACCTATAGTCAAAAACATGAAAAAAACTATGATTTTGAAATTCACAGTTTTGAAAATGAACAGTACACAACGAAAATTATTTTGAAGCAAAGAACTGAAATTATAAAACAAAAGGACAAGATGGTATAGTTCTGGGTTCTGTTTTTTGGTGTATTGTACCAATTTTGTTCTGTAATGCACTCTTTTCCAAATCCAGTGAAGCTACATTCACTCAGGCCAGAGGAAGAAAGACTCCACATTGCAAGACATGGAAACCTAGAGACACTACCACAACAACTAAACAAAACAAAAAAAAAGGACAAACACCTATCCTAGTCCAGAAAGTGATAAAGAGAATTAAAGCCAAAATTTGGGAGTAAAAAGTGAGGTCTAGATCTTCAAGATTTGACTGTTTATTGGACACAAAGCAGAACAGACCTTGACCAAAAGTAGAGTAAGGTAAAAGCTTTTCACTCTGCTGTAGTGACACCTCTCCCAGCACTTCAGACATATAGAAGATGTCAGGCAATTCCAAACTCCGTGTTTTCTACCAACCATCAACTGTAAGGGTTTTGGTTGAATGTTCATGTGATACCAAGTTACTAACTCTCAGAACTAGTTGCACAGACAAATCCAGACGGGATGCTTGAACAGTTATAAATAGCCCAAAGGATATTTACTCGTTCTCTAAGTCTCAGTCTATGTAACTTCCTGTGGACAAGGATCACACAAATGTGTAATGAAGGAATGACCATGAGCCATAATGTGAGGGACACTGTAGTGAAGCGTACTTTTTGTACCATCTCATTAAAGGCCTCTCCTAAATTTGGATTTTGTTCTCAAAACCAAACTCAAAATAACCAGATCAGGCAAATGGCTAAATTAAATTTTTGCAGATTGACTGAATCGAGGGATTATTTATTGCATGAGGAAGCAGCAGTTTGAGGAAATACTCTAAGTCTTTTCTCTGGATTTTGACATTAATTTGAATTCTACTGAAACACTTTTCCCCCTCTGTAGTTGCAGGTTTGTTTTATAATTTATCTGTTAAGATATATATAAACGTAAAAAATCCTTTACACAAACTTCCAGAGAACTTAGTACCCATGCATAAAAAGTCCATTTAATGCAAGTGTCACAGGAGTTTAGTTAAAAAGAATTGCATATCCTATTAGGGAAGTCTGGGATCTCTCCTCGTTTGTACGCACCAACACCTGCAACATTTGAAAAAGATGCCTGACATAGTCACACACTTCTAGCATTCTACCTTGAGCTCTGTCTTGTCCAATTTTGACAGATTCTTTTCATCATTTGGGTATTCCCACTTTACTGGATACTGCAGTTAGAGCAAGACAATGCTGATGGTATTGTGGATATAGTAGTTCTTGAGCATTTAGCTGGTATTTTTGAGAATTCTTAAGTTTATAAAACAAACACCATAACCAGACATCACCACCCACTCTTTTCCATCAAGGAGATATTGACCGCACTGTGCCAAATTGTTTTTCCATTTTGAGAAAGCACTTGAAGCTGCAAATCACATACTTAACAAGTACTAGTGGCTTTTATGATTAGAGGGTTATGTTGACATTATGTGAAGTAATGGCTCTTTTCAGTAGTTATATACTCAAAGATACTTACAGAAAATGATGGAATTTCACCTTCCCACATTAGTTTCAACTGGAACTGAAACAGACCTTAGCATTTAAAGTTTTAAGAAACCAATCTCAAACCTGAAGGCATAATCCAGCCTTTAAATGACATGAAAAATAAGGAAACATAACAAAACCAAGCTCTGCCTCAGTTCTTTTAAAAGGTTTCTTTCAACCAGCAAATTTTGCAGCAAAATAAATTTTCTAGCAAAATTTTTTAGGTCTGAACAATATCTAATTTCCTTCCAAACAGCAGATAATTTATAAGGCACAGTAATAAAAAACCCCAATTATTTGGACTTTGAGAAGGTACAGCACAATAAACTGACGGGCGCTTCACCTACAGCTTCAAAAAGTCCCTGCTAAAAATTCACACTTCAAACAATCATTTGGTGTATCATAAGTTTATTTAGTAGTTGCAGTTTTGTGTGAAAATGTGAAATTCAAATCAGTATTCATGTGAGGGTGCACAAAGGCCATCATTACAAATACAAATAGTGTTGTGCAGTAAGTGTCCAAGGCAATTCATAGTTCAAATGATCAGCAACTTTCACTGGAGCACTGACAAAAGCTTTCAAGCCTGCTCCACTCCTCTTCCTAACATACACCAACTGCTAAGAACTAGTCAGTCTCCATGGCTCTTGAAGCCTACATGACGGTCGCTAACTCAAGAGAAAAAAGGTGATCCACAGCTCCAGAGGAGGCACAGTTCAATGCTGTGGCATGACACGAGATCAAGTGCTCTGCTCACCACGGTTCTTTTCTCCACAACAGCTGCTTTGAGAGACTTCTCTCGTGTTCCAAGCCTCAGCTTCCCACATGAACCTGGTTATACATCTGGGAAAAAGATTAACAAACCAGAACTCCTCCTCCACCCTTTCTGCGCGAAGGGCCCGTTTCGATCGAGGGAGCTGAGGGGATGCCCCGCGCCGCACGGGGCCATAGCCCGGAGAAGAGGGCGTGACCCGCCCCTACCCGGCCGCGGCGGCGGGGAGGGCCCGAAGCACCAGCCGGCGCCGCCCCCCCCCCCCCCCTCCGGGGCAGCCTACACGGCAGGCACCAGGCTCTTCTTATCCAGCGCCTGCTCGTCTTCCTCGAGCAGCAGCTCCTCCAACTCCCCTTCCTCGGCTCCCGAGGCCTCGGGCCCGCCGGCGGCCCGGCAGCGCCGCAGATGCCGCAAGGCCCGGCGGTGCTTCTCTTGCAGCCGCCCCAGCTGGGCGCGCAAGGCCTCCGCCTCCTCGCCCGGGTCGGCGGGGGGCTTGTCGGGGCCGGGCCCCAGCAGGGCCTGTCGGAAGAGGCAGCGGTTCTCGCGGCGCAGGCGGCGATTCTCCAGCCGCAGCCGCGCGTTTTCCTGGCGCAGCCGCGCGTTGTGCCACTCGCGCTCTTCCCGCTGCCGCAGCGCCTCGCTGTGGCTGGCCGCCAAGTCCGCGTACCGCTCCGCCAGCTGCTGCGGCGAGCCCCGCGACTCGCCCCGCCAGCCCTGCCGCCCGCCGCCCGACTCGGCCTCCTCCGCGACCCCGCCGCGCCCGCCGCTCCCGGCGGCGGCACCGAGCACCACCCGCCCCCCCCGCGCCGCGCCGCTGCCCCAGCGCCCGCCCACCGCGCGCATGCGCCTCATCCGTGCCGCGCCCGCCGCCGCCCGCCCGCAGCCGCCGCGAGCCGAGGGAGGGCTCCTGGTGCAAATCGGGGCGGGGCCTGAGCCCGCGGGGCGGGGCCGGGCGGGGCGGGGCGGGGCGGCCCACCGCGGCCCACCGCGCGCCCCTGCTTGAGCACTGGCGGCCGGCAGGGGGCAGGGATGGAGGGCGCGCCGCGCTCCTCCCGCCCCGGAGCCGTGGGGGGCTCGCCTGCAGCGGCCCTCAGGCCTCGTCCGCCGTCAGGGCGCTCCTCTGGGCACACCGGGCCGGCCAGAGCCGCGTCCAGCCTGTCCTTAAACGCCGCCAGGGCTGGAGCAGCAACAGCCACAACCTCTGCCGCTGCGTCTCAGTAAAGAGTGACTCGCTTCGGTCTGGGGTAAACCTGCCCTCTTGCAGCTTAAGGCCATTTCCACTTGCCCTGTCGCTACGTGGCCTTGTGAGAAGCCCCTCCAACTTTCTTGAAAAGCCCTTGTGGAGGGTGCTGTAAGGTCTGCCTGGAGCTTTCTCTTCTCCAGGTTGAACAGCCCCAGTCCTCTCAGAGTGTGTGAGAGGTGCTCCAGCCCTGGCATTAACCTAGTGGGCCTCCTGCTGTTGTTACTGCAGCTCAAGGTCTCTTGTGTTGGGGACCCCAGAGGTGAGCACAGGTGGACAGAAAGGCTTGGGCTGCTGTGGAATACCACAGCCCAGGCAATTCTCTGCCTGACAAGGAGAGGTTTAACCATAAGGTCTGTTGGCACAGTCCTCCAGTGTTCACATGGCCTTCTTACCATTACTTTAAGTCTTTTCAATTCTGTCTCAACATGTAACCACACATGTTGATATCTGCAGATAAGCAGTCATTTTGGGATTACCATGATGGTATACTACATATCATCATACACTTCTCTGTGCATTTTACTCTTTGGCTTGAAAACTGTCTGTGATGAGAACCATGCTTTTCTTATGGTACAATGTTTGGTTAATTACCAGTTGAGTCCTGAGTATGGACCCTGAATTTGAAGTTGAAGAAACAATGTGTGAGAGTAATTGTAATAATTACTTTCAGAACCTTTTCCTGCCTAAATGATAGCCATTTATTTAAAACACTTTAAAAAGAAACTGCAAAGCACTGCAGAACATAAATAATCTTAGTTCTACTGTACTTTTGCTGTGACTGCTAATCAAAAGAAATGAACAAGTATTTCCTGTACTAAGCCATTTTCCAAGAAGAGATTGAATAGGGCGTTACAGAAGTTCTGCATGATATATGACTGAACCAGTTTTGCAGTGAAAGAAACATGTTCATACCTGTTTATGACTCAGTACTTAATGTTGCTGCTTTGTATATTTATGAACATACCCACTCTAAAAACTTCAGTTTGAACTATAAGCTGAATCTAAAATAGCACTGAAACTCTTCCAGGTGTGTGGAAGTGGACCAGGGCTTTGCACTCCAGCAAAATAGTGGAGAGGGTAACAGAGCTTGAGCTTTTGATGACCAGTAAATCAAATTACAGTCATTGTTACAACCTTTGCTTTGATCCAAATTCCACAAGTCTTTTAGAGAATGTTGTATCATGCATCTCAATTTTGTTTATTCATCTGTTTTAGTTTTTTCATGTGCCTTTATTTTATGGTAGTAAATGTATGCATATATACTTGAATAAGGATTGATAGTCTGTATTCTTAGAAAAATTAGATGGCATATCAGAAGACTATTTACTGAGTTTCAGATTCCTTTGACAATGTTTAAACACTAATTTGACAATGACAGAAAGTCATTTGGATTGGGGAAAGATGTTAAATGAACATAGAAAAACTTTCATTGTGAGATAGGGTCACACTAGAAAGCGTGAAGGGGAAAACTGCCAATGGACAAGCAACCAGAGAAGTTGTGACTAGTTGTACAGTTTTCAGTGATTTTTTTGCTCACTGAATGCCTGTGAAGGACAAAGTATTTTAAACAGCAGTACAGTAATGGTATTATTCTAATCCCTTTGATTAAAGCTCTGTGTTTACTTAATAGTGTCAGGTCTCTGTAGATAAGAGAAAGTGACAGTGCTTGTGGACTATCAGCTGGCATTTTGAACCCTGTGCAACATGCACAGGAAAATGACCCTAGAAAAGCACCTCACAAGCAAAATAAAACCTCTTTGTGTTTATCGTTCCCTTACAACTGAATCCATACTTTTGAAGTGAAGGGAATTTAAACAATGCTGCTGTGCTTAAATATTGTATTGAGAGGAATATTCTTATTTGGCTTTAGTGGAAGATATACCAAACGGCCCGAATTGTGTTTAGTTATATTTTTTTTTGGTGCATTTTTTCCCCCCCTTAAGTTACAGAGTAATAGAATGGTTTGGGTTGGGAAGGATCTTCAAAGGTCATCTAGTCCAAATCCCTGCAATATGAAGGGACAACTTCTTCCATGTTAGGCTGCTCACAGCGCTGCCCAGCCTAACCTTGAATGATCCCAGGCATGAGGCATCCACCAGCTCTCCAGGTAACTTGTTTCAGTGTGTCACCATTATTACTGTAAAAAATTTCTTTCCTGTATGTGGTCTGAATCTACCCTCTTAAAACAATTACCCTTTGTCCTATCACTATAGACCCTACTAAAAATTTGTCCCCATCTTTCTTTAAGCCCTTATTAAGTACTGGAAGTTTAAAATAAAGTCTCCCTGGAGTCTTCTTTTCCAGGCTGAACATCTTCACCTCTCTCAGCCTTTCCTCAAAGGAGATGTTATTCAGCCATCTGATCATTGTTGTGGCCTTCCTCTGGGCCCACTCCAAAAGGACCATATTTGTCTTGTGCTGCAGACTCCTGGATGCAGTACTTGAGGTGGGGTCTCACCAGAGTGGAGTAGAGGGGCAGAATCACCTCCCTTGGCCTACTGGCCACAATTTTTTTTGAAACAGCCCAGGATATGTTTGGCTTTCGGGGCTGCAAGAAGACATTGCTGGCTGATGTCCAGTTTTCCACTCACCAATATCACCAAGTGCTTCTTGGCAGGACCGCTCTTAATCCCCACATTCCCTGGACTGTATTGATACTGGGGATTGCTCTGACCCAGGGGCAGGACCTTTCCCTTGGCCTTGTTGAACCTCATGACACCTTTAACATGAGGAGTGAACCTGTGAGCTCACTCCTTCAGCTTATGCAGCTCCCCCTGGATGGCATCCCAATCCCATCCCTTGTGTGTGTCAAACACACCCCTCGGCTCTTGCTGCCATCTCCAAATTTGAGGGTGTACTCAACCCCATAGTCCATGTCAGTAGTGAAGACATCAAATAATACTGACACCAATACAGACCCCTAAGGGACACCACTCATCATCATGGGTTTTCATCCAGACACTGAGCTGTTGAATACTACTCTCTGAATTCAGCCATCCAGGCAATTCTTTACTCACCAAATAGTCCACTCATAAAATCTTCTGTCCATCGTAAGAGAGACAGATGATTTAGAGGAATGTGTCAAAGGCTTTACAGAAGTCAGATAAATGACATCTGTAGCCCTTCCCTTGTCCACTGATGGAATCACTTAATCACAGAAAGGCCACTTAATGGGTCAAGCAGGACTTGCCCTTGGTGCAACCATGCTGGCTGTCTTGTATAACTTTCCTGTTCAATACCTCAATAATCCCCAGGTTCATCTTTTCTATGAACGACAGCTCCCTGAAATGCCATCCCAGCCTCTGAAAAACAGAACAAAAAGTAAGAGAATATCCCATCAAATCTCTCTTCCACTTCATACGTTACCCTGAAGTGTGTGTAAATATACTTCATATAGGTTTTCCTGAAATGAGGTAGATAATTTTGTTCAATAAGGCTTTCAGGCTTGAACTTGATTGAAAGTTAAAACTCTGAAAAGCCCTCAGGATTATGACATATATGTTGTGTGTAGTCCTGCAGATAAAGAAATTGCAATATAGGAAGCATTAGCTTTTAAACTAAAGGTTGTAAGTGCCTTCAAAATAGCACAGCTCGGTGATGTCACATTTTAAGTTGCAAGGCCCAACTGAGTTCATTTAATGTGTTTATTTAATTGTCAATATTTGTCAGAATCAAAGTTTCTACTGACAGGCTCTGAACCTTCCAAGCAGAAGTAAGAATTAACTAGTAAATACATTTTCCTTGTGGCTCAGCCTGAAGACCATTACCAGGAAAAAAATACCAAGTTTCATTAGGTTGTATCTTGCATCAAGATTTCTTTGATTGCATGTAAAAGGTTAGCATGACTTGTATCACTGATTACATTTCAGTGGACAAAACAGAGGAAATTATTCAAAAAGAGATAAAATCAGTGAAAAGAACAGTGTAGATGAGAGAATAATGCAATAGGAGAAGAAACAGAAATTGTGATTACATGTAAGGGAAATTGTTCCTGGCTGACAAACGTTGAGGTGTGCGTCCAAGTGGGTCAGCGGGTCATAAAAGGTACTAGCATGGGTTCAGGAGGGGTGGGTTGTGCTTGACCAACCTGATCTGCTTTTATGACCAGTTGACCCAGTTGGTGGATGCAGGAAAGACTGGATGTTGTCTACCTGGACTTCAGCAAAGCCTTTGACATGTCTCCTACAGCATACTCCTGGAAAAGCTGACAGCCTGCAGCTTGGACACGTGCATCTTCACTGGGTTAAGAACTGTCAGACAGCCAGGCCCAGAGAGTGGTGGTGAATGGTGCTGCATCCAGCTGGTGGCTGCTCACCAGTGGTGTTTCCCAGGGATACGTGTTGGGCCCAGTCATGTTTAACGTCTTCATCGATGATCTGGATGATGGGATCAAGTCCACCATCATCCACCACAATTGCAGATGACACCAAGTTGGGAGCATGTGTTGATCTCTTGGAGGAAGGGCACTGCAAAGGGACCTGGAACAGTTGGATAGATAGGCAGAGTCCAATAAGATGAAGTTTTGTAAATCCAAATGCCAAATCCCACATTTTGGCCACAATAACCCCCTGCAGCACTACAGGCTGGGAACAGAGGGACTGGACAGTGCCCAGGCAGAAAGGGACCTGGGAGTTCTGGTTGTCAGCCCGCTGAACATGAGCCAGCATTTAGCCCTGGTGGCCAAGATGGCCAAGAGCATCCTGGGCTGTGTCAGGAAATTTGTAGCCAACAGGAGCAGGGAGGTCATTCTCCACTGTACTCAGCACTGGTGAGGCTGCACCTTGAGTTCTGGGTCCAATTCTGGGCACCTCAGTTTAGGAAGGATGTTGAGACACTTGAGTGCATCCAGAGGAGGCAGTGAGGCTGGTGAGGGGCTTGGAACACAAGCCCTATGAGGAATGGCTGAGGCAGCTGGGCTTGTTTAGCCTGGAAAAAAGGAGGCTCAGGGGCGAGCATCCTGAAAGGTGGTTGTAGCCAGGTGGGGGTCAGTCTCTTTTCCCAGGCAACAACTGATGGAATGAGAGGCCACAACCTTGGGCTACACCAAAGAAATTTAGGGTAGATGTTAGAAAAAAATTCTACACTTCAAGAATGATTGGGTAGTAGAATCGTGGCCAGAGAGGTTGTGGAGTCCCTGGGCATGTTTAAAGACTAGCTATGGCACTCATTGTTGGTGAGGACGTCCTTAGGTCATAGGTTGGACTTGATGATCTCAAAATGTCTTTTCCAACCTAGTTCGTTCTGTGATTCTGTAATACAACAATATTTTAGAGTCATAGATTAATTTTGTTTGGAAGGAATCTTAAAGATCATCTAGTTCCAACACCCCTCCTGTGAGCAGAAACAGCTTCCACCAGACCACCAACCTGCTCCCAGGTTGGTAGTGAGGCATCCAGAGCTCCTCTAGTTCAAGTTCCAATATCTCACCATCCCATAGTGAAGAATTTATTTCTAATATCTAATATAAACTTAGTCTTTTATGGCATCATGTCTGGTCTCTGGGAGAAAGCTCTTTCCAGCTGGCTCATTCCTCCTATATTGCTTCATGCTCGCTCTTCCCTCTTCCTGGTTTGGATCCCAATTAGGTAGGTTAATAAGCATTTTATCTTCCCCTCTAGGACCCCCGCTATTTACTCTTTCCCAAATTCTCATACCCACAGTACGAATAATTTGTATTTCTTTGGAAAAGAACAATATTTCTAGGATAGAATTTAATTCCTCCCACATAAAGATGTTAGGCCCTAAGAATTGGTCTAATTGTTGGGAGATGCCTATTGGGTCTTCTAATAAATTTTTAATTTCTTTGTTAAAATTTCTAACTTCACAGGCAGTCAGTGGTGTGTTAACAAACCCAACACCTCCCCTGGCTCCCCCCATAGGTACTTCTCTTAACAGAAACAACTTTTCAGTTCTCCCACATTCTTCTTAAATTTTCTTTGCTTGGAACCTTGTATTAGATTGATGGCTTGCTACATGCTCATCTGGTTCAATTAACTTCTTTTCCTCTATACCTTTAAAACAACAGGCCTTTTTCACTCCCTGACCTTTTGTTTGCAAACTTTCCTCCTGCTTTTGACTCTCAGTATGTTGGGGTATAGGGGATAAATAAAAAGGAATGTTTTGTGATGTTCCAGGAATAAGAATACGGGAAGAGGAACTTTGGGTTATGGGTTGAAGTATGGGAGAAAAATAAAGAAGGGTATTTTGGAAAGGTTTAGGAGCCAAGACTGGGGTATGGATACTCTGAGTGGTACTAGAGACTGGCATCTGGGTACTTGAGGAACTGGAAGGAATCTGCAAAACTGAAGGACTATTAGAATGGGCTTGTTCTGGTATATTTAGGAAGGAAGGCGATACAGAAGACGGGATGCTAGGAGCAGGACAACTTGAATTAAAAGGTTGAGGTGATTTTAAAACTCCTGTGGGAGTAGATACTGAAACTGCATCCATCTCATGAGATGGTACCAAGGGCTACAAGGTTGGAGGGGGAGGAAGAAGGTGGTCTATAGGAGGAGTGGGAGGAGGAGGTAACGGGAGGTTATCTAAGGGATCAGGAGGGGGAGGTGGAGGAAGATGGTCTAAAGGATCCCACCTCCTTTCTGGTAGCCTAGTTTCTTCTTTTTTCTTCTCTGGATACTTTATATACTTTTATTTCCTCTTCCTGTTTCTCCCTTTCTAACCAACATTTAGCATATCTTATCTCTTCATCGCAAGGTTCTACTCGGGTATTGACATATCTATTTAAAGCTATACATAGCCATCTTTCTTTTGGTCCCAGGGCCAAAAAAAAGTCAGCAATATACTCTTTAGGCCATATTTCTGTACAGTATCTTATCATTTTTATCTTATTTAGATCCTTCTTTCCCTCATTAGTATCCCAATTATTTAAAAGTTTTCCTAAAGAACTACTAGGAGGTATTTTCTTTAAAACTTCCTTCCCTCTTCTCTTCCTGCTGGCACTTTTTCCAGCACATTGTTCCATCTTTAACTAGCAATTGGTATCCAAGTACAATTTTTTTAAAAAAATTATTTATTTATTTAATGTATTTTATTTATTTATTTATTTATTATTTATTTATTTGTTTTAAATTATTTATTCATTTATTTCTATTTTTTTAATTCTAATAAGGGATAAGTATTAGTTATTAATGAGGAAGAGAAAATAAATATTAATTATTGTGGAAAATGTAATAATAATGGTTACTTTAAAAAGTTCCTTATCATAACAGACAAGACAAAGATGGCAATTTAAAGAAATGTTTGACATGGGAAACGAAATAAATATGGCAGCTTCAGTGGGAAACAAAACAAAAAAAAATGGCAACTTAAAGAAATATTTAGTGTGGGAAACAAAATAAATATGGTGGTTTAACAAGGGTTTCAGAATAAAAATGTCTATTCAAATGAACATTTATAAGCTAATAATAGTGAAATGTCAAAATTAATTCAATGAAGAAATATAATAGCTATCCTTTTAGCTGGAAAACTAAACAAGAATAATGGTTATTTGTCATGGTTTGACCCAGAAGTGAGTTTTTTTTTGGAAAATTATGGTCAAACCAATCAGTGGCCAGATGTGAAATTGGCACTTGGTGTGGCCACTGAGGACTTGGGTACGCCTCCGAGAACACACTCAGGGGTTAAAAGCAGAGGATTCAGAGAAGGACTTTCTCTTTGGAGTCCGGCCGGTGAGTTGCTCTGACCTCTCCCCTGCCCAGCTGTGTCTGGGTGGGGGAGGGGAGGCCATGCGGCCTGGGAAGGAAGGCCGGAGCCCCGGCAAGGTGCAGGGGTGGAGGAGTCCTGGGATGGTTTGGGCAGCCCCCTGGGAGAGAAAATGATAGAGACTGTGCAGGCTGGAAATTTGTTATCTTGTACTGGGAGCACAGCCAGGAGGAGAAAGTGGGGGGGGCAAGGTGCCCACCCGCCAGCAAACTGGGCCGAGCTTGTAACCTTTTTGAATCTTTGGAAGCTGTAAAAACACTGATCCTCCACAGCTGAGGAGTGAGAGGGGGCGGAGGATGGGAAAGAAGAAGAAGTCTGACTAGGTGAAGAAATGCCAGCAGATGAGAGTGCCCTAGGTGGAGGAGATGATTGGAGTGGCTTTGG
This sequence comes from Fringilla coelebs, assembly GCF_963513975.1. Classification (NCBI taxonomy): domain Eukaryota; kingdom Metazoa; phylum Chordata; class Aves; order Passeriformes; family Fringillidae; genus Fringilla; species Fringilla coelebs. Next base: position 59,158,072 of record NC_140031.1, read on the forward strand.
CTGGACTTTTCTCTTACACAGCCATGGGCGAAACCAAGTTCTTCTGATAATACAGAGACTGCTCCTTGGGGGAGGCGGTTGGCTAGAAGCCAGGAGTGACAAGGCCGCGAGGAGAAGCAGAGAGAACAGAGACTGAGGGGGAGGGTGTGGTGGAGCCCTCTGCCTCCAGCGAAGGATCTCTGTTCCTGAGAACCCCAGGCCCCAGGGGAGATAATATGGGGGGGACAGGTGTCCCAAATGGTGAGAGGCGGCCACTTCTTGGAACTGGGCAAAGCATTCTTAAAAGGACCTAAGGAGCAGTTTGGATCCATGGACAGTGGTGAGAGCACTGGACATGGAAGGAAGATGGTCACCACTGCAGATTTTCTTCGGGCGGCTGCAGTGTGTGACATGGAAGCACTGGAGACTTTACAGTGTTTTCCTGGAGAGGCCCATGGTGTGAGAGGAAGACTTCTCTCTCCTGATGAACTGGGGAGAGCGTGTGTGAAGGAGGGTATTGGACTGAGAATTTATGTGTTTAGAGGGGATTTGTTTGTTGGAGAGGTGGGGGGGAGGAGAAGTGTTTTTGAAGATGTTCCATTGTGGATTGTTGTGTGTAGTTTTTTTTCCTTTTCCCCTTTTGTGTCTATGTAGATTAATAAAATGTTGTCTTTTTTCCCTCCATTCCCAAGCTGGAGCCTGTTTTGTTCTGTTCCTGGGTCACATCTCACGGTAACCATTTTGGAAATCCACCTTTCATGGGGGTGCTGGCACTGTGCCAGGGTCAACCCATGACATTATTTCAAGAAATGAAACAACTTACAACCACTTACTCAACCAAATACAAAATAGACGCAGTGAGCCACTTACTCAAAATGGCCTCTGCACACCACACTCAACCAAGTACAAAATGGCCTCAACGAGCCGCTTACTCAAAATGGCCGCTGCACAACACACACAAAACTTAGAATGGCCGCTTCCCAGCCCACCACACACGAAACTCCAAATGGCTGCTTTCTGGCCCACCGCACGTGAAAATCAAAATGGCCACTTCCCAGCCCACTGCATGGAAAATTCAAAATAGCTGCTTCTTGGCCCGCCTCACAGAAAACTCAAAAATCCCTACGGAATGGTTGAATGACTTTTGGCCTGCCCTCACCTCCAAACCTCACTCCTTAGAGGCCCCGACTCTTAACATACAAGAAAGAGAAAAATTCTCCGTAATGTAAGGTGGTCCTAACCTCCCCTTCAGCCCTCGTGACTGAAGGGGCCCTTCCCCAGCCGGCAGCCCACCTCCCTGCTGCGGGTCACCGTTCCTGTGAAGTCTGTTTTCAGCCACCCCTACAACCCCCTTTAGCTGGGATCCTAGCTCAGGGTAAGCTTACTTCCCCTCTATGACCCCCTTCCCAATGGGGTCCTAGTTCAAGGGGACCCTACTCCCCTTGGGTTGGGCACCCTCCCCTTCCCCGGCTTCGGAAAGAGGCACTCCCCTTCATGGTGGTCACTTTGTTAAGTGGTCTCCATATAGGACTATTTTCTTCCACCCCCAAGGTCCTAGTTCCTCAGGACCTAGACTCCCCCAGCCTATCCCTGAGGAACAGCCCTCCAGGTGGTTTGAGCTAGCAGTCAGAGCTCTACCCCTCGTTGGGCAAGTCCACCCCACTACCCCCCCTTGGGGTACCCCTATGATCCCCCAGTGGGATCCTAGTTGGAGGGATACCGAGTGTGTCCCCCCTCTATGACCCCCCAATGGGATCCTAGTTTAGGGATACCGAGTGTGTCCCTCTCTATGACCACCCCCCAGTGGGATCCTAGTTTGAGGGGTACAACTTGGGCCAATGGCTCAAACCACCCCTTGGAGCCTCCAATCACCAGAGGAACGGGAGCCTGAGCGGGTAAGGGCGGCTATAGGTGAGCACTCCCCATCTCCCCTACTCCCAGAGGTCCATAGGGGTACACGCACTCCACCACAATACTCGCTCCTCTCAGTTCCTGGCCAGCCCCCTCGCGGGAGTCCAGAATCACGGTACTGGGAGGCCTGCACCTGCTTCGGGGGTCTGTGCTACAGCCCCCATCTCATTCACACACACACACTTCACACCGCCTGTAGCAGGCACAGGCCCTGCGGACCTGCCTTGGCGTTCAGAAACAGGATGCTGAGTCAGGATGACTGAACAAAAGGAGCCCCTCTCTCCCGCTCTCGGACCCTGGCTTATCTCTCTGTAAAGCTATAGGTCACTTTCCTTTAACCCTTACCATTGGACAATTCTCAATCCTCCCTAACCCTATATAAACCCCTGTTTCTGCCCGGCTCGTCGGAGCCGCTGTCCCTGAGACCCTTCGAGACACTCCGTGGAAGAGCTACGAAGAAGACCAATAAAGACATCGTCTTGGAACCTCATACAGCGCTCTCCTCTCTTTCCCGGTCTTTCGAGTGCCTGCTGGGTGCCCCAGCCAAGCCTAGCTAGCCTAAAGAGCTGAAATCACTCATGAGCTGATAATCACTGAGCTGTATATCACTAAAGGCTAGCTAAGGCATAGGCTGGGTGCACTGCCAGAGCTTGGGCTGGTGCCCAAGCCCCCCTCAGAGCTGAGCTATCCGGCTTTAATGCAGCTCCTGGGTACACCCCGTAGCCCAGCCAGCGGCATTAACCGCCTATTACCTGTAACCCCACTCATGTTACTCTGAGGCAGCGTCAGCCCCGCTCATTCTCAGAGGACTCTCACCTTTTGGGTCGCTCTGTGCCCTGCATCCTCAGGTGTAGGCGCAATCCCTTCCGCAGTCCAACGTAGTCCAATCTCTGGCAGCCAGAAAGGTGGATGGATGTGTCTCCCAGGTCCTAGGCTACACCAGACTGTTTCAGGGTGTGGCCTATCCTGGACGAATCCCCAAAGATGTTATGAATACGAACAAGGCCAAACTTTCTCTGAAGAGGTTCTCGTTTATTAAAAAAGCTGCAAGGAATGGAGTACCTAGGATAAGCCCGAGCACCCACACAGCGAGCCAGAAACAGAACAGTGTGCTATCCCCAAGTGCACTGGGTTCTCCCCAGAAAACAAGTTACCAAAAAGAAGAACCCCAACCCAACCGAACTCCCCCCATTTATAGCCACCTTTGAGTCCAGGATTGGTCCATCTTGGATCTGCATGGTCATTGGTCCATTTCCAGGCTTTCCACTGGTCTTTAGCGCTGCTCATTCTGGACCAATCGTTTCTGCAGGGCTTCAAATGATGGGTCAGATCTTCTATCCAATCCCTCTTTGACCTTGCCTTGCCCCACTAGACTGCCCTTCCACCAAACCCTGCACCCTTCTCCTAGAACATTCTAATAACGCCCCCCTCCCTTAACATAATACAATTAATATAACATAATTAATACAATATAATTGAACTATATCCTAATTTAACATAACTTTTACTTATAACAGTGCTGTGCAACAACTTTTAAAGGGGCAAAGTCTTAGGAAAGGATACAGTCCAACAACCAATCAAGGAGAGTCAAGGAAGGAGTACAGGACAGACATAATCTTGTAACCAGTAGGGGGTGTGAAGGGAGGAGAACACTACAGCCAGTGGGACTTCAGGGATTACATGAATCTCATAGAGGATTCTGGAAGGAGAGGCCAGGTTTACATTAACTGACAGGGGAGCAGGGCAGGGTTACAACAACAGGCAGGTAAAGATCAGGAATAAGGGGTGCAGCTTACTCTGCAGTCACAGGAGCTGGGAAGTGCCAGCTAAGCTGCTCCTTATGTGACCGGAGGGGGCCACCAGAGTGGCCACTCGCAGGCTCTCCTCCCGAGACTACCTGAGTTGTGGTGCTGCTGCGGCATGGGTGCTGCAGACAGGTGCAGGCTGCAAGGTCCCAAGGCGAAGGAAAGAGGGAGGGGTTACTTGTATGGGTGCCAAGGAAACTTTATTCCCAAGAGGTAACCAGGGACAAGTGTCAGGGGGCAGGGGTCCAGGAAGGTTCTTAAAACAGAGTGGGCCGAAGGGGTGGAAACCTAAAGCAGGCAATGAACAAAGGTAAGGCGAAGAGTACTAGGTAATGAGAATCGTACAAGGGAGGGAAGAAGCCTCAGGGGCAAATCATGGAGTGACCTAAAGATGAGTGATACAGAATCTTCTCGAAAGAAAGGGGAGTGGTCAGGGTTAGAGACAGCGGGACCGGGCAGCACCATGTGGACTGACATAGGCATATAAGGGCAGAAAGGGGAGTGGCAGGGGATTGACACATTGAGGGACAGAAAAGTGGCAGGAAAACTTTGGGATAAACATCTTAGGGCTGAACTATTGGAGGGAATAGAACGAGGTACATGGGAGAAACCACTGGGACTAACAAACATAAAAATTCTACCCTTTACATTAAAACTGCAGCCAAACAACAGACTACCACAAAGGGGTAGATGCCTAGACTGACAGGGAAAGGGGAGGAAGGAATGGTGGCCCAAAGCAACTACATGGGGGTGGGCAGCATCAAACCATTGAGAACATATTGAATAGAACACAACTGGAAAAAATATAACCCCACCACACTCTTACAGTTTAAAGCCATTCCCCCTTGTCCTCTTACTATATGTTCGTGTAAGAAGTCCCTCTCCAGCTCTCCGGGAGGCTCCCTTTAAGTGATGGGAGGCTGCTATAAGGTCTACCCAGAGCCCTCTCTTCTCCACACTGAACAACCTCAACTCGCTCAGCCTGTCTTCATATTGAGGTCCTTCTACCCTCTGATGATTTTCACGGTCCTCTTCTGCACTTGCTCCAAGAGATCCATGTCCCCCATGCTGGGGGCCCAAGAACTAGACGTGTTACTAGATGAGAACTCAAAGGGCAGAGTAGAGGGGCCGAATCACTTCCTTTGACCTTCAGGCTATGCTGCTTTTGAGGCAGCCTAGCATATGGCTGGCTTTCTGTGATGTGAGTGCGCACAGTCCAGTGATATTTGAGGTTCTTGTCCACAAAGACCCTCAAGTTCTTCTCCACAAGGCTGCTCTCAGCCCCTTCTCTTCCAAGCCTGTATTTGTGTTTGGGATTACCCCAACCAAAATATAAGGACCTTACACTTGACCTTGTAGGCCTGAGTTTTGCACAGGCCTACTTCTCAAGCCTGCCAAGTGCTCTAGAAGTGTTAAATAAAACTTGTGGATGTGGCACTTGAGGACATGGTTTAGTGGTGAATGTAATGCTAGTGCTGGTTTGATGGTTGGACTTGATGCGATATTAAAGGTCTTTTCCAACCTTAATGATTCTGTGATTTATTTTCTTGGTAAGGACAGCAATATCAAAAGCCATCAAACACCAACATCATTCTTTGACAGCCTTATTAACACTGTTGGTGTGTCACCTTAAGAAGAACTGAATATAAATAAAGAAAGCTCGACTTACCTGTTTCAGTTAGTATTTATATAACTGTGGGAAAGGAACATTTCCTCAAAACACTGTGGAGTACAGTAGGGAAACTGAGTTCCAAGCTGCATGTATTAGAGAAGGGAATGTGCATAAAGGATTACAGGTTGGGTTAAACTGTAAGAACTTCAGCATGCAACAAAGTCCCCCTTGGCTTGCCTTTCTGACAAAGCCGTATTACCTAAAATAAAATCAGTGACTAGACTCAGAAATACAGACATGACTTGTACTTTTCATGGAGATCTCTAACATGGTGACCACCTGGAGATGCCCTCCAGCTGGCCCTTCTCCTGGATAGCACCAAGAGTGGCTGCTCCCTGTCAGCCCAAAGGCTGATCTGGGTAGCAGTGTGAGCAGGGCTACTTGGCACTCTGAAGCTGCAAGGCTGCTCTCTGGGGCTTTAGGTTCTGCACCACATCTAGGATTCAAGGCAAAGGAATGAAAGGGAACACTTGCATGAATTCCCAAGAGGTTTAATCCCAAGAGGTTTAATCCAGAGAAGAGTCAGAGACAAATGACTGAGAACACAGACTAGCAACAACTTATATACAAGGGAGGGTACAAGGGGAGGACACCAACTTCAGCCAATTGCAGGAAACCTGGGGAGGAGCACAAGGCTGGGAAAACAATTTTTCAGCCAGTGGGGAGTAACAGGGGAGGAGAATAGTTTGAGCATACCAATGGTGTCTCATGAGACGCGGGACTGACACGGAAGGTTCTAGGAACAAAGGTGGGGCTACAGTGACAGACAAGGGAGGAGGGCAGGATTACACTGACTGGCAGGGAAGAATCCAGAATAAGGGGTTGGTCTTTGCGAGGATGGACAGGGAAACGGGACGGTACAACTCTGGGGTTAACCAAATATATATAGGGGTAACCGAAACAGACCATTTTGAACTTGTAAACAGAAAAACACACCACCACAGATCTCTGTGCATGTATGTTGTGTATATAATGTGAGACTTTCTTTGTATAAAATGAAAATTGTATTCTCTGTTTTGGGATTAAGACGACAAAACTTACTGCTAGGAAGATCAGTCCTGAATCTTTGTTTCAAACTTATCTGTGGGTCAGACTTGGTTTCAAACAAATCTTTGGGTTAAACTTAACAGTTTGGCCTTTGAACTGAGAATAAGATCTGTGAATTGCATAGGAAAATTAAATGGTGACTCAGATGTTGGAGTTGTTTCATCAGTTTTCACGAGAGAGTTAAGAATTATGAGTCTTAAATAAACCACCTAATTACAGGTAGTGGTTAAGCCCCCAATTAAAAGGATGGAAAATTTCATGCAAAATTACCCTTCTAAAATTTGAACAAGAAGTTTGTACAGCTGAAATAGAGGATAAGCTAAATAAGTATTTGGATTTTTGTATAGTTATTCTGCAACCTATGTTAGGAAAAGCTTTTAAAAATTACAGCATAGAAATTGCCTTTATAGATGGAAGAAGAAATAGGTGCAGAAAAAAAGTGATTCTCAGCAATATTTTCATGAAGAATTTAAATTGTAGTAAAAATGTGAATCATCTCTTTTTTCCAATAGTAAATTAGAAAATATATCTTAAAATCTGGTATTGTGTGCTATCCTTTATTTACAAAAGGTGTTGAGAGCAGGAACAGAGCAGATCCTGTCTAGTGAATCATCTGGTGAAACTCATCTTACGTTTGCAGCATATGTGTTTACATCAAATTATGTGTGTTCCATTTATGGTCAGTTGGATACTTTTGAACACAGTTCTTGTCATGATAATGCAGATATCTAAAAGTGATCACGTAGATCTCATTCCAGACAACATTTTACTTTCTGCTGTCTATCAAAGGAGACTGAGGATGTTCCATCACAGTTGTCAAACATGAGACCGCCTGCATCCCATTCTCAGCACCAAAGTGTGCAACAGATGTTGACTAGAAACCTGTAGTTTTCATAGATACTTGAACAGAGAAAAACCATGGGAGACCATGCTCATGACGTTCTGGTTTACTGTATTTTACATTTCTATGCTGTAGATACAGCCTAAAGACCTTTCTTGTCCTTTCTGGTTAAGAATCTGGTAGGCTGAGCTAGCAGGTCCAAAACAGAACTGAGGCCCAAAGAAAGTGATTTAGCAAAATAGGAAGACAAAATGGAAATATCTCAAGAGGCTTTGTTTAAACTTTGAACCAGTCGCCTGTAATTCTGAAGGAAAAATTGAAGTTGGCAGAGGCAGGTTCCATAACTGCAAGAAAATTAAGTCTTTTGCAAAGTCTACTATTAGTGATAAGGAGATACTTATACAATATATATACAGTTGACACAAAGCAATGTGAGGTGGTCTTTACCTCCACCACAGGTTGAAGGAACACGTTAGGTAAATAACGTGGTAAATGTCAGTACTAAAGACTAATGTTGACAGTCGAGAGTTTCTTCAGAAAGGGAATTTTATGGTACTATGGCAATAAATAGCTGTGTCCTATTATTAGCTTTTCTCCAAGCTGGAATAATTTTGTATTCTCCAGTATTTTCCATACTTGATTCATCGCAAATGGTAATGAAAGGATAGAAAAGTTGTCAAAAACAGGAGAGCCCAGAGGAGAGTGCGTGTGGTGCCTGCGTCAAGATTTCCCTATTTGTACTGCTTGTGATTGACTCATATAATAGCAGTGGGGCATAGCAGCAAATGGGGATAATGCACTAGCTTTTCCCTAATCATTTAGAAACATCCAGAATCAGAATTTTAAAATCAATACCTCTAATCTAGGTATCCTCTTCAGTTTCCACTAAGCTGACAGAAGTTATATGTGAAACACACATCCTGTCATTTTATTTGTTCGGAACACAGAGTAATTTAGAAAAAATACTTTTGCGTAGTACAGAGATTTAAAGGGTGGAAAAGTTTTATAACAGCCAGAGTTGAAATAGTATCTTTTTTAGATGGTTCCTGCATTGTCACAAAATTTCATCTGTAGTACTTATCTTCCCTCTCTACTTTACAGACTAGCATAGAAGTACAAAACAAAAATTTTCTCAAATTAAAATTATGTGGACCTCCAAGTACCGTGGTTTCAGAGCTAGAGGGCTGGCTGGGAAAGGAGGGAAGTGAGTGGACTGAGGACTGATCAGGACTCAGCCATCCCCAAGACCTCCGAGGTGGGCTGGATTGAAAGATTAAATCTCAAGACCATCCCGAGAACACCTCGGAGTGAGAGGATACCCCTAATGGGGCTAGAGAGGGCTGAGTACCCAGGGCTTCCCAGGGTAGGCCTGGGAAGACCAATCAAAGCCATAAAGGAGACTCACATGAGTTCCCAGAATCTGAGGGAGGGAAGTGTCTGGAAGGTTCATCCTTTCAGGAAGTAAGACCTTTGGTGGCAGGGAAAACACTCCTAACCAGAGACCAATGACAGGGGGCCACCGGTCAGGGGAGTGTTCTCCTTTCTGGTGGCAGGAGGAACGGAGTCCTAGCTGAGGGAGAGTAGGACCCTGATTCTCCACGTATGCAGGGTACACAGGGTGGAGTGGGCAGGTGGATGCACCTGGTTTCAGCAACATGGGGCAGGTTGGGGGATCCTCCTAGTGCGGTGATCCGAAGTGCATGTTACCAGCTGGGGTAGGCTCTTCGGCTTATTAGGAGCTGCAGTTGGAGTTGGGAGGTAGAACATACCACAGGGTATTAATAGATTTCTTTTACAAGATACTTAAGTTGCACAGTTTTTACTTTTGAGCCCAGGACTACCTGGACGTGACTTGTTAGTATAATTGCTTTTGTAAGTATATAATATAACGTATAATGGTTATTAGTTAACTGTGTTCAACTTCGTTGATTGTGTGTGAAGGTCGGAGTGCTGGTATAGCGAGGTTCTGTGGTGAGGTAGTGGCCAAGAGTCCCCAGACTGCTTACCAGACAGGGAGGCTGAACTTAGAGCATTTAGTTAGAGAGAGAGCATTTTTGTTCAGAGTACTGTTAGTATGAAGTATTAAATTTATAAGCTGCTTATTTTTTATGTTCAAGACTTCTTGAACGCATTTATTTAGTATTAATTGTGTTCTGGGAATATTAAGTGAAAGTTTCATTCTTTGTTTTCAGAGAGTGGTGCCGACAGCTCCAAGGTGCCATTTCATGTGTGAGATAGTTGGGGGCTCGGAGGAGCCGTTTTGTCACTGGGCCAGTGCCCTCCCTTAAGGAGGGAGTGGTAATAGAAGATCAGTGATTGACATAGAAAAAGAGGTGGGCCAGGAAGGCTGAAGATTGATAGAGGGCCTTGCTAGCCATTTTGTTAGTTGTGCTTAAGTTTGTGATTGTCATAATTTATTTGTAATAAATATAATTTATTTATATGTGTAATTTGATTGTAGTTGGAATCTTGTGGTCAATTATAGTGAGTTCCTTTATTGTCTTTGTCTCTATAGATTGTTTTATTGGATTATTTTATTATTTTGTTCATTTTGTTAATTTCAATTACAAGACTTCCAATTTGGTATTTTGGATTATTACTAGTTATATTTAGTTTGACCTTTTTTTGTAATCTATTCAGATGGCTTTATTTAATCGTTTCTGTTAGATTCATTTGCTATCCAAATAGTTTTTTATCTGGATCATCTTATTTCGATTCTACCTGAAGCATTAAATATCAATTTGTTCTATTTCAAATTACTTTAAATTGTTATCTTAATTGCCTCCTTATCCACAGTTTGATTAGACAAAAATTATTATATCTAATTGTTTTATTTCATTTCAATTGATCTATCTAAATTTGAACTGGATTGCAATTATTATTTCAATTATCTTCTTTCAATTGTTTTGTTTCAATTCTACCAATTATTTTATTTAATTATTTCTTATTTCAATTACCTTACCTCAAATTTTGAGTTTCTAATAGATACAGGAGCTAATAGGTCATGTGTTTTTAAGATGCTGGAAGGGAGTGAAGTTAGTGGAACAACATATAAAGTAAGAGGGGCAAACAATAGTCCATTTGAAGTACTTGTAATTAAACAAGTAATAGTGAGGGGAAATTCTAGAGAACGAGGTGTTGACTTACTATTTGTAAGTTGAAGTGTAACCCACTTGAGATTTACAAATAAAGTTGGTGATAGGAGTAGTTCTGAAAGAAGGGAAGATGGTAGCAACAATTATGACATTAAATATAGAAGACGAGAAAGAAATAAATTACCAGGTATGGACAGAAGGGTGGCGGTCGGGGCCAATTGGACATTCCACCGATAAAGATAAAAATGAAGCCCAGGACTACGGCCAAGTCCGTCAATATCCCATCTCAGCTGAAGGAAAACAATGGTAATAATAAAAAAATTGATTCAAGATGGGATGCTAGAGCCATGTATGTCACCCCATAATATTACAGTCTTACCAGTCAAGAAACCAGATGGTACATACTGATTGGTCTAAGAGAAGTCAGTAAGCAAAGTGTAGCTAGATATCCAGTAGTGTCCAACCCTTACACCTTGTTAAATAAAGTACCACTGGAAAATTCATGGTTTAGTGTGATAGATCTCAAAAATGTTCTGGGTGTGCCCATTAGCAGAGGAGGGTTGGGGGTGGTTTGCCTTTGAATGGTACGATGAGAACACACGGAGAAAACAGCAATATCAGTGGACTCAATTGCCCCAAGGTTTCACCAAATCACCAAATTTGTTTGGACAGGCACTGGAAGGGTTATTAGAGCAATTTAAACCAAAACAGAATACCCATGTTTTACAATACATTGATGATTTATTAATTTCAGGGGAGCAAAAGGAACCAGTATGGGAAACTAACACAGAACTTTTACATTTTCTGGGAAAAAAAGGGGTTAAAAGTGTCAAAAAGAAAGATCCAGTTCGTTGAGCGGGAAGTGAAATATTTAGGACATTTAATTGGGAAAGGTTATAAGAAATTCGCAATGAGTCGAGTTGAGGGAATCCTTCCCTGCCCTCCCCAAAGACGAAACGAGATGTAAGAAAATTATCGGGTTTGGTCGGCTACTGTAAATCCTGGATTGATGGACACACCAAGTTAGTCAAATTTCTATACAATAAAGAAGTCCTGGTTGAGACCAGGACTTTCGAATGGGCTGAAAAAGATGAGAAGAAATTAATAGATTTAAAGGAAAGACTAAAAAGGGCTCCAATTTTAAGTTTGCCTAATTAAGAAAGACCCTTTGAACTGTTTGTAAATGTAGATGAAGGAATTACTTGCGTCATTTTAGTGCAGAAGTGGTGTAGAGCGACAAAGCCAATTGCTTACATATCAAAATTACTCGATCCTGCAGTGAGAGGCTGTCCCACCTGCCTACAGTCAGGGGCCACTACTGTGACTCTGACTGAAGAAAGCTCTAAACTGACTTTTGGAGGCAAGATTAGGGTACATAACCCCCATGGAATAAAATTAATATTAAGCAAAAAGGCCAGTCAATGGATTACAGACAGTCAATTACTAAAATATGAAATAGTCTTAACTAATATTGATAACACAGAACTTAACAACTACGAAAGTGCAGAATCCCAAACAATTTTTATGTGGGAAATCAAAAGGCAACCTTGAACATTGTTGTGAATTAATTGATCTACAGACAAGGGCAAGAGAAGATCTACAACTGCCTTTATTAGAAGGGGAAGTATTGTTTGTAGATGGCTCTTCTTGAGTTGTAGAAGGAAAAAGGATGTGGAGCTATCTAGCCGTAGATGGAAAAACTATAAAAATAATAGAAAAAGGAAAATTACCAACTAAATGGTCAGTCCAGTGCTGTAAATTATATGCAATATTAAGAGGTTTAATCTGGCTAAGATACAACAAGGGAACTATCTATACTGATTCCAAGTATGCTTATAGAATAGTACACACATTCAGTAAAATCTGGGAGGAAAAGGGGTTATAAATTCTGAAGGTAAAATGTTAATTCATGAAGAATTGATTAAGGAGATATTAAAAGCACTAAAAGATTTGTTAGAAGTTGCAGTAGTACATGTCCAAGGACATCAAAGGGGGACATCAATTAAAATACAAGGAAATAACTTAGCAGATCAGACAGCCAAAGAGGCAGCTTTGGGAAAGGACAAGTGGATATTTAAAGCAGAAAAACGAAGAGAAATAGATGAAGAAGAAACTCCAATATTCACAGAACAAGAGCAAGAAGAATTGCAAAAACAAGGGGGTGTCAGGGATGAATTTGGAAAATGGATAATGCCTGATACAAGTACTAAGTAAGAATTTGTCTGAGAAGATCCTAGAAATTCTGCCTGCCTCTACACATTGGGGAACGCAAGCACTGTGTGATAATTTCTTAAGAACATATGTGTGCATTGAATTATTCAGAATAGCAAAACCCTAACCAAAGATTGTATGACTTGTCAGAAAATAAATAATAAAATAATGAGGAAACTACCGATAGGAGGAAGAGAATTAGCTAAAAGACTTTTTCAAAGCATACAGATTGACCGAATTTCCTCCAGTACAGAGATTCAAATATTTATTAGCTATCATCGATCATCTTACCCATTTGATAGAAGCTTTTCTAACAGTGAAAGCAACTGCAGAAACTGTTAGCAGAATTCTACTAGAGCAGATTATACTGTGATACGGCATAGTAAATACAACAGATTCAGACAGAGGGCCTCATTTTACTGCTAGGATCTTACAAAATGTAATTGAAACACTTGGTATGACTTAGAAGTTGCATACTCCTTGGAGGCCCCCAAAGTACAGGAAGAGTAGAGAGAGCTAACCAAACCCTGAAAAATTATACTTACCAAGCTAGTAGACTAAACAAAAATGAACTGGGTAAAATGCCTCCCATTAGCCCTGATGAGAGTGAGAACAAAACCAAGGTCTGATATGGATATCTCCCCTTATGAATTGATGTTTGGACTCCCATTTTTAACCACCCCACATCACATAGAGACGTACAAAGAAGGAGAAAAGGGTATAAAAATATATGTAAAAACAATCACAAAAATATTAGAGGAGTTAAGAAGAAATGGCCATCTTCCCCAAAGCACTCTTCTTGATTTTAAAATCCACAAATATCAATCAGGAGATTGGATATTAAATTAAATCATGGAAAGAACAGTCGTTGACCCCCAGATGGAAAGGCCCCTACCAAGTTCTGTTAACTACTGAAACCACCATAAGAACACAAGAAAAAGGGTGGATCCATGTCACCAGGGTCAAAGGTCCAGTTTCCACTCCCACAGAATAGACTGTAGTAAATCCTACTAACATTAAGACAGCTTCAAGAAAGACCAGGAAAAAAAGGCAGCACTTGTCATTTTTATAAATTGTTGTTCTAGCATTGTTATTTACAAACTGTGTTTTAAAGATATTATTTATAAAACTTGTATTTAATATCTCATCTAAATCAATTATTTATAACCTAGTTGTTAGCATTAAAGCTATTTATTGATAAATGTTATTCAAGTATTTATTTGTAATATTTATTACGACTTTTACTATTTAGATATTTATTGCAGCTATTGATATATCAATTTTATTTTTAGGTAGTAAAGTTAAAACATTTATGGAAACTAATTGTAATTTCTGGTATTTTTCCTTACAGAATCAGTGACCATGAGTCCCCATAAGAGAGAGCATTCTCCCACCATAGTAGGAATCTGACCCAAAACCGGAAAGAATAACATGTCAGCACAGCAAAAGGAGTGGAGTGAGATGTGGATACCAGTAAGAGCACAACCATAAGGGACAAGCCCAGATCAGGTAACAGTACACTTACCATCTTGAGAAGACCCCGAAAATCAAGAGAGAACCTGTGCTGGACCCCTGTGGGTGTTCATAGCAACAGTGGCTGTGAGCCTCCAGGGGAGCCCACCAAACCCCTGTGAGAAGGGCTACCATACTGTCTATGCTGGAAATGCACAAAGTGCAGTTCTCAGACTCCACACTAATCCTAACCCTGAGTGTGTTGACTTGTCACATTTAAAAATCTGTGCAGAAGATGGAAAAACATATTGGCTACTTGAAAATATAGGGACCCATAAACAAAAACTGGTGGGGGAATGCCCTATAAGAGAAAGATGGTTATGCACTGACAAAAAAACAGGAAAAAAGATCATTAAAGGATCACACTTAATAAAGGAAAAGGAAGTAAAAGGAGTAATTTAACCAGGGGTACAGATAAAATTAATGAATGGAAAAAATTTGGTTTTAGATCCAGTAAAAAGAATAAGTTATGAGTTCAATGTGTTGAATTGTTGGATATGAGGAGATACCAGGACAGCAGAAATATGGCCCTGGGAGGGTATCATGCTCAGCACTCAGGAAACTCTAAAATTAATAAAAGATCTAGACAGAGACCGAAGACCAGATGTGAGAAACGAAGAAGAGGTTTGGAACTTGAAGTCCAAGGTAGTCAGGGAAGAGTTTGTATGGACAAAGGGACTGAGGTTTCTTTCTTATGTAGGTGAACTGTCTTGTAAGAGGTATCTAACCACCAACGACACCCATGAGTGGTGGATTCCCCAGCGTACACATCTGTGTTTGGCTCCAGAGCTAAAACAATGCTGTACATATATACAGAGAGAACAAATATACGAGTGTATAACTAAGGAACCAAATCCGTACCAAGATGAGCCCCATCTATCTAAATTTTGGAACAAAAATGAAATTAGAAATAAAAAAAATCACCAAAATTCTGGAAAGCCCTGAAAGGACTGTTTTGGATCTGTGGAAAGATGGCATATGTTATGTTACCAAAAGACTGGGAGGGGAGTTGTACAGTAGGTGTGATAAAACCATCATTCTTTTTACTTCCAAGAGATGACAGCCAGTATTTAGGGATACCCCTTTATGATGAATTCAAATGTAGAAAAAGAGATTTAATTGGAGGAACACAGAGATGGGGGGATGAAGAGAGGCCCCCAGAGAGAATTATTGCAACCTATGGCCCCGCCACCTGGGCACAGGATGGCTTATGGGGGTACAGAACCCCCATTTACATGCTAAACAGGTTTATAAGATTACAAGCTCTTCTAGAAATGATTTCTAACAAGACAACCTTAGTTTTAGATTTGTTACCAGCCCAAGATCACCAAATGAGGACCACCATATGCCAGAACCAGCTAGCCCTAGATTACCTGCTGGCTGAAGAAGAAGGAATATGTGGAAAGTTCAGTTTATCTGAATGCTGCATAGAATTTGATGATCATGGGGAACTAATTAAAAATATCACCAGAATTAGAAAACTTGCATGTACCAGTTCAATGGTGGACCCCATTGATAAAAGCCAGTTGGTGGGATAATATTTGGAATGGAGAATGGTGGAAAAAGATACTATTTATAGTGGGAGGGGAACTCATGGCTTTGATTTTCCTTCCTTGTTTAATACTTCGTTTAGTTGGAATGATTAATAACATTATCCAGACTTCTCTTTAAAGGTTGAATGATGACAAAATTATGATGATGACAGAAAGCCAAATAGAAGAGGAAACAGAGTATGCAAAATAGATACATGAAAAATACCAGAAGTTACAGACATTTTATCAAAATTATGAAAGTCCAGTTCAATAAGTTAAGGTTGATGTGAGCAAAACCCTGATTAAAGAATTAGAGCGGGGATTGTTATAAATAAAATAAGATATAAAATTTTTAGAGATAGAATGGTTAATTAAACTGCAGAAATGTACATGTAAGGTTGAATATTTTAAGAAACCAGCGCTGTTGTGTCTGTATGTGTGGGAGGGGACTCTGGGGAAGATGGGGCGGATGTGCCATGGGAGGACACTCCTGTCTAAATGCCTGTCATCCCTGGCTCCCTCCCCCGTTCCAGAGAGTTCTATGTTCTTCCCTTCCCCATTGGATGTTGCTGTAATCCCACCCTCCTCCCTCACTCCCGTTGGTACACTCCTTGTCACTCCACCTCAGCTCCTCCTCTGATCCCTCTCCCCATTGGTCTCTTGTACTCTGGCCCCACCCACCTCCTCCATGTTATAAGCCCTAGCCCCACCGCTCCTGGGGCTCTACAGCCAGCCTCCCTTCAACTGTGGCTGTGTCCCTGTGTCTCTCTCCACCTCTACCCTTCCTGGACCTTCTGCTACGCCTCCAATTAACCCGGCTGGACCCCCGCTGTGTCTTGGAGCCCTTTTTCATCGCCTGGCTGGTAACAAAGAGAGCTTATCTGAGACTGAGTGCTAGGTGGGCTGAGGAGGCAGCTCCCTTGGAGTCGCTCTACTCGCACCTGCCCAGGATTTCTTCCCCCAGCGGAAGAAGAAGTCGACCTTCCTGCATGTATGGAGGGGGAATAGAACTGGGGAAGAGATGGGGTGGCAGTCTTTGTGAAATGACAGAGAAATTTCCAGAAACATTATGTCTTGAAACATAGCCACAACTCAAAGCAGGATTGGAAGAGAGACTAGCCAACGAGGGGCGAGAATGTTAAAATTATTGGACCAGGATGACCCAAGTTATAAACCAGTCAGAAACTGAAAAACAGATCTGTCACAGCACAGATCCTGAGTGCCTCAATCAGCTGACTGAAAAGACTTTAAAAGGCCTGAGGTACCCCACACTCTGGTCTTTCCTTGGAGCTGGTTTCCCTGGAAACACCTCCACAGTATTGCAGCTAATTTGTTCTAAGTTGTTAATAGAGCCTCTGGCTTATCTAGAGACTTCGTTTCCAGTTGTTTGTTTTCTGATAAACAGGCTTACCTTCTTCTCACGCAATAAGCCTCCTTTTTGTTCTTTCAAAATTTATTCTTTTTTTTTAAGCCTGTCCACAACGCTCACTACAAGAAGACGTCAGGATTGGCTGTGAGAACACCCTGTCCCTTGGGGTTTTTGGTCCCTGGACCCTTATTTTAAGTTTGTTAAGTTGTTCCTTTTATTGCAGAGGAGGGCAGATTTTGTTGTGTGCTGAGTTGGGTTGTGGTGTGTTAGGATGTGTGCAAAATTGTCAGCAAAATAGAGGGGAATTTTTTTTTCCAAGTTGTGGGTATGGTGGAGGGAGGGAACATAGGCTTTCACAGGGATTGTTAAAAAGGTTTGTTCACTGGCTGTTCCTTCACTTTTCAAAGATGTCCCCTGAGGAGGCAGCCACCCTCTCCTTTTGTGACGCAGATGGAAGGAAAATGGCACAACTGGGGAATGAGAGAGACAACTCAGACAGAAAAGTATTTTCTTTATATGCCACAATTCAGTCTGTATTAGTTGAAAGAAAGAAAGTGGAAGAACAGTGCGGATGAACCTCACCAGTTTCCCCATCGCCATCATCCCTCAAACCCTTGTCCCCTATACCAGGAGGTTTGCACAGAGCATCCCGCACTGAAGCGCAGGAGATCCACCTACTCCCTGGCTCCCCTCAGCCTGCTTGTTACCCTTGCCGTGACCGTGACATTCACACTGTCAGGGACTTTTCCCTGAGTGCCTTCTCCCCAGTTACTAAATCCCTAGTTCAAGGTAATACCCCCAAAGGGAGTTTCAAGCTCTCCCCAAAACCTTCCCTAACCCTCAAAATGGGTCCCAAGAGGCACATGTCTTGGCCCCTTCCTTGTGCTTCTTCACAGAATTCCTTTCTCCCTGTTGTTCCCTACTCCTTCCTGTCCCTTCACTCTACCCCACCGCCCTTGTACCTCCCCTTCCTTTTCTTCAGCCCCCATGACATCATTCCCAGTTGTCACGTCCCCCCTAGCTATGGTCCCACCTCTTTCCCCTCTTCTTCCTTGTCAGACAGCTCCTCCCCTCTTTCATCTTCCGGTTCCTAGGCTCCTCCATCTGGTTCTCATGACATTGGAGCTGGAAGTGATGGACCTGGAAGCCAGAAACTGGGATAGGAGGCCATTCTCCTTGCTGCACCTGTTACATATAGTCAACTTAGAGGGGTCCCCAAATGGCAGCCATTTGATTACCAATATAAGAGCTTTGTAAGGCTCAGAAGTTCGTGAGAAAAAGTAAATATTTTAAAGGGCTTTTAAAGGTCACCTTTTCCTCAAATGTATTAGTCCTCGACAATCTGAAAGATCTATTTTCACACCTTCTTACCCCAGCAGAGTTTATGCTCTGAAAAAGGACATGGAAAAGATTGTTGAGGGAGCTCCTTCCTGAGCTCTTACAAAGCCCTGATGGCACCACTGATGCCGATAACAACAGCATTTCAATGGACCACCTGTGCGGCAAGGGAGAATGAGCACGGACCCACAAACAAGGTGAAAAAATTCCATGGCCTGTCTTAGATCATATTAAAGAAGCTGCCGAGAAGACATTTGTAATGATGCTAACAAAAGATACTAAACAGAATTATAACCGCATTAAACCATCTCCAAAGGAGGCTTTCATAGTCTTTGTAGACAGGTGGAGAGGCAGGTCAGCAGATGCAGGTCCAAGTGATGATAGATGAGGCCCAAGCTAATGACAACAAAGCTTGCAAGAAAGTCATCCTGACCCTGCCATTTAAGCCACTGACAACTCTCGACATGATGACAGAAGCATGCACAAAAAGAGCCGCCATTTCAGAGCCTGGAGGGAAAAGAGAAGGCATCAGCAAGACAGCTGCAGCTGCCGTGAAACAGCCTTGGCCATCACACTGCTGGGTCTGTGGCAAGGAGGGTCAAATTTCTAGAGGCTGCCTGAACAGGTGACCTCAACAGTCAATCAATAAACTTTCAGGGGAAAAAGGGACTACCTCAGAAAAACTAAAAGGGAAGCACAGGCCTGCCTTGCATAGACACACAAATGAGGCAGGTCATAACAGGGGCAAGGAAGGAGTATGGAGGACACAAAACCCTTTTTTATTAACAATCATAAAAACACAGATATTTAAGACACAACACTGGCACATAGTGGCAACTGACCTACAGAACAAGGACCCATTCACCAGACTAGACTGTAACTACATTGTGACTGGGGACAAAAAGCCCACACCCTCAGAGATTGAGACGTCTCTGGCAGTTATCAGAGCTGGAGGGACTCTTTCTCATGGTGTGTTGTGTCCACCCACCTCTTTTCATCCCAAAGGGCCAAGTCATCGCCCAGGCCATACCTCTGCTAAACGTAAATGATGCCGCACCATGTGTCTATTGGGCAGAGATAGTGGGCCAGGTTAAACAGATGATGGGGGCTGATCTTCATTGGGATGGGGATTACCTCCACCTCGACAGAGTACTGTACACAGGAGCAGATGTGACGGTCATCCCCACCACCAGATGGCCATCACATTGGGAGCTGAAACACTTTGAAGAGCCAGGGCAACTGCGTACCCCCAGTCCAGGGCATTGGAGGTACCCATTTAGCTAAACAATATAAGAGCATCATAAAAATTGAGGGGTCAGATGGGCAATTAGCGAGTTTATGTCCCTTCATATTACATTTTAAGGTTCCCTTGTGGGGAAGGTGTGGCGTTGTGTGTTTTAAAAGAATGTTAATGTTGGTTCTGTTAATTGTTCTCTGTTCGGAAATGGTTTCATCCCCAGTTCCCCCTATGTGATCCCCTCAGGATGGTTTGTTGTCCCAAGTTGTTTATCACCTTCCTTTCCTGCCAGTGGCCTGCCCCTCAAAGTGAGTGTTCCTCTGCTCCTCCCCTTCTGCCCTTGTAAGTCCCTTCCCCTCCTTATGGTGCTGCCCACTCCCCCTGTCTGTCATGATAACTACCCCCCTTAATTTGGAGAATTTTCTGTATCAATCATCCCTACCCTGTTGTATGATTTGTCTCCGGGGCTTCTCCCCTGCTCTGTGTAATCCCCATAGGTTCCACTGTGTTCTACATTCCTCCCCTGTCCTTCGCTCACTGGTTGTTTTGTGTCTCCTCCCTTCACGCCCACTCTCTTTATCAGTTCCTCCTCAAGCCCTCCTCCTCTGACACTTGTCCCTGGACCCATCAGGGAATAAACCCTCCTTGACACCCAGACAAGTGTCCCCTCTTCCCTTCCTTTACCTTGGGCCTCGCTCTAGCCGGTGCCACCCACGCCACAGATGGCACCGCTACCGGGGGTCCACAAAGAGGAGCCAGGAGCAGCAAATCTGTGTTCACCTCCAGCCAAGCTTCGGGAGCGGCTAGCCAGCATTGTCCAGCTCCCGTGGCCACAGAGAGGGCTACAGGAAGGGACGCCATGTCTCAATGGGAAGTGAAGATGAAAATCCAAAAACACCCCAGGATTCTTTGTAGCCGTCACTGATAAGTGCCCTACCCAGAAGCTAAACTGGAAAACTGATCAGGCAGTATGGGTAGATCAGTGGCCACTGAACTAACAGAAATTGAAGATGCTGAATAAACTTGTGGAGGAGCAACTAGCAAAAGGAAACATTGTGCCAACTGCAAGCCCTTGGAATTCTCCAGTGTTTGTCATCAGGAAGTCAGGGAAGGACAAGTGGCAGCTCCTCCACAACTTCAGAGAAAGAAATAAAGCATTGAGGGCATGGGGTCATTTCAACCAGTGATGCCTTCCCCTTCAATGCTCCCCTGAAACCTTCTGGTCTTCGTCTGGATGGTTGACCAGTGATTTTCCCGAGAATCGGTTCTGGTGACTTTACAGAGAGAGACTGCTTTGATCTGGTTGTCCAGAAAAGGAACTTTAATGAAACAAAAACAACAAACAAGACAGTTGCACGTTACGGAGAGTGAACCAGAAAAAAGCCTGGGTCCAGGCTCTAGCAGGGGTATTTATACATTTATATATGGGGAAGGGTCAAGGCACGATCTGAGGGACGTATCCAACCGGAAAGAATGATTACAAATATTACAATTTTTACAGCAAAAGGTAACCAATGGTAACAAGGAGAACTCAGAACTTTCTAGTAAAAACCTCCATAACTGAACTAAAGAGGGTTTTCCCACAGCCTGAAGCTGAGGTCTTCTTTTTTTAAACCAACTCCAACATCTCTCCCCTTTTTTGTTCTAATGGAGAAAGATAATCTGTTTTTTCTAAGGCTCTAAATATGAACTTAAAAATACAAGGAGAAACAATTATTATTAAAATGAGTACTAGTAAAATCAGTAGTCCAGTTTTGATCATTGAAAGGGCAAGATGACAAGTTCCAGCCTTTAAAAAGTTTGTTAATCTAGTCGCTTCTTTGCTCGATTTGTAATTTGCCAAGTCCCTCCTTCAGAATACTTATGCTGCAGTAGATGGATTCGCTGTGATTGGATAAATTCATGCAGCAGAAGCCTTCAAAGCCACACATCCGTGACAAAAGAAGAAAGTCAATTGCAACCCTATTTTGTAGGGTAATCTGTCGTATGGCATTGACATCTGTCTCACTGAGAGCATCTGATGTAGCATTGGTTTGTTTATTAAGCCAGCACCCAATTCCATCAGGCTGTTTCAAGGCTTTTACAGCAGCCACCCATGGAACAAGGAAGATACAGCTATTTCTATTGTTCTAGTCCAATATGTAATTTTGTCATTACAGTCTTCTTTGTAATGTTGAGCCGATCTTTTTGTTCAAACCAATTTTTGTGCCATGGTAATGTTGGGTGCTTGCACAGTAAGATGCCCCAAACTACATGAACCACCCCCAGTCTTTGATGGTATTGCTGGCCAAGCCCTCCAAGTCTCCGCAAATAAAAAATATACCTGGTGGTAATTAAACTGGGTACAATCTGGACCAGACAGGTGTGGCAGTGTAATTGCATCATAAAGTTTGGTTTTGCTATAATTTATTGTTTGACGAAACATCCTTTCATGAATCCATAAACCAGAATTTGATGTACTAATCCATTTCTACTGACCCCAACAGTTCCAATTCTTGGGGCCCAGTTGGTGCATGTGGCAATTTCCTGGTCCAGTAGTCCCAGTAATCTATGGGGTTAGGTTTTAAAATCTAAGTTTTATGTCCCTGAATTTGCCGATTACCGATAGTATCCACAGGTATTGGCCACACTTCTGTAGGTAACTAGGTAACTAGAGAAGTAGAAAAGGGGTTGCTAGGGCTGGCAACTGAGAGGCAATTGTTTCTTGTTTTGTAATGTTTGCTAGTTTTACCCAGACATTTTGTTTTGGCTGTGGGACTATCCAGGTGTTACCAGGAAGGAGAAAGTTGTAACAAATGAGCAAGGAGATCCAGGTCTTCATGTTTCTGTAACTGCTCTTCTTTATTTTGCCTCCTCTCTTCCTCTTTAGGTTGGTCTTTTGGTCCTGTCACTGGTTCCAGAAAGAGTTGTAGGTGTGTTTTGATATTCTTAGCAGGGATCCACATGGGTCCTGCACCAGTCGGCACACAAGTGTATCCCCTGCCCCATGTAACTAGCGGAAAGGGGCCAGATATTTGTGAGGTTTCTGGGTCCTTTATTAATACTGGTGGCCTCTCCTTCAACTTAGCCTGGTTGGAGTTGCGGAAATGTCTAAAATTTGGTGGTAGGGGTTCCATGAGTGAATTATTAAGAAAGCTAAAAACATGCATGGACTTAAATAGCCTTTCTACTGTTGACAAGGTCTCCATTCCCTCTTTTAGTCTTTCTAAAAGGTCCTGTAAAGATTTGTGTGTCCTTTCAATTATTGATTGCCCTGTGGAGGAGTGGGGAATACCTGTAATATGTTTCATCCCCCATAGGCTGAAAAATTGCTGCACGTTCTGTGAGAGGTACCCATGGCCATTATCTGTTTTTATTTTTGGGAGAATGCCTAGGGATTAGAAGGCTTGTAAAGAGTGCTTGGTAGTATCTCAGGCCTTTTCCCCAGTGTGTGCAGTAGCAAATGCAGCTCCTGAAAAAGTATCAACAGAAAGGTATGTTTCAGAAACATGTATCTGAATCAACCAAAGGATAGATACTGGTTGCCAGATTTGTAAACTGTTTAATCCTCTGGGGTTAATTCCACTTCCCACTGAAGGGATGGATTGACACTGGTAATTGGGACAGGAGCTGATAATCATTTGGGCCTGGTCTTTAGTTAAATTAAATGATCTTAGTAAGGATGGGGCATTTTGATGAAAAAAGGAAGGATATTACTTATTTCCCAATGTGAGCAGCCATATCATATATTACATGTGAGGTCCCACACTGAAATGCCTGGCTTCCTAATAGAAGGGAATCGGAGAGCAGATGCACTAGCAATGATGGTTGCGAATTCAGTCACAATACCAAATTTACCAGAGACTTTTAAACAAGCACAAATGAGCCATATGTTTTACCACCAAAATTCCCCAGCCCTGGCATGACAGTTCAAATTAACTCAAGAGCAAGCTCATGGAATTGTGGCCGCTTGTCCAACATGTCAATCACACGCATTACCATCAGCTTCCATAGGAGTTAACCCCAGAGACCTGGAGGCACTTGAACAGGGCAATCAGATGTTACGCATTACCTAGCATTTGGGAGATTGAAGTATGTCCATGTATCCATTGATACATTTTCATGCACAGTGTTTGCATCTTCCAGCATCCAGGACTCCAACAGGTTGACTTGAGGTTGTTGTGCCTTAAAACAATGTAAACTGATAAGCAGATAACTGTTTTAAAAAGTCCTGTGTTTTACAATAAAGCATCTGCCTGGAGACTCTGCATTGCTCAGCATCATCACAGTTTTAAAGTTGTGTAAAGGCTGAACCAGAACGAGAGTTTTATTAAGAACTTCCTTTGCTTTCTGCATTCAAAAACTAAGGGGGTAGAAGAAGTGAATTTTTTTGCCTTTCATGTATCCTTACACTTAAAACATTAGATATAGGACATCTTAAAAATACTAATTTAAAAAAAGAATCCTTTAAATAAGCAGCCCATATAGAAGATGGTTTCTCATACAGTGTCCTGATCCTTGTGCTTGCATTACAAAAGAATAGGAGAGGTGTGAAAAGAAATAGTGACTCATCAGTTTGGTAGGGTCCAAGATAATGCCAATGAAATAAAATGCTAGCCACACTTTTCTGTTGTACTTAAAATGAATCACAGAAAGTGTTAGCCACACTTTCTGTTGTACTTAAAATGAATCACTAGTCTATTTTTAAATTGGTGTGTACCGTTCCTGACACTGAAGAGTACATGGTAACAAAGAAAAAAAAAAGTTAAAAGAAACTTACAAAAAATACTCTTCTTTCCAGAATAATCTGCAGTAACACAGTATTTCAATTTGGACTATGTTGTTCAAATAGGACAACAGCAATATCTGACTCAATAACAGAAAAAATTAAAGGAGAATCTTTGATAAGTTCTTTAATACAAATATAGGCTCTCAATATTGCTGTCATAAGGATATGATAAAAGAAAAAGCAAAACTATACAAAAAATCTAGTGTTCCTTATCCTTAATTAAACTACTAAAAAGAGTCAAATCTTATACTGGAAAGGGTGACTGTTTCTTCAAGAAACAACCTTTGACTTCAGAAAGCATATTGTAGAAACCATGTCAAAGTGGGTTATTTAAAAGTGATGGCAGACCATCAGGGGATGCTTTTCTCTCCTTGGACTATTGAAAAAGCCTCTAGACAATTTTGCCTTGTAGGACTGTTACATTTTGAGATGACCAAAGTTGGGAGTGATTAATTTGTTTGTTTTTTCATCATATATGTAAAGAATGTCTGATGTCTGTGGTGAGCTGAGAGGAAGATTGGCTAGGTGGAATGAAACAAAGAGTTT
The DNA here is from genome assembly GCF_963513975.1 of Fringilla coelebs. Taxonomy (NCBI): domain Eukaryota; kingdom Metazoa; phylum Chordata; class Aves; order Passeriformes; family Fringillidae; genus Fringilla; species Fringilla coelebs. The sequence continues at coordinate 59,182,935 of NC_140031.1, forward strand.
GTAATATTAACACAAACTTCTTCGATTAAGGCACTTTTTCTTGAAGTGAAACCTAGAAGAAATAATTGTGATTTTTTTTTGTACTGAAGCTTTTGTTCTTGTGTCAGTCTCAGCAAAACAGATCAAACTACGGGTTTGTAAAAAAAAATTAATTTTTTATTTTTCTTGCTTCAATCTTTTCTTTCTTCTTTTTTATTTTTTTCTTTCTTCAGTCTGTATGTGCCAGGAGCCATTTTCTGCTTTCCCATTTTCACTATCAATAGTAGACATTAAAAGGATCTGCAGGTAAATAACAGTAAAACATATACAGGAGGAAATTATTTATGAAAAGCAGACATACGACCATGCTAGAACATGATCAGACAGACTGTGATGTAGTCCTAATTCAACAGGAGGCTCAAAGCACAATGGGAAGCAGTTGGTAACCACAACAACTCTTGTCAGGCTTGCTGTTCCAAAATTGTAAGCTGTTCTGTCACTGTCATTGTTTGCTTAACAGGTAAGTTCTGTTTCTATTCCCTCACTGAGCAAGAAAGACACTTGGAACAGGATCAATTTTTTCTCCATTTCTTCCTGAAAACTGTCCTTTTATTCTCAGTTCAGGGACCAAAATGATGGCAGGAGTGAGGGAGTGAGGCAATGAGGGAGGAAGGGAGGAAGGGGAGGAAAGGAAGGGAAGGAATAGAAGGAAGGCAAACAAATGACATCCCTCCTGAATGAAAATAAATCTCATGAGATTGTCTTACTTATGGTAATTAAACAGGTTACAGAAGGTGGGGGCAGCAGGAACCAAATTAGAAACTCCCTATGGGAAAAGAAGGTGCAATTATTTCCCATGTCTGCAAAGAAAAATGCTCTTATGTAGATGAGGGACAGTCGCTGTTGCTGTGAACCACTCTTGGTTAAGCAATACTAAGCTTCAATAGGGCTGTCACAAGCACAGACAGAGTAGTGACTTTCAAGGCTCTGGGGAACACAATGCAATGTGGGTGTTTTGTTTGTTTTGGAGACAGGGACATAATTTTGTTCTGGTAATACTTTTTAAGCTTTCTTATATTCATCCTTATTTTTTCATTCCTACTTTATGATTTTGACCAGAAGTTTCTCCTCTATGTAGAGCTGCTTGTTAGACATTAATTTTTTAGTCAGGGTGGTTTCTGGCTGTAGACAATATATGCAGGCATCAATAGCAGTTTGAGAATTCTTTCTGCTGGGTGCTGTGTCTTTGCTTACACGACAGTTTTTGGTTCAGGATTGCTGCTTTTAGAAGTTTACGAATTGAAAATAATTAAAGTAGGCTAAAGATAATTGGATGGGAAGGATAGAAGTAAAAGTGACTAGATGTGGATGAGAAATGCAGATGTCTCAGCAACTCATGTACTCTTCATTGCAACGCTTAAATAGAATTTTTACTTTCAGTATGGTATTCATGTGCTTTCTCAATATGTTATTACACACCTTCCCCTTGCCTCAGCTCTAAAGACATTAGCCATCTTTCTGATTTTGATTCTGAAGGGCATGTATCAGTATCTACTAAAACGTGCAAGTTTTTACTCAAAATTTATCTGAACCTCAGCAATGTGTTATGCAGAGCAAGGCTGTTGCATGTTTGTAATATTGTATATTCCACCTATTCCTGTGGGATACAGATTTTAAGAAAGATGACTGTACTGACTATCAGATACATGCAATGGAAAAATTACAGCTTTAAGCCTCCTTCAATATTAGGTATTCAAGTATTTTGTACTATCAGACACACAACAATATTTTTCCTTCAAGACAGAGGGAACCTCCTATAAGAATGATGCAGTATACATATCTAAATTTTGTTTCTTTTGCTTTTCTTGTAATTTAATTCAAGTAATTGTGAGGCCATATCCAGTTGACCTGAAAACCTCCCTTTAAAGCGCTTTAGTGGAAAGCATCTTCAGTACCTGATATATTCTATATTCAGAACATAAAAACAACCATTCTTAATATAAAGACCAACTTCTGTAGGCTGATTCCTCTACAGAACATTGTGTTACAGTCTGATTCGTTCACAGGCTTTAGGACACTGAACATTGCCCCAGTAGCAACTCAGATCTAGTGGATTTCCTCTGATTTGCCGGTGGGATTAATCTGATTCTGTTCAATATATTCATCAAAACAAAGAGGGAAAAGGTTACCTTTTTCTGTGTAAGGGAAAGCTTTTATAAGGAAAACTGCCATTGTTGTGCATGTTCATTATGAGAATTGACATAGCATTCATAACGCAGACTCTTGACTAGCTGCAGAATTGTGGTTGTGACAAATATTTGGCCCTTCATCATAATGCCATGAATTTAAATGACATGGGTTTCCTATGCCTTGTTGCCAAATAGTTTGTTGTATGCAAAAAAAAAAAAAAAAAGAAATATGTAAAAAATCCCAGTGCAGAACAGCTACAGTTATTTGGCTCAGCTGTGTGTTCTTTGCAGTACCCGAATTCCATCACTGCAATGGCACCACCTGTCAGAAAAACAACAATAAAGCCTCCATAGCCTCTACTGACTTTACTCTCAAGTTAATGGCTAACTGAATAGGTGCTCTAGTCTTGCAGCTCCTAACAATGTCATTATGAGCTGTGGATGCTCAGAACCCCTTCCCACAGAGCCATGAATCCTTATTTGTGGTGTTTGCTTTAATGTGAAGTTTTAAAGATTGTTTGCATGGAAAGTTTTGACATAAACTCTTTTGGTTTTGTTGAAAATAAGTGCCTGTTTCATAGCTTTAGCTTGTAAGCTCTCCACTGCGGAGTCTGTCTTGATTTCTATGCCCTGGACAATGCCAGTAATGTTATTGGTTTTATGTAGTAAGCTAGAAGTGTAACCCTTTTACAGCTTCCTACAGGTACTGCAGAAATTTCTAATCATGCCTCAGCAACAGAGATCAGCACTAAGCTTTGAAAAGAAGCAGAAGCAGTCACCAGGCAAACTGCTTTTCATAACAGCTCTAACTGGGAAGGAGGCAGGGTACAGCCAGACTGAATCCAGTTTCTTTACACTTGTAACCATATGTACAGAGGAACAACAATCTGGGACAATTAAAATACTCATATGCTGTTTTCTGATTATAGTTTGAAGAGATCTGAAACCTTCTTAGAACAAACTAGACACTGCTCTGCAATATGAAAATTTAATGAGGTTAAACACAATATTTGGGACTTTTCCAGGGTATATCTAATGATGCTCTTTTAGTGAATCTGGTTTAGAACTCAGATGTCAACAGTGGACCTTTAAATCTGAACTCACAGTTCATCTGGTCCCTGTGATGGTCATCTTTGCCCTTCTCTGAACATTTTCAAAAGCTTTCATCTAGCTAAAAAGATTCTTTTGCTTGATTTATCTGTCTTTAAATTACACAGATGGCTTTCAGTTTTAAACAGTCTGGGGCCAGAACTTATCAGAGATTCAGATGGCAGAAGGCAGGAGTGATATTTTCCCCAGGCACTAAAGGAAAGAAGAAAATCCAAATATAATGGAGCAATACAGACCCATACTACCATCTTTCAAGTGAACTAAATATAACCACAGAAAGAAGCTGAATTTGAAAGGCTTATGTTAAATAGCACATCTTGCACTGGAACAGTGAGGTTCATTCTTACTAGAAATTTGTAAAACTCAGTAAAATCTTTCTGAGACTTAGTTCCCTTCTGTGTTAAGTGGTGCACATGCTGCAGCCAAGTCCAGCATCATAGCAGAATAGAAGATACCATGTCTTCACAATAGCAATTTATTTCAGTTTAGACATACTTTTTTTTTTTTTTTTTACATTCAAACTGATTTTGCAATTCTAGCTTTGCTTCTGTCGACAACTTATTTCTCCAGTGAGTTAGGGACTGGGAAGTTTATCCCCATGTATGTAACATTTGCCAGGGCTGTGCTGTAGGCACCACTTAACACCACAGGGGCTGAGCGATTCAAAGAAATATGCTGACTCTGCTGAGATTTTCATTGAAGCAAGGAGAACCTTGTCCTTTAGTAGTTGTAATATTGGATGGTAAATGTCAGAATGAAATCAATCAGTTTCTTGGTGCTTTAAGAGAGATTAATTGAAGAGAAATTTCATTTTCCCTTGAAAAAGAATGGAAAATTCTCTACCTATCATTCATGGAAGGATGATTTATTTTTTTCCATCTCTGTCAGTCAGAATACCCTTGATACAAGTAGATTAATCAAAGACAGTTTATCATCAATCACAGCTAAACAGTTTTAGAAGTGTTTTTCCCCATGTGCCCCAACAAAAGACATGGTATCATTATAATAGAAAGGACAAAACTATGACTTCAAAAGCAGAGTACAAATTCAGCTGTTAATATTTCAGTGAAAAGAGGGGGAAAATCAACTTGGTAAACAAATTATTGAATTTGTATTCATCTATCTCATTTTCAGTGTTAAACTGTCTTTGGGTTTCAGAGATCACCATGAACCTTTAATTAAATGTAATTTGAAATCCATGGTGCTGTGCTGAAGGCCTGTTCAGGACGGGCAGCCTTTTGAACAGTGGACATAAAGGGAAACTGACATGTTTTTTTAAATGAGCTTCCTAATGAAATTAAGCATTCTGCCGCTGGGTAACACATTTATCCCCCAACCCTGACCCCCATAAATATACATGCAAAATTGCTTGAAGTTTAAAATAGACACATTTATTTCTGAAACTTCCTAACCCAGTATAGTGGCATGCATATCAATATTTTGAATCTAGGTCTGCACTTTTACTGTCTCAACAGCAGCAGATTTGATGATGTAAATTTATTCATTTCTACACTCTACTCCCTGCTTAGAGCAGTTTTGCATTATTCTACTCAGCTGTAGGACAGGGTTTTTCACTTGTTCCTAAGTTGAAAACAATTTGAGGTAGATATTGCCTCGTTTTGGTTTGTTTTTTTTCATGTGCCGATGTAGCTGTTGCACAATGAAGTCAGGACCAAAGCTTGGGGCTGCTGTGATGCTGCAGTGGTAACATACTTTTGGCTCTGTAGCACAGTGCTTTTACTGATAATTCCACTATATCACATCATCAGTTTTCTAGCACTCTTTGCTTTTTTACACTAATCTGCCAAAGAAGTTTTAGACTGGATAGCCAGCACCTGAAATACAGTTCCATCTTGCTGACTGGCTTGCTGTCCTTTAGAGGTGAAAAGGTCTCTCAGTGCTTTGCCACTTTGAGGGCAAATGATTTGCAAATCTGCAAATTGTACTTAAAAGAGTCACCAGTCTAGACATTGTGGCTTGCTTTATAAATAGGAAGTTAGGAGAGGAATTCTGCTTGTGATGGAATACCTTTACTCTCATTGTATGCCATTAACCACATTTTTACCTATCCATAAAAGTCAAAGGATGGGATGTGCCTACTCATAAGTAGTTTTGATACTTCAAAGTTACATAAACCTTTCAGTGTATCGTGCAATTCCGAAACATTTCCACATAAACAATTGCCTCTACATATCCAGAAATTGCATGAAAGTTTTACGAAGGTTTTTCTCCTACTTAGCCTTCCTGTATTCCTGTTCTAATTACATTGCTAAAAGGACAATAGAAGAACTGAATTCTGTACACATACATACCTCCAAACTCTGTGGAAAGAGCTCCTGCTCCTGAATTTGATGGACTAGATCCTGGCTGCCAGCCTTTCAGAGGGCAGTGTATGGAGGTTCTGCACAGCATGTGGTTAAAATGAGCAAACTTCAGCTGCTTATATCTGGTTATGTGCCTTTTGTACTTTATTGCTAAACATTGTGGAGATCTTTCTGCATCATTCTTTTTGTCTATGGCCAGAGGAAAGCAGAGACTATGTTCATGGCTGGTCAGGTTACTTTTATGGTCTCATTATTCCTCCCCAGGGATCCTTTCAGAGAAAATCATTCACATCAGCCAGGCGTCTGTTTTTCTGCTTGCCTGTTGGATATGTTTCCAAGCTGCTTTACTTAGTACATCCACCCCTGAACAGTATAAACCCAGAGATAAGGGAAGTTGTAGCCATGTCTTCAACATCCCTGACTCTCACAATCTGCTACCTTAAGATTTGTGGACAAACAATTCCCACAAGAAGAAAAGACATCTGTTCAAATGTTTTCATGCCATTTTTGGAAGTCTATGTCAAAAAAAAAAAAAGGTTCATCTTTTTTACCAGGCATACGTGAGGCTGAAGTTTCTGGTAGTTTCCATGGTTTCAGCTTTAAAGGGCTAGTGCACAGTGTGTACATTTAGGAATCCTTTCATTTTGGCTTCTGGTTTTAATGTGATTTAAAGACAAGATAGGCTGACAGGTGGGAGATGAATAGTTCCTTTCTGGTCTACATACTTTGCTAGTGAAGGGAGTCACAGCCAAGGACAGACAGTACTTCTAGACAAAGAATAGGATGGAACTAATATTTCATACTGGTAAAGTAGCTTCTTTGCTTCCACGGTAAATGGCCATCAGCCCGAAAATTTGTTGCAAACTATTGTATGACAATGAGCAAAGGGAAAACACAGAATCATATGATTCATGGATAACATGGAGATCAGCAATTCCAAGTTGATCCTCAGGATTTTGGACAGTGCTGACAAATTTTGCTATGATCCTGCCACAAAGAGAATGTGTTAGGACTGAAATAAAAGGGAGTTTGAACATGAGAACTCTTGTTTCCTCTTCTACTCAGACTCAGTAACAATGACTCACTTAGTATTTAAACAGCCAATGACAATATATTAGCTAGCTGTAAGCATAAAATATGGACTAGAGATCTATAAACTACAGTTTCTGCTAGTTGGTAAAGACAATTTAGAAATCAAACTGGAGAATGACAGAATGGTCTGGGTCAGAAGAAACCTTAAAGATCATTTTGATCCAAGCCCCCTCCCATGGACAGGGACACCACCTTCCACTAGACCATTTGGCTCAGAGCTCCAGTCAGATGTTGCAGGCAGGGAGCATCCATACCTTCCCTGGACAACCCATCTCAGTGACTCACTACCCTCACAGTAAAAAATTTCCTCCTCATGCATCATCTAAGCCTTCCCTCTTCTCATTTAAACCTATTCCTTTTTTTCTAATCACTACATGTTCTTGAATATAACCTCATTCCACATCTGTCTTGTAGGCTTGCTTCATGTTCTGGAAAGCTGTAATTAGGTCACCCCAAAGCCTTCTCTTCTCCAGTCTAAACAATCCCAATTCTCTTACCGTTTTCTGACATGAGCTATGTTCTATCCTTGTCATCTTGGTGTCCCTTCCCTGGACTTCCTCCAAGAAATCCATGTCCTTCCTCTGCTGAGACCCCAGTGCTGGATGCAGTGTTCCAGGTGTGGTCTTGCCCAAGCAGAGTAGAGGGGAAGAATCACCTCCCTCCCTTGTATCTCTAATGCTTAGGTATAATAAAATATACTTTGGGGCAGTATTAATGAAATTAATTAGTTGACATTTGCGAACCCCAGTGTGAAGTAGTATATGAACAAAAGCTACTGTTATTAACTTGCTTATTGAACTTCCTGTTCACACATGTCTAGGACTATGTACTTCAACATTTTAGGAGCAGAATTACTGTATTTCAGCTATGGACTGCGATTCACAATTCAGTATGGGTCGCTACCTTTTGTTTTTGTATAAACACCAGCAAATTCTTTGGGGGTTCTTTTTGTTCATCCCACCCCCTCTTGCCTCGGCAACAGCTTTGATTTAGCTGTGGAACTGTAAGTTTGAGTCTTCAATTCATTTCTATTCAGAAACTAGAAAGAAATTTTTTTGAAGAGAAAAAAATTACAAAGTGAGAAATAATAGATTGATTCTCAGCGTGGGCATTAGGAAATAAAAATGTAGATTTTCTTTCAATATTTTGGGCACATACTTTACATTAACTTCTGGGCATCCATCCAAATGTGAAATTTTGGCATTATATTTAAGAGATACTTTGAAAGGGTAAGAGGATCCAGTGATATTAAATTACTTTCATGTGAAAATATTAGATTCAGTACTCAGTACCCCCTATAATGTCTTTGGAAGAAAACAAGTAGAGGAGGGTATAGATTAAAACCAGAACACATAAAGTAAAATCATTGTTGCAACTTTCACCCTTATTCAGTGTAATTCAGCAAATGGTTGTTATTGATTAAAGGCAACTACACAAATCAACTACCTTAAAGGGAAGAAATCAGGCACCTTGTTATAAAATGTATACAACATTTTATAACAATGTATACAAACATATATTTTATAACAATGTATACAAACATATACCTTCAGACTGCAGGGACCACAGCTAAGCTATGTAGAATATATTTTGTTTCTTCTTTTAAAAATCAGTAAATATGAGAGTGAGGAGTATTTTTTTCTCCTTTTTCTGCATATTCTAAAAATTACTAAATATTAGAAATCTAAAATTATCTCTGAGATTTGGCTTGTTCTAGTTTTCTGATTTCTGATATGGCGTGGTCAGAATGAAGCTCTAATCCACATGGCAATGAAATACTAACTCTCATCCAAATATCTCAAAGACTTTAACCAGTTAGTAAGATGCCACAATTTTCTGTGAAGTTCTATGTAAATAGCCATTTTTCATAGAGTATATGTGGAACATATAAGGCTTACATGCCTTGTTCAGCAACTTAAATATGCTCTCTGAGGAAGCTGGAGTAGATTTGAGGACTTTTTCTGATCTTCTATTTTTCATGCTAACTACTCCCTTTTATATAGACAAATTTAAAATACAAAATAAAACCAAACAAAAAACTTCTAAAAAACCTCAAATGCAAACAAACAAATGAAAAACCCCACTAAACCCTCCGCATTTAATGACTAATACTGATGACATTAGACAAGTCACATTCTGCAGTTTATTCAGTGTTTTTTATCAGTTAGACTGTGCTTTTTTTTAAGGAAATGTGTTTTTTTAAAGAGCTATACATCCCCCCTGCCTTCTATTTTTCTTATTACCTCTCCTTTCTCTCAGCTGTGAATGCTAACACTCTATGCTAAATGGTGAAAAGTAGTTGTCCTGCTGTTGTGGGCTTTCCTTCTAACTTTGTAGTGTCATTATATCTCAGTAAGGCAATATGGAAAATAACCTGAAGTCACTTTGTGCATTGTGCTTAGTGCTTTGTCATTACTGAAAAAAACAATTTAGGCCATTTTCTTCGTCTCTAAAAACTATTTGCATTTATATTTTCTGTTATCAATGTGTTTCCTGAATCATCTAAACTGATTTATAGAGGTGCCAGCAGAAACACCACCTTCATCACAACGTTTATGCAAAGTAGTAAACTTTATATAACTGATAAACTGTATTCATGCTCTCCTCATATTTAATAAAGATGAGAAACACAGATGTGTAAAAGCTAGAAGTCTTTCCTTCTGTATGATTTGACTAGCTGGTCTGGAAGTTTTTCCTGGGGTTTTCAGTCTGGTTTACTGTACTTGAGCAGAGCCATTAGTTCTACGCTTGTTTGGGGTCTTTTTGTCTAGGTGGTTTGGTTTTTGTTTTGAAGCGTGGCCTATTATTATATTTTGTTAATCAAACTTTATGTTGTTGTTTTCACTGTAGATATTGGTTGCTTATAATGAAAATGCTGGGCAGGGGATACTAAACTTGAAAAGCTTTGTCGGCATTGTTCGTAGTTAACTCATGTGGCATCAGTATGGTTTTAGGATGTTTTAATGTTATTGTCTTTGTTTACTTTTATTTATTGTCTTTTCTGTGGGAATTGATAAAATTGGACAGAAAAGTAAACAAATTTATTCTGAGTCTTTCATTAGACATAAGAAAAGGGGGGTATGACTCAAAGTCATTAAAAATTTTGGTTTTGGGAATGTCAGAGTAGAATAGTGGTTTCTTGAAATTTCCAGGTTTTGTTTTCAGGGAAAGCTGACATATGTGTGATAGTCAGGAAGATAAATTGTTCTTTCCTAATGTATCAGGCATGGAATTAGACAAGAAAATTAACTTTTAATTTGATACCTTTATTATTTCTGGATTTTAAAGTAGATGTCCCAGAATGGTCCAAATCTTAGACTCTCCAAACAGAGTCTAGTGAACTCACCTTCAGCTTCTGTTTCTGCATTTTATGTGATCTTCTTGCCTTTGTAGAAATAGATATACAGCCCTCCTTGGTATATTGGAGTTGGTTTGGAAAGTGGGAACTTTAGATAAAATCATCTAGGAAAAGAATGTGCCTTAGCTAGAGCTCTGATTGAAATCAGTAAAAAATATTAATAATTCATCAGTTATTGAATTCAGTCTGGTCGTTGGCCCATACTGCAGCAAAGTAAAACTGGGGTTGTGTCTAATTGTGATTGTTATGTCCAATTGTGATGGCTCTTTGTAGTGACACAGTAATGTAATTTTTTGCTCAGATGCCCTACTTTTTGCCGTAACTAATTAGCAAAGGTAATCAGTGTTAATGATGACTTTATCATTGACAACAACTCACTGCTTATTTTAGGGGTAATTAGTGCCAACCTTATTAGAGAAAAGGCTAATAATTGGCACTTAATAATTTTCAGACACTTTGGTAGAGCACAGTAACCTAGCAGAAGTTGGTCATGCAAGGACAATAGGGTCAAAACAACTTAAAGAGAAACTGTAACTGCTTGATGAGCTCAGAGGGGTGCAAAAAGATCAGTCCACTAGCATGCGTTGGTGAAATACAGAAAGAAATTAACTTGTAATTAAATTTTGAATTGAGTTAAAGGTACTTGAACCAAATCCTTGAGTTGTTGGAAAATGTAGATTGATGAGTAAAGTTAGTATTTTCAGGTCTCTAAGTCATTTTTTGGGTGAGATGATATAACTTTATTTCCACCAAAATATGCAGGTTATTAATGCATAGGGACACACAAAAGCTAGAGTGATGTGAATAATATCCCAAGCTATTTAACCTTACCAAGATATTCCCTTGACTGTGGTATACTTGGAGGGACCACTGCATAATACAAGGGTTTCATTTGTGTTCAGGGCTTTCTGGATTGCTAAGGAGATTACAATGTTCAAGTAGTAAGCTCCTGTATCTCCTGCAAGCCCCTTATCTGTGATTTATCCAGACTAAGGCATCCCAAAGAGGCTGAACAAACATGCACATTGAGTGGGCAGCCTAAGAACGAGTGGAATCTGTTATGGAGAAATGAAAACTGGAGCATGTGCTTAGACACTTCCTGAATTCACAGAATATAATCGGTCCTCTAGAGATGTAGATTTAATACCTGGGAAGTTAATTGGCTGTTTTCAAGGCATAAAGCAGTCCTTAACATGTCTTCCATTAGTTTGGCAAACCCCTCCAGTAATTCTGATCTTTGTCCCTGTAGTACAAGCTAGTAATGACTCCAATGCCACTGATGTCGTGGGAGAACAGAAAGGAGCTCCAGAAACATAAGACCAGGCCAGGCCCTTCTTTTTTTTTTTTTTTTTCTTTTGCTTTTTCAACCACAATCAGTAACATTTTTTGAATGTAGTGTGGGAAACATTGTAGGTGTGGTATCCCAGTATTTTCTGAGGAAATCAGAATGATCTTATTAAAAACATTTCTGATAACTGTAACCAACATAAAACTTAAACTCTGAGTTATATTTCAATCATCTGGGTAGTATGTAATGATGCTTGAGGACTGGAAAAGAGGAAATGTCTCTCTCATCTTGGACAAGGTAAGAAGGTTGCGGGTAATTACAGATCAGTTTACCTTACCTTGATGATTGGGAAGATGATGGAATAAATAATCTGGGAAAACTTTACAGGCACATGATGGAAAAGAAGGTAATCAGTTATGACTAGTCAGTAGTTAGCATGGATTCACAGAGGGGAAGTCTTGCTTGACCGAATCTGCAGTCCTGTGACCTGGTAGATGAGGGACATTCACCATAATTTGCATGACAAAGCAATGTAAAAAACCCAAACCCACCTAACTCATTTTAAAGCCCCATAGTTGCTATTAATCCCTCAGCAAGTCTTTGACATAGATTATGTCTGCAAACACAGAGTATTGTCTTACCTGCAACTATTGATCAGAAGTGCTTCACTACAAACAGTGGAACTGCAAGAGCAGAAGCTTTTGAGTAACTTCTTTTGAGAAGTTACCAACCATTTGCTTCGTAAAGCAATTCCATCATTGACCTTGTTTACATTCATTTTGCATTTTGCAAGGGAGCAAAAATGCATCCCACTGCAGTTATTTCATATAAGTCTGTACTAGTATGAATACAAACCGGTGGAACATTCCAATAGGAAAATTAAAGGCTGAAAACACTGGCTTAAACTGACAGAGTCTGGATACAACCTCACACCCTGGTGGTGAGGGTAGTGGTAGCAGTTCAATTAAATGGTGGCTGCAGTCCCCTTGAAGTGATAAATGTGGTTTTGTCAAAGCAGTGATCCAGTGGATGGGTCTGGTCTTCCTCAGTAGGTCCAGTAGTGATCAGGTAGCTCCTGTCCTCTAGAAATCCAGTAGATGAGGCTGCTTGTTCCAAACTTCAGATTATGTCCAGGTAGGAATGCTTGGTTCCTCCCCCTGGGCAGAGCATCTCACAAAGGGATGATTAATGAGCCATGAGTGAGACATTGATGTTCCATTAGTAGAAGATATCCCTCAGAGAGAGCTGTCAGGGATGAGTCATGGAAGAGATGAAGTGCACTGCCCCTCCTGGTTTTAACAGCTTATGAAAATGGTGATAGAACACATACTTTTGGTTACTTCTTACATTGTAACCTAAGACAAGGTCAAGAACCTTGGCATGAACTCCATTGCATTTTAATTTTCTAAAAATATGTGTGTACTCCTATGGAAGAAAGTTACAAATGGGTAGTTAAAAAACCCACAATGATCAAGATTATTTGTGTAGATTCATTATCCCATGAGGATGATGAACATTTCCTCTTATATAGAGAAATGATGGGAAAAGTGACTCTCTGTCCTGCAGGCCAATGGCTTTCCAGTGCAGTCTGTACTCAGGCAAAGTAAATTTGGTACCTCAAACAGAAATTCAATCCCATAGTCAGTGTTAATTGCACAAGTGGGCATAACTAGTCATTCTGAATGAATAATACATTTTGTAATGCTCCTGTAAGTATTCTCTGAATATGTTCTGGGAATCATATCTAACAGCTGAAGCAAATTATCACAGTAACAGTTAGCTGGCCCCACCGCTTTTCTGGAGGCTGATGAGGATATTGTAGGGCTGCCTGCAGAAAGCAGAGAAACTCTTCTGCTACTTCTAATTAGTTGTTAGAAAAGCTAATACACAAAAGCCAGTACATTGAAGCTAACTGCTTCAAGTGGTGGGATTCAGAGCATATAAAGAAATTTAGAGAAATTTACAAATAGGCCCTACAGAAGGACACTGAAAGAGGAATGAAGGATAAATTTCTTTTTTTGTGGTTTTTTTGGAGGGGAGTTTTGTTGTTTGTTGGTTTTGTTGGGGTTTTTTGCAGGTTTTTTTTTTTTGGTACTGTCTTTATTGCAGGCAAATATAAATTTGTCATGTACAAATAGGAAGGAAGTAAAACTAAGGTTTTTTCTTGTAACATAGAGGATATGTAGTGACCCACACCATTTCTGATGAACTACACAAATTCAGGCCTTCATGGCTTACAAGTAATTTAGTGCATCTCTTCTTGAAAGAAAAGGAAGGTGTGAAAGAAAGGGTTTTCAAGGGCAGAACAAAAGCTTTGCAAGACTTATTGAGCAGCAATTGACATCCCAATTAATGCATAATCCAGAGATAATTAAAGATATGCCAAGATGTGCCTTGATATTCCAAGGTCTTGCCTGAGGAAATGCAAGTTTGACACTGTTCTTATCAATCCACAAAAGGGAAATATTTTCATTTATATTCTAAGACATTGTGAAATGTGTCCATTCTGTAGATGATGCGTACTGGTAGATATAATGCTAATAGATATCCTGATCTACATTTTATTCATTGCCCTTTACAACCTTTTTCAGGTGTTATTCAAATTTGAGCAAAAATTAAGGCAATCTTTTTTTTTTTTTTTTTTTCTCTCTTGAGAGTCGCTCTAGAAATTTGGAGACTAGGGCAATGTTTCAGTGGTGACATTTGGTGCTGCTCCTTGCCCACCCATGCTTAAAGAATTAACATACATCCAGATTTTTACTGTTAGAAATTTCTAGACTGTTTTTTTTTCGTTTCTTCAGAAAAAGCTTGTCTCTGTGCTGACTTCAGACCTGTAACTTAAATTCTCAGAATAATATGCAAATGGAACATTAATGGTAAAGCTTATGGTGGCCTGATGATGAAAAGTGGATTTTAAATTCCACAAGGAGAAATGTCCCAGTAGTTATTTTCTCGGGAGCAGAGAATGAAGCTCTGTTATTTTTTATAAGTTCCAATTTATAGTCCAAAATTTTCCTAGCATTGCTGCATGTCCTTCTGAGATTTTTTGCAGATGATGCACTGTATTACTGCAGATGATGCACTGCAGATTTCTACTGTATTACTGGTAAGTACGTATCATGAGAACATCTGTGTTTTGCTGTAACAGGAAAATGTGAAAAAAGAGGACTCGGTAAATGCTGGATATGTATTAGAGTTTTTAATGGCAAAAAGAGACTACTCTCAAACATCTTAACAAGGTAGGGGCTTGTTTCTGATTTCTCCAGCATGGCTGAGTCCCTGGAAAGAGAATGGACAACTTTCGCTTTTGTTTAGGTGATGTGTCTCTGCTATAGCTCACTGAGTAATCCTGGATAATGTATGATTTATTGACCATTTGGAAGCTACTGGGGTTTTGAAACCTGTTTATTAGACATCTCAAAGCAGCAGCTCTCCCATAACAATATTACTGTAATACAACTGCAATACAGCAGAGTGCTTTTGCTGTAATGATGCATTATGGAAAATGTGGTGCAGGCCTGAAAATAACCAAGGGAACTCATAAAATATTATTTAACCTTTTGTTAATTTAAAGGCTCCAATATTATCTAATTTATTTATTATGTGAGGAAAGTAGCTGAAGTCAATTACACCCTGGGTTGTGAGATCTGTATATGAGCTTCAGATCTGCCATAAATTATGGATATTGAAAGGCTGAGATGTAAGCTTTTAAACCTGCCCCTAAAAGCTGACAGGGTATAGCTTAATTTGTATTAGTGACAGGTATTGCATTTCAAATGAAAATATAAAAATAATTTGAAGCTGTGGTCAGTCCCACTGCAGAATCTATTCAGAAACCATGGGTCTAAGTCTTTAGTCTTTCATTAGCAAATTCCAGAGTAGTCTATTAGAGTTATTGCATAAATAATTATGACTCTTTTTTTTAAAGCATTTTAAAAAAACTCTTTTCAAATGATATACTGTTTTGCACATTTTAATGGGATGTTACATTTAGTACAAGCTGCAATAGCAAGCATGAACTATGTAAATCTGTCAAAGTCAGTTCACTGTGATATTCTAGAGAACATGAGGATCAGATTTAGAATGGCTGAAGAGAAGAAGGGCTACTTGGGCAAGAGCTCTCCAAGCTGCAGAGAGGCACAGAAAATAGCCTTTTGCAGAAGAAATCAGGTGCAGCATTTAAGAGATCAGGAAGTGTTTGAGTGATGTGGAATTTCAGTACCTGCCCCATCACTACCAGGTATTATTAGCTGCTGCAAGCCCACTCATAAGCTGTGTGTGACCTATAGTCCACAAGGGAAAGTTTCCTGCTGGTCACAGTGTAGTAGCAGATTTACTTACAGTAAAGTGAGTGAAATCAACACAGTTGTTTCTCTGGTTTGTTTTTATGTTTCATGGAGTAGAGGAGTCTTGTTTTGGCTGTAATTCAATCTTGTGCAAGAGTTTAAATTGCACAGGTTAGTTACCAGACTGACAATTGAAGTCTCTTATGCAAAAGTAAAACTCATGTTTCAGTCCTTGCTGTGAATGTGTAAGAGACCTACAGATCACACTTGCCTTAAACTGTAAAGATCACCAAAGGATTTTGCACAAGGACTATGGCAAACTGTATAAACTGGGCTACTTCAAGGTAAAAGATTCCCTGCTCAGGTAGCTGGAGGAATCGGGCATGGGATGTCCAAGGGAAAACTGAGGTGGCAGATCCTGATAAATCATGTGATTGCTGATAACTGACGGGGTATATATGCATCCAGTGCATAGGCATGCATTTTTGTAAGCCCAGATATCATTCAAACACATGGTATTTCCGCACACAAAATACTTCAGAAGAGGTTTTCAGAATATTGGTGCTGTTTCGAAATCCAAGGGCTGTATATTTATTATTGGAATGACATTGATTATAATTTTTTGCTTGCTGTCAATGTACCAAAGTAAATATAAGGTGGTGTTGTTGTTGTTGTTGTTGTTGCTGTTGTTGTTGTGTATAAGGGTCTGCTCTGTGGTAGATCTTCATCCTTATTATCCCAGTCACCTGAAGTGGGAAGTATGTTGGGAAATATCAAAGATCCCTCCCTCCTCAAACTGATGGATTTCCTTCCTGCAGAAACTATGATGAAGACCAGGAATCTTGGCTATGTAGAACTCATGCTAGAATTAGTTGTTCATGTCTGGTCTCAGAGATGGGAATTACAAAGTGCCCTCAGGTATCACAGTTTAGATGAAACCTTTGCTTATCAAATTAAAGGATGCTGTTCACCTAGCAGTTGTACACAGCTGCGTTGCACTAAAAATAGTAAAATGCATATCCATTTTCCTTGGAAGCATTGCCCCTGGCAACTAGTGGAATTAATTTGGAATTATTTAATACATTATATTTGACCTGATAGGTTGGCAGTTAGTAAGAGACAGATTCTGACAGCTCCAGCCTGACTGTTAGAGGCTGTAGTCAAAACAGGACTGCTCTCTTTATGGAGGCTTCTCTGAAAGCAGCAGCTAAGATCTAAGTAGGGGTAGATTCCTGCACATGGCCATTTTCACATGGCTGGTATCCCATGCACAAAAGGAGCATTACTAGTTGGGTCATGGCGTTATACCACATCAACTATTTCAGAGCTGGTACTGAGGTTAGGATAAGAAAGCGTTTATTCCCTCAGTTCCTCAGAAAACATTCTGCCTGCTTATGTTGTCCATAGCCAGAAATCTGCTGGGAACTCCCTAGGGTAAAGTGTCACTCTGAATCCCTCTGCAGTTCCCATACCGACCTGAGAGTCTTGGGCAATTAGGGACCTGCATCTGGTAAGTTTATTCAGTGGTACAGTATTACACCTTGCAGACTTCTGAGCTGCTGCACAGATGCTTCTCTGTTTCTATCTCTATCCATACCCTAAAAATATCCATCTCTGCATATTGGAAGTGGTAGATACCAATCTTTCTTGGCTCAGCTGTTTCATCTTTCCAGAGGAAAAGCAATCACCCAATTATACACGCTCATAAATTAACTTGACAGCCCACATACTGGAATTGTCATGCCTTCCTGAGCCATTTAAATTTTTTATGAGCTCTGAGTCCCTGCAAATAGGGGCCAGACAGGAGCATTACAAGCCCCCACAGAAATTGTTTCTTCTTTATTTTTCTGGCTTACTGGCAATGCACTCAGAGAGGTGATTGTTACGAGCTTCTCTTTCTCACTGGAGTTGTTATGCTAAAGAGGCCTCCTGTGTTCTCTCATATAAACTTATTCTTAGTAACACAGTTGGGATTGCTGGATCATTCATTATGTTAAAAAAAAAAAGCTGGATATACAGGCTTGAAGACTGCTGAAGTTAAAATCTAAAAATAGGAGGGATATTTCTCAAACCTTCTTTCCCAGAGCATCCTTGCTTCCTGGCATCTAAAGTGTGAAAAGAGAAATATTTGGGTAAATTAGGACTAGTCATTACTCCCACAAATACAAAGTGTAATCTTCAGGGTCTACTGAAACAGTGCAAGGAAATGCAGGACAGTTAACATCTTATCCAACTTGGGTTGCCTGATTCTAGTCTGCTCCAAACACCATCATCATCCCTTGGAAACAAAAAATAGTTTCATAAATATCAAAGTAACAGTGTATGTTTTCAGTTCTTGCTCTCACTGGTATGCACTTTTAGTTCCCATTTTCCTCTGCTTTGACTTATATATCTGGATATTCTCCCTTTTAGAAGGTTTTAATTAGGGCCTTATTTGGACCACTTATTTCTGAAAAGCTGAATAGATGGAGAGTCCATTATGTCACTTTAGCTCTGATCCCAGTGGACATATAGGTGGGCTGAGCTATATTTTGCTAAATTCAGATGCTGTGATTCTCTTATTCGTCATGCTGTTATGGCTGCCTTACTAGAGAACATGTAGAAAATATACATGTTAAAGAAATCAGACGTAGAAAATCCCCTTGGTGTTTTTGTGAACAGACTATTTAGCCTGCATTTAACCAGTTGTAGACAGTCCCCTTTGCAGTCTTCCTACTGCAGTTTCCCAGTTTTAGAAGTCAGTGCAACCATTTCATTGATGGCGCTTAACTCACCGTGGTGCCAAGGGTAATCTGCCCAGTGCAGGTTTAATCAAGGCTGAAACCAGGACTACTGCTGAGGGGGTGGAAACACCTCGGTGTTAACCCCAGGAAACTCCTCCATGTAGAATGCACTCACAGCACAGTTTCAGTCCATGGAGCTAAAGCTGTGCTCTGCGTGACACCAGACATCAGCTTAGCATTTGGATTCACAGAGGTGGCTCATAGGCTGGTGGCATGGCTTGTTCATCCATGCATGCTGCGTGTAGTAACATCTATTGCTCTGCCTTGTATCATACAGGAACAGCAATTACTCCTTCACACTGCAGAATGGTCAGATCTGGTTTTCTTACAGGATCATATATACGCTTTGAAATATGTGGGGGTTTTTCCCCTTAATGTCTAAAAATGTTGTTCAAAACGCACAACCCGCTGCAGTTCATACCATAGAGCATTTCTGACTTTTTATATGAGTTTGGTTTTTTTACCTGATCACTGAGAGAGAGAGCCATTCCTTGGTGTGAAGTTCCTGAATAAACAGACACCGCTAACAAAAGGGAGAGGGAAGTACAACTGAAAAAAGTTGTGATTGTCTGATATATTTTAAAAAATTCTTCATAAATAATCCTTTAAATTAGACAAGGTTTGAATTGTGGTGTTAAAAAATAATGCAATATCTGGTAATTTTTCCTGGAAAGAGTGCCCAGTAAGAAATTCCTGCTCCTTCTCTTTGTCCCTGTGTTAACCTTTTAAATAAATTAACAGAAATGGCACAATGTAATATCTGCTTTCAGTTCTTCTTTGAAAATCTCTCCAAATTAATTTGGAGGAATGGTTAAGTAATAACTTGAAAGAATTTTGGCACCAAATACATGAAGATAAGACATTTGATTTCAGGATGAAGCTTGGGGCTTCATAAGTTAGAAGTCTGAAGTCTATACCTGTTCACATTTATGGACAAGCCTTTTTGAATATCAGTGTTGCCTCGAGCCCTGACCAGGCTTTCTGGGAAAAGGGAAAAAACTCCTGCTGTTCCTTCATAGTAGCAAACACTGGAAATCAAACAACTACAAGGGACAAACAGAAACAGAAAGAAAGAGAAAGAGAAAGATAGGTAGATAGATAGATAGATAGATAGATAGATAGATAGATAGATAGATAGATAGATAGATAGATAGACAGGCAGATGATATAGCCTGCAATTAGAGCAGTTGCTAAGAAAATAACACACCATCTTTCCTTACTTCCTGGGAAGTACATAGGATACTTCACAATTGTCACAATTTGAGCTGTAGAATTGACAGCTTGGCTTGAAAGCTATTATAAGTACCATTATGACTTCATAAAAAAAAAACAAAACAAAACAAACTTGACTTGTATTGCTTGCTTCATATCAATGGTAGCTCTAAATCAAAATGATCAAAAACTATTTTTGTCTTTCAGCCACTGTGCTTTTAATTTGCCTTTGGGCTTGCTTTCAGATGGCAATTCCTCCATCATCAGCTGACTCTGGAAATGATACTGGCACTGCTGACAGAGCCCACTGTTCAAATGTCCCAATGAACTGAAACTGAGGGAGCACATCTGCTAGGGATTTTCAGAGCTGCACTCCCAATACTGCAGGAAACTGAGCCAGCCAGTAGACAATTGAAAATGCTTCCTAAGAAGCATTCTTAGTTCTGTGGTTTTAGCAAAAGCAAGTGATGGATGTGATCCCATAACTTGTGGGAATAGTTGTTGTTAATACAGCATTCACAGTGTTCTGACACTCTCATCCTGGCAAGAGAAGAGCCAAAATTTCTTCCAGGTTGGAAATTGGGTCCACAATGTAATGAAACATGATTTCATTCATTAATAATTTGCTATAGGGAGAATTCATTAAAAATGTTTTGCAAAACACAGCAAACAGCATCACATTTTGAATGTGTTTATTTGTAGTATTTAAAATATACCATTATCTGTATATTTGCTAATATGATCAAGATGGGTAAGTGTATTTAGTGCAATCCTCTCTCTTTACAGTACTGCTACTGAGAATTGAAGCCACATATCAGAAGGAAGGTTGCAAGCAAGATCTGAAATATTTTGGTTTGTAACCTAAGTGATGCCTGAGGTGAATCTGTGGTGTTAAAGCAATGATAATTGGCTCCTCCTGGCTTTCCTCACTAAAAGAAATTGAAATTCAATTGACTTTCAGAGGAAACAGTTGTGGAGCAGCAATTGTCATTGCTGTGACTTTGTGTATTTCTGTGTCAGGCAATTTTCAGGAGCCAAGAGAAAGTGTTCTTGTAAATTAGAATATGATCTAAGAATGCACTTCATGGAGGGAGAACAGCACATATAATGAATTTCATATGCTCAGTAGTAGGCTGATGCTGAATGGTGTTGTGCAGGCTGTGTGTCTGCTGCACAAAGGACACAGGGGTGTATAGCTCTGCAGTAATACTTGGATGATAGCTTCAGGTTTTTGCAGCATAATAACAATATCTTCAGCAGTAAATCAGAGGCTGAGGCATTTATTGTGTGAAAAGATGGATATTTAAAAGGTATCTGGAGATTCTAGGGGTACATTTTCTGGGCTGATTTTAAATGATAACGAGCCCATTAGCTCAAAGCAGATTAGACAACACTCCTTAGTCAAGTCATTTCACCTGTTAGATAATCTCACTGTTAGGAAACTTTTCTCAGTCTCTAGTCTAAGTACTTGAAATATAAGCCTAGTCCATTCCCAGAAAATACAACAAAGAAGTTACTGTCTTATTTCTGGCTGAACATTCTTCAAATATACTTTTACTATTTAAAGCTTTTTTTGTTCCTTTAGTCTGTTCTTCTGTAAAGATCTCGGTGAGTAAAATATGTATCAATTTCATAGATTTATTTGTTTCTCCAACAGCTCAATAGTTTTATTGACTCAGAATACCTGAAACTGTCAGGGACCAGATTTGATACTAATAATATAGACCAGAATGGGAATACTCAGGTATTCACTTGCCTTTACTGATAATATTCCTCTCTCTATTTCCCTCTGTGTTGAAAGTGTTTTCTTTAGAAGTTACATCATGAGGTCGTTTTCCACTGGATCTTTTTCTACAGACCTACCTGTCCATGCCCTCATGTCCCACCCTCCCTCCAGATGTATTAGTCCTCACTAAAAATTACATATTTTGCCCATTTCCTTGTTGAATTAAGTATTTTTATTCAAAGTTCTAAACTTTCTAAAACTCAGCTTTGTCTTCTAGTGTCTGTGAACTCACACGATCCTGACAAATTTCATGTCCAGTTTTTCATGATCAATGTTTATGCTGATAAAGCAACAGTTTTTAGGACTAAATGTGTGGTAGATATACTCTTATTTACTGAGCCCTTGCTGATACCACTTATAACAATGGTATGTGGTTTTCAACAGAGCCAGCTTTATCAGTCTTGTACTGGCCATGTTTCCCTAGCTTGCTTGGAAGCATCTTAAAAATCCCCAAAACTGACCTAAAGCTAAGATATAAGACATATTCACACACTTCTTTATTTACAAGATATGTTACTATGTCATAGGAAGATATGAATAAGTTTGATGCTCTTTATTAATTAATTTCCTGCTACTTAATTATTATTTAATTATTCTAGAGATACCTATTTTGTTTCGGTGTTTTCTGTAGTAAAAGTTAAGTAGATCATCTATGGCTTCCTGATCCCTCTTCCTGTATTTTTAAGAACAGAAAAAACAACCATGATACTCAAGTCTGCTGGACTATTTCTGTCTTGTTTCCAAGACAAAGGAAAGGGAATTGCCATTAATTCCTGCATCAACAGTCAGTTCTCTGTAGTTATTTTCTTCAGTACTCGAAGACTGTTTTAAGCTGATAATTTATGTCTCCCTCCTGTCACAGTCTGCAGATATTTTATGGAAGATGAAAATTACAAAAGATACCAAATCTTTGCCTTTCAATGTCATGTTGGTAAATCTCCTTCTTATGCAAGAAGCAAACTCTTTGGTCTACTTAGTACTAGTGGACTTGAAAAATTAAGGATTTGGACATTTTTGGTACTGCTTAAATTCCTCTAGGATAAGCTGTCCTTGCTAACAGTATATTGTAGCTTCATTTTTCTGAACTGCTGGGAAAATGGTCTTTGAGTATGGTAGCACATGTACCTTCACCCTAGGAATATTCTCCTGCTGTTAAATAATGAATGGTTTATTTCAATTGCTATAATATACTCATACCATAAGATGCAATGCAGTTAATTTTGTTTCCCTCATGGTGACAAGTGACATCCTTTGGTCTCCTACCAGAGGGCTTTGTGCCTCTCTGTCTACAGGCAGAGAGTCCAAGTGTTCATAATGCTCCAAGAAATTTTGACTGTCCTGAGCTGACAATTTTTCATGTCTGGGAATGCTACCTTTCTTGTTCAGTTAATCCAGGACTACTGGGATCAGACTGGGGTGATTTTAATGGAGGACTCTTAATTCTGTAGTGTGCTTTGATCTGAGTAATCTGATGCAGCTGCCCTTATAAGACAGTTACATTGATCACAGCAGCTGAAAATATTTGCATATTCCTGTGGCACTTAGCCACCTTCAAACAGTACATAGGTAGGAACAACAGCAATGGGGGCATCAGCATATTTAATGAGTGAGCTAGTTTTACTAGTTACTCAACTTTTGGTCTGTTCTTTCCATGTATAGAAGGAAAGAAAATCCTATTCCTGCTCAAATTGTAACGAACAGGACATTAGCTAAAAGGTAGGCTTCATGTGTTCAACTCTTCCCAAGCTGGAAAAGGTTTCTCTGAAACTTTAACAGAAATTGAAAATCACAGAAATTATACAGTTTGACTCCATGTAGGAAAAAAAACATTTTCAAGTGAAGCTTTTGGGAACTTTTTTCAAATTTTTTTTTCATATTTTTCCAATGTTTCACATAAGAATTCTGTGAGTGAGCTGTTCAGTTTGCTTCTACCCTTGGGAAGATGCAGCTACAAAGCCTTTCCTAGGTACAGCTTCATTGCAAGAAAAACTTTTTCTTCTCTGCAACAGGGTTTTTCAGGCAGGAAGCAGAGATGTCTTCAGGAACTTGTTTTTTGTAAGGCTTTTTATCATTACATCTCTTAAACTCTGGCATTATTTACATTTTTGGAACTTAGAAGCTCTTGATTTTGGTAACTTATTTTGGCAAATTTAGGGGAAAATGCAGGCCTTGCAGCTTCTTCACTGATTTTTCTCTTTTCCTTATTCCTCCTGGAGGATTTTAATTCAATAGGAGGGATATATTTCCTACTGATAAGGCTAAGTATGAACTTTGATAGAAGCACATTGTAGAGGTTTTTTTCCTCACCCTTAAACTGATGAACAGGCTCACAACATGAACGTGCATTTCTGTACAGCACAGGGTCAACCTTCAATCACCTTGTTCTTCGGAATGAGCTTGAAGTGTTTGTTCTATATTTTATATTGAGCTTGTGCTTCTGTCTGCTGCTGACAAATGGCTTGTTAAAATATTGTTTCTGAAGTACAATTTGCATTTATGTGAACCAGGGATTAAGCGCTGTGTGTAGATTAGGAATAATTTATATCTGGTTAATAATAGATGAGGTTTTTTTCCTATTGCCTCATTCTTTTTATTTTTTTTTCCATAAGAACAGCAGAATATTACCTGGTAATGACAAAGGAGAGAATTTTTTAAGTGCAAATAATATGAAAACATTTAAATTGGAAGAAGCAAATTTTGTTTTAGGCACTCATTTACTGATCAGTAAATTAATTCTGACCATGAATGCACCTTTTTTTTTAGACTTGATAATACCTGAGTGTTCTGTCTAGTTAATTTAAATGGATAAGCTTCCAAACAAAAGAGCTTACCTTAGCAAAATTACATTGGTATAGTAAACATATAGCTATATGGAATGATAGAAATTTTATTTAAACATGATCTGATGCATTTTAATAACAACCTTATAGTTTAAAAAAAAAAAAGTTTCCTCCATAACTTCAACACGGCATGCAAAAAGACAGAAATAATAATAACAGAGTTATTAGTTCATTTTGGTGTCTAAGCATTTAATTATGCTCTTCTTCATTGTTTGACTGATTTGTAGCTGTAGGCAGAAATAGTCCTTTCTGTTGTGGATGGTTCATTTAGGTTGGTGATCTTCATTGGGTGGGCTGACAGAGTGCTCTGCTGTAAATAATTTCAATCATTTTAATGGTAACTTTGCAATCAGGGAAAAGCCAAGAACAAATAATTTGATGACATATATAGTTGAAATAAATGGTCTTTCTCCCCTTCATTAAGGAAGAAATGGATTATGAAGTGAGTTAATGAAGAAAACGTCCCTACAGACTAAGTCTGCTTTCCTGAAAAGACCCACTATTTAAATGAGTTGTTAAACCTAGGTGACTTCTGCCCACCAGTAGTTTGTGTGTAGAGAATCCCTATGTCTTCACAAGCCCATCTTTCCCCATAAAAGTGCTTTTCAGTATCCAGACAGTGTGAATTGCTTGTAAGTAACAGAGGCAAAATTGAAATCCAGTGCCTACTAATCTCAAGGAAGTAATCCCCTTGGCTTGAGCAATCAAGGGACTGTCACCACACAGGATTTTATCATGGCGGCACAATGCAAAGGCAATGAGAACTGAGCTCATAAAGCCCAAGCAATTCACTTCTGTAACAAATAAAGTGTCTGTTGCACTAAATAACATCCTGTAACGCTGCTGAAGGAGGGAGTGCCATGAGAAAGGAAAAGGTGTGGGTCTTCTGTTTCTAATCTACAAATCTAAACTGAACTAGCAAGATGAGGGTACTGAAATGAGGACAGGGTTGATACTTTGATCAGTCAGTTGTAGCAGCTCCAAATGTAGGCTTCTACCAGCCAGACTGTATGGCAGACGTGTTCTTTAGTGTCCTGTGTGCATTAAAAAAAAAAAAAAAATTGCCATATAGAAAGACTAACATTTTTGTCAAGCAACAAATTCCTGCACATTTCAAGCCTTAGTTGCCCACTTAAATTATCTTTTTTTTCCCCACCTGCATTCCTGTCAGATTTACAAGATTTACAAAGGAACATATTTTCTGACATAACAAGTCATTAATACTTTGCTGTGTTTCAATGTTTCAATGGCTTTTTCCTGGGCAGCTGGTTTAGTTCTCTATAGCACTCTGAAGTGCTTGTAAGGTTGAGAACATAAGATGGTTTGTTTTCTGACACCGTGAAAAAGAGCTGCCTGTTGCATTATGCATGCTTTTTAGTGCATTATTTGCTCACAGACTTACCCACAGAATACTGGATTTTTAACACTATCGACCTTCAAGTGATCTTTCTTGTCTGCTATAAAAGATTTTCTTTCACAGAAGAGCAGTGACAGTTGGTCTAAGGAGCAAAAAGGTTTTTGCAGGTCAAATAGAAATTCAGGAGTATACATGTCACACATATCTAGAAGTGAATTTGCCACTAATTAAAATATTTGACCCAAAAAATTGTATAGTTTCTGTTAGAGGGCTTTGTTTTATTAAGTTTAACCCCAGTTTTAATATATGGGGCTTTTGTTCCCCTCAAAGTCAAGCTATTGAGTACTCCTACAGCTGTGATCTCCAAGTGTGGGTGATGTAGAAATACGGTTTGCTGAAGATTGATGAAAAAGAGCCATAGATGTTGTTCAAGACTAAAATTCTTCTCTAGTAGTCACTCATGTCAAAGCAGAGGAATGCTTGATTTGTTTGGAAATTCTCATCTTGTGTCTCAAAATCTTTATTTAGTGTGGAATAGTGCTCCAAGCTGTATTATTTTGTAAAATGTTTGCTCTTAGAATGGAGTGCTACAGACAATAGTGACGAGTTTAGATATTCCTTATTTTCTAGCAAATTCTGCCTACATATTTTCTGGTTTAAAATGTGAAATCTATATAATAGTCTACATTAAATAAACTTGACTTATTAATGCTTTAAACTAGAAAAAAAGGAATACACTATATTTTATTTAACTAACAGCAATGCATCTGTAAAATGTGTCAATTGACCTTTACACATCTCTGATTCAACACTGCTGAGGTAGAATTATTTTTTAAATGCATATAAGTATCTTATTTCATCTTCATAACTCCCTTAGGAAGGCATCTTTTGTAATTTTGGGGTTTCTTTCATATTTCGATGATAAATTTGTTTCTGTAAAGGCTAGCTCACTGGAAACATAATAATTACAAAAATAAACAACTAAAAAGTTGTAAAGTAATCTCTTCCCTCAGGATAGGCAGCAATATGGTTCCTATCAGTTGTTTTCCATATTTTTTCATGTGGAAGAACTTGTGGGTGTGACAGGTAATTCACTAACTCCATCTCATCAGTTCAACTTCCTTGCTGTAGCTCTCCCAGAAGCTGTCAGCAAGTGCTGTTACATGGACCTGTTTTGTCCTGGCCTGGGAGAATTCCTCAAGGAACAGGTCTCAAGGTGTCTGCTTCCTCAAAGTGCCTGGGAGGCCAGGCAATGTTATTCCTACTCTTCAGCTGAAGGTGACAAGAAATACGGAGTGTGCCTCCTAAAATATGAAGTCTCTGTTTTTTTCCTTCTTCTCCTTTTTCCTCTGCATACAATTAATCCAGGGGCTGGATGGTGCCTATCTACTTTTTACTCTAGATCATGAGCAATTACATTCTTTATAATATTTGGACTGATTTCCTGCTAATGTAGGTTCTTTATGCATCTGATCATGAACAGAATTTTCATAATGACATACCACAAGTCTTGCAGAATAATAGCTACTTAGCAGGGGAATTGGGAAGGTCACTTCCATATGTTGATTTGGCCCTGATTCCAGTGGCACAAGTACTTACTTTTTATTTTCCCCTCTATTATTTTTTTCTTTTTCTCTTGATTGAGATGTCAAGATGATCTTTTCCAGTGTATGCCTGGCTCTGTTGCTTTGTAGCCGAATGTGAGTATTTACTCCTTGCAGTTCTCCAGTCCTTCTCCAAGCAAGAGCAGAAACTCAAAAGCAAAGAACAGGATTAGCAGACTGAAAATCTCCCCCAGAAAAGTGCTTTCATAAGCCTTTCAGCATAGTTCATCTCTTTTGTTATCTGTTTTACTGCACTAGACATGCAATGTGCTAAAGTACAACTGCACAAGAAAAGGGAACTCTTGGCTCCATAACAGTATAACACCAAATTGTTGCATTCTTGAAATCCCTACTAAAAAGATGATAGATTAATTTCTTTGTCTTTAGACATTTAATTTTCTTTGTCTTTAGACATTTAGACCCACAGGAAAGAAAGACTCTGTGCAAACAAATATCAGGGTTCCAGTATGGGTCTCTATGTACATCCCAACTACCACTTCTGTGCCACTGATACTTATATTACTTGATACAATGATAATGTGATGTTGGGGCAATAGAAATATTGCCCCAATTAACACTAATTGCTCAGAGCTCTTGAGAAATTCAGGTGGAATAATTCATTCTGTGAGACATAAAATATCTAAAATATTTGTTCTTCTTTTTTGGTTTTTGTTTTTTTATTTTCCACCATAAACTTTCTGACTGAGTGTTTAATACCAGTGCAAGAATTAGCAGATAGCTCAAGGATATAATCCAATGACCAAAGAATTAAGGAAATTTTTAGCTTCCTTTGTAAAATTATAAAGAAAAGAACATTTGAAATACTCAGTGTGTTCATTAAACTGTATGAGATCTACCAAATGCTAAATAAAAATTATGAAAGCAGATGTGTCTTTTTTGTAAGGCTTTCCCAGATGGAAACTCAATTGCTAATCAACATGGCCATGACATAATTTAATGCTGAGAATGGTCAGTTGTACCTTGCACTTTGATCACTTTACTTAATAAAATTTCCTTTGAAATTGATTCATATACTCAAAATCACAAGGGATTCCACTTTCAAACAAACAAACAAAAAAAACAACCCAAACAAACAAAGAAAGCTTTTAAAGAAGATGAGCTAAGGAAATAAATGAAAAAATGTGTAGGGTTTTTTTTTAAAATATTCTCTTTTATTGACACTAATATTGCCAAATCTACAGTACTCAGCATGGACTAGTACAGAGGGCTAAGTACTGAGAAATCAATTTTAGTTGTTGATGATTTTCACAGCAAATGAGAAACAGAGAAGAAATGAGTGTCTCTATAGAAGCAAAACAGTGCTACCTTTTATTTACAGAGTAGTATTTGGAGGTTTATTCCTTCTCCAGGAGTTTCTAAATAGCTGAATTTATTCTTGTGTTACTGTGTAAGTTCTTCACTCTTGAAAGCCACAAAACTTCTTTGACTAACAAATTTCAGTGAGTCTTTTTTCCTTTTTCAGTCTTTACCTAGGTTAAATACAACAAACTGTCAATATTAAGATTTTTAGAAGAATGTAGAATTGTAAACCATATGCCAAGCTTCTTCAGATCTGAGTTAAAAACTTTGGGTTTACACCAGTCTCATTGTATTGAAATATATGGAGTTACACTTATTTTGTATTTATACTGTTGTAAAGAAATCTGCAACTGTATCAGCTTAATTAATAAAACTTACCACAGAAAACCAATTACATTTGGTTATTAAAGATTTGTGACATACCTATGTGAAAGTTACATCAGTGTAAATAGGCTTGTTGAACCAGGCATTTTCTTTTTTCTGTTAACAACTTTGGTTTTCAGTTAACTGAAGCAGCAAACTGTGGTGTTCTTGTATATAACTGGAAGTTCTAAAAGCCCCTGGAGGTACCATGTTGTAATTGCTAGTTATTGTAGAAAATGTTAGTTTAAATTAATTTCAGAGGTAGCAATAAGATATGCCATGTCTTCCCAGCTGTTCAGATGTTAACCCATATCTAAGTGGCAATAATGAATTGAGAAAGTGATGGCATCAATATCTGCAGCAAAACCTATGAAACACTTTTTCTCTTATTCCCAAATCATCAGTGCAATATTGGATCCTAAAACATTAATGAATAATGATTTTCTGCATCATCTTTGTGGTCCTCTCTAAACCTCAAATGAACTTTTCTTCCCTAGCCATTATAATTTTATAGTCAATGTAGGATGCAATATGGAGGAAAAGCCATTAGTAGGTCTCAGTTCTGTGCTACACAAATGCTTTCCAAATCTCTTTAAATTTTCAGTGGTTTGTGTATGGAAAGCAGGCATTTTAGAAGAACCAAATAAGAAGCAGTCAACTTGACTGTAATGTTAATATATTTACTGGCATAAATACTAAACTATTTAGAAGGCTGGCATGCCCTCCATTTATCAAATGTAAGGTAATTGTGGCCTTTAAAATTTTTAGCAGTCCGCTGTGCATAAATTTAGACAAAGTGGGTTATTTCTGTTCTTACTAGGAAAAAAATAATTAACAGAGGTTAAATTTATCCTTTGAACTTTAAACGAAACAAATGCTCTCCATGACTTTTTGTGATGTTGATTGACCTGCTGGGTAAGTTTTCTATGAATTCTTTAAACAAAATCAACTTCAAATATATTTGTTAAACAGCAAGCCTTCATCTTGAACATATTTTCATAGAAACAAATTCTCAGGGCAGTTCACCTTTCCACGTGCACTACAGCCCTTTTTGAAGCGTGAGTCTACACGGACTACATGGTGATGAAAGTTCAAGCCGACTACAACAGAGTGTGGGAGGAGTGCTGCACTGTGTGCCACTTCTCATCCTGTCTTCAAGAAGTAAGATCAGCTGGTAAAGAAGGCATTTAGGCCTAAACTTGTTGGAACTCCAGCGCTAGTCCCATTACACAGTGGAATTTTCTCTCATGGTATGAATATTTTGGGGGTCTTAGATGTTAAAGGAAGCATTATCCTTTGAGATGGTGGGTGTTTGGATGGTCCCCAATGTGGTTGAGAAAAGCATATTTTGAAGGAGCTCACCTCTGATATTCTGGAGGTGTATTTCACACCTGTTGCATTTCAATTACTTTGAGGGATAATAAGGATATGTTGAGGACATAGCTCCAACAATTGCTGGCCTGATGATACCCTAATCACTAATGATACTTCATCAGTCATGCAGAACTGCTTTTCCAGGGTAAAATCATATATATATGATACAGACTTCAATGATTTCACAGCTGGATGTTTCAAAATCTTCTCTTAGCAATCCATAGGGTAAAAGCTGTATCTTAAATTGTTCTATTGTCTGTGACAATGGCAAAAAGACAAGTGAGAAGGTACTCAAAGAAATGAGAGCATGCAGAAGATGCTGCAAATCATTTTCCCAAATCAGTTGCAAAATACATTCAACTATGTTTCTCACTGGTATGTAGAGATGTCGAAATGTTACAAGCTGTGTTCTTGTTTGATATGCAATGTCATGTACATTTGCTGTGTTTTTTTTCATTCTCTCCTTAATTACGACTGTTAGACCTACACAAGCAGACCGAGGTTCCAAAATAATTTTTTTTTCTGTAGTTTAATAAATTTTTCTTCTCAGCATAAACTATTTTTCTCTTAATCTGAAATGCCTTTTGAAATGACAGAGCACTGAAATGTCTAAAACTAATATTAGTATGTTTTGGGTGTTTTTTAAATTAAATAATCTGGAGTTCTATGTCTGCCTAAATCATATGAGGCTTAGAAGTAGTTTATCTGTGTTTTAGACAAATATTAATGCAGGGCTTATTTTCAGTGGTGTCTCTACATTGACATTTTCAATGGTGTGGACAGAATTTTATGACAGGATCACAGAATTGCTCACACATCACAAAGCTTGAGGTCCTGCAAAGGCAACAGGTTACAGCATTCATCCAAACCATATGAATGTGCCACAGAGGGGGCACTGTCTGTATGAAACAGCAAGGTCACAGTCAAGATGCCACCTTCCCAAACCACGTGGTTTGTTTAAAAGTGGAGTCAAGAAGTGTGACTACAGTCCTGAGCCTGATTGCTTGTACATAGATTTGTTCAAAAAGGAGGACAAACAGGACAAGCTTTCATATGTGCAAACTGGACAGGTGGGTTTAGTATGGACTTGTTTCTTGTGAAGAACAGTCCCTGGTACTGAGCAGAGTGTGGAACATAGTTACAGGGTAAAGAAAAAGAAGGGCAATTGCATCTGGACAACAAAAATGTAGTTCTGGAGGTGAAGAGGAGACAATTGGATATGGGGATTTATAACTTTGTTAACTACAAACTACTACAAATGACTTTTACAACTACATGTGATTCCAGCAGAAATGTGCACTCTAATTAATGAAGAGATTCAGGTTTATTTTGGTGCCTGGAATCAGGATAATATCCATTTCACAAAGATATAATTTTCCTGAAATATCATCTTCTTCCAGGTCCTCTGATTATGGTGTTGGTCTGGAATCCAGGCTACTAGAAATCTGATTTCTGCACTAATTTTGAAAGTGCACCAAAGAAATCTTCTGGAAAAAGCAGGAGGAATTTGTGAATAAAAAAAAGAAATCACATAATTCTTTTGCAAACCTTAGGCAAAATTAGTTATTGCTCAATAAACATAAGAATTGATGAAAACTCTATTTAGTGCTTCTTTAAATAAAAGTGATAAATAATTTTCTTCTCCAAATGAAACCATTCACTGATGCTGAACATTTCTCTACTATAATAGAGGGCAAGCAAATGCAGCCCTTGAAACCTATGTTTGGGAATCTTGAGACTGGCTTTCAAAGTCAGTTGACTAATGTTTCTGGTAATCTAAAAATGTTAGAGACATTCCATGGTGTTTTCCTAAGTGAGGTTACATAAAATTAATAACCTAGAGTACTTAGAGGTAACTTACAGTATGTATAAAATACTGAATTATATAAGAATGTAATACTAATAGCACTCTGTGAGAGAAATGGTAAGAATAGCAATTAACTGATGTTTGTGAATTTTTGACATTCTTGTATGAAAGATGCTATACACAGCAAGTGGCAAACATGATTATTATCATTAGTGATATCTTCCTGACTCAAATTAGATGATTGAAGGTCAAGCCCTTGAACAGTTCTGCACAGGACAAACTGTTCATCACTGAATCTCCTAAAATTTCCATTCTATTAGCATGTTAAATGAATTAGGGGAACAGCTACATACTGCATTTTCTTACTGACTTAGATGTTTTTCTCTAACATAATTACTAGGAAACCTGCTTTGGGATTTGTTTTGCTTTCATTTATCTCAAAATTGCTTGCTTTGAAGAACTTTTTAGGTTCTTTTCTGGGAACAAAATAGTGATGGATGATCCGTGTTTATTGTTGTCTGTGCCACCACTCAGAAATGTAATGCTTGCACCTTTGCTCTAGTCTTAGTTTGGAGACAGGCTCACTGGCTGTATGATGTTTCTCTAAGGTTTTTTGCAGTAAGTTGCAAAGCCCACAGAAATTGACAAAAAAGCCCAGCAAAAAAGCCACATTTTTTCTTGGTCTCAGCTAGGACTTCCAGTCTTCTGTCTGTATCAGGTGATAATTGAGGATTGTGAATCATGTTTACAAAGTGATAAATCCTTTAAAAAAATGAGTTGTGTCTTTAGTCATACGCTCTTACACAAATCCTGCATGTCCAATCTTATGATAAAATTTCTTGGCATAGAGACAAAGTCTTCTTCTCTCCCTAGCATACATACTTTGAAGAACAGCTCCACTTGAGGAATTGCTCAGGAAGGAATAAAAATACTTTTGTTTCAGCTTTTGCACAAAGCCTGTGCTCTCCGTGGAAGTTTAGGTTTGGCAGCAAAGATGATGGGCTTTTTCTGATATCCACTATTTGAAGAAGGAATGAAACCCCCTACAGAAATGTGCTTTCATATTATAACATAAGATCAACATGTATGTATGTGCATGTGCACACATCTTAAACATATCTGAGAATAAGGTTATCAACAGTACTGTCTTCAAAGTGAAACTCAAAACTCCATTAGGCACAGTATAGAAATTACTTTTACAATGGCATAATACAATGGTCCCATGCTGTCCTGGTTTCATTTGGGATAGAGTTCGTTTTCTTTCTATCAGTAGGTACTGTTCCATGTTTTGGGTTCAGAGAGAGAATAACACGGGTAACCCAGCGATGGCTCAGTTGCTGCTGAGCAGTCCTTACACTAAGTCAAGGGTGTTTCTGTTTCACATGCTGCCCTGCCAGAAAGGTGACTTTGGGGCACAAGATGCAAGGGGACACAGCAGGACAGCTGTCCCCAACTGGCCACGGGGATATTCCATGACATATGGCCTCATGCTGAGCATGTAAATTAGGGGAAAAGCTGTTCAGAAGTGCCTGGTCATCTATCTAGTGGTTGATAGTTATCATCTTTGTTATTAGTACTACTACTACTACTATTATTATTATTATTATTAGTACTACTACTACTACTATTATTATTATTATTATTATTACTACTATTATTATTATTATTATTATTATTATTATTATTATTATTATTATTATTATTATTATTATTCAGCATCACTATCATTAGCACCATTATTATTACTATTATTTTTGTTAGGATTAAGATTAGTAATATTATTTGTACTATTACTTTTACTGTAACTATTACTTTAAGTTCAATTATTAAACTGTTCTAGTCTCCATCCACGAGTTATCTGCAGATAAACCACACCACAACTTTTGTCCAGGTCTTCAAGGTTGCAATGAGCAAAGAACTATATTTTTTAACACAGATAGTTTCAGACCAAAACAATTTTTTTTCCTCTGTGTGCATCTTGTACTAGTGGTATTGAAATCTATTTCACTTTCAACACAACTCAGAGTTGGTACACTAGTTACAGTCTGTGTTCTTTATTCAGTGAGAACCAACAGGAAAGCAGAACTATCAAAAGGAATTGGTTTATCTGCTTGTGTCATACGTCACTGAAACTGCTTATCTGTGCAGAGGCAGCTGGGTTTACCTCTGCAGATAAAGCTGGTAAGACATGATGTTGTCTAGTGTTCTCTTCCCTTGAATCAGACTGAAGTGGAGAAGTCTTGGTTTGTCACCATGTTATTTTCTTCACTGTGCAGGTTCACTGGATTACCCCCATGCTGTTTACAGGAGTTGTATGCAGGTTCAGGTCAGCCCTTTTTGTGCAGAATTCTGTATTTTTATTTTAGTTCTAATTTTTATATTATTAGTCTTATGGTATCTGCATGTATATTGAGGTAGAATTATGAAGTCTTTTTTCTTTTTTCTCTTTTCTTTGTGATGTTTCCTTATGTTTGTGAAAGTATGTATATACACACATACGTAAATACATTCTTATCATTTTCTCATTCTTTATTGAAGAAGCAGCTTTTTTTACTGTCAAATCAATTAGGAATTTCTTCATATGAAATTGTCTGACTGACTTCAACAAAAAAGATATTATAGTAATGTTCCTTAACTGCATAGGTTTTCCATATGAAGGAGTATTAGGAATTTCATTAATATTTTCAGTAAATATATTCTGGAGTTAGTTACTTCTTCATAATAATAAAAGTTACTTACTTCTTCTCCTTATTATAAAAGCAAATTTATCTAAGTTTTAAGAGAGGGTTGAGATCAGTCCTTTTCTCCTTCCTATGTTAGATCCTTTTAACACCGTTGACACAAGAAGTTCTGCTGCTTCTCTTTGTAGTTCTTCACTTTCTATGATAAAAATAGTGGGCTTCTGGGTGTTTGCTTAGCAGAAGTTCCTGTTGTCTTGTCTGACCATTGTCTCGAGAATCCTTAGTACAGCTGTGATAGCTTAGATAAGGTGTCTTCATTATCCAAATACGACACTTAGAAACTGATTTCAAAACCTGAGTGAAGTTTTTCTGGCATGTCCTATGGAGTTCAGACAAACAGCACACAGAGAAAAGGACCTCATTGGAACAGCAAACAGTACTCAGAGAATAACAGGTGAGTTAACATCCTCCACTGTGCCAAAGCAAAGCCCTTCAGAACTCACCTCTACCAGAGGTAGCCAGCACTGGATGAAAAGGCTATTTTATTCACTATATCTTAATTCATTGTCTTCTCAGATAGATTTGTTACAGTGGATGTGTAAGATATAACATGGACATTGCTGTTCTGTAAATAGAAATGAATTTCAGTCCTTTTATTCAAGTTTCTTTGATGTGGGCAACTTGCATTCAATTCCTGCTGCTTTAGCTATGTGACTCTCTGTTTCTGTACTATATAATCACTCTGTATTCAGAGCCATGTAGGTTGCAAATGACATGGCTACCGTTTTAGGTTTGCAATAATTTTACTTGCCACAGCTTTCATTTTTTCTTTTTTTTTTTCCTAGAGGCATGAGGATATTTTAGAGGTATCAACTGACACTGATTTTGTATATCTAAAGAGATAGCTAATCCACATTGAGCATTAGTCCAACAATAAGACAGTGCTTATCTATGATTTTATTTGCAATCTGTCCTTTCTTCTTCTCACCTAAGACGTGATGTTTAAAAAGAGGAAATCTACATGTTATAGAATTTATACATTTTAATGGGTACTTCTATAAAAAGCAAAAAATCAAGCATAGAAATTTTTCCCAAAACAGATTTTTTGCCTCCATTTCTTTCATTAATCTGCATTGACTTGTGGTGTCATTGAGGTCTTGGAGAAAAAAATTAAGTCTTATGACAGAACAGAGCAGAGAGATGACTCTATATGATTCATTCTCTGTGCTAATACAAACAGTTCTTTTCCAGGGCATCAGATTCAGCAAGGAGATGTAGGAGTCATTTAAAGTCAAGCAGCAGGGGAACTGTGTGCAATACCTGTGCAAATACCTGTGTGCAAACTGTGCAATACCTGACATCACTTCTATGCTGTCAATCAGTGTAGCCTCCTATACAGAGACAACAAAATAGAGATGAGAAGGAGCCCATTGCTCTCTTGAATGGGCATGGAGACTAAGCCCTGGTTTTTCCTACTTCATATCAGGAAATACATTACTTTCATAACTGAGAAGCATTTATGTCTGCTTTATCCACTTCCAACTTTGTGTAGAGAGTCAAACTCATTCTCCACAGACTCTAGAAGTGGGCTGGATAGAAGTAAATTAAAAACTTTTTCTTGTCAAAATATGATCGATGACAAAGACTAGCAGCAGGGTTCTGTGTAATAGTCTTCTACAGGTTTCTAGACCAGTATAAACTAATTCTTCTGCTAAGTAATACACTGCGTGCAGTGCCTGTTGCCCACATAAATTTCACACATCTCTTTAGATAATGCCTTTTTAACTCTTTGGAGTAATTTAAAATTTCTGTTTCCCCATAAAGATGAAATGTATCATGTATATTGGTCAGCATCCAGGATTTAGAAAAATCTGTATAGCTAATTCATGCATTATATTTTAGAGACCCTTTTTGAAATTATCAGGAGCTACTACTTTGGAGCTCTTTTATCTATTCCTTGTAACCTTTGTATTATATGAAAGCAGTACAGAACAATCCATGGTCATATGGGAACTGTCCCTGTTACCAATTTGTATGTTTTACAGATAAGCCCAATGTTCTTCGGGAAGCTTCATGTCACTTCAGTAAATTCAGAACATTACAGTACAAAATCATGCAGAGAAGGAAAACACAGATAAATTTTTCAATTATAATGATCAGTCATTTGTTAGGACTACCAAAATTGTTTAGTTATTTAATTTAGTGAACAAAAAAGCTACTTGAGGAGTAGTTTATATATTTGTGAGGAGTTTGCTTAATTCCTTAAAAAAAATAGGGAAGGAATTTCATAAACCATTAGCTCCAGGAACCTGTTCCTCATATTTGATTGAGTGTTATTGGCAATTATATACTGTGTTATACTGCAATTCGATCTCAGGCAGCACATACATGGATACTAAAAAAAAATTTGATGCGGTGCTGAGGTAAATCACTACTCTCATTAAATGTTTTTAGTATTCCACAAATGCGGAAATTCTACTGTTCTCTGTGCTCCAAAATGCATGCATAATCGTGATACAGAAATTTTCAATTTAAACTGGGAACCATAAGTATGTTCCCTTCGTTTTGTCTTACAGTCTTATCACATATCAAATCAGCTCAGGAAATGCATTTTTGTTTAAAGGACACCTTCAATGAAGATTAAGACTTAATAGTAATTTTTCATTGATTCCTCATTGTCAATGTATGTGAAATTTCTTACAGATTTTAAGTCCTCAGTAAAGAAAAAAATTAGACATTGTTTTGGTTTTTTTTAATTGCTTAGCTAGAACATGCTGCTTGATCATGTACTCACTATGGGGAAAATACGTCTTTTTTCTTTAACAATTATAAGTCTAAGAATTTTTGTCAAGATTATCAGTGTAACAATTAAGCAGTGCAGACTATTGAAGTCAACATTTTTGTTTGTTTATGTATTTGTTTGTTTGTTTTTGTCATGGACTTAGGTTTGGGTCAAACTCTCTGGGCCATGAGATGATGTCCATCCCAGCAGAAACCATAACACTGTCACCTTCCAATTGCTGGTTTCAACCTGCAGAGACATCTGAGATGTGCGACTGTGTCCTGCCAGAGTCCTTTGGAGCCAGTGGGTGAGCTGAGAGACCTCTGCACGTGCTCTCCCAAGAAAAAATCCTAATGAAAAGTTGTTCAAGGATATGTTAGTCTTTTCCTGAAGGTATTCTTCAGCAGGGACACCACTATAGTGGTAAAAACAGCCCTGAATGAGATTTGTTAAACTGACTAGAATATAAATGCATCATATTTTCTGTATTAAAATGCAGTGTATCCTAACTTAGTTCTCACTTTTATGAGCAGACTATGAAATTTTCCATCTAGTCTGAAATTGAAAGAAAAAAAAATAATATGTGTTTTAAATGCATGTTCACTAGCTAAAAAATTTGGTTGTAGCAAGTTTCAAGAATTATGTAAAAGCAATATGGAAAATTATTTTGTAATATCATTTTAGTTTTAAAGCCATGCTTCCTTAGCACTAGTAAGTTTGGGTTCTTTTTAATTTATGTGTTACAGTAAAACCAAAGTCTTAAATTCATTAGTTCCAAAATTTCAGCAACCTGGGAGGGGTGGAGGAGATTGACATTTGGATTGACATAAGGAAAGGTGGGAAAATATAGGGTAAACAAATTGGGAAGCTGAACAGGGGGGGTATGGAACAAACCATTTCCTGTCATAGGAAAATCTAACATATTATGTATTAAACAGTTAAAGCCCAAAAGCAAATCACAACATTAGTTGTTTTCCTACTGAGACATACTTAATATTTCAAGCATAATGTACTTCTTAAAATGTAAAATTTAAAAAGTTTGCTTCAATCTCTAATTCCACATAGTACTATTTTTTAAAATTGTAACAAATAGCATTATTTTTGCAGTAAATGGTTATATTGGTAAGCACATTTCCCAAGAAGTCTTGAGCAAAAATGAGCAATTAGCCATTCACTTATTGTAATTTACCTTCCTACTCTATCATAAGTGTGATATAAACACAATTCAGAGGATTATTTCATTCCAGTAGACAATGAAGCTGTACTGACTAGTCACACACAATTTTTGGCTCATACAAATTAGTAAGCAGAGAGTGCTAGCTCATTACTCCATTAAAATTCATGAATCTAGATAAATAGCAAACTGCTGAATAGGCATAAAATAAGTATCCAGAATATTAATTTTGTTCAGGTTAGGGGAAGTCATGCATACTTATCATCCTGGTTTTACCTGCTCCTTACAACCAGTGCAGGTTCCCTGAAAGACTGCTTTTAGAAAGCAAATGGGGACATTTCATGCATTTAATTTTTTGACTTTTCAGACAGCAATAAGTCTCCAGATTTCCAGTTTTGCCTGGGCCTTTATGAAATTCAAAGAAAGTCTCTAGTTTTGAATGTAGTTTTGGACAGGTGGTCAAAATCAAAAATCTGATTTATCATAAGGATCTTCATAATGAAGAAAATTTAATAGTTTTTGGAGTTAACTACTTGCAAAATACAAATGTATCTGATGTGGAAGATATTCTAAGAATAGTGTCAATTGAAAACATTAACATCATAGGCCATGATCTCAGAGGAGCTTTTTTCTCTTCAGTTACATTGAAGTAATAGAAGCACAAATTTTTACAAATACTGCTTGTATGCAATGTGTGAAATCAAAGGACCAAATAATTCAGTGTAAAATTTCTTCAAATTAGCGATTGTTTCAGAAAAAGTTGTAGCACATCCCCTTTGTAATGTTAATAATTAATGGAACATTTCTATGCTCAGTAGTTAGCAGCAGCAGCAGCAGCAGTAGTAGTAGCAGCAGTAGCATTTTTGTACTTATGCTTTAATCTTTTTTTTTTTTTCTCTACTTTCTCATCTCAAGCTCAGTTCTTCATTGATTTGGTAAGTTTTTGACCCTGGTAGTGCTCTTTGCAATGAGTGCCGTCTACGACTTGAGTGTTGCTGGGAATAAAGTAATTGACTATTTTTAAATAGGGACAATATTGTCTGGCTGCATTCAAGATTTATGATTATTGAATGAGGAAGTGAAACTGAGCCTCCTTTTTCCTTTTACATACTACCATTTGATTGTTCCGAACAGCTTATACTTCCTTTCTAGTTCAATTTCCCCAAAGGTCAATTCTCATTGGCATTTATCTTCTACGGCCTTTTTTTCTGTGTCTCTAAGCAGGAAACATCTGTTTCGTGCTGTCAGAATTTCCTTATTTTAATACATTCTAATATGCCTTTTCTATGATGCAGAAGCCAAACCTGGTGTTGAATGCTGAAGGGATTAGATGTTATTACTTTCATTAGCCACTTGGATTAGTTAATCACCTCCATCACTCCTCAGTTTTATATTCTGTCACTTGGTTTCCCTTGCCACTGTCCTTTCACAAGTATGCACCTAAATTAATCAGTAAACGTATTTCTAATTCTCAGTATGGACACTCAGGATTTTAACTGCCAGCATTTTCTCGGAATGAAAACTAACAATTAGTTTGAGAAAACCAGGAATTATTATATAATAATAATTATATGAACCATATGTTTGATCATTAGTACTATTTTAGCAGCCTGAATCCCTTTGTTGTACTCAGAGCTGATTTTAAGTCCCTATCAAAAAATATATTTGGGAGACCAAATATATTACCAGCTTACTCCTGAATGAATTTTCCCATTGCAGAGAATTCCAGAGGACTGGTAAAGATGCCTCCTTCCTTCTTGCAAAAGCTTTTCTGATTAGACCTTATCTCAATTGACTCTTTGCATCTTTACAACTTAGCATCACACTTTGTGCTTAGTTCAGCCTTTTGCGGCTCTGCCCAGTATACTTCTTTGAGTTTAGGTTGGTGAATTTAGCCCTCTGTGCTGAGGGTTGAGGTTCTGCCTGCAAGTATGAGACTGAGCCAAAGGGCTCTGGACACAGCCACACTCTGTGACTGTGGTGCACTGTTGCATCACACAGCCCATGATATTATTTTCAGATGTATTTCTTAGAGGAAAGAAGCTTTTCAGAATTCAGGTGATGTGAGGATCTTCTTTATTTTTGTGCTGTGATGGGTGTAATTGTTTTGGAATAAATGGCTTGGCTTCCTGAAGCATCTGTGTGTGTCTAGATATGCTTCATGTATTGGATTAAAATGATGGATGGTAATGCATATTTCATTTCTAGTAGTCACAGAATTCCACAATTAAAAACCTTGCCAAGGCACTTAATTTTAGGTAATGCATATATAGTGCTACTTGGCATTGTTTTAGTTGTTCTAGCAAAACAGGGAAACTTTAGTGAAAATGTGATGTGCCTCCTCATGTCATTGAACGGGCTGGGCTCTGGGCTGTGTATAAGGAATAGTCTGGTTTTTGTGTTGAAAGGAACAGAACTGCTGAAAAAAGGGTATTCGAGCTATGCTTCATGCCTGGTTGTCTCAATATTGCAGGGTTGTGACACCTTATATTTTAGCATATTTCCTTATATTTCAAAACTAAGAATGTGCACATAAGATACCACAACTCATCTTCTCTTACCCAGCAGATGTAGTCCATAAGAAATACCCTTAGAAATTCCTTGTGAAATATTTCTCCATATTAATTAACACAGAAAGGGATATAGCCAATAACTCTCCATGCTCTAGTAATTCCTAGCTGCTGGAAATAAGAATACAGCCATAATTTAGTGCAGCCTCAGGGCTGTGCTGCCATATGCTAAAAGCTGAATTGGCCTTTTGGCAACTATTAAAATAAGATGATGAGATGCCATAGAGGCACTTTTGTCCCCTGTTCTGAGTAACTCATTTCTAAGGATGTGCCCTTTTCCCGTGACCTAAGCATGGAACATATGGAATTTGTCCTGAGAGATGCAACTAATTTTCATTCTTTTCACTGA
Organism: Fringilla coelebs; assembly: GCF_963513975.1. Lineage (NCBI taxonomy): Eukaryota > Metazoa > Chordata > Aves > Passeriformes > Fringillidae > Fringilla > Fringilla coelebs. Next base: position 59,224,563 of record NC_140031.1, read on the forward strand.
ATCTTGGCCAGGTATCAAAGGAGTCTCCTGTCAGCCTCTTCGTATGTATAGCCTTCTCCTCCTCAGTCTAACCTCAGGCTCAGCCCCTCAGCTGAAAACATGTGAAGCATGTAAGAGGAAACTGTCTCTTGTGAGCCAGCCTAAGGAGCTCTCCTACCTGCTCATTAAAGTTCCACCAAATGCAGCCATATGACAATTTTTATAAAGACATGGCAAGTTAATACCACATAAGAACTTCCTCACAGGAATTGCTTCTTCTTCCATCACTTTCAGAACTGTTCTCTTTCCTGACTATATTTTAAACATCTGTCATTTTAAGAGGGTTATGTTGAGTATTTTTACATAGAAATAAAGGGGGTTTTGACCCTTTGTGCAGATTAAAATGTATTTACATTGCGCTGATAAAATTTGTCTTTGTAAACCATTATGCACAGAAGGAGTAGCTTTCAAAGTTTATGGCTATTGGCTGTGAAGATGTGCCTGCAGCTATTTGCTCCTTCTGTTTTGAAATCCTTCTTGTTAGGTAAAACAGAGATTTAGTGTTCTGGACACACTTAAGAGTTTACTTTCCCATCTGCAGTCATGTTTATCTCCATGATCCTAGTAGGAGCTGCTGAATTCAGGTGAAGTGAGAAGATGATAACTGCCTTGAGTGTAATTTTTGTAAAAAATGGAAGGATATTTTCCTGGAAGTTAAACTACAGTATTTAAATTTTTTTAAAGACACTGTTTTCAGATAGAGGTGGTTGTATTGGACAAGACCATGACTTGTTTTACAGAGGAGTTGCAAAGACATTTTGCACAACAGGTGTGAGAGCAAGAAGGTTGAGTACCAGCTGCATGCTCAGAATGATTGTTATTGCATAAAGAAATCTGCCTGGAGTAAAAGGATTTCTGAAGTTTGCTTCATGTCCCTGGTTAAGAGCTCAGTCCTGAAGACTAAAATATGTCTGAGCTGTAGACACCTGGAAATACCTAAATATGCCTACAGCAGTTGACAATGAGTGATGGTGCTGAATTAGGACTTGATGTCCGGGATTCCTGGAAAGCATTCACCTATGGGAATCCCAAAGCACAAGAACCTAAAATGAGAATTTCTTTATTAAAGTTCAGCAGCTGTGATGTGTATAAGGTCGCACATGGGAAAAGCAAGTGTGGAGACCCAATAAGTCTTCTGCATTAGGATTGTGGACTCCTTGAAATTGCTGGTCCTAGTCAACAAATTGCACCTCAGATATTGTTACATATCCTGAAAACAGATTTTATGATATAGGCACCTGATTTTTTTTTTCCCAGCCTAATCTCAGTTACATTATATTTTGCTATTTATCATTATTTTCTCTCAGGCTATCACTGACGGCATCATCTTTTCATGATGCTATCATAGCTGTATAATTTTTGAACATTAAAATATTAAAAAAAAAAAAAAGAGCAGTATCAAGCCCTGTAGCAATCTGTTCAGGGAAGAACTGTAAAAGGCCGCCCACAAAAAATATGCTAATGTAATTAAGTTTTACGAACACAGTATGTAAATTAAAATAGTGTCTGGGAAAAAGCAGTACTTTGATCAGAGATACTACAGATTGATCCTTAAAAGTTTTTAAGGGAAATTAAAACTATTGCAAAAGTTCACTGGTTACATAAGCATTAATATATTCAATAATATTGAACGCAGGGATGCAAATATATTATTAAAGACACAGTCACCAATGTTTGTGAGGGAATTGCAAGCATGCCATTTTATTAGTAGTTTCTTAAAAGAAAATTTTGCAATTAAAAGACAAAATATATTATTATGAATTTAAGGGATGTTTAAAAATTTAAGAAGCACCTTCACTTAATTAACAAACACTTTCCTGAACTAGAGTTAAATTTTGAGTCTAAGTAACAAAGCCAGAGAATGACAGAACAGGCAATAAACAGACTGTGCAGAAAATATCTGGTGGCACCCCTGTCCCTAGAAAAACTGCTTGATACTCCTGAGATACACTCCCTGGATGTGCCAGCCTGATCACCATTGGTTGCCTGGTAGAGTGACTTTCAGTGGAGATGTAATGAAGTCTACTTAGAGAGAGCTAGTTGGAACCCTGCTACAAGTGGAGCTGTTGGAAGGGCTTGAAGTCAAGTGGTCTATTAATGATACTACTACTTTATGGAGGAAGGTAAGGGGGGAATTAGGACAGTCCTATATATACCAGATTAACCTTATGTGAACAACTGATTTTTGAAAGCATTATTTTCAAATGTTTTTCTATTTTTGTTTTGCTATGATTGTTTATTATATGTTTTATGAGCCATTTCTGACCTAGAACACAGCCAACTGCATCTGAACTGGGGCTTTGAGGTCTTCACTCCTCTGTATATCAGATTGTATTTTAAATGTCTTTCCCTATTCCGTGCTATATGTAGGATGAATTTGCAGATAGTTGATCTGCTATTGATCCTGCTTGAAAATTAAATCATATTTTCAATTGTTGGAACAAGTAATAATTTATTTGCCCAGAAACTTGACATGGAACGACTTGATAAATACTCTTCAGTCTGATATTTCTTCTGCATTTTTTCTGGTAGTCTCTGGAAGGTGATGACATGAAGAGTACACAGCCTCTATCAAATATCTCCAAATGTAGAAACCAATAGTCACTTTCACATGTTGGTGTTCTGGACTAGCAGTGGTGCTTGACACTAGTACCATACTAGAAAAAATGCAATGTAGTATCAGAGAAGTTGCCATAGGAGCAATAGCTGGATGAAAGCCTTGAGTCACTATTGCAAAAGTAGCTTGACAGAAATTTTAAGATGTATGAGGTAACATCAAAGTCAGGGTCTTTTGGTTGGAGTCCATCCTCCAATAAACCCGCTGTAGATCTGCACGGTATCTGTTTATGTCATGGGGTAGGCGGTTCCATTTGCAGTGTATACACACCTGTATTTACAGGTGATTCACTCAGACTCACAGAATGGGACTGTGTGCTCAGAGGTAAAACAGGAAGATAAAAACCCTTCCTGGTAGAAAATTCAGTAAAGCTTTTTATTTCTACATTTAAGTTGGGGATATGAAAACTATTTCACATTGAAAAGATGGTGGAACACCAAGGGGTGTGAGCATCGAAATTTTTGATACTTAGGTTCTGAGTAGAGACATAGACTTTTTCTTGTTCTCGGAAGAGCTGAAATTCCTTGCAGCTTTTTACATTTAAAAATACACACAGAATTATGAGTCCTGTGCATAGTGAAAGAAATATGGAAGTTAAAGATACTAAGAAAGAAAGAAGATGAGAGTGCAATGGCATTTTTTTTAACCTGAATTGTGGATTCTGAGGACTTTTTGTGTCCAAAACTCTCTCACAATTAGGTACTGGTACCCACATACACATTGTGAAAGTAACTGAAATCAATACAGTACCCTGAGACCCATGCGATAGTTTCTGTGGGCAGATGAGCAGATGTCATTTACTTGTGATGTGATATTTGTAAGTCTGGGGAACAAGAATTTTAATAAGCAGGATCAAAAGTAGAAAACCATGCAACAAGCAGCCCTTCCCAGAAAAATAAAAACCCACCTCAAACCCCCCAAGGATATAACAAGGAAACAAGGAAAACAAACCAGTATTTCATAGGATTGAAACTCAGACTTCAGCCTGTATTTGATGAGAGCTAGAATCTCATATTCTCTGAGAACAGTGTATAGACCCCCTAAACAGTCTTCTCTGCAGTGACTTCTGCTGGCCTGTGCTGAAGACAAGGGGAGCTCACTCCTGGTTCAGTGTGGTAACTTACCAGGCAGTCACAGAAAACTAATCACACATCGCATTTATGTTTCCATTCTTCTTAGCTAAATGCAATACAAATAGAGTTCACGTTTTGATCCTCCTTTCTCCATTGTAAACGTGATGAAATATTGTCACCAGTGAAAATGTTTCTAAATTCTAATTGGTAAAACTGAATAGAGCAAACTTTGGCAGTGAACTTAAAAAATAAAAAAAAGTAGGATAGAATGAGGCATGTTGCTTACAAAGCAGTATATTTTTATAACTTAAGCCTGTTTCCAGAGGTAATATACTGTTGCATTAGATCAATTTCTATGTATGCAAGTTTCTTTCCTTTTTTGTAAACAAAAGGTGATTGTTAAGAAATCAGGTAACAACTACAAAAATCTTTATTTTTCTGCTAAGTATACGGTATATGGTGTATATAATACATACTATGCAGTACACACTTTGGGATTTTTTTTGCTCATAGCTGCAGGTGTCCATGGACATGAATATAAAATATTTGAAAACTCCAGTCACCATTTTTTCCTTGCATTTAACTTTTATTCTTCACACACCTATCTTCATGCAAGAAAGCAGCTTTTTCTAGCTGTCTTGCCTCAAACTAAAATAAATAGAAAATATGTACCTGATAAAAATTAGAATTAATCTGTTATGCAGAGAACAATATATGCGGCACTTTACAAACCTGAAAGTCTTCAATCTTTTCAGTGCAGTGAGCCACTAGGAATCTCACCAACATACCTATGGTTTTTAGTGTTTAAGTATTTTTTGATAAAACTGTTTAATTACTAAAATTCAAAGCAACATTGATTTGTCAAAGAAGAATACTTCAAAACAAAAATTTTGCAGTTAAAGTTGTATTTTAGAAGGAAAAATATATTTTATTAACTTTTTAAACCTTGGGATTAATTTCCTTTGTATACCTCTATGATTTTTCCCTCACAGTCATTGTCTTCTCAATTATACTGCTTTCAATGATAAGACACAGTCTGGTCTAGCTGGAAGACAGTTCTCAGAGGAGGTCCTGCTTACCCCCAGTTCTTTAGGCAACAGCAAAATGTCTTCTCAGTTAAATCGAAGCATGCTTGAATAACATCTCCATTTATTAAGATGCACCTTAACACAAAAGATCTACACCTAAAAATCTCATTACCAAGCAAAAAGCCGAAACATACTGAGAAATGCATTCCTAGTTACTATGAGCAGTCAGCACTGGCGTCTGACCAGTCCTGGAAAGCTGTTTGAAATTACTTGGACCTTTCTCATCCCTATTTGTCCCCAGTGTAAAGAGAGTACATGGACTAGAATATGTCCATCATCAGCCACTATCTTCCTTGTCCTTCTAGTAGGATTGACTGAAAATGTAAGTGCATTGTTTGGATGCATCAGGCCGATAGCTGTGACATCTGAAGACCTTGATGCAGAGTCCCTGCCAATGTGAGGGGTTACAATCTTCAGAGCTGTGTCAAGGTAGGTACTCTCAGCCTGACTTGTGGCTGGTAATGAGCATTACCTTACATTCTAAAAAGCTCAGCTGGCAATAAATGTCTGAATCCCTATGACCTGTGGCAATGTAAGTCAAAGTAGCAAAAAATGTTACTGGAGCCTCAAAGGGCTAATTTTGCATTTTGTGTACAAAACAGTACAGATTAAAAGCATTTGAATGCATGCTTAAAGAACCCAAAGTGAAATTATGCTATCTCATCAGTCATAAGCAACATAACTTGAATTGGAGTATTTAAAATGACATTACTGGGAGCCCACACAAAATCAACGGGTAAATTCAGACACTGAGCACATTCAAGAGGATCAAGACTTTTATATAAATATTCAGTGAGCTGAAAAACATGCTAACATCATTCAATAAATTATTCATCGTTGCTAGCTTTTTCAGCTTTAAAGCTAAACAACCAGAAATTGTTTTTTAAACCCACACCTGAAAGCCAGATCAGAAAAGCCTTTCCAAATAGAAAGATTCAATCTTTTAAAATCAAATATTAAACCAAACCAACCGACCAAACAGCTCCCAACCAACAAAGTACCAAAAAACCTCAGCCTATATTATCAGCATTATTAGCATTCATTATTGCTGAATGGACTAATGTCCTAAAAATACTTCAAAAGTAAGTGTGACTGTCTCTTTTTATCTGGAGTGGAAGAGTTATCCCTACTGTGAAAGAGTGCACATAAGAACATCATTCAATGATTAGAGACATGGTAGCAGATGTGATACTTTGCTTTGTCTTCTCTGCCATAAAACTTGGGTGTAAGCACCACTAATGCAGTTGCTAAAGCACGTATTGCTGTATTAGATTTTAAAATAATGTGTGCAGCTAAGTAATTAAATTATGACACATATTTATTTAAAATGACATTTAGTAGTGTAACATCACTACTAAAAATAGGGGGGAAAAAAGGAAAAGCAGAAAAAAATGTTAATGGTGCAACATGATAACATTTATCAGGTTTGATGACAAGAATACTCAGCAGCATTTCTATAAATCGACTAAGCCACTCTGTTTTTGAATGATAGGATAGCAAGACACTATGTTTCAGCAACAACACAAGCAGTGCTGTAGTGGGCCCTTGCAGAGTCACAATATTTTTAGCAGAGCTGCCATTTCCACTGCATAGTTCACTGCTTATGGTACAGATCTGGGTTCTTTTAAGTTCTCAGCAGTTTTGAAGTCTGACATGCAACTCACTGGGTCACACTTGTGAGGAAGATTTGTTACTCATTGCTCAATAGGACAAAAACTAAATACACATTAATGCACAGTTAGTTATGTAGCCTAAGCATCCACACATCAATATTGAAAGTTAGGTTAAGAAATCCCAAAGAACATTAACACAAAAAAAAATGTTCCTTAAAACCAGCGTGCTAGTCCCTGTAATAACAATAAGACATTGGGAATACCAACACGAGAAGAATTTTATTTCATCATTCTGCGTCACAAGATTAGCAAGAGGCTAGCTCTTGTCTCCTGGCAAAGGTAGATCACTGTTCATTCCACTGTTTACTGCTGTATTCCCTTTCTTCTTTTCATTGCTTTAGAAAGACAATGCTTTTACCCAGAAAAAATGCAATTATAGCATAGTGCATTTACTCAATAAAATAAATTGAAGGAAGGAAGGAAGAGGCAAGGAAGAGGCAATTGAAGGCAAGGAAGACACAGGGGTTGGGATTTGAACCTACTGAAATTATTCTGCCCTTTGCTGACCATGCCAGTCACTCTGTGTTCCAGGAACATGTTACTCATGAAATCACACCTGGCTGCCTACACAGAGAGGCTGGAAAACAACCAAAAAGCAAAGTGGTTGCAGCAGACCTCCTTCAAGGAAGGAAAGCAAGGAAGAGGGAAGGGAGGCAGGAAAAGGAACACAGAAGTTTTATATGAAAACGAAGCATGTATTTAAGCATGCATTTAAGATGCAATCGTGAGGCATCATGGTTTTGGACAGGCTGGGGCATCAGAGAGGAAAAAAGTGAACTGATAGATTTGTGCTGGCAAAGCAGACTGCCAACATGCCATGAAGAAATAAGGTGGTCTTGTCTGCTTTAGTACTTGGGTATTTGACTTCTTGCAGGCTAATAATGACTTTTAGCCCTTTGCTAGCTCCTTGTGCTTTGTGTCAGCTGTGCTCATGTCTCGCCCTAGTGTTAAACTTAAAAGCTTTATTCGCTGACGAGCCGAAAAGTCTTGCTTGGCTTCAAGATATGCACTAAAAATGAAAGTTTGAGTCCATAGTTTTTATTCATGATACAAGTTCTCCACGCATATAGAGGGCATATATTTTTAAAGTACTTATTTCTAATTAATTAGAAAGATTATTGAGGAGAAGGTGTTACAAAATTTGGTTGCAGTGTTATTAAATACAGTAAGGAAAGTTTGAAATCTTGGATCTAAGCTTCAATTTTATATCCATGAGGCTCTGTTACTCTATAGAGGGAAAATATTAATGAGTTCAGTTATAACCATGTTTATTTATTCCATCTGTGATCCTCTTCAACAGTTCTGTGAAACAAGACAAACAGTAAAGCAGTAGTAATATTAACTCTCTTTTCTTTTTCTTGCTGTCTTAATTTTTTTTTCTGAATAGTAAGTAAAAAGTCTGTAAGCATATACCTCAGTAGGTAGAATTTTCCTTTTTTTCTTGTGTATTTGTTTGGCTCTTAAAATTTTTAAGCCAAAGTTCAGAAAACAGTAGAACATTTCTAGTATCCAACTGTGATACTGTCTTTCCAGCAATGATACAACCATCAGGAGTTCAGAATGGAGGATTTCTTTTTTCAGCTATAATTTGCACATAGTGGATATTTAAATGTATGTATGTATGTACTGTTATGTATTTGAAAGTAAATCCTGCTTATTGTTGTGGTTTTCAGATGGTTGAAAGAGACCAGGAAATCTTTTGTCTTGTCTTGATAATTTCTTGTTAAGCAGATAAAAGACAAAATTCAATACCTAGAATGCACACCTCAGTTTGGATTCCTGATAGCTAGCAAGACTTTTAATGTAATTCTTACATTAAAATCTCTCATCCAGCCAGATAAATGTATAAATAAGTTAATAATTTACAATTGCTTAGGTGTTTCTATCCAATAGATCAAGAATACCAAATCATCAGCAGCATTAGTCACAATTGTATTAGGGCCTTCAGTCCTCCAAAAGTGTGTTTTGTATTCATATACCACCTGTCTTTGCATAAAGTCTGGGATACCAATGGAAAATGATATTTAGAAAATCAATTTTACAATGGCATTTTCATTTGCAAAAAATTCAGCCTCCTTTTTCATCTCACTTTTCTCCTTTTGAACTGCATTTAGTTTGAACTCCATACAGAGAGGCAACGCTGACCTTTAATGAAGGCTGAAACTAAATGCTCATAAATTAAGCTGCAAAATGGCAGATTTCCTCTGAGGATGTTATGAAACAATTTGTTACTTAACAACTGTGGGTATTGAACATATTTAGGTGTTTAGGTGCTGCCTGGTTGAGAACAATCACGTGAGGCACATGTTGTTTTGCTTCTTGCCTTATGCTACTGCTATCTAATAGCTTCTGAAAAAAAATTCTTACTCTACTAAATAGAAAAGTTCTCTTTCTACAGCATTCATGTTGTTAATATCTAGCCTTTCAGACCTGAGGAACAAATCCAGCAGGAACTTAAAATGCAAAGTATGAGCAAATATTCAAAGAAAATACTTTCTTGCTGGTGGTCCCAAGGCACTCAATTTCTTTAAGGGAGAAAAAAAGGGGAAAGGACAGATTTTTTCAGGGAAAGATTTTACTGTCTGGCAAAGTTTGTGCAGTTAAACTTAAGCAAGGATTATGCAGTGAGGCTAGCTATTTTATTATTGTAAAAATATTTCTATTCCAAGTGTGAAGGTGTCAGTGTTCTGTTGTTGGATTTGGAGCCAAAAAACCATGGTGGGAGGACAGAGTACCCAAAAGTCCAGTTTTGCTTTGATTTGTGTGCTGCTCTGAGACTGTTCACAAAATTTGGTGAGGACTATTACCAGTGAAAAACAAGAGGAATAGCTCACTGTTTGGTACTTAGAATTATATCACTCCAAATTTTGCCTACTGCTTCTCTAAATTGGCCATGATGTTTAACTCTCTTTAATGAACAGTAATTAAAATCTAAGCTCTATGTGTTTATGGTACATTTTACTTTCTCTAAATTTAGATTGGAATCTACTGCAGCCTCAGAAAACGCACAAATAGGAACACAAGACATCAGGTGCTGGAGAGGGAAAGCAAAAGAACCTATTTATCATGTGCCTGCAATCACTGCTGAGTGATGTATAGTAATTACAATTTTTTTTTTTTAATTGTCAGGCTTCTGACACTGCAAGGAAAATTGGTGACAAGATGATGGATTGGTTTCACCACATTGGCTTGTTGATTCAACAAAACTTAAGTGGATATTGGCATTTGTCATTCAGCTTTGGACCCCTACAGATTCCTGCTGCTGATTAGTCAAATACTTCACCTCCTTGTAATTATTGTTTCAACAGCAGAGGCTCCAAGACATTCTCAGGGGAACAAACTTTTACAGCATAACTGCAAAGTGCTACTTAGTACCAGTTGAGTGAGAAGAAGTAAGTGCATGGGAAAAGGGAGGCAATCAATGGCAGTGTTTGAGCAGCTTAACCCTGTTGGCCCTTGCATGTTGATATATTGTTTATGCATTGCTTCCCCAGCAGGAAGAAATTAGAATGATTAGCATTTTCTCTTTATCTACTGAAAATCACAAATTGGAAAAATGTTTGCTTGTGTTTTTGTTTATTCCCTTTGAAAAGCTGTGGGGTCAGGACAACCTCTCATCATTTGCACTTATTTCCTGGGCTTTACATCTAGAGAGTTTTCTAATCATCTACAAGCGGTCTGTTTTATGAAGGTCAAAGGGAACTTAATCAGGTAAAGGATGTAAAAATGGAACAATATTTCTTCTAACTGGAATAATAGATAACAAACGCACTTGCATGCATTGAAATGCACTATGTCCTTCCACAAATGGTGTTTTACTATTAAAAAATAAAAAAGTCTTCCATGGCTGCAGCTGAGATTATATAGGAATATGACATGATTGTGATGTAGGAGGATTTGGTATATTCTGATAGAGTAGCTGAAGTGTCCCAAAAAAGGACTGGAAAAAATCTTAAGGTCGTGTGGCTTGTAAGTTGTGCAGGGGAGAAGTGTGTGAGGTTTTGTTACACGTAAGGTTATTTGTTGTGATATTATTTGCTGTGATATTTTGCCCAGAATTTTCCCAATACTACAATTTTTTAAGCTGCATAAAACTTTGCAGAATGAGAAAGTGAAGATGGAAACTTCCTTATGTGAGGGGAGCTGCCAAAGACAGAGAAAAACAGAATTAAAAAAAGTTGCAAAGTGAGAGTAAAGTACATCCTGCGCATAGCAAAAAATGGAGAGGATTTCATTCTTCTCCAGACAGGCTGTACCTAGCATTTATGAAGCGTGCTGGAAAATACCATGTAGACAGATTAGATGCTTGTATGAGATCACAATTACCAGTCAGTGACTTCAAGAGTATTAAACAGGAAGAATAACCAGAAACTTTTGTGAAATTGGCATGAATTTCAATATAAAACAAGTAAATCTAATTCTGGAAGGAAGAAAACTTGTGGAGAAACGGCTACGCAGGAAGTGATCTGAAGAGTTAAAATAAATAACATGAGTTACTATTTTGTAAAAATATTTCTCTTTGGCAACAAACAAAAACTGGGGTCTGTAATGAGTGCATTATTAGGGATGTCTCATCTGAGCCACTGCACTTTAAGTGCCAAAAATTCTAGAGCAGTTTAACAAATCAGTAAAGTTCTAGAAAACATGGCCAGTAGAAAGACTGTGAATAAATTGGTAACTTTTTTTATTCTAGAGAAAAAAAAGAGGAGTAAGTGAGAAAAGTCATAGAAACATTACCAAGGTGGGCAAAGAAACATACCAAGATAGGCCAGGGAAAAAAAAATCAAAGTTAGATACTGTGAAAATATTTCCAACAGAAGGAACACAGAAGCATAGGGACATAATGGTGTCATCACCGGGTGAGCTTAGTAAGCACTTATTGAACTGGAATGATTGGAAAAAATTGGTCTTGCTGTATGGCAGATCAGATAATGTGAGGTGGCTCTAAGCCTGACTTTGCTGCCCTCTTAAAAAGAGGAAATAATCTTAAAATGCTTTGGATGCAAGACTCAGAGGGATACTAAGTAAGTTTCCTAAAGACACTAAATTTGGGGGAGGTTTTAACTCCCTGGAAGGCACGGAGGCCCTGCAGAGAGACCTCCACAAATCAGAGGGCCAGGGAATTACTAGCTGTGTGAACTTTAACGAGGAAAAGTGCCGGATCCTGCACCTGGGATGGAACAACAGGGAGAAGGGACAAAGGCAATGAAGTACATTGCCTGGGGATCTGGGGGTCCTGGTTGAAGCTGAACCTGACCCAGCGGTGCCCTGGCAGCCAGGAGGGCCCTGTGTGCTGGGGTGCATCAGGCACAGCATCACAGCTGGGCAAGGGAGGGGATTGTCCTGCTCTGCTCTGCTCTGGGGCAGCCTCACCTCGAGGGCTGGGGGCAGCTCTGGGTGCCGCAACACAAAAAGACATTGAGCTGCCAGAGAGTGTCCAAAGGAGCCACGAGGATGGGGAAGGGCCTTGGGGTGAAGCCGTGTGGGGGTGGCTGAGGTGACCTGGTCTGCTCAGGCTGGAGGAGAGGAGACGGAGGGCAGAGCTCACTGCAGGTACAACTTCTTGTGAGGGGAAGAGCAGGGGCAGGCACTGAGCTCTTCTCAATGGTGACACTGACAGGACCTGAGGGAATGCCCTGAAGTTGTGTCAGGGCAGGTTTAGGTTGGATATCAGGAAAAGGTTCTTCCCCAGAGGGTGTTTGGGCACTGGAAGAGGCTCCCCAGGGAAGTGGTCACAGCACCAAGGCTGACAGAGCTCAAGGGGCATTCAGACAATGCTGTCAGGTACATGGTGTGACTCCTGGGGATGGTGTTGAGCAGGGCCAGGAGCTGGATTTGATGCAGTTCGTGGGTCCCTTCCAACTCAGCATATTCTGTGGTTTTATGTCAGTACTTTGAGCAATGGTGGAGAGGAAAAAAAAAAAAAAAAAAAAAAAAAAGATATAATCTGTGACATTTTCCTATCTAAATGATTGATATGGCTTCTGCTGCACTAAGTAATCTTAATAAAATACAGTTATTATTCACATATTCCATATGCATAAAATTTTACTGTATGATTAAAATTAAATCTAACATTATAATGAGAAATGACCTTTGAAAAGAATGAGATTGAAAGACCTAGCTAGAAGGCATTTTGTAAAGATATTTCTTCAAAAATACAAAATTTAGACTTATTAAACTTTTATCACAAAAGTTTCCTTTCTTCTTTTCAGCACCTTGTCATTTCCCCAGAAGCCTTTCCTTCCCCAGCCTGACTTTGCCTTTTTTTTAACCTGTTTTGTTGCTGTTTGCTTGTTTGTTTGTTTCCCACTAATACTTCTGAAGGTCTCCAGGCTCTGCATTTTTCTCTTAAAAAAACTACACCATCTTTTTCACATCCCTGTGCCTTTTTTGGTTACCCTGGTGTGGGGGATGTTTGTTATTGCTGGTGGTATCATTAGACAGACTGTTCTCTTTGTGACAATATGGTGAATGATAGCGATCTAGAAACAGTTCTGATGCGGTTGTATCAAAAAGGGGTGCAACCATTAAAAAAAAGTCAATATTTTTAGTTTTAGTTTTAATTCTTACTGTCTGTTTTCCTCTCTTCTTTTCTGAGAGATTCCTAGTTGTTATTTTTGTTTGGCTTTTCCTGCCTCCCTGGATCTTTTAGTTGTTTTCAGCAGTGTAACTGAAGAAAAGGTGATAAACAGAAGACAAAAAATCAGGAAGTTTTGTTCTTTTCCAAAAATCACCCCAATGCTGACAACCAAGCTGCTTTGAGAAAGGCTGACTAAGAAATTCTTCCATTCTAAATGCATACTTCTGTGCATAAGCACACATTCTTCTTGGCAGTTTTCTTGGTGTTAATAGATAAAACTGATTTTTTTTTTTTTTTTTTTTTAACTGACACAAGTCCCTTACCTTTCTTATTCAGCCTTGCTCCAATTTTTTTCTCATTTTGGGCCATGCATTGTTGCTGAACATAATTTACTTCAGTCAAATGGTTTTCAATTAGCAAACCCTCTTCTCTTATACCTGCAGGAAGAGGGTCAGGTTTTTTCTGCAGGACCTAATTCTGCTACCAGCTTGTTTTCATGTATGCCACCACATGAATCTTCCCATTGTCAGGAAGTTGCCTCCAGAAAGGTGGTTGTGTCAGGCACTTGAGTTATTAAGAAGTGCAGTACACACCTGGAAAGAAATCCATGTCATAAACACCCCTTCCCTTTAACACATGGATCTGTACATACAGGAGCAGCATGAAACTAGTAATTTCAGATGAGACACCTGAGTAGGCCATTAGTATTACTTGGCCAGGAAAGAACTTTTTTGTAAATACTACATTGTACCTATTGCATCAGGTATGGAAGAAGATGGTAGAGAATTAAATATGTGAGATGCAAGTTCAATTGGAATTTGCAATTTTTATGAACAACTGCATAGTGTAATAAAGATTTTCAAAATAAATACCAGAGTTTAAGTGCATCTTTTTCATAACTCTCTATTCCTCCACATTATTTCATAAGGATAAATCATGTTAAGCTCTCACCAAAGTATTTGTGAACCATCCTATGTCTCAGTAGACAGTTTAATGGCTGACACCTTGAGTGAGGCTTTCTTTCTTCGTGTTCTCCAGTTTTGGGAAGCTACACCATAGTCAAAACTGACCAAATATTTGCCACATAGGTTTGCAAAAAGTATATTGTGAACCAGGCTTCTGGTAGCAGAAATGAAATGGGTTCTTTCCATTTTTTCTCAAGAATCTGTCCATAAGTAGTATATATGAACCAAACATTTGAGAAGCAGATGAATAACTCTCCACCCTGTCTGCACTCAAACTTCCACCAAGTAAAGGAAAATAGTAGCACCTGTCTGTGTCAAAACTCTCTGAAGAGGAAAGTGTGGGCTAAAACAGTAGCATGTGCAGTACAGTGTACAGTAACAAGTATGTCTTCTGGGTGTTAGCAGAACCCACATAAGATTACCCACAATTACAGTGTGTAGGGTAAGTTACACAGCAAATCTGGTATGATCAAAGTTTTAAGCAGTTCATGTTCATTAAGTGTTATTCAAAGAACTGTGAAATTATACATTAAAAGTCTGATGATTGGAGGAGTTGGTCAAGTGAATCCTACCAATTAAAAATTGTGTTAGATGAGGCCCCAGTACGATTTTCATGTTTTCTTCTCTTTTTCATGTATTCTTCTAGAATAAGATCTATTTTGAAAGTTTTTCTTTGGAGTGGGTAAGTTAATTACAGTCAGACAGACATAAGGTTCGAAGTTAAAAAATCTTCAAAATTTCTCTCTTTCTGCATCAACTACACAATGGTAAAATAGACTTTGCACTATCTTGCTTTAAAAATCAAAGTATACTGTGTTGAGAGCAGTGAGATTAGAAGGATTCATCTTATTGTTATGAACAATTCTATTAATGTTTCCTATTTTAAAAAGTCATTTAGATATGGTATGCTGAAGCAATATAAAATGGCCATGCTTGTTAAGATTAAACAGAGAAAACTGGAAGTTTTGGAACAAAACAGAATGGAAGAAATGAAAGAAAAAAGAGAAAAAGAGAAGTAGAGGAGGGAGGGAGGGAGGGAGGGAGGGAGGGAGGGAGGGAGGGAGGGAGGGAGGGAGGGAGGGAGGGAGGGAGGGAGGGAGGGAGGGAGGGAGGGAGGGAGGGAGGGAGGGAGGGAGGGAGGGAGGAAGGAAGGAAGGAAGGAAGGAAGGAAGGAAGGAAGGAAGGAAGGAAGGAAGGAAGGAAGGAAGGAAGGAAGGAAGGAAGGAAGGAAGGAAGGAAGGAAGGAAGGAAGGAAGGAAGGAAGGAAGGAAGGAAGGAAGGAAGGAAGGAAGGAAGGAAGGAAGGAAGGAAGGAAGGAAGGAAGGAAGGAAGGAAGGAAGGAAGGAAGGAAGGAAGGAAGGAAGGAAGGAAGGAAGGAAGGAAGGAAGGAAGGAAGGAAGGAAGGAAGGAAGGAAGGAAGGAAGGAAGGAAGGAAGGAAGGAAGGAAGGAAGGAAGGAAGGAAGGAAGGAAGGAAGGAAGGAAGGAAGGAAGGAAGGAAGGAAGGAAGGAAGGAAGGAAGGAAGGAAGGAAGGAAGGAAGGAAGGAAGGAAGGAAGGAAGGAAGGAAGGAAGGAAGGAAGGAAGGAAGGAAGGAAGGAAGGAAGGAAGGAAGGAAGGAAGGAAGGAAGGAAGGACTTTTTCATCTTTTTAATAAAAGTATTAGCTTTTTTCTTTGATTTTTTAATATTTCTGTTTGTTGTTGAGCTTATTTCAGGCTTGTAGAAAGGTATAATGAATCTAAGACATGATTTTGGGAGGTAAAACTGAACTGTCAGGGATGAGGCCTGATTCAGGTGTCTCTGGTACATGGAGATGTTCTTCCCCATCCCCTACAGTTTCCTGCAATGACAAGGCTGAACAAAAATTGTTCCTTCCCCTGCATGGCTGCATGGTCTTTCCCATACAGTGGGAACATGCAACGCTTTGTCAGGGCTTGGGGCAGCAGTGCTGCAGAGACGTAAGCAGCTTTGCTGCAGCACTGCTGTTTGTGGCTAGTGCTGTCTGTGACCAAAGCTCAAGAGGCTCTAGTACTTCACACTGGTGACCTACCACAGCCACATCAGATGGTTGTTCAGCTGTGAATGGACTCCATGCTGCAGCTGTCATGAGTGCATTAGGTGAGGCTTTTCAGTATAGCACAGCAGCAGGGCAAAAATTTGCTCCTCTATGTTTGCATGCTCCAAGCTTCTCAGTATCAAGCAACTGTCCAGAAGTCATGAAGAAAGTCCTTTCATCATACAATTAATGAATTCATGAATATATGCAGCACCAGAAGTTTTACATCTAGGACTGTGGCAATCTGAAACTGACCCTAAAAAATAGCACAGGAGACCTAAAATTAATTTGCAAAGAGGAAGAGCTGCTCTTCCCTCCTAAAATCCCAGATTAATAATTCTTAGGATGGTTTATATCTCAAGCCCCATATTTCTTCCACTTCATAGGAATCAACTCATTTTTTTCAGCAATTTTCCTGAAAACCCTCCAATTTTGAGCCTGTGCTGTTGCTTAATACCTAGGACTCAGAGAGGTAAAATAGGAATGGACTATTAGAAAACTTGCTGTAGCATGGGATAGTGCTGTCCATTTCCAAAGAGAAGGAAGCTCAAGGTCCTTAGTGGATTCACTTCTGTCATGGGGCACCATGAAAAGAGGTTGTTTTGGGTCCAGCAATGTCTTACCTCTCTTAACAAAGCAAACCCAGAGAGCAAGAGGGAGTGAACAGCCCCTCCTGGGGCAGACCCACCCCAAGCAGTGGTTGTTTGCCATGCAGAAAGGGTGTGCAGAGCAGGTGGATCATTCCTCTGCAATACAGAATCAGTGAAATAAATAGGGGTATATTACCACTACTATGCTAATGGTGCAGTATGTTTAAAAATTATCTTGCCAATTACTTTGACTAATATGGAAAAGGGAAGAGATTTCTGGGCACTACATATTTTGTTGACAGTGTTGTTGTCTACAATATTGGATTCGTTATCCAGCATGCAGCAAGCCAGTAGTTACATGCTCTAGAGAGGCATTGATTATTTATTTCAGATTTGTTCAGGCCTAAGCGCTCTGTGATTTTCCATGGCTTAAACATACCAACAGGACTTTCTACACCATTATTTATATTCAGAATTTCAGCGTTAGTAACTTTCCAAGTACAGTCCATCTGTTTTTATTGGCCGGTAGTTTCCATGTAACTTTTGTAATTACAATTTATACTCATGACTTATGCCCAAGGGAAAGATCGTCATGGGGAGAGGTGTCTTTTTGACCTGTATTTGTGATTTTTGGTATCACAAAGAAGATAGTTCTGCTAAGGGATACACGGCCCTTAAGTCTTTTGCCAAGTTAGCAATGTATACATAGGCATAGAACAACATCTTGATTTACTGCATTTACTACTTTAAGGGTGTATTTGGCTAAGGGAAGCTAACTTTTTTTTCCCCGATGAAATATCTTTTCTTGCTGAGTAGGAAAGTCTTAATTAGCCAGCTTAAAGTGTATAAGAAACATCCTATTCTAAGAAAACTTTGACATATCTACATTTTGCAACAACATAATACTTTATCATTGCCCATCAACTTGTGTCTTGGAACCATAGGAAGGAAGATCTAATATCCACACCTGCCTTATATAAATAATATAAAAGCTGATTATTTCAAAAAGAAGGGAAAGAAAATACAGCTTGAGAAAGTAAAACAAAGAAAGGAAAAGTAAAATAAAATCCAAGAAAAATTTAAATTGCAGTATCTGAATGAAAAGTAAAATACATTCACTGAAGGTGTTTTTTAAGCCAAAGGGGTCAAGAAGGATTTGTACATATAAAATATTTGAAATATTGAGATTATTTCCTTTGAAAAAAACAATTATTTTGGTGAGTGGAGTAAATAGAAACATGATTTTTAGATCATAATATTTAAGCAGTCAAGCTATTTAGTTTGGGTTTCACATTAAAAACAAAATTATAAAGTGGAAGAAAAATTTAGGAAGAAAGAGGAAAATGCAGATTCGGGGCATTGACCTGTGGCTTAGAAGGTCAAAAAAGTAAGATGGCAGAGGAAACACAATAGGATCCTAGTCAATTCCTTCAGAAGTCAGTAAATGCCCTTACATTTTTGTCAGTGGGCATTAAATCCAGCTCTCACACAAAATGACAAAGAAAACAAAACCACAAGAACATACAATGAAAAAAAAGAAGTTGTGCAAAACATGACAGAGCTTCAAGGACACAATGCTTTAATAAATGAGCAAGTCTGTGTCTTTGCCTTTGACAGGCTCTATTATGCTAAATTATATGCTTAAATGACAAATGACAGATTATTTTCTTTATAAGAATAATTTCTCTAATCTAAAGTAATTTAAGACAGCTTCTATTAGCACTAAGTAGATGTACAAGCATCTTTTTGACAAACTAGGCAGTCACATAGAATCACAAAATCATAGACAGTTAAGAGATTAGAAGGGACCTTATAGACCATCTAGTCCCAAACTCCCAAACTGCCATGGGCAGGGACACCTCTCACTAGAACAGGTTGCCCAAGGTGTTATCCAACCTGTCTTTGGGGCATCTGCAACTTCTCTGGGCAGCTGGTTCCAGTGTCTCACAACCCTGACAGTAAAAAACTTCTTCCAAACGCCTTGTTTCTCCATTTTTACACTCTTCTCCTCTTGTATCATAAAGTTTTCAATGTAACTGGCATATGAATCCTCCTTTTTAAAAATTATTTTTGTTTTTACTATAAATTATTTTTACTATGTTTTAAAAACTAAGCACAGACCTAACTATAAGTACCGTCTAATTATCTGTTCTCAAAATTTTAATTACCTTTGGCCTTTTTCCTATTACTGATATTTTTAATGAATTACCACTCAAAATTGCGGGGAATTTTCCGCAAAATTTTATGTTTCTATGATAAAATTGTAAAAAAATCCCAACAACATGAAAACTATTGTTGTTGTTACAATGCATGCCTTGGGGCATAATGTGTTCTGAACCTAAATCACACCTGCCATATCACATGCTAGTTATTTAACAGTGTTGCCAGCACACTGCTGATTTTAAGCTTCCTGAGGGTCAAATCTTTGTCCAGTCTCTGCCTGCTGATTCCCTCATGTTTATATGTAGCACTAAAATAAGAACCAAGCTCTGCTGTACATTTCCCTCCAAAACCAACCACAGACTCCTCTTGATTTCACTTAGTGAGCAAGCAGGATGATACTCCTGGTATTTCAATCCTCCTTTGAAAATACTCTATTAAAAGACATGTTTAACATAAACTACTGCACCTCTGTGGCCCTCTGTGTTCACTGGTGCATCACACAAGCAGATAGCTTCAGTCATCCACACAGCAACAGTTGCAGAACTGAGACCAGAAAACAGGACAAAACAGAATGAGAGAGTCAGAACTTATTGATGTCAGCAGTTTCCATGGCTTCTGGACTAGTTCCAAAAAGCTAAATATTCTCTGCAGCTAAGGGGAGTTTGAAGTTACATGGGAAGTGAAAGCAGGGTCATTAACCATGTTCTTTGTTTTCAGTGGAAGAGTTAACTATGAAAGGAACATTAGCTTGTTCCTGTCAAGAACATTCTATGTCGCTTCTAGATTGAAATAACCAAATTATAAGTTTTGTGGGGTTTTTTCTATTCTTTAGGCTGACTGGTGCTTTAATTTCTTTTACATTTTAAATGAATACAAGAGGTATTGTCGCATTTTAATATTTTGAGATTAAAAAAGAAAGCAAATATGAAATCAGCTCTGATGAAGTTAATTAGCTTGTACTGCAGTACATTGTACTCTGAAGACAAATGTGCCACTTATGTTTTAAAAGCTTCTAATTTGCTTTAATGATAACTATGCCTTTTGTTGGATGATCAGACCTCCAGGTGGAGTTAATTTGCTTGTGCACCTACATGCAGCATGGCTGTATTTAAACTTGTCGTTCTAGTCTACATTTTTTGCCTCTCTCACTTTAGAAAGTTTTCATTCACTGAAATACATAAATGAGAACTACATTTGTATCAAGTCATATCAAAAATGATCGGCAAGAAGACACAGACATAAAAATGCTGACTCAGGAATTTATGGTTTTGTAGGGAGAAGTATAAACTTTTCTTTCTTTTTTTCATAGACTAGAGCTACTGACCAGCCTGCTGGTGCCATGATGAAGAGCTAACCATCCTGGGCCAGCTCAAACATCCACTACACCAACTTTTAGATGAATAGCTATCTCTTCTTTTCAACTATAATTGCCTTTTAATTGTTTTCTCACACACCATGTAAAATAATTACTTCCAGATAATTTTTAGTGCACAAACTACCTGGAAATAGCAAATTGGGATTTTATTTCCATTTTTAGTTCCTAAGGTAACACATATCTCCACATACTTAGCATTTATTTATTTTATAAGGTCATAGGTTACAGAGCATTTTACATGTAGTCCACAGGGTCAGTCATTCAAATCTTGCCTAACCAGGAGAATCCACTGTTGTCTGGTGACTGTATGAGACTCAAAAGACATGAATAGGTGCAGAAATGCATAGTAAAAATTGATGTTTTTAAGTTTACATCATCATCTGTAGAGTCTAGAACCTCTTACCTTAAAGAACATGTCTTTGTTTATAACATTTTGCACTTTTAAATACCTCATATGAACAGCTATAGCAGAGGAAAATTACTGCAAAAGAGAAATAACAACATGGTCTAGATCTGGAAATAAAACAAAGACATCATTCTTCTTTAAAGAGCAACTACAAAACCATGGCACAGAGCTGTGGCAACTGTCAATGAGAATAGATGCAGAAGCCAGCTGAGTGGTAGAGAAAGGGTTAATGTAGTCCATGCAAGGATGCATTGCGAAAAATCTTAAAAGGTATTTTGCTGTTTAAGCCTTTTCTTCTTCATTTGTGGGTGTAACATAACTTACCACAGATCTGAGACAAGAAAAGCTAGTGGAAGAGTTAATTCACATTCATTAAGTCAGCATCAAAGATACTGTGCTCTTCCCAGAATGGTTTTATTATGCAGTTGTTACTTTAACTTTTCAGTCCAGAAAGGCATGTGAAGGAAAACACTGGACTTTAGGCTTTGTAAAGATCTTTGGGACAGCCATGTGACACGTGCCTTAAGAATTCATTATTTAAATGGCTGAAGATACTCCTAATTTTTAAATGCTGCCATGCTAGTTTTGAAAGTATGTTTCAGTCCTAGATAAAGCTGAGTCCACAGACTGCATTTCGTCACCCTTTCCGTACTCAAACACATAGGTTTCCTACTTGACAAGTTCATGACATAACATGCCAAGTCAACTCAAGTGGCACCAGGAGACTATTCTTTTTAGTTCTTCACTCTTTTCAGCTGTTATTTCTCTCTTCCAAAGACCTTATTTTTATGCTAGAGAGCTCTTGTCTGTAGTGTTCATTTTCTTGACACTTTTACTTTGTGGCTTCATACAGTAGGAATCCTTCTAAAGCTGTCTTTAGGAAAAACAAACCAACTGCAAATCCCATCTTTTTTTGTGTGTACTAAAAGTACAAAAACTAGGCTGTGCCAAACCAATACAAAATTATAAAACAAAAAAAAATTGAAGTTCTGAAGGGATAAAAAAGGTGCAGGAGCTTTCAGGGAAATTGTTGCTGTGCTTTTTTCTAAAAATTATTTGGTAATGAATCTATACAAACCTACACATTTTAAAAAGAAAATTATGCTTTCAATTATGAAACATACTTAATAGCAAAGAGATAAAAAACCAACCAAACAAAAAAACAAACAAACTAAAAAACCCTGAAAATTTTTGTCAGGAGAAACTGCAAAAATGACCAAAGCATAAATCAGGCTTTAGTAACACCAGATTAACAATCAGCTGCTTCTGTTTGTTTCAGTTCAGGTGAGAGGGATGCACTTGTCAGGGTGAATATTCCAAAACACCTTTTGGATTATTGAAATTATTATCTGCCATTGACTGGATTTCACTCTACACCCTGAATTTCTTTTGCTCTGTACCTTTCTTGTTGCGTGTTTCTGTTCTTTGCTTTTTATCAGCTTCTGCTCCAAATCCATTAATGCCTTGGTTTGGGTTTTTTCTTTTTCCCCTTTTCTCAAAATGTGCCCTGATATCAAATTTCTGCTTCACATGCAGGCATTTAGTTACAAATTCACAGAGAACAAATTTTGGGGTATTTTCTTGCAAAATGCCGCCTCTGTCCAGACAGAAACTTCTGCATGTGATTAGGTAGAACTTCAAACAAAGGAGAACTACCAAATCTTCCAAACATCCTTGCTTCTTTGCATAGTCCAGTTTTGGAACTGCACAGAGCTTGTATATCCCTTAGTGACAGTCAGTGTTGCTGCCCTCAGGAAGAAGTAGAATGAAATGGTTACGATTTTGAACACTTGATGTGATTAAAGGTCCTGAAAGAAACTTGCGTTTCCCAGGCCACCATCCTCACTTCCAGGCAGAGGATTGTCACATAATTCTTAGACACTCCTGATAGGTTCTTCTGAATGCTAGCTGATACTCAGTAGCCCTCCCCAGTTTTGCCTAAATGATACATGAGCAAAAGTTTTGGTTTCTTCCTCTTATTCTATATAAAGAGACCATATGGTTAGGATAAGTAAAATGAAGAATGTTCATCTGTTCAGTCCTTACACTTAGGGCACATATATCTGGAAAACTGCTATAAGCTGTATATATGTAGCTCTTCCTAAATATACCACCCAGTGGAATTCAAAATCAATTTTTTCCTTTCATTTTGAGGCTATAAAATATTAAGTAAGTAATACAGTTGAAAGAGAAGTGTGTTCCTCAAAGAAAAAGAGTGCAATCTTGTTATTTCTAAGTTTATGGGGCTGAAATTTTTCTCTCCTTGGAGTTTTGTAACAGTATGACTCAGTTAATTGGATAGAAAGGCAAAGGCTGTCACAACTTGAATGCAGAAATAAAACATTACATCAGTATACACTTGTGGAAACAAAAGTACACGGTGACTGTTTTTAAAGTCCTCAATACAGGGAACTCAATGGTCAGTGTAGAAGAACATTTAAATACAGAAAAAGCAACCATTAAATAGTTTTGTTTTCAGACCTTCCTGTGTGTAAAAATATGCCAGTTGTATAATTTTGAAGTATCTCCTTCTGCTCTGCATATAACAGTGCAAATTTAGTTCAGAAAAGCCATCCAACACATTCAATGACATTTTTGTTCAGCTGTCAGAAAAAAATGTGTTTGAGCAGTGGCTGCACATCTTCAACTCTCTGTCTGTGTTAGTCTCCCTGAAATATGTTGAAAATTAAAAAAACTCCAAGTATTGTAAGCCAAAATTACTTTTTGAGCATTGTGTGTTTATTTTGCAGAAGTGTTAATCACAATATCCTCAATCAATGGGCTTGTGTCAAGACAGATTGACCATACAGATTGACCACTGAACATATTTCTGAATTTAGAACCAAAAGGAAGAGGTGACTTATACACCTGAAACAGAGATACTATGCACAGGAAAGATCATCTGTAATTCTGACTGCTGAACTCCTGCAGCTGCATGTATAACAAGGTAGTTAGTGGGTCAAAGCTGTAAGAAAGTGAGAGATTTGGGATTTTCTTTCCTTCACAGTAAAGGAATATGAAGCCTGTGCTAATTTTAGCATGTCTTCTAATTTCATGCCTGTAAGTGGGCAAATTGGTCATAATGCAAACCGGGGCCCCAGACTCAGTGCAGTGAAACATAACCTTGCATACAACAGAAATCAGACATAAAACCCAATAAACTAATGTGACAGCAATTTGTGACAATAATTGCCCTGCCAGGATGAAATCCATATGCTAAACAGTGCCAATAGGATCTGTGCTACTGAATTTCTACTTTCAGAGCCTCATCTTTTTCTTCACATACTGAACATAAAACTGTATGATGGACACTAAAAATTATCTTTTATTACTTAAAGTACTTTAGCATAACTTGTACCTTCTGACAGTAGCACACATCTTATGCTATTATTGGGAACAAATGCAGTCTCACGTGTATCAAAAGGCAAGTCGTGAGCTAAATGACTTGGTGAAGATAATATTCAGTTTAGAGAGATGCATTCTCAATGCCTTAAATAGTGGAATCAGAGGAACAAAAATCTCCAGAGGAACAAAAATCTCTCTGCTATTCCATGAAATTTTTCAGACATGTACATGGACTGTGTCAGAAAATGTTAGGGTATGTTGGCAGATCGTTGTTGTGTGGTGTGGTGAGGGTGAAGGAACTTTAGGAAAAGAAAGTCTGAAAGCCTGAGAGACTCCGAAATTAAATGCTTTGTAAAACAATGTTCCTTTTGGGGCTCCCATTGTTGTTACTCATTGGTGCTGTCTTCATGGCAATTTAAGCTGAGATGCTGGAAGGGAGACTGAAAACGTGCTTATGTTCATTTACTACTAGGCTTATAAACCAGTAACTTTGCTGTGATGATTTGGATACTTGCATTTCCTGTTGGTATCCTAATATTAAGAAATTAAAGTAAAGACTGGCCTCACTGAACAATGAAGGAGTCAGACAGTTAAATTCAGGGACTTTTAGTGGCTTGGGGTCAGAGAAAGCACACACTGAAAAAATTTGAAAGGGCTCCAGTTTGAAAGAAGGCAGCCACTCTCTTGACCATGGTGCAATCAATTTGCAAAAGAGGGAAGTATTCATCCCTCATCACACCATGATCTCAAAATAACCTCGTGAGAGCTGCAGCATAGAACGTATATGCATACATGTATAAATATAACATATATATGCACGCATACATACCTACACATGTATATCTATATATGTACAGATTTAATACATAAATATAGTAAATATGCAAAATTTTAAGGTTTTTTGAACATGCCGAGGAGTAGTAAAGAATCTCTGCCATTCATGAGAATCTACCAATATCTGCAGGACAAAAATTGGCATTTTTATGCTCCTCAGTGGAGCTAGCTTGCTGCTAGAACTCCAGACAAATGGGTTTGTGCATTTAATTGTACCTCCTACAGTAGCAGTAAACTGTGTGAGCATCTGCTTCCCTGGTATTCACCCACCAGTGGATTTTGGTGATTCCTGTCCATGGTGTGAATCTCCTCTTAAAGTGCTTCTCAGACCTCTGAGAGACTGAGAGGAAGTCTTTTTCATCTGGTCTATAAGTTTCATTTCCTATTTGTTACCTTCCTGATTTGAAATGAGTTAGGAGCAAAAGAAGCAAATATCTTTCAGTATCATATATGAGGACGCTGAGGCAAACCTAATTTACAGCAAATGTTAAGTTCTTGAATATTATGATTCCATAAAGCCCAAACTATATTATTATTTTGTCATTTTAGGTTCTTTTACAGAAGTATTGCACGTCATGGATTTGCATTACTCCATTTACATTATGAAGTAAATGTTTATGTTAAGAGAAAAAGATTTAAGGAGAAATAAATCTTTCTTTAATCACTTAGTACCTTTCCTGTTTTCATAAAAGAAAGAAAATTGAAAAATGATCTTAATAAAAACAATCATATCTATGAACATAGGGATAAATTGTGCCACAAAACACAGACACATTTAAGCTGAAAATTACTTCTGAAGTAATATAAAAGTAATTTTGTGCTCAGATCTAAATCAAATTAAATTTTCAAAATGTTAAAGAGAACAGCAGATGTTGGTTTTCATAGTTTTCATATTTATTGAAAACCATTTCTGTTGTTGTAGCGCAATCCTCTCTGACTGGCATTTTAAAATTGTTTGCTTTGTTATGTTTCATTAAAAACTCTTATCCTGAAATTATTTTCTGCAACAACCTGGGATCATAGTATCTTTTAATGACAGAAGTGTCCAGATTGTGATAAAAACCTGCAAATATCAAATGTCAAAGCAACATTTAACAGAACTACAATAATGCAAAAGGAAGCAGCGCTAAAACACTGCAAAAGAATTTTTTTTCTCTTTTGCTAATCACAACAAGGAATTTCCTTGAATCCATGAAAAAAATATAGCAAACTGGAATAGAATCTAGCAGCATTTGCATTCAATACTTTATAGTGTCCCTGTAATTAGTTCAAATTTATTACTGTGATTAGTGAAAGCTTTATTACTGAATTCTGTGAGGGCAAAGATGCAGTTACATACTGTGCAGATATGTTTTATCACATAAATCACATTTAAATAGGCTGAGTGGATGTAAATTGCCTGTTTTGGTGCCACCATCATATATAAGGTTTATAAAATAACCCAAGCAATGCAGAGTCAGTAACATAGCTTTTACAGCATTAATAGTAAATAATATCTTTTAAGAATGTTTAAATGCAGGGGACCTGCAGTCAGTCTGGAAAGTGAATGAGCACAAACTCTAGGAAATACCTGAGGTGACTCACCTGCAGCTTGGAAGGCCATTTACAGAAACTGCATTCAAAGGATTGTTACCAGTGACAGGGTGAGGAAATGTCATCTCCCAGGTGTCTGCTTACCAAAGGGTTCACGTCTTGACAAGCTGAGTTGTTCATTCTCTCAGGAGATTATGGGAGGCCAGTTCAGGTCTGAAAGCAGTGGCCTTTTGTTCTCTGCATTTCCACTGTTTAGAAAAGGCACTGCAGTGAGTAAGAGGTGCCAGGAGCCCTAGGACTGAGTCCCACTCACCAGCGCTCTCCAGCTACTGTGCAGCTGGTGGCTGGATAATTTTGACCAGACTGATATTGCAGGATAAAATATTTATGTGTTTTCTCAGGTACAGATTAGCAAAAAGATCCTTACATGCCCTACCACAGGACTAGACAAGCTAAGGAGAGCAGGGAAAGTCCTGTGTGAATAGGTTTGTGAGTAATTAAGATCACTGAAATGGCTTAGGTTGGCTTGTGCATATGCCAAGTGCACAGTCAGATCCAGCAAAAAAAAAGAATAGTGGGGAAGCTGTGGCATGATCCTGAGGAGCAGAGAGCAGTAAAAGCAGATAATAAATTGTGTAGCTCCTTCTTCCACACAGAATTTCAAAGTGTTCTTGCATTTTATAAAAGTATAAAAACGTGTCCACAGAATTGCAAATATACTTGCTGCTATTATCTAGAAAAAGATACATTAGGATGCCTTGCCAGCACAGTGAATTTTTTCACCTAGAAACTTAAGTGTCAGAACCTAAGGTAAAACTACTTCAAAAGTAGTTTTGAAGGAGAGAGAGGTTGGCAGATGTTGAGTCCTCTTCATGTCTCCCACTGTCCAGACCCATTCTGATTCATCCCATAATCTCATAAACATAACAAACTTCTGAGAGTGGGTGATGGTGCAAATCATGACCAAAGCAGCGCATCATGAACAGCAAGGGCCGTATCTAATCGATGTGGAAGTGCAAGGGAAAAAGAGAAAAGTTCCATCGTAGCCTGAAATTCCAGCAGAAACCTTAAATTCTATGTGGATTAGCAGTTTCCGTCTCTTCGTGCAACATATTGATGAAATTTTGCACAAACTCTCATCTGATTTTCTTTCTCTCTCTTTTATTATTTATTATTTATTATTTAAAAAGAGTAATCCTGTAAGTTCCAGGCAGTAGGGCTAAAAGGGCCTGATTGAAGATCAGGATGATAACATAATTAGTACAGTGGTGAAAAATCCTTCACAACTAAAAGGGGAAGAAACACTGCAAAATTACACACACCAATCTGGGATTTTTTGTCAGCAAATCCTTGGGGTTGATTTTCTGGTCCTGTCAATCAGTATAACATGCTGCAAATTTAGTCTAGCTGAAAATATGGGGAGGAGTTACTGCTAAACACCTTCAAAAATACTTAGCAACTATGCCACCAGGAAAAATTAATTAAGGCAAGACAAATAAAGCCAAGTTATCCAAAAGTTGTGAAATACCCTGAGAAATAGGAGGAACACCCGAAGATATTCTGTTTGCAATTAATCTCAATACTGAACCAAACAGCTCATATTTGTCAACTCTACAATGGCAATGTTTTGCTTGCTAACAGAGATATTTTCTCTATATTATGTAATTGAAAAAGCACATTAGATCCTGGAGAAAGTATTTGGGCTTAGGGAGTGAATTTTTATGAAAGGATGAAGAGAAGCAGTGAAAAGGTGTACTGGTCAAGTTAATTATTCTGAAACTTGTACAGTTGTTCAGTCCTGTGCCAAGTGGTATGAATTCTGCAGAATGACTATGGTCGCACTCAATGGGTCAGTTACAAAAGCCAGTGTACCTGTTCTGTGTCCTGTTTCTTACTGTGCTCCAATGCAACCAAGTCTATTTGGCCAGGAATATATTTTCTGTGCTTATCTCAGTTTTCTTTGCGACCTCGCTTAGGCTCACAACTTCATTATAGTTTTCATTATTTCTAAATTCTCCAGAAACAGGATGCAAAATGCTCTCTGAGGATATATCAGCAGAGTAACTGCAGGGTTTTAAAGGAATATAGCCCTTTCTTGTTTGATTCTACGTACAGACAGTGCTGCTGTGTAGCCTGCAGTTCTCAGGAGAAGGCAGTGCTAGGAGAGGACCACAGTCATAGTGCATTTGTAGACTTGGACAGTGTTCTTTATTCTAATAATGCCATCTAAACCACATTTATGTCCAATTCCAAAATTACATGATAAATTTTTTACATCATTTGAAATTAATGGAATAAATGAACACAGTGATAGGGAGGCACAGAGCTCTCCTCAGTCCCATGCAGCCAATTGCACTCAGGAGTTTTTAAGTAGGTGTTCTGGTTTTGAGACAAATTAAGAGATACTGTCACCCTTTTGTGTTTTGTTACACAAAAAGGTAAGCAAATCAAGGGCTATTACACTCCCAGTTATGCTTCAAAGTGAAAACCTTTCTTGTTCTTACCTTAATGTCATTCCAGAGCAGATGACTTTTTAACAAAACACACATCATACTACATAAAAAGTAAGAAATCACTAAAAATATTACCCCTTTATTTTTCCCAAAAAATCTTAAAAATCTATCTCAACACAGGATATGTTATCTAATTCATTCTCTTTTCTTTTGGGAAAAGAGAATGAACTAGATAACCTTTCGTTCTCTCAACTCCCTTTTTCTTGCTTCAAAAATATGATCTAAAGCCTCTATGGCAGAAAAAGTGTCACAGTCCTTGGCAATGGCATGACATATGCCCTGCAAGATGCTGCATGCCTTCTGTTTCATTCAGTCAAAAAAGACTAGGGAGATGTGGGGTTTGTCCCACTGTGGTCTTTGTCCCTTCAAAACCAGCTTTACACTATCTTCTTCTTCACTCCTGAACAGGCAGTTAATAATCCCTGGGCTTTCACTACAACACCTTCGCTAAGGAAGTCCCAAAAATGATTGCAAGTTAGTCAGCACAAAATAGAACTTGCATATCAATAGCATTTTAAATTATAGTTCCAATAGTATGTTCTGATTTCTTTTTCCTAGCTTTAAGATACTTTTATACTATTTTATACTATTTTATACCCCTGTGGGCATGCTAAGTAACACTGCTGATCCCAACCAGTTTGACACCTAATGAGCCAGTTCTCTCTGTGCAATGTCAGTCAGGTATTTCACTGTAGCCAGAGGCACTTGTGTTTATCAGCTGGCAGACTGGTTCAATAGACACCAAGAGGAAAAGCTCTGCACACTTTCAGCCCTTCATTCAGTAATGAACAATTACAGTTGGAAACTAGGTGATCTGTAGAGGTGGGATTTAAAGGTGTTCTCAGGCAGTAAAATGTGTGCAGCTTCTTTTTTTCTTCTGCATTAATAAATTATTTTAAAATTCAAAAGAGGACTATTAAGTAGTAAATGGAAGTATTACTTTTACATATTTTGTTCCCAGAGGACAGGTGTCTTTCCAAGCATGGTGCTGAACTTTCCTAGGGCGAGTCAGTATAAAAAGAAAACAAGCTGGACATAGGCTGGTTCAAAGATATGAAACACTTAAAATTCCTCAAGAACCTGGACAGGAACCATATATCAGAGTGACCAGGAGAATGGAAATGTATATTCAGTGAATAGAGCTTAGCTAAACAACAATGGTTATAATTATCTGTTATCCTCTCCCTCATCAAACTGATGGATCAGAAGTCTGAATCTGTCTTTATCACTGGACAAGAAAAAAAAAAAAAAAAGCTTTAAAACACATTTTCAATCTGATTTGCAAAAGAGATTTAAAAGTTGAACTACTGTATTGACATTGAAATATCATCAACTGTCCAGAAAATAAAACATGTGAAGGCCATTTATCCTCACTGAATGGATTCTCCAAGTCATTACCTTAAATGATTTTTTAGCAGCAAAAAGTGCAGCTACATTTAAAGAAGAGTCAGTGTTCTAACTAGAGAGCTTCATCCTGAAAATCAGTACCCTTTACAGAGACACCAAAGTCACTAGACAGCTGGTTACCTAAAATGCAATGTGACAGACTTTCAAGTGTTATTACTCTATCAGGATTTATTCTCAAGATATTTTTTTCACCTAAACTGTGTGGGAGTTTGTTTTGCATAAAAAAGGGCCTCCCTCTATAGAAGTGAGCAAGCCAGTGCATACTAGATAAATAAATGAATGGGTCTACAAGATGCTAAACTTCAATTAGCCATACTAACAAATTTTGAATTTTGATATTGAATCTACTTCATGGGGGGGATCAACAAAAAAAAACTCAAACAAACAAAGAAGTATGTGGAATTTATTTTACGGTCTCAGGAAATTTCTTACCACACATACAGCAATATGGCTTAGTAACATTCAAGCCGGTGACAAAAGATTCAAAACAGTATCCATTTTCACTGAAAATTTGAATGTTACTTGAAAATGCCATATTTTTGCTAATGTAATTGACCATGTCACCGGTACCCCCAAACATTTCTAGGACATCAACTTCAGTCATTTAAATACATATTAAAATCTATTACAATATTTATTTTAAGAGACTCAATCCCATAGATTTTGCCATAGGTGTGAGCAATGAAAAAAGACCTGGTGAACTGTATATTCCATCTTCCTACTAATCCTTGCTAAAATAAATTTTTCCCAAAGAGAAGTAGATTCTGCTTTAGCTGGTATCAGCAGAAAAGTAAATGCAGAGTTTTGAAGCCAGAATGATATTCAGCAAATTGGAGCAGAATGTAGCCCAGTAGGTTTTTCTGATCCTGTTTTACGTGAGGGAAGTGATGTTTTTACTGCTTCCCTTTGGAAACCCTTTTGCAGTTTAACAGACCTGAATGCAAAGGTTACTTTTACTCCTGATATTTACTTTATTTTTATTTTCTCAGTTTCTTCCTGTTTCCCCACTCATTTCCTACTGAGTTGCACAATACATGCTACACGAATGTATAGATAACTAAAAGCTCTGTCTGCTGCCACTAATATTCAGAGACCAAACATGACTGCTGAAATTGCCCTGTTAATCTTAGTTCATGTAACAGATTCAATCTACCTTTTCTGGAATATATCACACCATGCCTTTTGTTTGTCCAGCACACTTCCTTATAGCTCTGCATCATAATGCATAAGTTCATGTGTTTTTATGTGCACTGCTCTTTTAATGTCTCCTCATGGACAAGTTTCAGTTCATTTTCCCCAAGTTTCATTTTACTCAATTATTAACATACCAAATGAGAATTCCAAACAGCCTTCCTATTTTTTTTCACCCCCAAATGTGATGTCTCTCCTAGGCACAATTTTAATAGATCTGTGGAAATCACACATAGTTTCTTTAAAAAAACCCTAAAGCTCATTCATGGCAATGATTTAATATTGGCAGTTCAGCCAGGGAGTAGGACTGTTGTTCATTTTTTTGAGTAGGACAAGGTAGTGCAGCAGCACCTGTGTTGTGCCTCTCCAACAGAGCACCTCCGAGCACATTACACACAAGAAACACAACTGTGAAAATTTAAGTGCTGCAGACACAGGGTAGTTGGAAGGTAGGCTAAGAGAGAGGCTTTTAGGAGAAAGGTGAACTTACAAGAAGAACCATGGAGACATGATGCATGTTTCCAAACTCTTTTTCATGACTGTTGTGGTGCAAAAAGCACACCACTTTCGAGAAAGAGCTGCAGCAAGAGGATTATGGGGACGGGAGTTTTCTGGTATCTATAGATCTGTTTTACTCTAATGAATGATTCTTTATTCATCTATAAGCAGGCAGTGCTCAGATTTGAACATAAAGCAAATGCACTGCCAAACAGGCAAATATGGAGGGAATTTTAGGTTTGTCTGTTATGTAGTAAGATATGATGGAGAGTTAAGTGACAGTAAATCTGTTTATTCTGACTGTTTTTTGTTTTGGGGTTTTTTTCCCCTGAAGGACCAGGGCAATCCTGTCTGATTTCTGGCTTTTGGGAAGGCACTCCAAACTGTGGTTCTGCTCTAGAAGCACCCTAGGGGTATCTCCACTGGCACAAAATGTGAATATGCTCAGCTTCTTCTTATCAGTACAAACTTTTCAAAGCAAAATGAGGAATGGGGGAAATTATTTGGAAAGGAATCAATTCTTTAAGATATTAGAGCTTTAAGGTTTTCTTTACTAATATTTGGTTAAACCATGGTAGATTCTTTTTCGTCTATCCTTTTGGGAGTTCTGGTTAGGACATTCCAGTATCTGTTTCTCTTATCCTTTTTTTTTTACCATTGAACATTGTTTTCAGGATAAGGCTCACACAGTTTTTTGTAACTCATGATGTTTACATTTGCTCCCCTTGTAAGACCAGCTTCAAAGTGCTGTAACACATTTGGTGACCATATGTCAACTGATATTTGCCCTTGAAATTGGAAGTGATGCCTTTGTTCATGTCTCTATCCAGCAGGCATTAAGGAAGGCAGAGGGACATCACCTAATGTTGTCCTTTGACTATTGATGATGAGGATCACAGTTTGGACATTAAAGTTAAATGAGGTATGTAGAGGACAGATTTGTAAAAATGATGCTTTTCAGTGCACTTATGATCTGCCCTGGTTTTCTTAGCTGAAACTTTGCAAGAAGCCTCCTAGCACAGAGGGACCTGTGGTATTCTCTGGTAGCTCTCCTGGCTAAACTAGGGGAGGACACACAATATAGGGTGAGCACAGTATCTATGCTGTGGGATAGATATAGCCATGTGGAGTCATCAGATTGAAATGAAATTACTCTTTCTCAGTGCTGAGCCCAAGTCCTAGTCAAGGTAATCTTTATAATTCATAATTGCCTGAATAGAGAATCAGGGAATATTTAATAGGGAAGCAACCAGTATGCATGTGCCCTATAAACAAGACACTATTAAGTGGACCTGTTGCAAGAGATTCCCAAGAGATGCATTCTGCACTACTGTTCTAGGTAAAAAATATACTTTTAAAAGCAGATAAGGTCATGCCAGCAAAATGAAGGGGTGGTCATTGATACAGAGAACCCTGTGACCCATATCTGATACAATTTAGCAGTTAATCAAGTTCCATCTACATCAAGCAATCTGAATCCACTTCATAATCAGACTCCCTTAGATAGAGCACGCTGTGAGAAACATCCGAAAAAACAACTAGGAATATTTTTTTTAATAAGGAGGGATGGTGTTAGAACCTAAAGTCAGCAGCACTTTGAAATCAATAACAATCAATTCTGTAACTATCTGGAAGTCAGTGACACCTGACACAATAGTCAGGATGTCAAATTCTGGAGAGGTGAGTTCACTGATGTTATAGCAGCAGCCTTTAAATGTATTTGTGTGTGAGATTCATCATATCAGAAGGGCATAAAAAAGTCAAGATGTAATGGAATCTTGGTGGATTAACTGAAATGTGAGTGATTATGGAATAAAATATATCTGACTTTTGTAATGATGCATGAGTGAAGATTAAAATAGATAATGTCTGAAAAGAGTAGATGAAGAGTGATTATAGCAGAAGCCTAAATTGAAATATATAGGATTTTAAAAAATCTACCATTCATGTAAGAATTCATTATATGAGGTGTGGAAACATATAATGTGATCATTTGAGAAAGACACAGCTGATATTTATCAATGGAAAGAAGAAAAGGAATACTGTTATTGCCAAAGGTGTATTTATTTTCCTAAAAACAATGTTTATTAAAATATAGTGTTTATTTATATTTTAGTTTTTATTTTTAAGTTTTGCTACTAAGATAGAGTTTCGATCCATAGATATATAACAGTGATTTATAGTATTACATTAATGACAGTTCTCATAAATTAGATTACTTCAGCTGTGATACACAACTATGACCCTTCCAAAAGAAGTTAGAAGCAGATCATGCCTTATTTCTGTGGTAACTTCATATATTGCAGTGACAATCAGATTGTCAAAAATCCTGTCCTACGGGGAAATAAGGACATGCAGTAGCCAATCTGCCATTCTCTTTTAACATATTCCCATCAAAATAAAAACCTATTCCACCAAAACATTTCTATTTCAGATTTGCTTGGCTTTTTAAATGGAAAATCCCATTTTCCTAAGAAACTGAACCTTATCATGAAAAAATTCGCCTGGTTAAAAATACAGAATCCTTTTGAAAACTGCAATTGTTATACTGAATACAAACCCTGCCTGCTGTTACCTGGGCCTCACATCAGAATGTAAGGATCGATATTTCTAGCCCCTATTTCTGCTTTTTCTCATCTGTTCTCTCATCACTTGAGGTAAGTTACTGACCCTCACCAGTTCTCCTTTGAAAACTTTGTGAAATGGATTCGATATTCTTAAAAGGTGTGCTGATGCTAACCTATTTAAAACACTCTGAGATTCTAAAATGACTGGTTCTTTACAAATGAGATTATGGATAAAGCACTATGTTTAAAGAAGACGTTGTACATTGGTGATCTTGTTGCCCCAGTATTTTGTTCTCTGCAGTCACAAAACATTGGATAAGACCACCTCCTCCTAGACTGAATCTTGAGGGGCAGTATTTGTAATTTTCCTCTTGCAAGGGCAATAATCCTTCACCAAAACTGCTGGTTCCTTCTCCAATTGGCCAGCTCTCTAAACAATTAGGGGAAATCTAAATATTTTATGGTTTATTTGATTATTTCACACACAGCATTGATAAAGGCCTTGACTGAAGATCCTCTAAAGGATCAGGTTTTTCAGCAAAGAAGGATACCAAAGTAGATTTATATGATTTGTGTAAGATTATGTTGCCCTGGATCCAAGAACAAATTTGCCACATTTCTCTAATTATTCTGCCTTTAAAGATTGCAGTTTCTGGGACAAAGAAAGTGTCCTCACTATTACAGCAATCAGACAAAATGTATGAGCCTGCCTGGGTAACCCTACATCCATGTTCTGTGTAACATAATATAAAATGATTTCTGAAATGAGAGCTTATGCTGAGCTTGCTCTCCAGGGGCTGGGGTATGATTGTTAGGCTTGGCTGGACTCTGTTGGCAAGTATCACCTGCCACAGCTTTTTCACAGATGCAGTCTGGGTCATATTCAGTGCAGACATGCTCTGATTTCATTAAGGCAATTTGGATCTCCCTGTTGTCACCAAAATGAGAGATTTTCTATCTAGTGCTGATGACAATTTCTCTGGGTGATGTTAAATGGGGAACTAGTGCCAGAATAGCACTATATAATGGAGAAAGCATTAATTATGTTGTATGATACCAGAAGAGTAGAGAGGAACGTCAGTTCAGACAGTGTCAGTTGCCTACACACTGGGTGAGCTGTTGAAAATAGGAGCAGAATGTATACCTATTAGGGCAAAGCCAGTTGTAAAAATACCTGAGTTCCTAATAATCGTTCACATTCAAAAATAAAATACAGCACTTGAGCTGCATTTCAAATTATGTAACCAGTTGCCCATGATTGTAGCTGGTGTCTAAACCAACAAGATTCATGCATTCCAGTTTCCAAATAATTTTATTTTAAAAGTTAGTTTGTATTGTTACAGGCATATGTATTCAGTATTGTTGCATGCAAGTATTCACAACAGACTCCACTAAACAAGAACTATTAATTTGACGTTTCTGTACTATGTAGAAGTGAACAAACGAAAGAATTCATTTCTTTGAGCAGAATAAACTGTAAAATTTATCAAAAACTATACTCATTTATCAAAAACTATACTCATTTGCTTGTATGCAACTTTATGAGAGTCTCAGTTTATATCTGGATTAATTATATCATACCTCTATGAAGTAGATGAAATGAGAAAAAAAAAAAGGCAAAACAAAAATTAAATTCTGCCTGTTCTTAAATCTTTTAAAGATTAATTTCTGGCTCATGATACTGAAATGTCGTTTATGTGTTGATACTGTTCCCAAATTGAAATGAGCAGAGTAAAGGCTTCCAAAATAGGTGATATTTTGTTATTAGTCAACAGACTATGAAAAGCAAACTCTGGGGTTATCAAAATAACTGAGCAATGGATAAACAGTTGGAAGAAAACCAAGTCCCAAATTCTTTTTATTCCTTTTTATTCCTTTTTATTCAAGTTTGATAAGCTGTCTTTCTAGCTGTTCTCCAGAATATCTAAGATTCCAGAAAAATAACTCAAACAAAAGTAAGAGTACCTCCATCAGGAGCTGAATCTGTGGATTTCCCTAGAGGATGTATCTAATGGCAGCCATTCAGGAAAGCAAAGCACAAGGATTAGCTGCCTGCTTTGTTTAAACACCACACAGATCTGAGTAGTGAGGCGCAATATCAGAGAATAAATCATAGAATACTTCAGATTGAAAAAGACCCTTAAGGTCATTAGTCTAACCATAAACTTAGCAGTTTACTGCCAAGCCAAGCTACCCACTAAGCCGTGTCCCTAAGGGCCATATTTAAGGGTCTTAAATAATTCCAGGGGCTCCTCTGGAGTCAGGCCATTACAACATTTGGAAACCCTTACAGTGATGATGTTTTTTCTGATATCTAAGCTTAAACTTTCCTGGTGCAACTTGAGGCTGCTTCCTCTTGTGCTATCTCTTGTTATTTGGGAGCAGAAAACAATCCCACCTCCAAACAGCCTCCTTTCACGTAGTCTTAAAAGTCTTTTCTAAGTGGCTGCCCATGATTTTCTCTCTAGACACAAATATTGTGGAAGGTGTATGAATTATCAGTTTAGATGGGTTGGAGAAGAAGTATTCAACAGCCACTACACTATGGTATTTTTCACATACTGAGGGGAGTTATCAACACAGGCTGGTGGGTATGGGGCTTGACATGACCCAGCCATGGGCACTGCCAGCCCAGAGAGCCAAACGTGTCCTGGGCTGCATCCAGAGCAGCATGGGCAGCAGGGGAGAGAGGGGATTCTGCCCCTCTGCTCTGCTCTGGTGAAAGCCCACCTGGAACCCTGCATCCAGCTCTCCTATGATAAAGGGCTGAGAGAATTGGCGTTGTCCAACCTGGAAAAGAGAGGGCTCCAAAGAGACCTCTCAGTATTTAAAGGGAGTTTACAAGAAAGACTAGGACAGATCCTGTTAAACTTTTTAACAGGTCCTGTTATGGTAAGAAAAGAGAATTTGTTTTACATGATAAGAGGGTAGATTTTTACAGATATAAGGAAGACTTTTTTAGGATGAGCACATTTAAACCCCGAAACAAGTTGTCCTGAGGGGTGGCAGGTGACCCATCCCTGGAAATATTCAAGAGCAGGTTGGATAGGACTCTAAACAACCTGATCTAGTAGAAGACATCTGTGATCACTACAAGGGATGATGGCTTTTAAAGATTCCTTCCAATTCAAACTACTCTATGACTCTGTAGCATCCTCAACAGAATCCATTATGAATGAGTATGCATTTTGAAAGATAACACAAAGCCAAGTTCTTTCATGATCCTTACCTGCTTAATTTAAATTCTAAAATATTTAATTTTTACAACAGATTTTTTCTTCTGCATAATTTAATAGAATTCATGGGAAAAAATAGCCTGAGCACTGAGAGGAATGAAAGAGCTCCATGTTGTCTTTCCTGGGACCTGTCTTCCCTCTCATTTTATAGGATAGACCAAAAAAAAAATCTCAAATTTTTCAAAGCTGCCTTTAAAGGTCACAAGAATTAGGAAAACTTCAGTGAGTCATAGATATTTTCAAAGGTTTCCCAGCTCAGTATTTCATAAAAAAATAAATAGAAAATGAATTGACTCTTTAAAATAACAGAAGCAACGGAAAGGAAAGTGAATTTCAGTATTCACAACCTAATTTATATTCTTTTTTCATTCTGGCAACTCCTGTAGTTAACAGATGGTGTAAAGACAAATATACCTTTTGATTATAGAAAAAAAATTGAAAAAAACTAGGTGATTCAGGAAATGTGTTCTGTTAAGCATAAGATATTAGGACTGGTTCACTTGTGCTGCTAGCTTGTAACACAGTATAAGCAAGCTAGAGGAGACATTGAGTGCCTAATTGTCTTACAGGATTCTAAAAATGCATTCCATTAGCCCCAGTTCAGGAAGAATCTCTGCTCCTAAAATCATGCTGAATCCTAAATATGGTCCTCAGTGTTATTAACTGCATTGCTTAACTCCAGCCTCTCCATTAAGTTCCAATCAGGCAGGTACCAGTGACATTATATAATTCATCAGCATCAAACTGATATTTAGATGTCCACTTCCTTCACTTCTGAGCTCTGCATCAAATACCATGAATATAAGAGGTTGTCAGACGTTTCAGTGCTCACCAGAGCACCCACAGTAACAGCTCTCCAGACCTCCTTCCACGAGCAAAGACCAACAAAAATCAGCATTAATAGAAGGATAATCCTTATAGTCAAGCCATTGACTAAATGACCTTTCTGTTTGTTCTGATGATGTCCTGCATTTTTTTGGAGACCAGATGGCTTTGCTGATATTGGGCAGCAAAATGCTGATTAGTTTTGACAGCACTCATTATTAACTCTTATGATACAGATTCTTCTGCATGAGTACCTCATTCACCACCCCTTCCACACTGAGGCCTTTCTTTTCCACTGCAGATAAGCCTAGCATCTTTTTCAGAATAATAATTGCCATAGTTAGCATGTAAACCTTACTTTTAAATTTTTTCTCTCCTTGTTTACATTTTAACAGTCATCGAGCCCTGTGGGCAATTCATAGCCACAGGCAGGCTGCCTATTCTGGTCTACAACTGAGGAAAAGTGCAGTGGATGTGAATATAGATTTCATCTATGAAGGCAAGTCACGGCTTAATTTTCAGGTTTTGGTTTACAAGTCCCTGTCTATGAGTAAGAGCTCATCAGACAAAGCAGTGTTTCATTCCACATGGAATCTAAAACCTGACCTTTTCTCAGGTATGAAGTAAGATACCCAAAATTGTAAACTCACCATCCACCTTTAGCAGACTTCTTTTCTTGAACTTTAAAAACATAGGTCTTCTGAGTTTCAATTCAAAGTAGGGTGTATTTCTTATACAATATCATAGCAAGCTTGTGAAGCTTCTCTCATGTGCATGAATCAAAAGAAATATAATAAAAGCCTCATAGCTTCATAATCAGCTGGTACTGTGAAATAAAATTACCTTCCATATGAATTCTTGTTTTCAAGCACTTTTTTCATGCATGAAGTGTAATGTTGCTTGAATCTCCTTTCACGTGTACTCCATGTTATCAGAAAGCTGCAGTTGAATCTTTCAGTGTCTATTTTTTGCCAGCTGCCATAGAGGTTGGGTTTTCTTATAATTTTATTTATAAATCAGGTCACTCTGTTAATTGGGTGGCTTTTTGGTTTGCCATAAATTTGCCTTCAGAACAGATTTTGCCATATCACTATTCATGTATTATAAATGACCCTGGAATAATTCATTTTGTGGTGATTATCTCATGCTTTGAGTTTGATGAAAGAAATAAAACTCTCTGATTTCTTAAAAAGTTAACTGTTCCAGCTTGATAATTCCAGCTGAGAAATGTTTCTTTAGTTATCACCTGTTTTTCAGGAGAGCATAATGATACTCACAGATTTTGACATACTTTTAATTTTTTTTTCTTTTTTTTCAATTTCTTCAGAATGTTCCTGAGGTAAAAAAAAAAAAAAAGACATCAAATTTGCCACTTCAGGAGGTTAAAAAAATTAATCCTCTTCAGGTTTAGAACATCAAAAGGAGTTTGTGAGATTTTGTCCTTGACAGAATATTCCTATAGATCACTGGTAGTAAGACGTCTGGACTTATATCAAAAGTCTACATTCATATGATAAAATTATTTGTCTAGAGGTTTTTTTCCATTCTGCCAGGATGGGATCTTTATGAATATCCTGTGGAACAAATTTTCCTTGTGTTGTTTGCTTGCTTTGGGTTTTTAAAAAATAGGTATGCACAGGGGTTTAGTGTTAGTTGTGGCTTGACCATTAAGGAACGGACACATGGAATGAATATCTTATGCTCTGTGTGGTACTTGTAAACTCCTAGATAAAAGAACTGCTTTATTCTGGTACAATGTCTTGTATTATAGCACTTTTGAATCTCTTGTTACCATAACAACAAATTGAAAAGCAAGACTAAGTTAATATCAGAATACAATTTTTTACTGTTCATTCCTTCATCTAAAGATTTTCTTCTTCACTCTGAAGAGGCTTGCATTATAGAGTGTTTGTCGAAACATTTTTTAGTAATTATGCCAAGTTTAATGTAAGAGATGGGGGGAGCAGGCAGACAGGATTCCAATTAAATGAAAACAGATGATTTCTCCCTGTGGAACTGTATTTGTCCCACAGACAAAAACAATCCAGCAGTATCATCTCTTTCTCTTGAACATCAGCTCTTGTTTCAATCACTTGTTTGCTGTGCATCTGTTATCGTGGTTATGCTTTAGCCTAAGGATCAGAATCCTTACTTTTCCTTCTGGTCCATAAGAGTATAGAGAGATAGCAAATGCTGTGATTATTCTGCCGCTACACACAACCAGTAAAA
This sequence comes from Fringilla coelebs, assembly GCF_963513975.1. Lineage (NCBI taxonomy): Eukaryota > Metazoa > Chordata > Aves > Passeriformes > Fringillidae > Fringilla > Fringilla coelebs. Next base: position 59,265,368 of record NC_140031.1, read on the forward strand.
ATCCTACAATGGAAATAATTTGCCATTCAAAACAGGAGCTGAAAGCAAATTGATACTTAGGCTGATTTTCTAATGGACCTAGAAATGGTTGAATACTAGTGAATTTACAAGTCTCACAGAAGTTTCTTTCACTTGGACAAGAATCATATATAAAATGGTTGAAGAACATGTTTGAAAGATCCCACAAACTACTAGATGTCTGCAAAGAAATACAGTGCCCATGTCTTTACATTATGCCACATGCAAAATAGTCTTTATGCTCTTTATGTGCCCTGAGGCGTGAAGATAACAATTGAGCCCAGTGCACTGCCACCTCCTCAGCTCACTAATCACTGATCAGGGTCACACCAAGGCACTATAATATCTCCATATTCTAAATTGCTAACAATGTATTTAATTCTGTTTATATTGCACTCCTGGAGACCTTTTTTTCCTCCTTTCTACAATATAGACTGCTGAGAGTATGCTGAGTTATTAATGAGTTACAAAGGGTAACATATTCATGAAATCCTAAATTATTTTAAGCTAATTTGCAGAACTCAGAAAGCTCAGTTTGAGCAAAATAGAACATGATGAGAACTGAAGTTTAATTTGTAGACATTAAACTACACTGTTAGATCTACAGTAATATTTATTGTAAAAAAATGGTAGTAGTTTTACTTTCCTGTGAATACTAATTGCTTTTCAGCTGTATAATAAATTATTTTTAGGCAATGAATCAAAAAAAGTAACAAAAATAAAAATATGCAGCAATTTTGATCCTGTTTTGCTTAAACTCTGCACAGTGTTTTATCTCTCAGTCTATTTCTTTCTCTTCCCTCTCTTCTTTTCACATCTTTTTGCCCTGAGCACTCTAACTTCTCTGTGTTGTCATTTAGGTTCTATTTTTGTTCATTGAATTGCAGATTATCTGAGGGCGTTAAAGTGTTATGATTCATTTACTAGAGAGAAATACAATTTGAGCCACTTTGCAGTAATTTGTTTTGCTGTAGTATAATTGCCATGTCATGACAGGTTTTTTTTTGTAAAGACATCAACGCATTCTGTAATCTGCGCAGTTACCATATATTGTCTCACTCAAAATAATTTATAAAATGTTGAAGTAATCATTACAAATTAATTCTGAGTTAACTGAGAAGACTGATGTGCACGGTGATTCAGCAGGAAAAGCCAGGGCAGACAGACTGATGTTCACAGTCAGGCTCATCCTTGTCACCCATTTGTCTCCTTGCGCAATACCTGCAGTGCCTCGGGGTGGCATGGCACAGGCACTACATGCTGGACCTGTGACATGAGCAGCAGGGCAAGAGCTGTGTCCTCCGCATTTCCTGCACCTTGAAAATTTCTATAAGGGTGAAGGTCCATTTCCTGGCTCTTTTTCAGGAGTTATGAGCCATGACTGTGCCTTTCTGGGAGTATCTATTGTTCACAACATCTTCATCCTCATAAATAAAAGGGAGCATGGAGGGGCTTATGTGGCAGTTCTTACCCTTAATATTTAATAGTTTATTTCTAAAAAAAAATTAATTGCACAGTGAACATTTATAGGCTTTGTTTCTTATTTTCCTAATTTTCTAAATAATAATATTATCGTTATTGCTATTATCATTATTGTTATTGTTGTTGTTCTTGATGTTGTTGTTATTGTTACAATTGTTATTATTACTATTATTATTATTATTACTGCTGCTACTGCTGCTGTATGACAGCAACTCAAGTACATCAGAAGGAATATGGAACCAACAATACAGGAACTGTAGGGAGGTTTTATGCAGAACTAACAATGAGAAAGTTGGAGAAAGGACAGCTTAGCTTTACTATTGGATAGGCCATCCAGAGGTCCTTTAAGAACTGGACTTCTACGTCTTCCTCCCCCAAATTCTGTAGGCAAGTATAAAAAGATATCTCAAAAGGAAAACACGAGACTTTTGTTTGAAGAAAAAAGATGATGTAGGACACAATGAAGCAGTCAGAGTGCCAGAAGGACACAATCAATGAAAATGGATTGTTAAAGCACAGTGGGAACTTAAAAGTGCCTACAGATCCAAATATGGTTATAGAAATATAAAAGCAAAAATAGTTGCAGGAGAAAACAGCACAAACATTTTAAGCATCAATTGCTTCAAGTAAGATTCTTAGATGTCTTTTGTTGTGCAAATGAGATACTCAGGAGGAAATTGTTTTGAACACCAGTTCAGAGGGGTTTTGTACTCTGATTTTACATTTTTGCATTTCCCACAGGTTTGGTGCTTGTGGAGAAGCACACAGAGCTGTGCAATGCTGTGGGCTTAGAGTGGGTCTTTATGCTCACCATCAGAGCTACCCAGCATCAGTGTTCCCATCTTGGTCACACCTTTGGCAGCCCCAGCACATTTGCCTGCAGCCCTACTGAACTCCCACGAGTCCAGCAGTGTTACAGGATGAACCTGGACTTCCCATTCCTGTTTGTCAGAAGGTGCTGTTTCATCACTGCTCTGTGATAAATGAGCAATTTATTTTTTGCTCAGAAAGATCTGGGATTATTTTTCTTTTTGCAAAATTGGTTCTGGGACCAGACTGGGAGGGAAGTTAGATGTTAAAAATCTCATTTAGCATTGAACTATGCTAATGCTTTTGTCAGAAATGAGGAGATTTCAAAACAACAGAACATTTTTACTCAGAAAACATGCAAGTAAAATGTTTTGACATTTTCAAAATTAAATGCTTCATTAAACAAATGGTGAAATGAAACATTTTGAGAAGCAAACCCTTCTGACTTTGTATTTAGCATCTCCCTCTTAAAAGCTGTCTTTCTTAGAACAATAAGGTCTGAAGGAGATTGAATAATTCAGAACTGAAACAAAATGCTTTTTAGTTTGACGTAAGCTGCTACTTTAATGGTTTTGATCTATTGAAATTGAAAACCTTACAAAATTTCCCCAGTACCCTTTTAGTTTGCCAGGTTTCTGCTTATTTACCCAGACAACCACTGATGTGAAATGCTTTATAGCTCTAGTTTCAAGTTTTCACTTTGCTGTTTGTCCTTATTTTTTCCTATTTCTTAGTCCTCTCTGTTCCCCAGAATAAATGTTTATTATTTAAAAACTACTGAAACAACTTCTCTTTAGCTGAATACTCCCTGGTCACTGTATTTGCCCATTTGCTCACAGTCTTGGCAGAGAGATGAGGCTTTGGTTGTGGACTGCAGTGCACACCAGAGCAGTAGTTAAACAAGCAGGAAAGGCTTTCAGACTTTGACAGTGTCTGCAGTTCCAGCAGACTACAGGGGACATCTTAATTTTTTTTCTTTTTTTTTTTCTTTTAATCAAATCTATGCAAATTATTTTAAAAAATATCTCCTTGCTTGTATTTTTTCATCTTTCATTAGTCAACCTGTCCGGCTGCAGACTAGTCATGATCCAAGTTTCTCATCCATGAACACAAAGGCCCATGCTTCCCAGTTTCTTAGATGATGAGAAGTAAATTTCTTTCTGCCTAAGAAAAACCCCATTAAAAATTCACTAGTTTTTCTATCCTAATGAAGGGTCAGTAGGAATATAAACCACTTTAAATGACTTTTAAAATCATTTGGCAGCATACTTCCTGTGGTTGAAACACATGCTGGATACCATTTAGTCCCCTTAGTTATTGAAGAAAAAGAAATCAACCCCAAGAACTACATTCCATGATTCAGAGGGAAGCACTGTGACAGGGCACCGTGACCACTTTCATTCCAGACTTCCTGTACATGTGAACAAGATGACCTTCCACACTTGTCAGACAAACACTAGCTGTTATCAGCCACAAACTCACTGTGGAAGACTCACATGAACAAAGAAACAGACAGAAAATACTGAACTTAAAAGAGGAAAAAATTATAGCATTACAATGAAAATTATATGTTTTTAAAAGGCTTGAACAAAAATATTTTTGTTTACATATTTTTCACATATTGATATGGCTTCTATCTACTATGTTCTTTTAGAGACCAATGATGTAACTTCATTTTGTTCTTCTGAAGATGCTGAAAAGCCATTTCTGGGAAAATATATCAAAAGAGAGCTAAAATTCTGTGACCACCAGGAAGTTAAGGGCAGGAGCTTTTTAGCTCATATTTATTCTCAATTCATTTTGGACAGGGGCAGCTAATTCAAGCATTGGTCACAATTTTAATGTATTGGTAACTCACTGTGTCATGGTGCTTCAAGCTGTATTATGTATTATGTTCTAATTGGTTTAATTGTACTTTAAATTTACTTAAGTAAATTTAAGTACTTTAATTGTACTTTACTTGTACTTTAATTTCTAAATGGAAGGTTTCAGCTGCTTTGCTGATTGGCTAAAGAGTTTCTTTTCAGCTCTGTGAATTTCTGGAAGGCTTGAGGAGCAGCTTTTGGGTATGATTACCAGAAGTGTCCCAAACAAGTTATTTTTCTATCTCTGCACACCAAATTTCTCACCAATTTTTCTATCTCTGCACACCAAATTTCTCACCAAATTTCTCACCAATGCTTGTCTTTCACCTTTGTCCATTCCAAAGCTGGAGGTCTGTCCTTGTGTATGAATTAAGAGGCAAAGCCAGCAGAACTGAGCCGCAGCTGGCAATTTTAAGATTGTGTCACAAGGCTGCCAGGCCACGGCCACTTGGAATTTATCACAAGGAATGGGTTTTTCTGGGAGAGAATCTATCATTGGCAAAGGACAGGAATATATTACAGGAACAGGGTGATGATATTTACAGAATGTAAATTTTTATAATAGCCCAAATCTCTGGCTATCAAGAACAGGAAAACAGCTAAAGAACTACAGTAGCTTTACATTTTTTTCCACTTAGGTAATTATTCATGGATAGCAAACACATTTTCTCCATACTGAAAGTTAATAGCAGCTTTCAATGATTTTATAGGTAGCATAATCTTAATTCAGATGTGATAGCTCAACAATTTTTTTTTTTATTTATTGAATGACTCAATATTTAAATAAGGAAAATCTTTTGAACTCCTGCTTTCTCTCTTGAAAGAATGACACCATTTTAGCCATTTTTTTACTATTAATTATTTTTATAAATATTAATTTTAAAATCACCCATCACAGACTTACGGCCAGATAATTCTGCAAAAAGTAAACAGAAAAATTGTTTTGCCCCAGAGTGACTCTCAATCAATAGAAGAGCAAGTTATTTACTCTTCTGATATGTAGACTATAGGCTGCCAACTTCCATTTACCTGTCTTGATGCCTTTTAGATGATGAAAGCTGCTTATAATACGTATTGAAATTTCAATTTCAGCAGTCATTGGTGCTTCCCAGATAGAATTCTCCCCATACATGAGGAGTATATCCTCATTTTTAGCAGGTTTTTTCTCTGTATTTGTACTTGTTTCTCTAGAGAATTGAAGCAAGGAGTCAAATGAAAAAGAAAAAAAATCAATAGTCCAGTGTATGTCAATGAAAAACAAAATTCCAGTCTGAATAGTACATAAATACTGACATGGATTTCTGAAGTCAAGAAGTCACTTTCAAAAGTATAGTTTAAAGACTGCTTCCAAATATATAAATCAACTCAATTGCAGAGAAGCTGCAAAATACCTAAGAGCCCAATATGCTTAGGTGACTTAAACACTTAAAAGCCCACATGTCATTGCAAGTCAGTGTTTTCTAAACACCTAAATCATTTCTGTTTTTGAAATTTGGGCTAAAAAAATTCACAGAGAAACTTCAAAGAATTTCACCCATTGCTTCTCCAGAACAACTTTTCTGGAGAGTAGGATCCCCCATAACTGCAGGTTTTAAGAATTTTGAGACCTCTGGGTATGTTTGGGGGCTTTTTTTGTTGTTTTGGGGAATTTTTTGGTAATTGGTAACAGTTTTCTGAAATCTTTCTTAAATCTTTCTGAAATCCATGTCTGAATTCAGAATAACTCAAAAAGCATTAATGCTGCCTTCTCCCTCCTGCCCTCTACTTGCACAATAGCTGCAGAAGACAGGGCCATTGGAGAGAATCTAAATGCTTATCTTTTTTTCTATGTGTCAGCTGTGTCTGCATTTAGAAATTGGAAATATCCCATAACATTGTTTCCAATGTTATTTTGTGGGGCCTTTTAAACAAAACAAACAGAACCCACAAACAAAACAAAACCAAACCACAATAAAAGCCACATGCACACACATATCAGGGGTTGAGTAGCATTGATTTTTACATTACCTTTTATTTCAAATTGTTAACCTCTAGTTAGCTTTTAATCTTCAAGCTCATGGACTTCTTCAAGCCTTTTATTATGGAAGGCCAAACACCCCATGAATAGGAGTGGCACAAAAAGTGTTCAGAACCATCTATAAACCTGCATCTGGCCTTCACTGACAAAATATCACAAGGGGAAAGAAGAATTATAGAAAAGGCTTCATGAATTCCACATGTTTAGAGTTTTACCAGTCCTACCAATCAAAAGTAGAAATTGCATGCTTCAATTATTCACGTGGGCTAGAATGCCTCACAGTTATATAATGATGATGATGATGATGATGATGATGATGACGTTAATAATAATAATAATAATAATAATAATAATAATAATAATAATAATAATAATAATAATAATAATAATAATAATAATAATAACAATAACAATAACAATAACAATAACAATAACAATAACAATAACAATAACAATAACAAAAATCTGGAATTATAAAATATACCTGGAGCAGATAACTGTTACCTGTTTCTTTGTGCTGTAGGGCTGTGGACAGTCATCTTGCTGACAACACTGCTAAATGAGGATTACCTGAATTTTTCTTCTGATTTTGAAAACCACACATCAAATAAATAAATAAATGCAAGTGTCTCTTTCTTGGTGTCCCAACATTTCATGTGTCCACAGGGCAAAAGCTTTATATAAAAGCTCTCAGATATCAGGGATACAACAGTAATTCAACAGAAAACATTGTCTCGGGCATGTGTGTGGGGCTTTTATGGGAAATTAACATTTGCAAACAAGTATGTACAGACACAGGAATGGCTAAGGTAGACTACCACCTACAAGACATTCTGGTGCATTTTTTCTGACCACTAGATGACTCTAACCGTTATGCAGTTCTCATAAATTGAGCAGAAATAACAGAAAATCTTAAACTGGCTTTTAACTGTATAGCCTACAGGTATGCAAAGAATCAAGTATCACAAAGAATCACAGAGAATACAAATTGATACTTGGGAAAAAGTCATTCAGTCTAAGTAAAAAAAGCTTGTATTACTTGCATCAAATATTTATTATCCCTTTCCATGAGATTAAGGACAAAGAGATGAAGAAAAAGAGTCAAAATGAAAAGGAAGAAACTAGAAAAAAGATGGGGAGTATTTATTGCAAGAATTTTTTCACATAATCTAGGACTCCACATTAATTTATTTCAAAAGAAAGAAAATTTTAGGACTGAGAAAAAACATCAAACCTAAAGAAAATGTGTATTGAAGGTGACTGGGAAAGAAGGCTATTCTTGAAATTACATAAAGAAAAGGCTTTGTTCCACATTTATATTTTACATTTCTTCCTGTTTCTTTCTCCCATATTCAAAGACTTCTTTGGCACCAATCTCTTGCACCAGGAGAAAATTTTCTGCAGGAAAGTTGCTTTTCTGCAACAAAAGACTGGTGTTTCCCTTAACCAGCAAAAACAACCTGTAGGCAGTGACCCATATTTTTGAATCATTATTTTCAGTTGTAGCTGCTAACTTCCTCTTTTTCTTAAGTGGGGTTAAATCCCGGTCCCAAGCAGCAAGGTATTAGATTTTTTTGCAAAACTAAGTATCTAGGTGGTACCTGGTATGAGCTAATCAAGGTTCCCTGCAGAGCTCTGTTCTCCTTACACTGATTCATCCCTACACAGATACGTGACCTTGTTTTCAGGCAATGAGCAGGAGAGGCAACCTGTAGAGGAGCAGTCAGTGGGTGAGCATGACCCCTCTAACTGTGCTGGGTTGCTACTGGTTGGTGCAGATGGAGTGGAACATGAATTACAGTCATTAGGCATGACAGCACTCTCTGGTGTGCCAGAAACTACACTGGCACCAGCAACCTCTGAAGGGCTGGAGGAAGCAGCCATGCTTTCATCCCTGAAAAAATAGATCAGGATTTTAAATGGTTCGACACTTACTGTGAAATTTTACAAAGCCCCTTCCAAAAAAAATAGATCAATGCATTTCTTTAAAAGTTTGTTATAGTCTGACTTAAAATGAAGGATGGATGGTTTTATGCACCAGAGAGTAACCTAAAGTTTGGAAAGACAACCATAGACAACCATGTTCTTAATAGTTTCCTGTGTCTAAGTGACAGTTCATTACCCCAGTGAAATCTGCCTGACCTCCTCCTAACCAGGAGATTACATCCTCGTAACCACAAAAGAGTCAAACCCAATATTCTGTGCTCATATTGCTACAAGTGGTTGACCTTCTGGACAGGAAAAAAGGGGACAGGCATGGTCCACATGTCATCCAGCTTTTTGTTCATAGCTCCTCTGCATGCTGTGCTGGGGAAAGCTGGGTGTGATGCTTGTCCTTAGAATGATCTTCTGAATGGTTCCTCTTTTGTTATAGGGAGCAGGAGGGAGGGATGCTCTTCCCTTCTTCCCCTGTCTTTAAAACAGAGCTCATTTTCTAAAGTTTTACACTAAGAGCTAAATTAGTGAACATGATTTATCAGTAAAATTGGGGAAGTGCCTTGCAGTTAGTAAAGAAAACAGCAAAGTTTAAAAAATTATTTGAACTTACGTGCTCGCTTTATTTTTATTCTGGGAAATAAATATAATTAAAAATTACTTAATTAGAATATGTTTAATTTTTTGTTTAATAATTTGCATTTCTTTTCTGCTTACACAGTTGCTGGATAAAGTGTTGCAGCATATCTATTTTCTCTGTGGCATTACGAGTACAGATTGTGCATATGAACAACTGAGGTTGATTTATTAAATCTATACATTTTTATGTAGTAAAAATTCTGTTATCAGTTCAAGATGTTTTCCTTGGAGTCATTCCTGTTACCAAAAGTGAAATAAATAAATAAAATAATAAAAATAGTTTAAAATCAGTAAATAGTAGCAGTATATATGAAGACTGATAAAAGGAAACATGCAATCTGTTAAAATAGGTCTATGGGTCTACTAAAATTCCCTGAGTGCCTCAAATTGCTACTATAGACATATTTGTGAGGAATGAAAACAATATATTAATTTATAATATTTATATTGTTTATAATATTAATCTGATATTAAATGTTTAATGATGTGATATAGACAGTGCAAGCTGATGCTTTTCCAAATTGAAAAACATATTTGTGTGGCATTGAAGGTTAGCAACAGGAAATGCCATCTGATTAAGTTCCCATGACTACAGCTCAGCCTTCATGCGGATGCATGCATTTGGGGCATCATTTAATGACGCGACCTCTGGAACAAGCAGATGGGGACTATGACACAAAAAGTTCCCAGCTGCTGAGCTAGGATCCCTGGGCAACTGTTCCCTCTGCAGAACAGACACCTCATGGCTGTTATGCTCACTTTCCAAACAAAGGCACAGTGCCTGCTGAACACTGAAAAACTCACAAGACCCAAGAAACTCTTTATTTGCTGCAAGGAGCTTTGAACAAAGCAGCTGACTTGTGAAGAAGGATTATACTATTAGGACAGCTATTGGGCCTTAGCATGTGCCCAGGGAGGTTACAAACCAGACAAGCTTGTTCAGAAAAGTGATTATAGAGGAGTTGCTGCAGGGAGCTAGAAATGCTATGGATTTAGCACAAAGCACTAAGCTCAGTTCATGCTTGTTTTTCTCATTTAGGTTTTTTTGTTTGGCCCAAAGACAGTTAAATTATATGCCATGACTTTGCAAAGAGGGATATTTGAGCAAAAATAGAGTCATTCTAGTTCTATATTCTTAGAGAGTACATCAGGTACACCACCAATATATGATTTTGGTATTGCTGTTTTTTTCTGAGGTTTTAATTTAAATCCTCCCATCCAAGTCCGGTGTTGGATAGAACATGATCTTTGTCTTAGACTTTTGATGCAAAGTACCATCATTTTCTGATGAGGTGAAGAAAATGGTAGAGAAACTTGGGCAATGAAGGCTATGAAAGCCTGTTCTTAAAGGATTGAAGCCTATGATTATTGAGTTGTGTGTGTAGGCATAAGACCATCTTGTAATCATTAAAAACAAACAAATAACAATGAAAACCAAAAACACCTAGAAGGTCTTTTTTAACTGGCCTTAAGGATGACTAGAAGACAAAACAACAGTGAATTATGTTATTTCCTGGAATCATCTGAGACCTCTTGGCATTTAAAAAGAGGAATTTAGGAGTCAAGAGGAAAAGACTAAGACATTTATTAGGAGTCACAGTGAAGGTAAAAAGGAATTTGGCAACGAGACAGTGGTAGACAGACTTCTAGAAGGACATTGCATTGATTCCCTGTTTTATGTTCTTACTACTGATTTTCACAAGCTTTGATGAGATTGTTTTGGTTTGCATCCACTCAAGCATCAACAGAATCAGATATCTAGAGCACTGATGGAGAAAAGAGCCTTAGGTGGACAATGCTAACCTAGTTTCTGACCAGAGGGTAGTATTACACTAAAATAAGCTTTTTCTGCTAAGACCCTTTGGTTTAAGTGCTTTGAAACTGATGCCATATAAATCTGTCTTTGTTAAAAATTTATTAACTTGATGTGATTACATTTTTCCAAAAAGAGCTATTTCTATAAATTAGAATATCTAATTGTAATACCTTTTGATGAAAAAAAAAAAGGATATAAAAATTCTCTGAGTGTTATATTGGCTCTAGTATTACTTCTCTACTTTCTATCTTTTATAAGCTTAATAAGTGAGTTAGTATCAGAAATTAGCATTTTGATTTGAGCTTGTACTGCTTTACTCTGGGTAGCTGTTACCTCTGGGTTTATTGATGAAATAAATTATTTGATTTAAAGTATAGCTTTATAGATTTAAAGTATAGTACAATATCTCTTTGTGTGAAGAGCTGTGAACTCTGCAGACGTTCATGGACCTTGGCTAATGATACTACATGAACAGCACACATTAAAGTTTAGCTAGACTATAGGCAGCTCTTTTCATCATAATTACTATCATGACCAAGTCAACATTTCTGATTTTATCTTAACAAGAGCAAGATTAAATCAGGAGTTTTGCTGGACTGGTTCTAAAAAGAGTCCTCTGAATTTTGAAGAGGCAGTCATGTTGTCAAGACTTCTACACAATGTTTTGCATGCTTGGCTCAATATCTACCTTCAGTGGCATCTCCAAAATTGTTTGGTCTTGGGGAAATCCTGGAAGCTTGAAGTGCCAGCGGAGATGTTTCCTGTTCTGATGCATTGTGGTGCCAGTCTTGGTGCTGTCCTGAGTGAAGAGCAGGGTTTGACTCAAAACCCCAAAGCAAGCCTGAATGAAGACTTAGGAAGTCTTGGCATACATAGCCTACACAAGGTTCCCCACTGGAATAATTTGCTTAGACTTTATGTCTATTTAGAATGCTGCAGTCAAAAGAGTTTGCATTACTTTTCTCCAGGTTAGAGTCAAGAGCAGTTTTTGTGGCCAAGCATGCTCAAAAATGAGAAATCTGACCAATTGAATAAATAAAGGTCAACCTTCCAAACTAGGTTAAAACTTGTGGATATATGAATCTTAATGATTTCTTTCTCTAAAAGTTCAACTAAAGGTGCTCCTTCCAATATTTTTCCGAAGAAGACATTAGATGAAAGTCAAGGACTTCTTAGCATATGTCATAAGCTCAATTCTAAATTAAATATTGTGCTATTGCAGGCTCCAAAAGTAACAGCAAGGTCACAAGGAATATTGGACGCAGCACAAGAACCTAAGACAGCAGATGCATCACAGCCTAGGCATCCTTGAGAAACTTCCTGGAGGGTACTCTTTCATGAGTCTGGGAAGATCTCTATGTTCTCTATAATATACACTTTTCAGTAATTGAGTACCTCTCCTCTACTTCCTACTCAGACTCCATATGTTTATCCTTGCCCATTTTTATGTCTAAAATAAAGGCAACTATAATTGCATTACTCTAATTTATTTTGAATGACACATATTAATTATGTACCACTTCTACCTGACACAGATAAAAAAATATTAAGCATCCAAGTCAACATCCCTGCTTTCCATGATAGTCCATTTCAGTAATTTTGTTTTATCAAATATCCTATCTCAGGGACTGTTACATTTAATGTTAGTATAGCATGACTGACACAAAAATAGGAAACAAACTGTCCAAATTCAGGAGTATTTTTTGAAACCTCTGACTGAATCTATAGGGAAAAATTTATTTTTTAAATGGATAAAAATATTAGTTATGCAACGGAAATGCTTATCAATATATGTATTTTACATTACATAAATGGACAAAATAAAGTTATTTTAATACAATTTTCTTGAAGAGGAAAATCTTCCAGTGGCAAACTAATACCTAATATGGCACACAGATCTACAGTGTTACATGTAAAAGGACAAGGTATCACTGAGGTGAAGGGAGAACTTTACCCAAATGCCAAATGTCAGATTTTTGAAAAAAGTGTTTTGATGTGATATGAAAATCTTCAGATGATGCCATGTGGACAGCTCAAAAGGTATAAATACTGACTTAAGTACAGCCCAAAACATCTGAATATTCATTGCCAAATGGGAGCATGGTGCTTGTGACCAGAGAAGTTGAATTGATCTAAGATGGTGATCTCATTGCATTTGAAATAATTCATATCAAAGAAGCCAGGGAAAACTTAAGAAAATATTAAGGATCAGCTTGACATATTCCTTCCAAATTTGGATTTAAAAGGGTTTCTTTTGCACACGCTGAATTTTGTAGCCGTAGAAAAAGCACTCCAGTATTTCTACTGTAAAATACAAACTTTGGTTCACCTTAAGCAGCGATGGAAAACCATTCTCACTAATTATTGTCTAGAAAATGTTTGATATCAGGAACAGCAAAAGGATGAAATATTTTTCTATACTCTAGATAAAACATGAACACAAACATGCAGAAGAAATCAAAATGAAGTTTACTTCTTACTGTGTCATTTCATTATAGAGATTTTTGGTTGGGTAGTTAGCTGTTTTGTTTTGTTTTGTTTTGGTCGGTTTTTTGATACATTGTGACTTGTTTTCCCTTTTTTTTGGTTCTTATTTTTGGGTTTTTTTTGGGGGGGGGGTTGTTTGTTTGTTTGTTTGTTGGGGTTTTTTTAATTATTATTATCTTGGTGTTTCAAATTCAAATAAAAATCTTAGTGGAGAAAAACAGTGTCTAAACAGCATGATAAGTTGTCCCTTTGCAGTAATTTATTAATCAGTATGATGACTGAAGGGCATGATGCTGTCCTAAGGGACTTAAGTTCCAGAAGTGCACTTATGGGAATCATATGAGATTTAATAAGGCCAAGTTCAAGGTGCTGTACCTAAATCACAGTAAATTTCAGTACCAGCATAGGCTGGGGAAAGAAGGAGAGCAGTGGGAAGGACTTGGGGGTGCTGCTGGGTGAGAGGCTGGACACGACCCAGCCATGGGCACTCCCAGCCCAGAAAGCCAAACGTGTCCTGGGCTGCATCCAAAGCAGCGTGGGCAGCAGGGCAGGGAGGGGATTCTGCCCCTCTGCTCTGCTCTGGTGAGAGCCCACCTGGAACCCTGCATCCAGCTCTGGGCTCTCAGCACAGGAAGGACATGGAATGGCTGGAGTGAGTCCAGAGGAGAGATACAAAAATAATGGTAGGTCTGGAGCACCTCTCCTATAATGAAAGGCTGAGAGAGTTGGGATCTTCCAGAGAAAAGAAGGCTCCAAAGAGACACTTTTGCAATCTTCCAGTACCTAAAGGATGCTTTTAAGACAAATAAAGTGGGCAGCCTTTTTAACAGGGCATGTAACAACAGGATAGCAGATAATAGTTTTAGACCAAATTAGTCTAGACTCAGACTAGTTATCAGAAATGTTTTTATAATCACATTGGTGAAATCCTGCAATAGGCTGTCCAGAGAAGCTGTAGATGCCCCATTCCTGGAAACATTCAAGATCAGGTTGGATGTGGCTCTGAGCAACCTGATCTACTTGAAGATGTCCTTGCTAATGACAGGAGATTTGGACTAAATGCCTGTCTGTAAAAGGTCCCTTCCAACCCCAACCATCCTGTGAATCTATTCTATGCTCATTGTGAAGTTAGTTTGCTCTGGGCATCATTTTTCCCCTCCCTACATACTTACTGTAGTTTTATACCCCTGAGTACCACTCATGACAGCAGTTAAGATGCTAAAAGCTGTTGTTTTACTAGGTAATTTTATTACCTGCATGAAAATCCTGCAAAACATTTCCCCCATCTTTGTACGAAGCCAGCACTAAATCCAGTGTCTGAGGTAAAATTCTAAACCGGGTGCTGTTCTTTCCAAGGGGTGCTGAAAGAACCTGCAGCTGTCAAACTCTTCTCAGAAATATCTGTAACAAAACAGCTGTATGCCACACTTAACTAGGAACTTTTCCTGGCCATGACAACATGAGTTGTTTGTGGAGGACAAGAAAAAAGGAAGCTTGTGTTCTCCCTCAGGTTATGGTGACTTCAGTACAAGCTGTAGTTTTGAACATATGCATCAGTTAATATAAATGCCCAGTACTAGGGCTTTCAACATGCATCAGATTTCTTCCTTTTATTGAAGGCACAGGATACGCATCCTGCTATTTCTATATATTCCTTTACTTTCATAAGGGATTCACATGTTCAAGGACAGCAGATATTGGCTTTCTATGGTTGTCAGATAGCTTATCTTGCCTGAAACACTATCTTGCCTAGATATTTCCCCTCATTGTAGCATCGTCAAATAAAACAAATAGAAAAATCTACAGTTACTTAACACCGAGTAGGTCAGAAGAACAAAAAACAACCTAATACCTTCTACCTTGTGAGTATGGCCTATTTCTTCCTTGTGATTTCATACGTAGAGGAGGTTTTTTGTTTGATCAACTGATAATTTCCAAACTCTGTTCTTAGACATAACTGAAGAATGGAGTGTAGTTTTTCTATCAGAACATAAAAAAAATAATTAAATTGTATCTAGGTGATGCTAGCTTTCTTTGATGGCTAAATTTTTGAAATGTCTTTCACTGCAAATAAATAATCTGTGCTCCCTTTCATTATGCAGAAATAAGGGAGCAGGAGCTCTTCAGTCAGCCTATTCCAAAGATGCAGCTGCTCTGGGTTCTGTCTCCACTGGCCCTGAGTAGTAACAGGGATGAAAACAACTGCCAGTAGCAAAGTAAAAGATTGTGTGGAATAGGCACTTGTGGTTATTCTCATTACTTTTAAGGTGACTAGAGAATCTTTTTGCCTTAGAATTAACAGATGCAAAACTTAAAATGTGATTTTAATCTAAGACATAGAGGGGCTTGTGCCAACAATGCTTACTGGTGACCAACACAGGCAAGTGCTGCTGTGATTTCCAGATTGTTTCCCGTGATCACCGTGGCATAGCTGTGGTTTAGGTCTAGTGTCCCTAGACTCCCTGGGGCTGTTTCCTTATCACCCAGCTTTGTAAAAATTGAACAAAACTAACTAGGTTAGGTGTTTTATTATTTAATGAGTATGTGTGTATTTGTGACTGAAAGAGGTAGATAGCTGAACCACAGATAATTCATTGTAAGCTTCCCCTGTAATGCAACTTTCTGACTGCAAAACCCTTTAACAGCTGATACCATTGCAAGTCATAGCAAATAACTATGTGTTTATACTGTGGATTTGTCTCATGTATTGCTTCCCCAGTTGAACTAACAAGAAGAACTTAAATGAGCAGAAAAGAGACAAAGCAGGTTCATTTTGTCTGTGTTAAACAGCAGCTTTTTGTTAGCATTGTCAGACCCCAAAATATCCACCTGATTTGTTTACTTGAAAGCTAGATGAAAGCTTAATTCAGAAATATAAAAAGAAAAAAAATGAGAAAGAAAAAGAGATAGAAAAAGAAGGCTGAAGGAGATTTCAGTAGGATTAAACCACAAAAAAATTGAGGGTGTATAGAATATTTGATCCTACCACTGCATACAAACATCTTTCGCACCTTTAAAATACCAGCCTGAATTTTTAAACTAAATTTGAATGTAACTTTTTAAGATTATGAAATGCTTTGTTATCCCGTCTTTTGGTTTTAGTATCTAGGATCATAATCTGAAATATGAAAATAGGGTAAAGAAGTTACAGAATATATGACAGAACAATTTTAAGTCTAATGAACATCCAGATTCAAAGTTACCTTTAAAATTCAGGATTGTACTTGTTTAAAAGAAAAAAAATATGCTTAAACTCTTACCTCAGACTTTGGAATCAATGATCTCTCAGGTTGCAGAATTATTTATCCCCAGCAGCTCACATGTAATTTAATTATCTGAGTGTAAGACATAGGTGTGATTCATATGTCTCATTCATTTCCTCTGTGGACAGAGTGCAATGAGGTGCAGAACTGCTTAGTAGGAGGTACATATTGCCACAGAATTTATGGTTATTTTGGGTTTTGGCTAGTGCTTCCCTCAGATTAAAAGGAATTCATAGCTCCTCCATGTAACTGGATTTCTTCCTAAAAAGCATAAAATGGGGGAAAAGATTAAATTGAAAATACTGTAGTGCAACAGCAAGGTTAGGATATACTACTCTGTCTGCATTTTCCACACTTCCAACCAGCATCTTACAACCTGATTTCAACAGTTTTCCCCCTTTTTGTCTACAGACCCTGGGTGTAGTAGTTTCTTCTCTCTGCTGCTTTACAACTACTCCATGTTCCAGCTGCTCCAGAGCAAATGCAGGCAGCACATTTTTAAGCTATTATAGACAGAAAATTTATGAGCTGTGACCACGGTAAGTCTGAATATTGCATTTTAAACTATTCAGTTTATAGACTGATAAATTATGCATCTCTTAACTCAGTTAACTCTATTAACGTCTTAACACAAAATTAATGAAACAATTAAATTATTGATAAGCCACTTTGACATAATGAAATTATAGCTAGGAGCAATGCAACTTTGGTATACAAATTTGTAGCTCTGAATCTTGATTTTCAGTCTGCAAGATGACTCTGCATATGAAAGGGTCCTTAAACCTGTGCTTAGCTTCGAGAAGGTCTTAAGCACATGCTCAGGTAACTCCCAAAGCTGAGACAATCGTGATCAGTGCAATAAGTGAGAAAAAAGGTTCCTGTAGGAATAGCATTGGTGATTCAATAGGTGGCACTCTTATTGACTGAATGATTCAGCTTAGTGCAAAGTATTGAAGGGCTCATTTTTCAGCTGAGATATAAACCAGGGGTTTCAGATGACTCCTGATATTTACAGCTCATTTGAAGGTATCGCTACAGAGAAAATCGTGTATCAGCTGGACTTCCATGCTGTGCTTCTTTGGTTAATAATGTTCCAGCCAGGGGACAGTTCTACAATGCAGTGGGAACAATTGCATGGCCCTGAAGACATTTCAGGTCCCAAGCACAGACAGTGATTTAGTACAGTCCAGAAAGTAGTCCCAGTAACAACTTTGCATGAAACTGTAGTGGTCTGGAGAGAAAGCTCCCTGCAGATTGGGTGTGGTCCAGAGGACAAGCCTTCTCACTGTTCCATTTGCTGTCTGAGACACAGCTCACCAGGAGAGAGGTTTTGTAATGCAGATGAATTCAGCACCATGCTCCACACCACTGCTCAGTGTAGGACATTTCAGAGAACAGCTGCAAGCAGCTTTTCCAGGGAAATGCAAAAGCAGCTTCTCTGAGAACTGCATTATATTTCACAAGAATATCCCATATTTGTCAGGAAAAGATTATTCTATAAATGCTGATTCATCTTTATATTAAACTAATTCAAGTTCTCTGCACAACTGGTGCAATCTCTGTTTAAATTTATTTATGATATTTAATATCAGGTGCAATCACACACTATTTTTTCTGCAAGATGCAAGTCATGTCCTTATCCCGCAGGGCAGTTCAGGATCCTTCAGCTTTCTCTGAGTACCAGCCCAAAATTCAAATTATTTTCTGGTTAATGAGTTTCTTCTTAGATATTTCCTACCAAGTTCAGAATGATGTTGCATTTACATCTCCCATACAGAAACAGATATTTTCAAGGACATTTTCTTTGTATTTCTATTGCATCAGTGCTAATGTTGTAGCCTTTTTGCTGAATCTCATTATAAGAGGTTGTCTGCAGACAAGATCATTTTTCCGTCATGAGCCCTTAGAAAAGTTATTGAGTTTGGTTCTTTAAATGTCTTAAATAATTTTAGAAGTTGACAGTCCATGCAGCCATGGGGGAAGAGGGGAAAATGAAATAAAAAATAATGCAGATAGTGAATCTGGAAGCAAAAAGCCAGATTCTCCTCTGCTTTCTACTTTACCCAGTCATTTTACTGGTGCTGGCCAATACAGATTCAGAAGATGGTAGTATCTTATGATCACTTTGAAAACTCTGCCCAGAAGAAGGGACTTTGAGTAAAAGTCAATGTAAGTCACTGAGGATGCAGTTTTACAGCTGTGTTAGGCAGTCATTGCAGAGCCATTGAAAACATGGTGCTCCCCTTCTGTCTTTGCTTGCCACTGTCAGAGAGGGAATCTGGATCCTGGACCTGGGCTGCACTAGTGTTCTTCCAATTTCCTGCTGTGTAGTGGCCTTGGCTTTCTAAACACTGGGAAGCAGCAGAACAGAATGAAGTGGGAAAGAGAAGTGTGATGGTGAGGCAGGTGCCAGGATTAGATGGACTTGAAAGTACCATAAAATTGCATCTGAACCTGCTCTGGTTGGGTCATCTGCCAGTCAATATTCTAGAAATATCACTCTTCATTACACCTTATTTTGTGTGCTGAAAATTACACACTTGAGCTGATGCCAGAAGTCAAGAGCTCGTATCCTTGAAAGTTATAAGCACATATTTGGTGCCATTTAAGGCTAGAGAAGAGGGAAAATCCTTACATCCTTTTCTGCAGAAAGCCACAGTGTCTGTCCTCCCTGCCTCTGTTACAAAAGCTTCTGGGTTGTCTTTCTCCCTATCTCACTTTCTCATTTCAACCTTTCAGTCTTTCAGTTCCCTTTCTCCTCCTAGGATAGGTACATTCTTCAAATGAGGAGTGCCTTCACTCACTTTTACCTGTAGTGATGAAGTCCTCAGTCGGCAGCATCCTATTATTATTGCAGGCTGAATTTCTTTCTAACTAAGTGTGATACAAAGTTTCCTGTCTAGGAAAGTCTTCTGCTCGTATTTCCCTCGCCAGCATTTTCATTACCTCAGGTGTTGGTTGGCAGTGGAAACTCAGCCTTACTGACATACTGTTCTCAAATTATTATTATAATGAAAAGTAGTGACTGTGGCTACTGTTAACGCAACAGAAACAGGATGGGACAAAGTCTTTGCTAGACAAAAAAAGAATCAGGGTAAAATGAAGGCAGAAAACTGAATTGCTCATCTACTTCATGTCAAGCTCTTGAGTATCTCACTGTACTGCTGCTGCTGCACAAGTAATTGGACTGAAAAATACTATCTTCAGTCCAGTGCACAAAACATGATAGTGTGGGCTGGGAAGTAAAACAAGAGAGCTACAGTCAGCACTCCTTGGTTTTGGTAGGATGAGGGAAACATTACAAACCTTTCTTGCAACATGAAGGTCATGATATAGAAAAGGAACTGATTATAATGCCCATTGTAACCTTGGAAATAGTTTTTGATATGAACGTTACAGCTCTTTATTGTTAATTTACATTTGTCTCTGCCTATCAGAATCCAATGAAATTAATTGGTGCCTCTGAACTTATAATTTCCAAATACAATTTGATTCTGAAAGAGCTTAAAAAATTTGAGAAAAGATATTCTAGTGCAAACCAGTCAAATGACTGCTGAACTAAAAGCAAGCATATCCAGTACAATTGATTTCCAGGGAAAATATACAGGAAAACAAATGTGATATGTATCAAAAGATATACTGACACTAGAGAAATATTAATGCCTGGGAAAAGACTACATATTTCACTGTCATTTGTGAAAAAAAAAGTATATATCATTCATCTTAATGAATTAAGTTACAGTAAATTAATGATGATTCCCAAACTCGATAACCATCACATAAAAGGATGTTTTAAAGTATATTCTGTATTAGAACTAAGAGAACTTGTCGCAATGAAATATGAATGATGTCAAACATGCAGTGAAGAATGGTGAATAAGGTTACAGTAAAGTCAGATGCAAAGTGAAGTTTCTGAAAACACTGAGTGTTAGAATGAATACTTAAAGTACACATGTTAACAAGAAGTTTTGTTTCCAGTACTGACAGAAAAAATGCTCTCTAAGGATGAGATTTTCAGAGGAGTTCAACGCTGAGGAATTTCTAAAGAAGTCTTTTTGACAACATCCACTGTTAAAGTGAATTGATGGGCACTGGACATTTAAAGTTACATCTGGTCTCTTCCCTATCAGCTCACTCTTACAATGAAATAAACTTTACTTTTTCCAGTAAAAAAGAAGCAAGCAAACAAACAAAACATTAAAAAAAATCCATAGAAATCTCTGATGAATTTGCTTTTGCAGAAGGACAGTTGTCAAAAATGCTTTGTATAGCTGTTTGCTATTTCAAGTCTGCTTTAGTAAGTCGCCACTAAGTTCAGTAAGACATAAGGTCAAGTTATTCAGAGTTCAGAACTATATGTTCTTTGAATCTGATTTACTGAGTTCCTTGGCACTGCACACTCTTGAGGAAGAATACCTACTGTACAAACTCTTCAAAGGCAAGTGTATAGCTCTGACCTTATGCTAAAGGGTTCTCCTTGACCAGCAGTCACTTCTGCAGCAGCTAACCATTTTTATTAATCCACTGTAAAGGGGTTTTTTGATCACATGAATTTATTTTTTCATTGACTGAATTATTTTATCTTTGTACTATTTTCTTCTTTGTTAATAGCTTGCATAAAGTAGCAAATAATTTGCATTTCTACTCAAAAAATACAAAGATGTTAACAATATCTACCCAAAAACACCACCATTTTTTTATTCAGAATTAGGCTGGAGGCAGATGAGGATGAGGCCATCTGTTTATACATGAAAAAGTTCAGCTCAAGTGCCAGGCCCACCAGGAAATGTTGGACAGAAGAGCAAAAGAGCAGGAATCACTTAATAGATGTGAAAACTTGCAAATTTACAACTGGCATGATTCTTTTTTTTTTTCAGGATGCAGAGTACTTAAGACCTCCAGGACTCTTTCCAACTGTGTAGATTTTGCACTCCAATTTATAGTTGCAGTAACTTAGATACTCACATAATTCCCTCCTGTTGTCTGCTGTCTTCGAGGAATTTTTTCTCATGGAGGAATAGTAAGAGCATGGACCTCACCTGTTAGGTAAACACATAAAAACCTAAACATTCCACTGGGAAATCCTAATTGTAACTATTTTGTGTCAGTCACAGTAACATTTCTAAAAAAAGCTCTTATGTTAGAAGTGTTCTAACTATTTAGTTTTGACAGGTTTAGATTCAGAACAACATCATTGCCTGGTGCACAGTGGAGGATCTTCAGATCTAGCAAAAGGCAACAGAGAGGGAACATCTGTCAAGACAGACTCTGACCTGCAAAACAGAAGCAAACTTTTCACAGCAACCAGTAAGGAAGAATAAATCTAGAGGTCCTCATTTCATTTCCAGGGAGTAACTCTTCTGTTCACAAGAGCCTTCTTTAAGAGCAGGAGTCTAGCTCTCTGATCTCTGACTTCTCTTGCCTTTTCTGCTTTTGTCCTTTCTCATCTCTGCCATGAGCTACTCCTTCACAATATGGAAATTGCAAAGTTATAACAGAGTTTGATGAGACAATTTGTGTATTCTGATGCCATTGGGTTTTGCCTTTTTACTTTAATATGTTCTCTGTATTCTTCACCCATATGTTTGTCGCTCTGTAGCCTATTGGACTAGTGGCTGGTTTTCCCAGTACTTTTCCATGGCCTTTCCCTAGGCAGAAAAACAAAAGGAATCCCAGAGCTCCAAGCCCTGGGAGGTGCAGGCCCCCTCTGCTATCTTGGCTCCTCCTGGGCACCAAGGCTTACAACAACTCTCCGGGACACATTTCATGGACAAAGCCCAGCCAGCGCCGAGGGGGGGACTCTGGAGAAGGGGCTTGACCTGGGGGGGAATTACATCAGCATTTGTCCTCCTGATTGGTGCTTTTTAGCAATTATGCTAATTTCCTAAAACCTATGAAAATGTACTCATCCTTGGGAGGGTGGGCTTTTGGGGACATTTTTCCATAACTGCCCCTGAAGGCCTTGAAAAATCCACTCTTATATTATCTCCTTGCTAAAATGATCTTGAGCTTCATTTCCTGGTTGGGAAAACAGCAACATTACAAAGTTGCTGAAATTTACTTTATCCTTCTTTATTCTTTATCCTTATTACTTTTTTAGTAGTGTAACAGAATTTAGGAAATTTTTGGACTGATATTTTGAAATTCATTTATTGAAATAATATTCTTCTTTTACTCCTCCTTTTAGGCCAAAGTGAGTATTGTGGATCCAATAGCAACCTCATTTCTCCTCAAAGGAAAAAGATAACAAGAGATTTTCTTGGATGGGTACTTTCAAAAAAAAGAAAAAAGGTATTTCCAGGTTTTTCCATTTTTTTAATAACATATCAGCATTTCTGTGAACATGTTTTGACAATTCAAGCACAGTTTCACTCCTTGTTGGTACAGCAATATCTGACAGGAAGTAACATTAAATCATATGAGATGCAAATCTACCCCTATCCAGATGTCGCAGCAAAGGATTTAATTTACATTTCTCAGTCTTGCAATCCTGAATTATGATGTGCAGTTCAAGACTCACTTCTGTCACTTAATATTTGGTCCCTGAAAGTACATGGATGAACCTGGAAGTGTTTTCTGACTGCAGCAGTGGTTGTGACATTGTGTTCTGACCTCTTCACATCCAGTGAAGATGTTTCCTGTGAGAGGAAGAGCATTTGCTTTCCCAGAAGAAAAGAGCCTGCAAACTCACTGCTGAGCTCCTAGCGCTGCATCTGAACCCACCCCACAGCTGCAGGGTGGTGCAGCTCCTCCATCTGTGAAGCAAACACAGCCAAGGAGTGATTTTCTGCATTTTCCTGGAAAACTCATTCACCTCCTGGAGGGTACATGTCTTTTCCTTATCTGTTGGCCATATGTCTGCTGTTTCATAGGAAACCCAAGAGAACTATCACTGTGCCCTGAATCTAAACTGTGGTATGAGAAATAACTTTAAAATCTGAACTCAGAAAGCACACTCCCACTGCATCTTTTGCCCTTGACTAAATTAAAGCAAACAACAAATTCCTCCTCTTTTGTAGCATGCCTAAAGAGTTTCAGCAGCTACAGAAGAGATAGAAAGGCTTAACATAATATTTTGTTCTGACTCAGGTCCCCTGAAACTGCTTCTTCTAGCACTTCCCTGGTATCACCTGGATATGCTTTCACCCCCAAGGCATTTTTTTCAAGCTCCCAAAATTATGGACAAATTCTGTCTCCTTCTTGTATTCTGAAATACAAGGCAGTGAGTACTGAAGGATAACAAAGTCCTTGAAAAATATCAAACATAAATGTTTTATGAAAAAATGGGGTTTACATGCACTGCCCAAATAAAATTTTTTTAAAAAAAGTTTATTTTGGCTTTGGCTGGTTTTGATGGAGCTTGGGAGGCTTTTTGGTTTTCTGGAACTGCCTTTGCAATTTTAAAACCAGCATTTTTTACCTATGCCAGTAAATAAGTCTTAGAAGAACTTAAACACGGAAAAAATAACAAAAATCTCATAGCATATAAATAAAGCTGACTAAAGGCATGATGATAGGTAGTCCTAGCTGTTATCACTGTGAGAGATTGAGTGAGATTCCCATCCTGACAAAGCTTGACACTGAACAAACTAAGATATTATACAAAGATTTCCAGACAGCAAGAGAAAGAAGCACTGTTGTATGAAATTGAAATACTGAAAACAAGAGCCAGAACCATTTTATACTTTCTTTCCAGACACCAAAAATGGGATAGAAAACTCGGGAAACTGCTGAGAATTAAGGAAAATTAATGTTGCTCCATATCCAGTCATGACCACCTTTAACCCTGCCTTCTAGGAGAGGGAGCTCTCTAAACACCTCTTCCACAAGCTCTTAATAGATCAAATCTCTCATAATGCATCCATTGCTTTTATTTTCACAATATGAAAACGACCATACATTAGGACAATCTAGAAAGCGATGCCACAGAGTAAAATCTTGTCCTTACTGGGAAAATAAAATCTAGCATTTTTTTCCACTTGTCCTCATTTTGGTTAGGATAGAGTTAATTTTCTTCCTAGTAGCAGGTACAGTCCTGTGTTTTGCATTCAGTATGAGAATATATTGATAATAGACCAATATTTTAGTTGTTGACCGTTCTTACTCTAATTGAAGAAGGACTTTTTAGTGTTCCATGCCCTGCCAACAAGCAGGCACAAGAAGCTGGAGAGCAGCTGACCTGAACAGGCCAAAGGGAGATTCCACATTATGCCCTGTATGTATAGACTGGGGGAATTGGAAGGAGCTGTGGATTGCTGCTTGGAGACCAGCTGGCCAGTGAATGGGGAACAATTGAGCATCACTCATTGTAGCTGACCCCTCATGGAGCAGATTGAGCAATCCCAGTCATGCTTGCTTCCTCAAACTCTGTCACACCATCCCACTCCTGTCCCTGGCCAGCCTGGCTTTGTCCTTTCCCCCATTCTGTTCCTTTCTGCATTTCGATGCAGCAGGATAAAATTTCTTTCTATTCTGGGCTGTGAGTGCACACTGCTGGATCACATCCAGCCTCTCATTCACCAGCAACCCCAAGTCCTCCTCACAGGGCTGGTCTCAATCTGTTCATGCCCCAGCCTGTGTTGATATTGGGGGCTGCCCTGACCCAGGTGCAGCCCCCTCTGGATGCCATCCTGTCCTTCAAGAGTGCAAACAGCAGCACTCAGCTTGGGGTTGTCTGAAAATTTGTGGAGGGTGCTCTCAATCCCTTAATCTATGTTATTAATAAGGCTATTAAATAACACTGTTCCCACTCTGGACCCTGAGGTACACTACTTGCCACAGATGTCCATCAAACGTGAGCTGTTGACCACTGAGCCGTGGGATATTTTGGTTGAATTTCAGCACATGGTGTGTCTCACATCAACTAATATCTGTCTACAAAAAATAAAATTCCGAGAAGGGTCCAATATGCATCAGCAGAATCAAGAATTCTTGTGCATAGATAAGGGTTGCCCTTGCATCTCTGTCTGAAGATCTTGCCTGATCTTCCTGACAGTGCAAAATTATGAAAAACAATCCCTTGAATTTGCTCTGTGTCAGTTTCTAAAACTATAATCCTTCAGAGAGACATCACTTGAACAGCAGCCCAGAGACATTCAAATAAAGTTGCTTCAAACACAACAAAAGAAATTCAAGCATTTTGCTCTAAACACAAATGCTTAACGAGTTATGCTTAGCCCTCAGCTTTTCAGTCTTGGGTACACAAACAGCTCTTAAATTCCTTAAAAGTTTGCTCTGAAGAGTCTTCCAGCAGCCACAAAAGGCTCAGATACCACTTCAGAAACAGAATTTATTTGAATCATAACAAGATTTCAAAAAAGCAACCCAAATAGACTTAAGGAATTATAAGGAAGCAACAATATATGTACTAAAGATGAATCAATCGCTTCCTTCTCTACCATTTACAAAATTTTTAAAAAGTTTAAGAAAAGAAGGAAAAAAGAAAAAAACCCAGCAACTTAAATAAGCTGCTGCATGGCTTCATCAGATGGCTACCAGCTAGATTTCCTGATTATTAAAATATCTAAAAGTAATGCATGATCTCAACAGAGGCAGGAAATAAAAACAGTTTCTTTTGGGGGTTTTCAAATCTCATGTCTTCTTCTCTTAATTATTTCTTTTATTTTATTCTGTCAACTGGCCTCATTGTCATGGTTAGCAATCCTTAGAGATGTATCCCACATATACAATTAATGCATGTTGGAAGAACACTAACAAAACATACATTCTGTAATGGTCAAACTTCACAATTCTTACTTAGGAAACCAAGACCTTTGCCCTTGAAAAAAGTGTATTTCTCATGTGTCTAAAAATCTCTGGCATCCTGAGCTGAGCTGTTAAACAATTCAAAATGGAAGATGTTTTGAAAAGAAGAGGAATCACCCATGGGGCGATTTGATATGAAACAGTATTTAAATCACAGCTAGGAATACACATGTGGTAGTCTTCTAGAAATGCTAGAAAAAGTTAGGCAAACTATATGAAATATCATTTTTTAGCTGGAAAGTATATACTTTAAAAGTCTGCCCCCTATTACGAGGTAAGGCAATAAGAACAAAGCAGAAACCAGGTGTTTTCTGGTCTTGGAGACAAAGCAGTCATTATTTGTAACAAACCAGCAGAACAGATAATGTTTCACTTTTGATGACATTTGTCATTTAATTTGTCTTTAACAATCTTTTCCACGGGGAAGGTATCTTAGAAGATAGGGAAAACATCTTCTTAGAAGGGGAAAATGACCTCTAGTTTTTCAGTGCTGCATATGCAAGGCAGCTTGTGCCTCATCAGCCCATATTATCTGAGCCTCTTGTGTCTCACTCAGCCGTGGTACTGTCCCTTCTTGTACCAAAAGGTCTATTTCTATTGGTAAAAGGCTTTTTGTTTGTTGCCCTGGTTAAATGGAGTCCACATGCACCAGTCCTGCAAACCCAAAGACATCTTAAAAATACCACATGTCTGTGTTAAAAATACCACTGTTGTATTCCTTCAGAAGCTGAGAGAAGTAAAACAAATCAAAGTTTGCGTTACAGCCTTAGGAGCTCATGAGACAAAACAGAAGGCAAACCTCACTCCAGCTTTCTGCTTCAGCTTCTCTGTCCACTTTACTCTTTAAGGATATTCTTAATGATGGGCTCACCTGCTGTCTTGCAGATATATCTGATGGTTATTTTTTTAATCATTATAACTACTTCTAGTTTGATTTTGTATTTTAACATGTGATGCTTTTGTAATAGCATATCCATTTATCTCACTCGCCAGGTTTCCCATGGAGTCTCTTCTCATATAGTATTTCAAGACTATAATTTTTTGTTTATTGCAGCCAGTTGCTGCTGATGTGTTGGGCAATGCTACTTTCACCCCAGTTATCAACCATTATGGTTGTGCAGTTGATCACAGCTCTTCAAGAGGTCAGAGGTGTGTTGACACCATGCTTACCCACAGCGCTGTACATGCATTCAGTTATAAACCTTTGTAGCAGCACATTAGAGACAGCCCTCAAAATACTCCACAATTACATCAGATTTTGTTAAAATGTTCATTGATGGTCCTGGATAATTCAGCATCACCCCCAATTGCTTTGCAACCCCAAATGCTTACAGATTTTGTTAAAATGTTCATTGATGGTCCTAGATAATTCGGCATCACCACGAATTGCTTTGCAACCCCAAAGCCACCCCAAAGTCTGAGTCAGAACATGAGCACATCTTCCATCTTCCTTACCTTCCAGCTCTGCCCATGAAGCTGCAGGCTTTTCAGTTTTACTAATAGAGTCCCAAGGAAAGAAAGTATATTATTTGATCAATATTCCACAGAAAAATAACACTTAACTCACTATTCTTAACAACCAGAATAATTAAATTACCCAACTGGATCAGTTTTTCTTAAGGAGGGGTTTCACTGTCTATTCAGAAAATAACACTGATAGTTTTTACACTCCTAAACAAGTTCTGATACTTTGTTAACCTATGTGAGTTAATTAAAATACCTTGTCTAACCTTTAATTAAAATTAGAAAAACTGACAAATTGCATGGTTTGCAGTGCTATCCTATCTTTATTGTAATATCTCAAGTTAATTCACATTTTCAATGAAGCAAGTAAGAGACACTGTTGTTTTCCATCAAAAAAAGATTTAAAAAATCTTTTAAAAAATCTCCACACTCACTGCAACCCTTCTTGGCATTTTCAGTATGTTCCATTTCCAGAATATCGTTCAAAGATTGGATTTTTTATTTAATCCCCATAGTTTTCTAAAAATAAAACCAAACCAAACCAAACCAAAAAACCAATCAACCAAACAAAAAACCCCAACATTCACTGAAAGTTACGACTGCATTATTTACAAGTGACAAAATGCCAATATACAGGAATATTCATCTCTGTATATCATTATTAAAGACGTTTGCTGTATTTATTGCATACCTATACAATTTTTAATCTGAATTTGTTTTCCCCAATAACAGAATATTCAAACTGGGCACTTACTACTGCACTCTTATTACAGTGAGAGAATTACTGACTGCAAAATGGAGGACAGCAGAAAGAAAAATACACGTTCCAGGCGAAAAGCAGACCATTTTCAAAAACTGAGAAGAGGACTCTACTGTCTAGTACCAAAGTCAAGATTTTATTTCCCAAGAGAAAAAAATGTAAAAATGTAATTGTCAGTAGAAGTATCAGATAAGCTAAGATAGCTTTACTAGTTTAGCAGATACTTCATTCCACTTGTATGCATGTGTACACACAAATTAACAGGATGTGTCATCAAATGGGGAAGGATACATCAATATTAATCACCACGTTTCTTTGTATTTCTTTTTAACCCTTCATCTCAATGAAAAGTGACTTATCCAATACCAGAATTTCATAATACATACTACGGCTCATATAAAGATTATGTTCTCTTCAGCAAGGAAAATATGATCACTAGTGATCCTGACTGTCTTCTTGCCTCCCCTGGCAAAGTCTGCTACAAACTTCACTGATTCCTGCAGCATAATACCAGATATGGAAAGGAGTTATGCTCCTATGTAGTAATTTACACATGAATGTGTACATTTATACTGTTAAGTTAAATTAGGAAAAGTGCACAATGAGAGGTCCAACCTAGACAGCAGAGCAAGAGCCTGAGAAGACGGAGAGCACACTAATTTCAGGAATAGTGCATGGAGATAACTGTAATCCAAACTCTGGTTTTACACTGTTACAAAGCAAGTACTTGTTTTACAGTACTTGGCAGCCCAACAGTACAAATACACATTGTTTAGTAAATGCAGGACAGGAAACATTTTACTTTCTTACAAGATAGCCAAATTACTTTAATATTGCAAACATTTTGAAGATATATAATACTCCCCTGATATCTCACAGAATGGTAGCTATGGCTTCTTGCTTTGCTGCCTTGTTGCATCAATCCATCATAAAAGGAATTAAAATAGATTAGCTACCCATTTTTCAGTTCACAATTTTGCGTTTAAGAGCTATGCTAAAAAATAACAAGCTACTGGTGTTCACGTCAGGTCTTCCAATGATATAAATGAGATGAGTTCACTTTACTTTAAAAGAAATTCAACAGTATCAGTCAGGTACAGAAAAGAACAGACAAACCACCCCCAACCCCCAAAACTGTATGGTTTCTTTAAAGATGTATTCACTGATAAAGAATGGCTGGAAAATTAATAGGTGTTAAGAACATTTCCCCCTGAATCTTTCATGATTTAAACCCTATTGACTCTTTATGGCAGTCACCAAACCAGACACAGCTGAAGACGTAGGTGGAGGGATAATCTATTACATTCTTTTTCTGATTCTGAAAAATGTTAAGGAAAGTAAAAAAAATGAAAACAGCATAAATATCAGTGTATAGGAACAGCGTAAGCCAGCAAGCTCACTGTCAGTAATCCATCTCATCCTCAAAGTAATCGTTCATTTCTGACACCAATTAATTGCAAGTAAGGAACGACTATTAGACCAAAAAATTGAAATCTTTAAGCTCAGTCCTGCTTTACATGAGTTGGGTGGATCAGTTTGTCCTCAGTGTGATGCCTTACAAAAAGATCCTTTTGAAAAAGTGAACTTTGGTCCTGTTGATTTGGCAAGGAAGACAGTGTGGCAGTGAGACAGGGAAATGGTGGTTTAGTAGACAAAATACCATTAAAAGCTAATTCTCAAAATTCTGAGTTAAACGGAATCTGATTGCTTATGTGTTAATGGAAAATAAAATTTTTAAAAAGACAGCATAAATCTTGACATGAACTTCAGATTTTATGAGAAACATACATGTGTGTTTTCTTATTCTCCAATAACTCAATGAATGTTTTTTGTTCTGTAGTCAGACAACAGTTTTCTGAGAAAGCCACGTCAACTAACAGAGGAAATTACCTTCCAGCCTTGATATAAGTGTTCTAGTGAAGTCTTACTAATTCTGACTTATCCTAGAATGAGTTTTGGGAGTTAGGCACCCACTCTTCTGTGAAAAGTGCAGGTGCTCACCATCACAAAGGAGTCCTGTTAAAGGATTCACCAAGAGGACATGAAGTCATCCTGAAAATATGGTAAGGTATTAACTGTTATCCTGAAAGCTGATCTTAATTGGGCCACACCTTAACTTAATCATTTGGATTTTTTAAATGAACCTATTAAAATTTGTCACGCGTTCCTTGAAACGTTCCTTGAACGTTTGAACACATTTTGACAAAACATCTTCCAGTTAAAACTGGAATTCTGAAAGCTACTTAGATTGTCATATTTCACCCAGTAGAAGGAATGAAGGAAAATTATAATTCATGTCAAAATCTCTGGAAGTATTAGGAATTGAGTAGTATGGTTTCAGCATCAGATTTGGTCCTAATTTCATCACTAATGGCCATGGGAAAGAAGATAAACTCTTCGATCCCATTGCAGTTCCAGAACAGGAATTGAAGGAAATGTTAAGCTGCACATTCTGGAAATTGAGATATACTCCAGGAAGAATGAGATAGAAAATGTAAATCCTGGAAGCTCTTATTCTTTGTGGCCTTGGGGCTCCAGATTTGGAACGCTCCACTCAAGAGGTCTACAGCAAAGATGCACTTGAATCATGCTAGTCAATCAGGAAACTACTTGGGAAGATAAACAATTTCACAAACAAACCAGAAAAATTTTAAAAACTCCTGTAAATATTTATACTTCTCTTTTTCATTCTAATTTTAAACTCTATATATTCGTATTGTGTTACCTGGGACTTACCAAGAAATCTGAAGTTTTGGGAGGATTAAGATGGACACTTTTGCATGCAAGGGCATCAATCTGATTGCCCTTATCAACCAAATGAGGCAGTCAGAACTAATTTTTATGAATGCAAGTTTAGGATAAAAACCATTTTATGGAATGAATATGTTTATTTTGTCTATTATCCACTATTAACTGAAAATGTCATTAGAATTGCAAAAGTCAGACCAAAATATTTCCAAGTGAGAGATGAAGCAAAGAAGGTACTGTCATTCCACTTCTTAAGGTGGAATGACCACTTTCTGTAAATTCCATTGCACTGGAAGAAGGCAGGACAGTACAATACGCATGAAACTCTTGGCCTGGTGAATATGGTCTTTCAGATACTTGCAGTAGGGTGAATTCCATACAATTTTACAATCAGAAAGGATGTTTTCAGTAAGGACTTTAAAAAAGAAAGCTCCTCCTGCTCTGTGTTTTCTGTAAAAAAGGGTATCTCAAGACTTCCAGAAAGGCAGTATAAATAAAAATCTTCTTCATTATTACCCTTCTGTTAAAGTATTGCACATACTGATTGATTATTTAATGTATAGGATTTCACAGAAGCAATTTATATCAGTGATACTCTGGAAAAATCACACCTTCAACTTCTCACCTTTAAAGCATACATTTTTCTCCATACCTAATTTGGACTCACAGAAGCCTCTTCATCAACAGTTTGTAAGATCTGTTTGGATAAAACTCTGTTAGCAGTCACATCTGATTCTGCTTGATGGGGTCAGTGCTGATGCCCCAGATTTTTTTCTTTTCTTTTCTTTATCTTATTTTTTCCCCACAGAAACTTAGTGACCCATAATCTTATAAATTAGTGATTTAGCTTATTTAAAACACATGCAAGTCTCTCAAATTTCTTTACCTTATGAGTTACAAGCTTCAATTATGAGAATTTGAGAAAAAGTATACAAATAG
The DNA here is from genome assembly GCF_963513975.1 of Fringilla coelebs. Classification (NCBI taxonomy): domain Eukaryota; kingdom Metazoa; phylum Chordata; class Aves; order Passeriformes; family Fringillidae; genus Fringilla; species Fringilla coelebs. The sequence continues at coordinate 59,297,376 of NC_140031.1, forward strand.
TCTTCTATACACAGAATAGGTATAAAACTTGCCTTGGGTCACATCCGAGTAATGAAAATAAGGCTAAAATGCAAAAATTAGTGTGCTATGAAACGCAAAAACATTTTCCCCTTTCTCCTGTTTCTAAAGTTGGTGAAACATAAATTAGTAAGGAAAAACTGCTAAAGAGGTACAAAATCTGAACCCACAGATGTAAAATTAAAAGTATTTTACAACAGTGTTATGACTTAGAATAATTCCAGCATGACATAAAAAAAAAATCAATTTCCCAAATCATCTATTTGTTTGGGTTGAAAAAAAAACAACAGAAAAATGAATGTTTCAAATAAAATTTTAAAATATTCAGATATGTTTAAAAGGGCACTTAATTTTTCTGACCATTCGTTTTGGGGAAGGTGCAAGGAGAAACCCCCTTTTCAGAACCATAAAATAAAAATACATATTTTACCTGAGGATGTATTTCTCAAAATAAAAGAGAATGCTTGAGAGAGAATCAAGAGCCATGCTTGATTTCTTTTCTTGCTCTTTGGGTGAAATATGAGCTAAGCCTATTGCCAGCTCAGCCAGTCAGCTAAGATTTTCCTTTTTCTGTTATAGGGTGCCTACTAGCCTAAATAGTCGGCCAATATACTGAGTCACAGTGGAACCCTAGGAGCAGCTGACATCACTGAAGGCTAATTTTAGGTGTCTAAAACAGTTGTCTAAATGTGAGCAAAACAGAGTCCAAGCATCACACAAGTAACTCAAATTCATTTTATCGGAAAATCCACATCTACTGACTAGTCTAAATCTTTAGATATAATTGAAAGAATGATTTTAATTTCCCCAGCATAAGTCCATTAATGAAGCTGTCCTTAATCTCCCTGAACCAACTGGATCCTAGAACTCCTTCTGTGCAACCTTGGTCAGTGAGAAATGCAACCTAAAGCAAATCCTCTGAAGAACTCTGAAAGTTCTGTCTGTGATATTTCCCCTACATTTTGGACATGTTACATGGGGATGTCTAGAAAGACCAAGAAATTAGATTTAGGAGTCATCTAAATGTGTAAATAGGCTACACTGCCCAATGAACGCCCCAACCTGGGGCTGACAAAACTCAAAATGCAGCACGTGGCTAAATGATTCCTTAATTTCTGATCTTTTTTTAACACACAATGATGCTATTTAAAACTTTTTTTCCATTCAAAGATATATGGAGATATGGTAAGCCAAGAAAAAATAAAAACCAAAAATTGGAGGCTGGCCCAAACTGTTAGTCTTGAACATGGATGGGCAAAAAGCATAATTTTCATAATATGTGTGCCTTTTCATGTGAGGTTTTGGTACGGACTTCCATTAGGCTTAATTTGTACTTTCTAAAGGGAAAGATACGGAATTTTGAATTCCACTCAGTTCAAGATTTTCTAAGTGAAAAATGGAAGAGAAATGACAAAGGAGAACATGAAGAGGAAAATAATGTTCAGCGCATGTAAATAATAGAAATATTAAAACTAATCTGAGTGCTTCTGCATAAGACAATATTATGTAGCTCTGCTATAGCCTTCTCAGGAATCTGGAAACAATCAGCAAGCTCACATATATAGTCTATATATTTTTCTTACTCATGTTTGCCTTTTCTAGGAAACCAGAACAGTCACGGGTCGCATGATAAAAAATTCCAAAATTATTGTCACAAATGCAGCTGCTTTTCCTTTATTGACAGACATTTTCAAAACCACCCTATTTGCCTGCTACCAATAGTTTTAATTTGCTTTTTTTTTTTGGTCAGAGATAGATCAAATAGCACTGTCATGTTGCCCCTGCTCTGTCAAAACTGAAATACAAAATTAAAGAGCTGCATAACTGGCATTTCTGATGCTCATTTGGTTTTAAAAGAGTGCGTTTTCAGAACTAGTGATGACAAGTAGTGGTCATTAGCACATTTTAGCTATTTCTCTCTTGACTTGAATCATAAAAATTTTTCAAATGCCTTTCCATGCTTTCAGTGAAGAAACACTTAATACTAAGCTGAGAATAAGCTGTTCACCCATATTTCTTTGGCATCACAAATTATTCCTCTTCCCTCGCCCCAGTGCTGAGGATGTAACAGAAAAGTATTTATTGTTTTTTAAGCATCTTGATTTGGATATGCTACTCTCTCTGAAGCGCACTGGCATATAAGGTAATTGTTTTGTACATAATATCAGCTTCCTTCCATTTATACTCCTGTGAATTACACAGCCTCACATTGCCCATCTGACTTAATTTTGACTGCCTTTTAGATGAAGGACACCATTCCATGGTGATATTAGGAGCATTCTTCTCTTTTGACTTCATTCTCCCCATTCTGTCTCCTGAAGCCATAGGAGCAAGAGAATGAACAGAGTAAAGAAACAAAAATTCATGCACATCTAGATGCAACTAATTCTCTCCACTGAGCAATAAGGTTTCATACTCTGCTGGAGAACCTATTTTTCTTAATCCATCTGGAAAGAGGTCTATTCACAATATTTCACAATCTAAGTACTTTTCTAACAAATCTATTAAGTATGCACTCAAAAGAATTATTTTCTGCCTGTGGAGAACGGTTACTGGATTTTTTCTTGCGCCAGAATCCTTCCTCTTTCCTTCCTCTTTATAGTAATTCCTATATCAAATTAACATCATTTTCTATAGAATTCTTTTATCTCATTCCACAAATTCTTGGGGAAAGGGATCTAAATAGATAAGCGACAATTGCCCTATTAAATGGAAATACAAATCTTCTATCACCCTGCTCTTTCCCTTCCCCCTTACTTAAATTATTGCGTAACTCTAACTTTCACTGACTTTTCATTTGCCTTATTTAAATATACAGGATTAAGCAAATTCTGCAGTAGTTAAACTCAAAATAGAATCACTGGCTCTTTTAAAATAGTGACATAGTGACCTGCCAACCTGTTTGGCATGGCAGGAGGATTCAGGTCAATGTCAGCCTCAGGACGTCTTCACCCACATGCCCTGCCCAGAGCAGGCTTAGCCACGGAGTCAGATCAGGTTGCTCAGGACTTTACCCCATTTAGTGAATTCATGCTGATTACCTTCTTTTTTCCATGTGGGTGGAGATGGCCTCCAGAATGAAGTGCACGCTCTCCTTTCAGGGACTGATCTGAAGTTCTCTGCGTCCTCCTTCTTGTCCTTTTTGAAGACATTGTGACGTTTTCTTTCTCTCCTGAGGCACCTCTCCTGGTGACCACGACCTTTAAAAGATGATCATAAATGGCTTCATGATGGTGTCTGCCAGATCTCTCAGCACTCATCCTGCCAGGGCCCAGGGACTTATAGATGTCAAGTTTACTTAGGCGCTCTCTGAGATTGTATTTATAATCTCTTCTCCAGGTTTTGCTGGCATTTCTACTCAATTTTTCCAGCAGTGCTGTGCTCATTGCTAAAGGGCAGTAGTTACCTAAAGAAGACAGAGAGGATAGAGAGGTGCTGTGAAACACTGGGGAACTAGCTGATGCTCAGTCTGCTCACCCACTTCACATCCTTTGAACACAGGGATATAGCACATCCCCTACTATAAGCTCCAGGATGTTTCCTTCAACACTGTGTGTCTGCATCCTTTCAGTTCTTCCCCCACTCTACTTGAGTAGCACAGTAGCATTTCTTTCCCTGACAATTTCTAAGATGCTAGGGAGCACAGTTTGCAAATAAAAAGACTTAAACAGATTGCAAAAGCTTTCTTAACAGTTGACAGGTGTTTTTTCACACAAAGAAACAGAGGACTTGTGAGGGGAAACCCTGTTTATGGAAAAAAAAATCTCCTGCAGACTCCTTATCTCAATGTGAAATATTCATAAATCCTGCAGGTAGCATACAATGCATTAGATACAACCAAAAACCCTAAGACAGAGTGAAAATTGCTGAAAAGTGTCTTATTGTTATACAATGACCCTGAACAAGCCCACGAAATCTAAATTTCAAAGCACCATCTCGTACTACAATATCCTCCTTGTGTGGACAAGAGGGAGACAAGTCCTAATTCCTAATAACATCTCTAGCTCAACACAGCACATGTGTCAGTAACAAAAATTCCCACAGTTCCCAGTCATATTTTAGTTATACTTATTGCGTGTTCTACAGCAAGCATATTTAATATAAAAATTCAAATACTGCACAAGGTAAATCCCTGAGAGAAACTAACATACACAACTAGCTTTCTAACAGATTAGGTTCTGTAAGGTCAAGATCACCAAGTCATTTTTTCCTGAAGCAGCTCCCTGCAAGTTTTTACCTTGCAGTTTTTTTTAACCTGGGCAGTCTTTAAATTCACTAGGAATGATGTCCCCAGAAAGGTCACTAAGAATGGGGTGTCAGACAGGAAGGCTTTATGAGAAATGTGTACTGTGTTCACCAGGAGATACAGTCCTAAGAAGTGGTTGCCAACAGTAGATAGAACAGTGAGAAAGGAAAAGGAAGTTACCTAATTACCTAACTTCATTTTACACTTCAGGAAAAAAAAAAGTTAGTTGTATATGATAGTTATCACTTTTAGCAGAGAAACACTGTTTCCTATGAGATTGAGATATGAAAGCATTTAGGTTAGAGTATAAATTTAATGAAAAACGCAAGAATCAATTGCATAATAATTTTTTATTTGAAGATAATAATTCTGTAGGAAATAATCATTGATTAAACAAGTCACTGGCATCATGTTTGCTTCTGCTTTTTTTGTACAGGTCTTATTGGTTTTTCATTACTATGAGGTGTATTTAGTTAAGTTTCATAACTGCAGGAAAATTCTTCTGTTTTTCACATAAAGTGAAACTTGTCTCCAAGCAAAAAGGAAGCAGAAGGATTCTGAACCTTTCAGGTCTCTTCAGCTTCTTAGATCAATGACTTAAGTGGGATTTAAGCAGTGCTCTGGCCTCGTGCCACTTCACCCAAGTGTTAACTTTACCAACATGTGGCGGTCTCAATTACAATGCAAGCACCCTACCCTGCTAAGTAAACCCACTACAGTAACAGGTACTTTAGAACTTATTTTGTCCAACCCTGTTTCATAATGATCCATACTGTGTCTACCTTCTCAGAAAAGGAAGCTGGAGATATTTTCTGGAAAATTTAAAAATATACACTTGTACCAGCTTGAAGATTTTCGATGATAAAGTAATTTTTTTTTTTTTAAACCAGGTTTTAAAGTGATCTAAATTTGCATTTCTACTACAAGCAGAGGATATTTCTTCAAACATACAGAATCATTAGGCAATTCACCTAATTTGAATGGATTTATCTTTCACATCCCTAAATCATGTGATAACCACTATTCAATCACTAGTAGTGCTGAGTCCACAAGTGACTTGTCTCTTAAACATCGATACATAGTCTCTGAATTAATTTGTATGGACTTCTTAATCCTTGCATAGCACGTGTGCTCTCCTAACAAATACTGTCTCCCCATGACCCATAATATTAAAAATTAATGGCTCTGTGACTGAATGAACCAGGCTACTCCTCCGACTTATGAGGAGCAGCTCGAGTCACTTGGTCTGCTCAGCCTGGAGAAGAGGAGACTGAGGGGAAACCTCACTGCAGGTACAGCTTCCTCATGGGGGGAAGAGGAGGGGCAGGCACTGACATCTCTCTGCTGAGCAATGACAGGACTTGAAAAAACAGCATCAAGCTGAGTTGAGAGAGGTTGAGGTTGGATATATGGAAAAAGCTCTTGCTCCTGTGAGTGATTGGGCAGTGGAAGCGGCTCCCCAGGGAAGTGGTCATAGCACCAGCCTGACAGAGTTCAAGAAGGGTTTGTACAATCCTCTCAGGCCCAAGGCGTGACTCTTGGGGTGTCCTGTGCAGGGCCAGGAGCTGGACTTGGATGATCCTGATGGCCTCTGACAATTCAGTACATATTACATGACCTTCTATGACTATGAGTACAATCCAGACTCAATCAGCAGGGATATCAATGCACTGGGGGAAAGCCATGCCTCGGCATCACTTCCTATTTGAATTCTGTTAATGCAATATCCCTGAACCCCTAATCATTCTACAATAACCCACATGGCTGCTCACCTTGAAGGAAAATTCTACTAACCTAAAGCTCTTCTCAGAAAGATAAACTGCTGCAAAAATATTTTTCTTGCTGCTTTTCCTCAATCAAGACTTTCACAGAGCGCAAAACAAAGTACTAAGCCTAGGACCTCAGTGACACAACACTGTGAGACCTGAGATTGTATTTATCAGCATGAAAGCAAATGTTGACGCTCCAGTTTATATTTATCCAGGTGGAGGACAGCCCTGAACAAGGCAAGGCCAGTCTCAGCACCTTGAAAGCTAACCACAGCCGTCTATTGCAACCGTGAATAAATCATGTCCTTTTCCACAAATGCATTGTACATTTTGTAAAAAGATGGTTAAGGCAACAGAAGTGGGCCCTTTTCTTTTTTATCTTAGCTTGAGACATTCAAAAGGACACATCCTCCAGGGTTCAACAAGGCTTGGGTCCCTACTGCAGCTGCTTCCAGCTTTCTACACCTAGCTGCTATTATTTACATGGCTTTTCAGAAATCCTGAGCAACTGTTTTCACAAAATATATAAAAACTCCATTATTTTTGAGACATATCCTGCTCTGTTAGTTTTGATGTTGATCTAAAGGTTAAATATTATTTGGGTAGAGGAAGGAAGTAGAAAATGGGAAAAAAAACTGTACTCAGTGAAACTTACAGAAAAGAAGAAATTATGTCAAACCCAAAATCACATCAAAATAAACTGCTAATCTATACAGACATAAGAGGAAAGAAAGAGAAAGAAATTCAACTCCTCATTCAATAAATTTTTCTAGGCATATTTTTAGACATCCAAGATGTGACAAATATGGAAAGCAGAAGTGAACAGACATGAAATAAATTTGTATGATGTAAGAAAACAATAAATATAGAAGGACAGAAAAAAATATTAGCTTTAACAAAGCCATATAATTAATGCTTACAGCAGATGTGTGTGTTTATTTGAATACCTTCCACACATTTTAAGTGTTAATTCAACATAATATAGTTTACACAAAATTAAAAAGTAATGAAATTGCTTAACAGCTTTTTATTCCTGTGCAATAAGCACTAAGTGTAGGAATAGAAAATCCTACTAGAGGCTGGGCCAGTGTTGTAGCTGTAGAAGACAAGTAATTAGCACCACAAACCAGGCAGAGTAATAGCACTGAAACAATGCACATTCCCCTCTGGAACAGATTTAATTTAGAGGCATAAGATGTGCACAAAAACTAGCAGCAAAGGACACACTTTAAAAGTGCTGTAACTGCCTTGAACAGCAGCTCTAGTGTGGAGATAGTGTGATCTTACCACACTTTTAAATAAGATCAGGAATATATTTAGGATATCTTTTTTTAATGGGGAATGAAGATTCTTGTGGTAACAGGAATGCTACCATGGCCTACTGACAGCTAACTCATACAAAAAAGGTGATGAAACAAACTGGTCCTTCAGAGAAAATCAAGCCAGTCATGTCCCTAGAAAAAAAAAATACTTTTACTGTGTGGTTAAGATCTTAGATGAACTAGCTGACATGATTGATGTCTATCTTAAATTCATCTATATTGAGAGAATATAATCATCCATATTATTAGACACCTGAAAACTTCTACTCTAAGTGAGATTTCAGCAAGGTGTCATCAGCCAGAGATTATTCTAAAAGCAATAGAGTTGTAAACAAAACTGCTCAACACTTTCACAATTATTGTATCTTTACAATATTTTGCACATTATCTTCACGTGTGTGTAATTAGTATTGAAAATATACCACTTCTCCTGCTTCTGGATATGTCTATTGTCTGCCACCACACATGGGTAGAAACATATGTATACTTCAGGTCTTCAGTATATCATCCAGAAAAGAATATTTGGGGGAATCTTTCCCTTCTTACTGTTTTAATGCTGTATTGGTTGTCAAAGGAAACAAAAAGAATTTTAGTATATATTTTTACACTCTTATTTCATTGCATCAATTCCTCTCCTTCTCTCATAGACATAAAGGCATAAACACATACTGCTTGGAATAAATTCTCATTTTTTTAGTGGTTCCAATCTAATTTTACTCGAAATTTGAAGGATATCCCAGCTCTGCAATAACGAGTCTGCAGCAGAAGAAAAAGGAAGTCCTTTTGCTGTGATGAACTATTGCAGTTTTAACTTCTGCATGAGTTTCCTGTATGAAAGAGCTAGTACCCAAAACCACCAGTTGGCTGTTGATGTCAAATATGCACAAGATAATTTTAAAAAAAGTTAGGAATTTTCAGACTATAAAACTTCTCAGTTAAACTCAATCTAAATTGAAAATAAAAACTAGTACCAATCCAGATGAGGAAATTCATTATCTGAAGCAGACAAAAATTTGTTTTTAATTACCCTGCATACATTACACCCATTAAAATTATCATGTGAAGATTTCTGTATATTGATGGGAAACTGTCAGTTAATTAAGTCTTCTGGGCACAAAAGACTCCTTTGTGATGTCTTTTTCCATATGAATAGGAGAATACCTTTTTTAACTCTCAAGTAAAGCACATGAAAGAAGAAGAACAGAAATAAAACCTATAAATAGGTGTTATTTGTAAAAATAATATGTTGTTGATTTCTTTTATCACTAAAAAATAGTGAGTTGTGAAAGTTCTCTTGGGCACTTGAGGACCGCTGAGAAACCAACTGCAACTGTGCATTGCATTGATTCTCACTTTTGAAAACATTTATTTTCTCTATTCTCATCTCTTTAGCAGTACAGTAAGGTCAGAGGAAAATGTTCAGAGAACTCAGCTCAGATGGCTTAGCATTTATTTCTAGCATTGAGGTGTCTCACTAAATAAGAACATCCAGGTTATAATACAATGTGGCTGAGTATTCCACTTGCTGTGTTCAGAAGTGCACATTCACTCACAAACCTCAGAGGTATCAAATTCAGCACAACCTGGGAAAGATCACAGAATCATAGAATGGCCAGTGTTGGGAGGGGCTTTGAAGATCATCTCTTTCCCACTCCCCTGCCATAGGTTGGTTTCAAGGAAACTTGACGAGGTTTCTCAGAGCCACATCCAAATTGGCCTTCCAGGGATGGGGCATCCATAACTTCTCTGGATAACCTGTTCCTGCGCCTTCCCAACCTTCACAGTAAACAATTTTTGTCCTAATAGCTAATATTTTAAATTGAAGCCATTTCCTCTTGTCCTATCACTTGATGTCCTTGTAAATAATCTCTCTCCACCTTTCTTGTAGGCTGTCTTCAGGTCCCAAAGGGATATCTCCAGGTTTCTGAAGTAAAATCATTTCTACAGTGTCCTCATTATGAGGGCTGTTGAATTTTCATTCTTCTGATGCCTCAGGTTCATATCCCCATATGTCACAAGGAACAGTCATTATGAATTAAAAGTCTGATTTTACTTAAAATATTAAAAAAAAAATGATAGAAAAACTGTGTGCATGGATCAAGTCCTGTACACATACAGAACTCAGGATTTGAATACTGGATGTGAACTGCAGAATTTTCATATTATAAATTCTTAAAAAATTAAATAAATAGAAGATGTTGTCGGAGATTTCAGCTTTGTAAGAAAACAGCATGAATCCAATGTCATTATGTACAAGAAAACCCCTAGAAAATGGGTACTCGGTTACTGCCCCTGGGGCACAACTCACCTAGCTCAGTGACCTATTCATGACATTCACTACCATCCCTGGTCTTGTATTAGGGATACATTTACCCCCAAGTTTAGACAGAAAAGGATCTTTTTTTGTGTCTGCTTTTGAAACAATGCAGCAAATGAAGAGAAATATCATGTTAAAAACAAGAAAAGCATCCTTGCCTGAAGAAAAAACTTTCAATGATAGGCATCTCTTTCACTTCTTGGTGCAATTTTCCAACCCTCCAGGCTTTGTCCTTCAGCCACCTAAAAAACAGTTAAAACTTCAGGCTACAAGGGAACAGTCAGCTTTCATGCAGAGATGTTTCACTGTGAATGGCACAGCAATATATAAGAATCATTTTTTTTCATAGTGAGTGTGTACTGCTCTGTCTTTATAGAGACATTTTTTTAATTTGGAACATAAATTAAATTAAATATTTATGCCAGAGCTGTCAAAAGAAAGATAAATAGGCCTGGCAAACAATTCTCTTAATGAAGTTCAATCACTGTAATGCACACAGTTGTCAAAGGGTAAGTGCAAGTTAATTTTTTCTTTAAAAGTTTTTCTCAGTTTTTCCTGACAGTCATGTCAGAAAAAAATGATAGTTTGAAAGGTGATTTATTCAGAGCATAATCCTCTGCTCAGCTAAAGTGAATATAGTTTCTTTTCCCTTTGGCAGCATCAGCAGTTGGTGAGTTCTCAGGGCTATTTATTTGTGTTTACTAGTTGGTTTTGAGGAAGGTAGTTTCATTAATATATATTTTTAAGCACAAACAGATTAATCTACACAAAAGAGAGATATCTTTTTTCTTATTTATTTAACTGCAGACATCCAAAGGAAATGGTCAATAACCTAAGCACAGCCAACTGTGGTACCTCGATATCCAGTTTATCTTACCCAGGCACAAAAATTGCTTGATCATCAGTAAACAGAACAAATAACTGTGTGTTCTGAAACTCTGATTTTCAACTATAGAGAAACACTCTAAGAATTCTAAGAATCTGCTTTTTAGCACAATTAGTGTCATTTCTGTCTCCCACACTGCCAGCTTCTCTTACTCTCAATGCCATTTTAATACCTGCTAAGAGAGATTGGTAACAATTGGCAGGACCAAAGCTAAATGGCCTCATTCTATTTCTTGGATGCATGTAGGAAAATTGCTGAAATACCTGGACTCCTGGGTCAGTGACAAATTCCTGAAAAGCAGCTTACAGTAGTGCCACAAAATGTAATTTTAATGTTACTTTATATGTCAAGTCCTCCTAAGCCTTATCAACTTAGTTTATTGATTGTTTCCAAATCTTTTCTCAGTGAACTCATGTGCCATGTGAATAAGGATGGATTGTATGGTTAAGAGCAAAGGACTGGTCTAGTTTAAAATAAAAAATTGTATAAGTACATTCCAGATGCAGTTGGACCTTTCTTTCTTTGTTTCCTTGATAATCCCCAGTTACCTCTTCCTTGTGCCCTGATTTTCCCATTTTTAAACATTCATGTCTTGTTTAATACAGTTTGATCAGTAACACTGTTCAAAGAACTACATTCACTTCTGAAGGTCTTCAAACTCCAGTAAAAATATTGAAAGATAAGTAAAAAGTATTGATCTACATTCCAGTCTCACTGTGAAATCTCCTAGTACCTTTTAGTCCACTCTCTTCAATACTATATACATAACAAAATCTCTCATGTATGCACAGTGATTTTAGCTGGCTCTTAATAAAACAAACCCTGAGCTGATAGCATGGGAAATAAAAAAAAAACATTAAAACTATGAAGCCAATCACCAACTCATCTAAATTATCATCACTGAATTCCTTCTGCTGGAAATCACTGAAGTCCACCTTTTCAACCTGCTGTATTGTCTGATTCCATCATAATACAATGCCAGTCAGTTATAATTTACACTGAACTGTGTTTTCTACAGACAAAAATCCTGAGTCCTACAACTCAAATGTCAGCTGTAATCTTGAAAACAGTCCATTATAATGACCACACACATATATTGCAGCATGAATTGTTGTCAATTATTTTTCATAGAATATCAAATACCACTTTCAAAGGTCAATATAAAGCTTGCAGAATACAACATATTTACCTTACCAAAAGAAAGAGAAATTTTCACAGAAAATCCAATTCAAGAAAGCAAAAATTCCACATAAAGCCTTTTATCTCAGCAAGAGAAAAAGTCAGAAACCTCTGAAATCTGCTGAAGAACATAAAGAAGAGATGCCTTAAGCAAATATTAGAGAAAACATATAGGTTAAGTAGAATGAAGACCATCCACATTTGCCTCTCTTAATTTTTCCTTTTAGGTAGAATTCATGAAATCTGCTACCTATAAAAACTTGTCACTTTTCAATGCAAAAAACACCCTTTGGCCTGAGGAGTAGTGGAGGTTGTTGCTAAGCATACCAAAAGGGTGCTAGGTTTTGGGTGCATTCCTTCCTTGTGTTGGACCGTTTAAAGCTTATTTAGAAATTAAATCACATATTTCACAATTTTCTTAAAAATCCAAGGTATCATATCTTTCTTAATAAGGTTTTATATAAATATAAATACTCACACATTTATTTAGATTCCCGTAGTCTGCATATTTTGCTTTCCATGCTCAGAAATACCTACATAAAAGGGAGGATATTAGTGAAGTCAGTGCAGTGTTAGAACAGGGCAAGCATCTGAATGTGAAATTTTGAGCAAGTACCTGCACTTTTATATATATACATATGACACTGCCTGAGAACACATCTACTAATGATTCAATAAGTTTCAATGCGCTCCTCATTTGATATCTCATTTGATATAATAAATTAAAGTATTACTCAGCTTTGATGTCTTATACCTTCACTGGCAGCACTGCAAAAGCTTGAAGAGATTATAAGTGTCATTTAGAAATTCAGTACAATATGAAATATTGTTGAGGGGTTTTTTTCACTTCTGGGGTATTGCTTTCTCTGCCAATGCAGTGAGATCTGCTTATCTAATCTGATTCATGACTCATGCATCTGCAATTCCAGTAGCAACACTAGAACTAGTTTGCAACTTCAGCTTTTCTTCCCTCCTTTGAATAATATGTATAACACAGAAATTTAAATTGGCTTTTTTGGTGAACTATATATCTTCAGACATACTGTCCCTTGAGATGGATCAATACCTGCTTTTCATCAGACACATGGCAATTTTGAAAAATGGACTAAAAGGGACAGATGCAAATAACAGCTCTGTGAAATAAGAATTGTGAGTCCCAGATCTGAGACCTAATGTTTCTCTGGACCAGACTGAATATAGTTTAATGTTTCTCTGGTAAAACTTGCTTAGCCAAATCATACAGAATTGAATAGACACTCACCTGAAAGGCCAGTGCTAAGCAAATACTTTAGTGCCTGCTTTAGGACATTGAGCTGCATAGCCACTGAGAGATTGTAATAAAATGGGAAGCAGGTTATTCAACTACTGCCAGTAGTTTCTGTCACAACCCTGTTTTCTTTTACTGGGACAAAACAGAGACAATGAGCCCTTTACATGCTCAGAGAATTTGACCACCCCAGTTCTGGGCAAAACAGAGCACAAGCTTGGGAATTAACCAAAAATTACTCTGAGGACATGGACCTAAACAAGGTTTAAGGACAGTGTCCTGAAAGGAGATGGATGTCTTGGACTGATGTAAGGATACTGATACCTTGTCTGGAAAGAGTAGAGGTTCTTTGTGCATCAAGTGCACACTCAGCTATATCATCACTGGCCTGTATCTACTGACCTGTCTTTTAAGGAAAGAAAAGTATTCGAGGCTGTTGGTGGAAGCAGTGTCTGGCCTCTCCTCTAGCAAGTAGGTGTCGCACTTACAAAAAGGAAATGGGGGAGAAAGAGTCCAGAGGACAAAAAGGTCTTTAAAAATATGTTCTCAGAGCAGAGGATAGAAGCACCAGCCCTGAAAATGGAGATATATAATAATGAGTTTTATCTTCTTGAGCTTTTCAGACAGTGAAGAGGACAAGATTTAGTCCGCTACAGAATTAAGACAACAACAAGCTGGAAGAAACTCTCTTTGATTTTCTTCTTGCTGAATAGAAAAATCTTTGTTACTCTATTGTCATCACACTTGCTCTAGAAAGGATGTCACAAGCCTGAAAGTAGATTTCCATTTCAAAACAGATATCCTTGCCCTATTAGGCACCATTTGTGATCAGGGTTGGTGCACCTTAAAATGAGGGCAGGTAAACTGCACACCACTACTCCAAAAGTCAGGAAGAGGAGATTAGGAAGAGAATAAAATACACCATATTATAACCTTGACAGAGATGATTTGGATTTGCAGTGCTGGTAGAATTTGACCCAAAATAGCTTAACATCAGTTATACAGAATCATTATAGGAAACTTTTTTTTCTTTAAATATTAACATTTGATTAAATGAGCAATTCTTGAACAAAATATTCAACCCTGTCAGAAGGCAAGAAGTGATGGAAAATTAAAGGCATAAAAATGGCTTAACAAGGATTTTTCTTATGGCTATACATTAAAAGTAGAAGGTAACAAGACAGCTTTGAAGGATATGTTAAAAAGCCACGTCAGCTGCATTCCAGAGAACGAGAGAAAAAGTGGTGACAGAATGAAAATGGAGAGAGAAAAAAGATGATGTATCAGCGGCAGAGTATATTTGTTTGTGTTTGGGTTTTTTAATTTGGGTGTTTTTATTTTAAAATAATACTTATTATTATACTGATAACCTAATTTAAATGCTAATGTTTGAGTACATATCTCCTCATGCAAGATATAATTCATTATAATTATAGCAACAATCATACATAAATGGAAAATCAGAACCTAAATCAGTAAATCAGTTGTTAGTAAAACACAGCCATTGTACAAAGCATGAGAGAAGTGATTTGTTTAATGGTCAAGATACACTTTGTTTGCAAATCAGTATTTGATGTTATCAGAACATGCAAGTTTTTCCATAGTTACATTTCATCAATAGTGGTCATACAAATTCAAACTGGAAAAATGTCTACCCTCCATATTAGTATTATTAGCAAACAATACAAAAACACGTAAGTGTCTCTAGAAAAAGCCATTTTTATCTTATGAGGTTAAACTGTCATACTTTTTTCACTATCCTCTCTTTTCTTATTTAAATTAAAACACATTTCTTGGGCTTGTAGAGCTCTGTATTGATTTTTAATACTTTAAGTTTATATCACAATAAAAGTTCAATTTATCATTATATACCTTAAGAAATTAGTAAATAATAAAATTCTATATATTCTTTGGTATTCTTTAAGTTAAATTCATGTCTCTCTTCTCCAAATTCTCTAACATTGACCGTGACATGACCTTGAGAGTCGTCGTGCCAGACTCAAGACTTATATGCCAGTATCTAAATCATACCATGCTACCCACTAAAAAAAAAGGGGTGGAAAAAAGTCCATTAATGAAATATTGGGGTAAGCAGCAATAAGTTAAAAGACTAACTGATCTTGTTTTAATTGCATAACAGAATATAATTTGGAAATGAATCTCAGAACCTAGAGTTTTGTCTTTATCAGTATTTCAGTTCTTAGTTCCAAGTCTTGTGGTCGCACACTCACCTTCAGTGGGAGTGCAGACTTGATTGCTGACATCCTGAGGCCTTTCTGGACAGCTGATCTTTAGCCTCAGCAGTAATGAAAGGGGGAGATAGCCAGCAGAGCCCTGACTCAGTGTGCACACAGACTTCTTCACGTGTCAGGACTGTGTCTTGACTGTGTCTTCTCATTAGATACAATCTCACTGGTTGTAATTAACAGCCAGGAGAACATAATCTAACTGCTAATGTAACCTTTCATATAATTCTGATTATTTGCTAGCAATTATTAAAGAACTTAGTGGGGTTTGTCTTGAAGGACAGTAACTCTAAAATCACCTCAAAAATACCAGCTCAACGTTAAATCTGTGCAAAAATTGCCAAGTCAATCATATTCCAACAGAAGCAGCAACCTTTTCTTTCTCCTTTTTAGGAATGGCTATGAGTTGTGATGTTCTGCAACCTTTAATTCATTACCGCCAACAAAGAGAAAGAAAAAAATTTTAAAAAATTTTAGTTATTAAAAAACATCCCTTTGTTGAGGACTATAGGCATATGATTTAGAATATTTTGAAATTTTATCACTTAAAATAGGTGCTAAGATGTATCTTTCTTATTGCTTAAATACCCAAGGAACCGTAGTTAACACTTCATATGACAAAAAATACTATTTACAGTACTAATATACAATCCAGAAGGTTGGCAAATCAGTACACAAGTTTGATACTTGGCTTATTTTGATATCATTCAAATTCCCTCATCTCCAAAGCCAAAGGTTATTTTTAATGAGTACAAATATTACCATGTGAGAAAAGCTTTAACTGCTTTATCAGGCAGCAGTTTCACTGAAGTCCACACAGGAGCTCTATGATTAGGTGTTCATAATCAGAATCTCTAAGTTGCTGTTAGTGAGCAGCTGTTAATCTAGTCATACAAAATTAGTTTGCAGTTCATAGTGGGCATATGTTAATAGCATAAAAATCACACCAAAATGGGCAAATATATGGCTTGTTTGATGGCCACCAGAGAAGCCCTTGGTGGGACAGCTATTTGAGAAACATGTAATCTATAATGATGCAATAAATGCTGAGTAAATTACGACAATCACAACTTTCCTATTTTTATGACAAAGAGCACTAGGAAAGAAGAAAAACTTTTACAGAACAGTGATTGTCAAGAGGAGAATAGAGCTGCCTTGACAACTGTGGCATAAAGTTTGTGTTCATTACAGTTCTGTCAAAATCCCAGCTCTAAATGTAAAAATTATATGGAAATTCTCTTTTCCCTTTCTCAACAAATGTATGTGCTTTTCCTGGAACTCAGTAAACAGAGCAATTTTAATCTGCATGTATAGACTGCAAGAGAGCAGTGCAAGGACTAAAACTGGTGAACGTTAAATAAAAGAAAGAGGCTGGTAAGAGGTCATGCATACACCAGATGAGGAATTAATGATCTGAGGCATTGTTCCTATTAAGGCTTTGAGACATGTTTTTTATTACTCTCTACTCTGCAGACATCTCCGTATGATGCGTGATGCTTTTGCATCAAGGGATGATTCAGATTTTATTTGTTAATGAAAGAGCACACTGTGCTAGGCACAAGTGCTATGCCTAGCTGTCCAGAGCAGTGCCCAAACAGGTAATGCAAGCTCAGTAATCCAGAATCCAGACTTACTAACCTTCCCTAGAAAGATCTTTCGTGACCGTTTCATCTACAACCAGATTTGTATTTCCTAAGACTATGATCAAATACCCAATTTTCAAAATTAGTTAGATGTTATTTATTGCTGAATTTTCTGTCTTACAAAAGTGAAAAACTGCGAATTTTACACCGAAAAATTATAGTATATGTGATTTACTTTTCAAATTTAAGTAATTACATAGGAATATTAATTTAAAAGCAAAATAATGTTACAACTATTATCAACCTCAGTGCTATGTACTAAACTTCTTTCACTATAGAATGAAAAATGTGAGCTCTAAGCACATAACACAAATAATCAAATGGGACATTTACCTACTAGCTCTATAATATATTTAACATAATGGCAATACAGTAACTCATATGACTGATAGAAAAGAAACTGTGCTGGTAATCAGTAATTTAGAATTGCAGGACGACTTTCAAGTTTTGAGATTATGAAAAGTAAGGTCAGTCATGTTGAATCATATAAGGTTTGAATCATATAAGGTTTTCTATTCCTAACTGCTTTTCACACCCATGTTCTGTCCCTCTCTAGGTTGGATCACATTTAAAAATGGGTGTTATTGTGACAGATCCACCTCATTTGCTAACATCCCATCTTCTGCTATGGGATATCTTTATCTGCTCCACCAACAAATAACAACTAAGGGCATCTTGATGCACGGACCACAGCTAGTGGCCACTTAATTTTCAAAGTCCACCCCAAAAGCTAGTGACCCTAATTGCAATTTTTTGTAGTTGAGGTGAATGATAGGCCTGAGTTGTGACAAAGAAGGATGAGAATAGAGATAATTGTTAGTAATTATGTGGTTGTTTGCACTAATAAACATACAATAAGAACTTCCCTTTACACAATTGCATGAACTGCATGATATTTAGAGTACAGAAAAACAACTACTTGGAAGTTGCAAGAATTTAGTTTGTCCTCAATTCCACATAAATAGGGTCTAAAGATAATCATGAGATAGAAGCTGGCTTTAATCCAAACAGCAAATTATGAAGATAATTATGAAACACAGATAGAAGTATCAAAAGCATACAAATATTTACAGGCCAGTATTATAAGGCTGGAACATAAAAGGTCAAGGAAAACTGCAAAAAATCTTTAGAAAAACTAGGCGAACCTTCAGATTTAACTACAACAATAGAACAAATATGGTGGAAACATAATTGGAATGAAAAATAGATTATGATATACAACTTGGGAAAGAAATGCCAAATGCCAGAAAAGAAAAATATTTTCATAGGATATAATGACCAAAGAAAAGGAGGAAAAAAAATTATATGGAGGGATCATATACAAACATTTTCATCATATACAAAACATTTTCAAAGGTCTTGTAATCCCTCAGAAGACACAGGTCCTCAAAACTGAAAGCTTCTCTATGATAAGTAGGTATTTTGATTAAAGGTATCATTAATTACACATTGAATAATAGACCTCTGGGACACTGCTGCTAAAAACAGACTCATACCAGCCGTAGGTATTGTGTAGGAGGAACAATTGAAAATTGTTGAAATTTGAAACATAAAGCTATTTTCTCAAGCACTCTTGGGTGCAATATTTTAGTTTTGCAGTCTTTTCTCTACAAAGCTTATATATGGAGGCCTCTCTTTCCCACTCCCACTGGCATGATGCTCAGGGTTTCACTTCATTATCAAAGGCAAGCCCCTCCCCTGTCAAAACTCTGGTGCTCTCCTCCCACGATGCATGCTGTAGTGTCCCTTCTGAAACAACAGTAATGACAGTGCTACAGGCCAGCTTAGTCCAGAAACACCAGTTAATTGTGCTCCAAATATGTCTGCAACATAGGAGTTGTAACCCATGTCTTGCAAAGCAGAATAAATTGCATGTTTACTTATTTGCAGTGTTCGTATTTACTCCCATACAGAATTGTGAAGACAGGCTGTCCTATAAAGATCAGCTAAAAGAATTGAGGCTGCTTAGATTGGAGAAAAGAAGGCTTTTGTCTTTTTTTACACTTTCCAGTACCTAAAGTGGGCTACAAGAAAGCTGGAGAGCGGTTTTCCACAAGGGTATGTAGCGATAGGACAAGTGGAATGGCTTCAAACTGACAAAGCAGAACTTTTAGACTGCTTTAAGGAAGAAATTCTTCCCTGTATGAGCAGTGAGGCACTGGCACAGGTTGCACAGGGAAGTTGTGGATGCCCCATCCCTGGAACTGTTCAAGGCCAGGCTGTCTACAGTTCTCAGAAATCTTATTTAGTGCAAGGTAGCCCTGCCCATTTCCAGCCCAAGCCCATCTTTGATTCTATAATCTTGAGAGGCTGAAACCTGTCTTTGAGGTGTAATTCAGCTTAGAAGTTCAAGAGGCACATCCAGAAGCTTATGTACCAAACCTAAATTAAAAATTGCCTTTTATAAAGGCAATAAAGTTGCTTTATAAGTTGTTATGTAAAGAGGCCTGTGAATTTTTGTCAATTTCTTTGCTGTTCCCTTCTAAAGTAATGGGTCTCTCACTCAAATAACAAAAACATCTGAAATACAAGAAAACTTAGGTCACTCAACATTCCATCCTGTTTTCCTTTTGGTATGACATCTCACAAAAAACCACACAAAGCTGGAAGAACATTGTAATTGTGGTTTAAAAAAAAAAAAAAGGATAAATGTAACACTTCACTGTGTGTGTATTTATTTAAGAGTAGCAAACCAGGTAATTTTCTTTTAAATTAGTGAAAACTGTTATGCATGAGAAATGCTTAATTACTTTACCATATTTTTTCTGAGAACAGGGGTTTACAATTGTAGCTTGATATCTGTGTAGGTATTGCAATTGGAGCTTCTGAGGCTCAAAGAAACTTACAAACTGCACTTCTCTGAACAGGTAGGTCATAACTGATAGGAAATTGGTGGGATTTCACCCCAGCCAGCAGCCAGGCCCCAGCAGCTGCTAACTCAGTCCCCCACCAGTGGGACTGAGGGGAGAATCAGAAGGGTAAAAGCCAGAAAACTCATGGGTTGAGATAAAAGGTTTCATAGGAAAAGCAAAAGCCAGATGTAGACAAAGCAAAACAAAGAGTTCATTCCCTGTTTCCCAAACCAAGGAATTCATTCACAGCGTCCCAAGGGCAGGCAGGTGTTCAGCCATCTCCAGGAGAGCAAGGTCCTATCAGCTATAACAGTGACCTGGGCAGACACATATCCTCACTCCAAATGTGCCCCTCTTCCTTCTGCTGCCCCCCACTTTGTGTGCTGGCATGGTGTCACATGCTGGGGTCACCAGCTGCAGCTGTGCCTCCTCCCTAGCTTCCACACACCCCCAAACTCTACACCACAGCAGGACAAACAAACAGCAGAAAAGGCCTTGGCTCTGTGTAAGCCCTGCTCAGCAATGACAAAAACATCTCTACATTATCAGCCCCGTGTCCAGCATGAATCCAAAACACAGCCCTACGGTAGTCACTCTGAAGAAAATTAACTTTACCCCAGCCAAAACCAGCACAGAAACACAGACAATGTTTCATAAGTTGTTCTGCATGACCCCGAAAATACATCTTTCCGCATATTTTTTCATGTCTTTCCGGTGACTCTTTACAAGATTCAAGTGTTCAACTTCTTATCCCTGCTCCAGATTTTATGCTCTAAGTCAACAGCTATTCCCCTAAAAATTCAAAGCCTGTAAAAGAGGTAGGTGATAAATTCCCTAGACTGGAAAAGAAATTAGGGACTTAATAAGGTATGCCATTCTCTTTGCAACATTTTTTAATCATTTCACAGTGTCTGATTTCTCATTAGCAGTCAAATACAGGCTATAGAAGACTACATCTCACAGATGAGGAAAATGTTGCTGATTTCTGAAAAAAAATTTCTGGCAGTCAGACATGGCACTGAAAATTAAATTATGTAGTTCTTAAATGTGAATGAAGAAAGAGAAATTTAGGGATGAAAAGATATAGTCTACTGCAGACTCTAAGGAGGTTGTTTTTAATTGTCATTTTGTGGAAGCAAACTGCTGTCACTAAAGAGGTAATAGAAAAAAAAATAGGAGGTAAAATCAAATAGTAGAGAAAAGAGGAATGCAGAGAGAATCACAGAAATCTATGACATAGAAATACTTTGAAAGAGGGGAGAGGCAAATTAGGAGGGCAACTAAGGGAAAAAATGAGTACTTCTCATTCATACACTTATTTACTTGAACATGCAGAAAATTAGAAGTATAGAACGAGTTCTCCAGGCTTCTACTTTTAGGAAAGGCCATCAGGTTCTAAAGAGCTTTGTCACTGCCAGCAAATTTGTAATATTCCATCTAATCCTGATGTCCTTCTCAGATGGGCCAGGACAGAGTGAGAAAGGGGACAGAAGGAGCCACAGACAACTGAGGCAGGCGCACTGGGGCTCTGCCCACCTGGCAGCAATGCCAGTGGAGCTGGGAGAAACTGTGTGGAGAGGCTGTGTGAGCAAGGTCAGACAGATATGAGAGATTAAGAGAAGATTTTTTCCCTCATGAGGGCAGTGGGAAGAGGGCTGACTCCTTCCTGGTAAGGTTTCCAGCCCCACAGGATAAAGTCCTGAGCCCAGGTCTTACCTCATGCCTGAGCGTGCTCCAGGAGTAGCTCAGCTGAAAACTTCCCAAGGTCCTGAGTTATCCAGGGGCACTGTGCAGTGGGCCCCACACGAGCAGGGAGCATGACTGAGAAACATGTACTTCATGGTTCATAAGGAAACAGCTAAGGGACTCTCAACTCAATTATTTCCAAAACCAAAGTTCGCTGGCTGAAGATGACAGAGAAAGAGCAGCTCAGTTTTTCAGCAATTCTTTGTGACCATGGTGCAAACTTGAAAAATCAGAAATGAAAGTGAAAATTACCAGCTGGAAATTAAGTTGTATGTACGCCGGGAGGAAGTACATCTGAAGCAAGGAATAACATTTCTCTCAGCAATCAAGAAGGTGAACAAATGTTTGAGAATCATCATGAATCTGGATTAGCCAGGCATTGGTCAACTGATTAGAATTTTTCCTCTTTGTAGCTCTATCAATAATCAGTAGTCAGTAACATTATGGGATCCATGGTTTTGGAGTCTCAGAATTAAAAATGTGTTAGGGAAGTGGATGAAGTTCTCCTAAAGCTGAAATAGAATTCAGCAAATGGTTTAAGCCAAAGAAAGAGAATGTGGGGATAAGCCGAAAACTGGTAGGAGGATTGAAAATATGCTCAAGTGACCTTGCAGCTGGAAATAACCCTTGATAAGCCTGTGTGAAAAGCAGACTGGTGATTCTCTAGCACAGACTGAGTTTAGCCATGTCTGCGTCTCTGCTTGTGTGGCCCTTCCTGACTGCTGCTTCGGGGATCCCCCAGTTATCAACGTAACAGAAATCAGTTTGCCCTTTGTGTTTTAGCCAGGGGTTTGTGGTTCTCCCAGCTGTCTGCCTGTGCCATCTCAGAGTCACCAGAGGAGAAAAGCTCTATTGCTCATACTGCACTTCAAACCCAATCTCTGAACTGTTTTGAGTTTGTTCTGGCACAGACCTGCACACTGACATTCACCAGTTGCTGAAACGAGGACAGACACTCTGAATAAATGTTTCAGGATAATGAGGTGGAAATTACTGCTACATCTTCTTTACAAAGAAGACCCTCAAAGTGTCTAATGTAGGTTCAAACTGCTAATTAAAATCTAATTGGTCCTTTAAGGCCCCCAAGGACAGAAAAAACCCCTACCCCTGACAATGTATGACAGGTATTAGTGCAGAATATTGAGATGCATTTTACTGTGACAGTTTGGTTTTACTATTACAAATAAAATCTTTTTTAATACATTTTATGTTTTGTGTTTATTGGTTTAATACCTGCCTTTCTAAAGACGACTTATCCCCTGAGGTATTCAAAAGGCTAGGTCCTTAGAAGGTGGTCAAAAATTTCTTTAAAAAATGTCCCTAGCTACTCCATGTATTTAGGTAGTGTTTTTTTCTTAACTCAGAATGAGCACTTTTTTAAGACAATGGGGGTTTTTTGTTGTTTGTTTTTTGGGTTTTTTTGTTTTGTTTTGTTTTTGGGGGTTTTTTTGTTTGGTTTTTTTTTTTTCCCCAAATTTTGTTTATTTTTATTCTTCAAGAAATGACACTTTTCCTGTTAATACAAATGAACTGGTTTTGGAGGCGGGTTCTGGGTTGTTTTTTGGTTGTGGTTTAAACTTTTTTTCCTTTTGCTGTTTATAGAATTACCTTTTACAGATGGTTATCACAGGCAGTTTTCAATGGTGCAATATCTGGAAAGCTTTTGACTGCTAACACAGTTTAAAAGATTTTTATTGACCATTTTAATGAGGTAATTGAAGTTGATAGAAAAGTTTATTGGTGGTATTATATTGGTGGAAATGCTGGAAGCTTGTACAAAGTTTCTTTTCTTTCTTGTATGGTTTATAGCTGATGTTATACTGATGTTTAGATGCACTAAAGGGTCCTCGTCATTGTGAACCTGGTTTTTTGAAGCAGCTTCTTAGACTGAACCCATTTTCAGAACTTTTGTTTGGTTGTTGTTTTGTTTGGGGGGTTTTTTGCAGGGGAAGGGGGGTTTTGTGGATTCTTGGTTTGATGGTTGTTTTTTGTTTGGTTGGTTTTGGTTTTGGTTTTGATTTTTTTGTTCAAATGCTGTTGTGTTTTATGTAATGGCCATAGGTACCTTTAAGCTGTAGTCTGGGTACATTATGGAGACTTCAGCTTTTGTGCCGAAATTTTACTAGAATAGTTTCCTCTTTTGTCTTCTCAATTTTCAAAATGTTTTTTGATGTGTTTTTTTAAGGAATGGGACTTCTGAATTTAGGAACACTTTGACCACAGTTAAATACTAAATATAATATTTTTAGGGATTATTTATTGTAAAAGCTTTGTATCAAATGAATCTTTGAAATCCAGGTGCTTTTTCATCTTCTGACAAGAAGGTCTCTTTTGTTTTTTTATTATCTCAAGGTGTAAGGAGAAGAAGATTAGTCCCAGAATACCCATTATAAGTAGTCATAGCTACCAAGTAACTCCACTGATGCTAAGAATAATTTTTTTATGACACTCAAGCAGTAAAGTTTAGATGCCTTATTCAAAGAAGGTAAGTTTAGATGCCTTATTCAAAACAACAAATATTAGAGGGGCACATTCTTTAATATTTAAATTTAAAACAATTTTGTTTAAAAATAGGGAGATAGGAAAGATAAGGAGATATTTTTGCTCCATGTAACTTTCTCTAATGAGATTGTAATAATATTGCCTAGAAACACAGCTTAAATCTGGGATTTAAGACTTTGAAGCCCCATGAGGCTGGCTTGCACTCCTTGAATTCAACAAATTATACTAATACCTAATTCCATACCTGCAACTAACTTAATAGTCTCATTTTTTGTAAGATGCCCATATTGGCTAAACCTATGTTACCTGACCATTACCACCTAAACTTAAGCAAAAAATAAATCAAACTGAATACTTTTTTCCTTAAGTATTAGAAATTCCTGATTAAAAGATTACTTGATTAAAGAACGCTGTCATGTTTACTAAATTTTATGGTTGATAAGAAGGGTGATGCTGTGTACCTGTGTGTGAAAGGAAAGAATGTTGTATGATAATTTTGGGAGGGTTTGAACATTCTGTACATTTCCAGCAGCAAGGTATACTTTTACTGTGGGAATTCCCCTTTCACTGTCTCAAAATCTGTGATATAGAAAACATTTTTTTTTTTTTTTTTAATCTTCATTAGAAAGGCATTTATGCTCCCAGCAGTAGTAATAAAAAAAGAGAAAGAACCAAAGGTAGGACTTATTTGCAGTGTCCTTTTCTGCTCTTTGCCTGCGGTTAGGGTACGTTGCATAGCAATGTGCACACTGAATGATAAAATATTCAGCAAATAAACACTGCCCTCTGTGGGAAAAAAAGTCCCTTATCTGCTACAACTTTCTGCAAGTTTTTCACAGTGATGCCATACCTAATGTGAAAATATTAGCTGTGGTATTCTTGTAAGAGGAAATGAACAGTCTTTTAGGGTAAAACTTGTGGCCTCATCTAATACAATGTTCTAATCTGTCTCTAAAACCATATAGTAATGTTAATTACAATTAATATCCTGAAGCAAAAGATAAAAGGATAAAGGATTTTCTTTGATTTAAAAGGTATAGTCTAAGAGAACTTGCACTACAGCTCCAGCAAAATAACTCTCTTATTTCCAGACAGAGCAAAATGGAAATTTTCTGAATGTTAATTGTTCCTGAATCTCAGCAAGACAGGGGTTTTATGCAAATTTTTTTTCTTCCCTTTTATCCCATGTACCCAAAGAAGGAATTTCTATGCTGGTTTACACTGCAATATTTTGGCGGCAGCTCTGATACACTCTTCTCACAAAGTACAACAGAAAAATGAAAATATAGCAAGAGATAACAGGAGCCAGCAAGCTAGCTCCTTAGTTCTCTAGAAGCCACAGGATATATTAAGCAAAAACCAGAGAATCTGAAATCACCAATCACTCTCTCTTCTAAATTAGTTTCATTATGCATTGTTTTTCAGTAGAAGGAAGGAAATCATACACTTTTGCCATCCACATTCCATGACAAGACGAATACTTACAGGCTCAGGTTGAATCAAGGTAAAACATTTCTGACCACCCCTGTAACACATGCTGTGGTTTGCAGAAGGCAAGCTCATGGCCTTGCTGTCCCCACAATTCTTGCCTTCAAGCCACCTGAAGCAAATCGGGACAATAGGCCAGACGAGCATGTGCAGGTCCTGAAATGTCTCAGAGGGAATGGCATGTATTAATGCCATATGGCACCACTGCCTTGCTCACCAGGGAATGCCAGTCAGCAGAGTTTAACCCTTTGGGGAAGAATTAAAGGGTGAAAGTTGGCATTGCTCATCAGCAGTGGGATTCCCACAGAGAAATTAGTAAGGAGCTTCCCAGCTAAATTAACAAATTACATTATTAGACTGCAGGAAAAAAAATTGCCTTGTCACCTGGCTTGCTGCAATTGAACTAGAATCTAGAAGGCTGTATAATTTCCTTCTCAATTTGAACAAATTTTAGTTTTCTAATTTATGCCTGAATGGCTAAGAAAGCTATAAATTAATGAGAAATAAAGGTCCACTGCAATCAGTAGAGTCCTCTTGCCTTTTTGATGTCAAAGTTTATATCCCAATTAAGTCAAGAATTAGTACTAACTCGGTTAGTACACTAAAAAAGACCACCTATCTCAAGATCCAGGAGCTAACCCAAGGGAGGATTTCTCTATTAATATCTTTTGCAACTGTTCTTTTGGTCCTAGTCAAAGTTGTGCAGAAAGGCTGTGACTTAGTATTTGTAGTTTTTTTGTTTTCTTAAGCTCAACTGTAAGTGACAGTGTTGATCAGTAGACAGCTGAAGATGTGAAACACTTGCCAAGAGCAGCTCCTGTGAGTTGTGTGGCATGTCTCTCATTGGGTTAGTGCATAAACAGTTTCAATACAGGTTTTCTGCTCCTAAGGAAAATATTGCACAAAAATCTAGACTAGAAGGGGCATACAATGTTCAACAATAAAAATACCAGCCTCTGTACTTACACAGACTTTAAATCCAAAAAATCTCAGCTAGTCCCTCCACTTCTACTGAGCTGCATAGCTAATAAATCCTTATCATGCATCTCTAATCTAGCGAAAATTATGAATTTTATGGCATCTTTCATGGGATGTCAAATTGCTAAAGATTCAGTAAAACATTAAATGGGTTGTTTCTTATTTTTTTCAGTATGGATGTAAAACTGTTCATCATAGAAGTTTACAAAGCCTTTCAAGAGATCCTTTGAGTTTGCTATCAATACTTATCAGCCCTGAGAGCTGCTCCCTGTCTTTACGACTTTGTAAAGTGAATGTGGCAAAAAAAGGGGAAACTTCACACAGAGAAATTTTAAATTCCTGTTGCTATGGTAACACTGCTGCATGTTAGGAAGCTTTTCTGAATATTTTGGCTTTTCTATCCTTGCCTTGGCTCAGTAGATCTTTAGTGCTCACATGTTTAATTCAACTGAAAAAAGCTTTTTTCTTTTTTATTATTTTATTGTTGGTGGTGCTGTTTTTGTCACTGTTAGTATTAATATGAATATTAGTGCTAATATTGTCACTTCAAAAATGTTTCCTTGTGCAGACGGGGAGATCCTCTCTGTTAGAAAATGCTTCATGTTAACTTTCTTCCCCCTCTTGGACAGGAGCAACAAGGTCCCAACAGGTTTTAATCCTCATCCTTTAGTACAACTCTCCTGCATATTCACGGTTTTTCCTCTTGACTTCCTATGACTCACTCCCCTTCCTATGACTCACACATAAGGAAAATTTCGACCAAAAAAAGGGCCAGAAGTATCCACACAGTCACAGGTCAGTGCTTGCTTGGGGAGAGTTCAGGGCTGAGAGTCAGGTATTGTAAATCCTGAGGGCAGTTTCCACAAGTAATCCTGATACATCCACTTTCACTTTCTGTCTGAATTTCCTCCTGGGTCAGCCAGAAGTGGGAGCTGGTCTAAGCAAGCACAATGACCAGTACCTCTTCATGTTTAGCAATTACAACCATCCCATGGGGTAATATGCACATTTTTAACCCAGTGAAAACTTAGCACTTCTTGAGTGTAACAGTTCACAATCTATTCAGAGATCTTTAGCACTCAGAACCATAACCTAAGAACCCCAAATTTTAACTTTTTTAAGCATGAATATTTGAAATACCTCAGGCTTTAGGAATTATTTTTTTCCACAAAGTGAGTAGAGTTGTACTAACATTGTAACATCTGTCTCTGTAATCTCTCTGTGCTTCATTTTTCCCATCTTTAAAACAGAAATTGTGCTTCTCTTTCATCTCTGACTTGTGTGTTGAGGTGTCTAGGCAGGCTGTATCAGAGGAAAGAGAGCAAGACAAGACTAATGAGGAGAAAGAGTTTTCTTATTTAACAAATTGAAATGGTTTGAAAATAGTAGATATGCAACTAAACAATTAAGCCTTTGTTCGAATCCCCTTACAAAATTATTGTAATTTCCTATGAATGCAAATAACTTTTGTCCTTTCCCTTTTTGGCACAATTCTCATTATTTAAATATTTCCAAAATGTAAAGTAGCATACATGTACTCTGACTGTTTTGAACGTATTTTCATTCTTCTATTCATTGTTTGTTTATTAACAACCATGGAAACAAATGTCCCCAATGCCTAATAGAAGTCCCACCCATAAACATCCCCTAAAAAAACCATTTTCATAGAGAAGTAAACACCAGGATTTCAAAAGCATTAAAGCATTGGAGAGAAAAGCTTCTACTTAGAGCTCCAGTATTGCAGTGGAGGTAACTGCCTGTAAGTTTAGCAGTGTAATATTTCCTACCATGAAAAAAGGAGAAGAGAGTAGCTGTATTTCTGCTGAAAAAGTAATTTCAACTCTGCAGAGATTTATGGATCATATTGCTTGTCATTACTCCAAGAGCTCTAGACAGATATTACCTTTTTATTTTAAATGTAAATGAATAAATAAAAATACTGATTGATATGAATGCCATTATATTATTTTCTAGTGTATTTTTCTAAGATAGGATGAATTTATTTTCTTCTTAAACTGAAACAGAGACTTCAGAAACCTCTCAAAAATGACTTGACAGTCTCAGGATTATCTAAGTTATTCAGAGACATCAGCAAATACAGTAATGACCAGCCTGCACTTCATATGATTGTACTCCCTACTATTGCAGTCCCAGTCACTATATTCAAATTCAACATCAGTTAGAAACAATTTCTGGTCCCTTCTGTGTATCTACAAGAGAATAGCCCCAGACATCTCAGAAAGATCAGTGCTGCCATCATCTATATTATCTGTTTCTTCAAAGAGACAGCTGCTGGGAAGGTTCCTTACAGTAACAGGGCAACCTGGTCCTTAGCACAGTGAAAAACAAAAGGGAGTTCACATTCCATTTGATTAGTTAACTCCCAAATCACAAACACACACACAGAACAGCAACTTGCAAGGAAGAAAAGATGGGGACACTCTAATTGATAGTCAGAGCTCTTTACCTTTACCTGATGTTTAATTTACACTTTTTATTACTGCAGTCTCTGGCCAGACCAAACCAATACTCTAATCACTTTCTGCTCATTAATATAATTCCAGAGCTATCAAAGATCCCTGGTAGCAGCACTGTTGTTGGTTTTTTTAGTTTCTCTGTTTGTTTGGGTTTTTTGGGAGGTGGTGCTGCTTTTTGGTCCTGCAGATGGGAGCAACATTTCTCAGTCCGTGATATTGAAACTCCACTTCTGGATAGAGCAACTGGGAGTTTGCAAGTGGTACTGCCATTACATGACAAACCGTACTGATCATATAAACTTATGCACACTTATCCCATCTTCAAATTAATTCAAATGCAATTTATTTGTCTATGAGACAATTACTTTTAGAAGTTATGCATCATCTCCTTATGCTATTCTAAGGCAATCTGATAACCTGTCCTCCTAGACAATGCAAAAAGCCAAAGTAAGCATTGTATTGGGTGTTTCTGGTGAACTAAAAGAAAATAAAACACATCTGTGCACAAGATCATGAGACAATGCTGATGATCTATCTATGCACAGAGCTAATGGAAAGGATTGGCAATATAAGCTGATGTTTCACAGTTCTGTTCTAGAGGCAGTTTGTTCCATATTTTCAAAAGTGATCTGAATGCAGGAGCTGAACATGCAGTTTGGCTGATGACACCAAACTGGGAGGTGCTGCCTCTCCCAAGAGACCTTGAAGGGTATCTATACAGACTGGAGCATTGAGCAGTCACCAGCGGCACAAAATTTAGAAAGACCAAATGTGGGATTTTGTAATTAGGGTGGGGACACAGAGCTGGGAGGGGAGTGGCTGGAGATGAGCCCTGCAAAGCAGGATCTGGGATTGCTGGTTGGCAGCAGGCTCACTGTGAGCCAGCTCTGTGCCCAGGCAGCCAAGAGGGCAAACAGCATCCTGGGGACATCAGACATAGCACAGCCATGCAGTCAGAGGGAAGATTAATTATCCTGCTGCATCCAGCACTGGTGTGACCTGAGCTGTGCTGGGCCACTCCACTTGAGAAGGACGTGCTGGTCCCTGATTGTGCCCAGAGGAGGCCAGCAAAGCTGGTGAAAGGGCTGGCTAGCATGTCCTGTAAGGAGTGGCTGAGGACCCTGGACTGGCCTCATTTGCGGAAAAGGAGGCTGAGGCTGAGCACATTGCTCTCTACGGATTCCTGAGCAAGGGGAGTGGAGAGGGAGGTGCTGAGCTCTTTCCCCTGGGATCCAGTGATAGAGCATGTAGAAATGGAACAAAGCTGCATCAGGGGTGGTTTGGAACAGACCTTGTTGAAAGGGTGATCCAACACTGGAACAGACTATCTAGCAAGGTGGTAGAAGCCCTTTATTAGTTGGTGTTCAAGAGATATTTGGACAATGCTCTTTACAACATGCTTTAACTTTTGGTTGACTCTGAAGTGGCTGGACAGTTGGACTGGATAATTATTGCAGGCCCCTTCCAACTTGAATATTCTATTTTTGGTGACTCGACCATGGATGGATGGATGGATGGATGGATGGATGTCCCACGCCCACCAAAGCCTTACTATTACTTCAATCCCCAACTGCTCAAGGGAGAGAAAATATAACAAAAATTCATGAGTTGAGATAAAGACTAAGAGATCATTCACTGATTACCATCCAAGGCAAAATATACTCAGCTTGAGGAAATTAGCTGAATTTATTACCAATCAAAACCAAAGCAGGATATTGAGAAGTAAAACAAATCTTAAAAACAACTCTCTCATTCTTTCTTCCCAAGAGGAGAAGGCTTCACTTTATTTACGATTCCTTACCTCCTCCCTCCGGCAGGCAGGGAGACAGGAATGGGGGATTATGGCCAGCTCATCACAGGTTGTTTTTGCTGCCACTGCTTGCTCAAGGGGAGGACTCCCTCCCCTGCTCCAGTGTGGCGTTGCTACCTACAGTCTCCCATGAACTTCCCAGTGTGAGTCCTTCCCTTGTGTTACAGTTCTTCATGAACTGCTCCATGTGGGTCCTTTTTAATGGGTGCAGTCCTTCAGGAACAGGCTGCACCAGTGTGGGTCCCCCATGGGTCATAAGCCCTACCAGTAAATCTGCTCCAATGTGGGCTTCCCAGAGGTCAAAGCCTTCTTTCAGGCATCCACTGGGATCCCCTATGGGCTGCAGCTGGATTTCTGCTTCACCATGAACCTCCATGGACTGCAGGGTCACATTCTGTGTCACATGCTCTGAACCACAGGCCCCAGAAGAATCTCAGCACTGATGCCTGGAACACCTCCTCCCCCTCCTTCTTCACTGGCCTCAGTCTGCAGAGCTGTTCTCCCCACATATTCTCACTGTTCTCTTCTCTGGGTGCCATTACTTCTCAGTAGCATTTGTTACTTCTCTAACATGTTATCTTAGACTAGCTACCACAGCGCTGATGAATTTGGTCTTGGTCAGCAGTGAGCTCATCTTGTAGCCAGCTGACATTGACTCTGTGGAGGGGGAGCATCCGGCATGGGGGAAGTGTCCAGCAGCTTCCCACAGAAACCCTCTCCATAGCTCCCTTCCCTTCCCTTCCCTTCCCTTCCCTTCCCTTCCCTTCCCTTCCCTTCCCTTCCCTTCCCTTCCCTTCCCTTCCCTTCCCTTCCCTTCCCTTCCCTTCCCTTCCCTTCCCTTCCCTTCCCTTCCCTTCCCTTCCCTTCCCTTCCCTTCCCTTCCCTTCCCTTCCCTTCCCTTCCCTTCCCTTCCCTTCCCTTCCCTTCCCTTCCCTTCCCTTCCCTTCCCTTCCCGGAACCTTCCCTTCCCTTCCCTTCCCTTCCCTTCCCTTCCCTTCCCTTCCCTTCCCTTCCCTTCCCTTCCCTTCCCTTCCCTTCCCGGAACCTTCCCTTCCCGGAACCTTCCCTTCCCTTCCCTTCCCGGAACCTTCCCTTCCCTTCCCTTCCCGGAACCTTCCCTTCCCTTCCCTTCCCTTCCCTTCCCGGAACCTTCCCTTCCCTTCCCGGAACCTTCCCTTCCCTTCCCTTCCCTTCCCGGAACCTTCCCTTCCCTTCCCTTCCCGGAACCTTCCCTTCCCGGAACCTTCCCTTCCCTTCCCTTCCCTTCCCTTCCCTTCCCTTCCCTTCCCTTCCCTTCCCTTCCCTTCCCTTCCCTTCCCGGAACCTTCCCTTCCCTTCCCGGAACCTTCCCTTCCCTTCCCTTCCCTTCCCTTCCCTTCCCTTCCCTTCCCTTCCCTTCCCTTCCCTTCCCTTCCCTTCCCTTCCCTTCCCTTCCCTTCCCTTCCCTTCCCTTCCCTTCCCTTCCCTTCCCTTCCCTTCCCTTCCCTTCCCTTCCCTTCCCTTCCCTTCCCTTCCCTTCCCGGAACCTTCCCTTCCCTTCCCTTCCCTTCCCTTCCCGGAACCTTCCCTTCCCTTCCCGGAACCTTCCCTTCCCTTCCCGGAACCTTCCC
The DNA here is from genome assembly GCF_963513975.1 of Fringilla coelebs. Classification (NCBI taxonomy): domain Eukaryota; kingdom Metazoa; phylum Chordata; class Aves; order Passeriformes; family Fringillidae; genus Fringilla; species Fringilla coelebs. Next base: position 59,329,732 of record NC_140031.1, read on the forward strand.
TTCCCTTCCCGGAACCTTCCCTTCCCTTCCCTTCCCTTCCCTTCCCTTCCCTTCCCTTCCCTTCCCTTCCCTTCCCTTCCCTTCCCTTCCCTTCCCTTCCCTTCCCTTCCCTTCCCTTCCCTTCCCTTCCCTTCCCTTCCCTTCCCTTCCCTTCCCTTCCCGGAACCTTCCCTTCCCTTCCCTTCCCTTCCCGGAACCTTCCCTTCCCTTCCCTTCCCTTCCCTTCCCTTCCCTTCCCTTCCCTTCCCTTCCCTTCCCTTCCCTTCCCTTCCCTTCCCTTCCCTTCCCTTCCCTTCCCTTCCCTTCCCTTCCCTTCCCTTCCCTTCCCTTCCCTTCCCTTCCCTTCCCTTCCCTTCCCTTCCCTTCCCTTCCCTTCCCTTCCCTTCCCTTCCCTTCCCTTCCCTTCCCTTCCCTTCCCTTCCCTTCCCGGAACCTTCCCTTCCCTTCCCTTCCCTTCCCTTCCCGGAACCTTCCCTTCCCTTCCCGGAACCTTCCCTTCCCTTCCCTTCCCTTCCCTTCCCTTCCCTTCCCTTCCCTTCCCTTCCCTTCCCTTCCCTTCCCTTCCCTTCCCTTCCCTTCCCTTCCCTTCCCTTCCCTTCCCTTCCCTTCCCTTCCCTTCCCTTCCCTTCCCTTCCCTTCCCTTCCCTTCCCTTCCCTTCCCGGAACCTTCCCTTCCCTTCCCTTCCCGGAACCTTCCCTTCCCTTCCCTTCCCTTCCCTTCCCTTCCCTTCCCTTCCCTTCCCTTCCCTTCCCTTCCCTTCCCTTCCCTTCCCTTCCCTTCCCTTCCCTTCCCTTCCCGGAACCTTCCCTTCCCGGAACCTTCCCTTCCCGGAACCTTCCCTTCCCTTCCCGGAACCTTCCCTTCCCGGAACCTTCCCGGAACCTTCCCTTCCCGGAACCTTCCCGGAACCTTCCCTTCCCTTCCCGGAACCTTCCCTTCCCTTCCCGGAACCTTCCCTTCCCTTCCCGGAACCTTCCCTTCCCGGAACCTTCCCTTCCCTGAACTTCCCTGAACTTCCCTGAACTTCCCTGAACTTCCCTTCCCTGAACTTCCCTTCCCTGAACTTCCCTTCCCTTCCCTGAACTTTCCTGAACTTCCCTTCCCTGAACTTTCCTTCCCTGAACTTCCCTTCCCTGAACTTCCCTTCCCTGAACTTCCCTGAACTTCCCTGAACTTCCCTTCCCTGAACTTCCCTGAACTTCCCTGAACTTCCCTTCCCTGAACTTCCCTTCCCTCCCAAGAACTTCCCTTCCCTTCTACTATACCCTTCCTTAAGGGTGTCACATAACTGCAAAATGCATTTGTCTTATATAGCATTGACAACAAATCTGTTCTAATAATTGTAACAGTTTGGTAAACCTGAATGCAGATCAGATTTTTTCTTCCCAAACCTATTTTTTCATCTTCCCAAATCTAGGGACTTTGAAATATCTACCCGACATGCATTTACATCCTTTATAGCACAGCTGTCACACTAGAAAAGTTATATCAAGCACCTGTAGCTATGATCCTAAGACATTCTCACTGAGGAAATTACAGGATCTGCATCTGAAGTTTCAGTGCTCCCATCTTATATTAACAAGGAGAATTTCTTCTTCTTTTGCATTCCTAGAAAAAGATATGTAGTGTCTTTTCAAGACCAAGCAGAAACAGGCCAAATTGGACAAAAGTATCTATGAAATTTTATTCAATAACTAAAAGCTCTTTGGGCTTTTTGTGTTATCAATATCACACTAGAGAATGATCTGCATAGCTGCAACTGAGACCATTCTGCTGCATCACAGTACCAACTCCTAATGGAAAAACCTACATTTTTTTAAAGAACACACTCACTGGCTTCTTTATGCATTTTCACCTGTAATGTTGAATTAGGGAGGAAAGGTATTCATTCTAGGAGTTTCTTATCACAGTTACTCCCAATGCAAAGGTGCAGTGCATAGCAAAAGAGGGCTATACTCTATCTGAAGCTTAACTGACAAAAAGTCAAGTCAGAAGAAGGAATAGAAAGACTGCTTTTCACACTCCAGAATTTAAATTGTTCAGACTGATCAGTGAAGCATCATCCTCTTCATATATAGAATTTTGATGTGTTGCTTTGAGATCTCAACCTCCTTGAGTCTAACTTTGCAGTGATGAATTTTCACTAGAAAAATGCAGACTTGACTATTGGTAGAAATCTTTTTAAAAGGAAAAGGTTATGCCTCTTAGCTTTATAGATTGTCTACTCAGGCTAGAGTACCCATAGAGTTGCACAAGAGGTTGCCTATAAATGTCTTTGTTTACAGAATGCCATGTAATCAATTAACTTCAGTTTGCAAGACTATTCCCATCTGTCTGCACTATATTTGTTCCATATCCATAAAAAATTTCACAACTATCCCTTCATTAACAAGTATTCTACAATAATAGTTTAACTGCAAAAGTTACAGCTTCAGTGTCTCCTGCCTCCTTTGCTTAAATGATTGTGCTTCTCTTTCTCCTGTACTTGAACCTCAGCTTGCATCATTTTTTATTCTGATGGATATTTTTCTCTTGCCTACAGGCTGGAAAATAAGGCTGGAAAATAATTTTCTTAATTATTCTGTGTGACCTTGATGCAGAATTTTATTACCAAATTAGTAGATTTTCTAAATTATTACTAGAATACTACCTCAATCGTTAAGCACTCTTGTTCTATAAGAATGTGGAGGAACACCTTAAATTGACTTATTGTTTATAGTAGTGAATTTTATAATAGCAGTTTCAAAAGAATGAAATCACAGAAGGAATGTATTTACAAATGTCAATAATCTTCCTAAACAGCTGCCCTACTTTTCACACTGAAGTACTCAAAATGTTTCCACAGATCATGCAAAAATAGTCCTGTTTAACCAGTCGTCAAGGACTTTACTGCCCTGACAAGTTTTACAACAATGTTGCCTTAAATCATCAGCTACGGTATAAGAGAAGAGCTGGTACTGTCAGCAATGTACCCTGACACCTCACTGATATTTAAGAGCACTTTAGTGCCACATTTTCAAAAGTGCTTGAAGCTATATAGGTAAGCATAGTGTGGGATTTTCACTAGATGTAAACATATAAGTCTTTGAAATCAAGGGGCATGATATACCCACACTCTGCTGTGCTGCAAACCTCTCTAGACTCCTCCTTCCTAATGTTACAACTGATTTAAATTCTTACTCCCTGACAACAGAAGATATGCCATTTTTCTCAATTTTTGATCTTCCAGCTCTGCATAAATTGTAAAAATTATGTCTTCCTTGCCTTATCTGCATATCTGTGTCTGCAGGCAAAAGTCAAATGTGATGCTCCAGTATTCAGTACATACCCTTTTTCTTATTGCAGGGCCAAGGAGCTCAGACATGAGAGCATTTCTATGCTTTTACTGCCAGACAGAGTAGGAAACAGCTCATGCCTTGAAGATAATCAAATTTGGGAAATGAGATGGTAATGCTTTAATTCCAAGTCTGAAGTAGAATTTCAGTTTCATTGAGAAGGAAAGAGGAGGCCACACTATATTTTTCTAAGGTGATAGCAGAGATCTGGATTTCTCCAAAATCTCAGACCAATGCTTTGGCCAGAAACAGAGGACGGAGAATGTCCAAGGAGCACTCTGCTTTTCCACACTACACAGATCTTGGAAATTTATTTGTTAATTTTAAAATCCACTTTGAGAGAGCTTCTATCTTTGATTTACTCAGGTAGTAAGATGAAAGGAGAAAATTAGGAATCTGGAAGACTTGAGCAAAATACCCACCCAGACGTCAGGACTATGTACTCCCTTGAACAGTTTTCAGTGTTCATTTCAATTATTCTTGCCACCTCTAATTCCTAAAGAAGATATCTGAAAAATGTCTTGCTAGGTGTACTTCAAGAGGATCTAGCCAGATATGGCAATTAACTCTTTTTATTCATAGGACTATTCAGCACCGTGGAAAAACTGTTAGGAAATAGTTCCTGTTTGTTCCTTCAGATTATTTGGTTAGCAAAGCAAAAGGACAATGTAAAAGAACATTTAAGACCAGAATGAAAAATAAGCAATCTGTATTTATCTGTAGTGAAATACAGACTGCTTCATAATCACTGAAGCATGCTCACAGACACACAGGGTCCATCATCAGCTCAGTGCTTCAAACTTGAGGGCAGATAGAATCTAAACTGTAAAATTCAGCCACTTGCTAAGACCTTATGAAAACAGACCTGTGGTTTCAGCCTTACCGAAATCTTCTTCCCTATTACACAGCTGAAGGCATAAAAATACACTCAGCTTGGAGCAGAAAAAGGGCCAAGTGCTCTGAAAATAATGTTCCCTCCAGCTGCAGGGTAGAACAGAAGATCCTTTAAAGTGAACCTGCCAGTTAATGTCCAGGCTTGGCTTAATAAAGAATTTGCAAAGCATAAAATGAAGAGCAATTTGTTCTTAACAGCTCTTCAATAATTTAGAAATGTAATTGGTATTTCAGAAAAACAGCTGCAGTATTCAGTGAGTAAAAATGGCTATAATTAATGAATCTAATGCCACAATTGGGTGGGGTAGGTAAATACATATGCTTCTGGGTCTACACCTCACATATAAGAGAATAATATATATCATACCTGAGGCAGAAGAGCCCTGGAACTTTATTCCTTCTCACCTACCTCAAAAATAAGCCAGCAGAGGAGTCTTAACATTTCCAGATGTGACACCTATGTTTTATTCAGTTCTTTTGTTCCCAGTTTTAGAAAATTCCATGTTACATTCGTAATACTCATATTAATATATCCTAAGATGAATCTGGATCTAGAGCTATTAAAAATAAATATTTTAAATGTATCTTTTGGTGTTTTTTTTTTTTAAGTTGCCCATCATGTAATTTAATGAGGATTACTGAAACTATTCAGTCCTCATCAAGGATAGTCATCATTTATCTTCCACAGTTCTAAGAATGATTTAAATTTGACCAAAAAAAGCACCTTTTTTTAAATTACAAGTATATGTTATGCTTTGTTGCATTCCCATTTAAAACTTAATAAAATGGGAGGAGAAAGTGCACCACTCAACCACATTAGTATTAGAGCACTCAGCTTACCAGTGCACTTAGCACTTCAAAATAAAGACCAAAAATTGCCTTGAAATCAACTGCTGAGGTGCAGAAGCATCTATTACAAGCAGAAGGCATGGTCCCAACATGAGAGGCATGCAAGGAAGATCACAGTGGTGTGGGTGTTCAACTGACTTAAGGGAGCCACATGGGACAGAAACTGCTACAGCATCTGCAATTCTTTGAAGTTCAGTACCCAACTTTTATTTGTAGAGGCATATCTATTGGTTTCATCTTGAAAGGAGAGGTCTACCTGACAAGATCTATGGAGAAAAGTCAGTTTATTTCTTTTGCCTGTTCTGCAAGAATAGTGAATTATTAAATGCGCCAGGAAACTAAAAATGTTAACATAACTACAATTAGAAAGAGAAATAAAGGAAGTTATGCTTCACAAATGAAAATAAACTTTTAGATTAAGGATCCTTGTTTCCCAGCCTCTAAGGAAATGTCATCAACAAAGAAAAGCAAGTAACAAAACCTTTGTTGTTTACTAAATACTTGCAACTGTGCCTTCAAAGAGAGCTGAAATATGTTCCCATTAAATTTTAAGAACTCTTCCTTAAGGAAGGACAAGATCTGTAGCTCCTTTAGCTGAAGTTTTTCCAAGTCTTCATGTGATTACTGTACTAAATTCAGGGATAAAATAATTTTAGAGAAATGCAATGCATCAAAGGTAATAGGAAACACTAAAAAAGATAAAGTACAAAAAAGTTTGTTTATTATTTGCACACATCTGAAATTAATAGTTATCAACATAAGTCTTCCTGTGGAACTAAAAAAAGGTTTAATAAATGTGCATATTTGTATTTTGGAAGATGCATTCATGTGGCAAACCTGCATAAGCTGATAAAATAAGTCTTGGGGTTTGTGAACTCTTAAAAATGAAAGAATAAATGTTTCTTCCAATTAAATGTTGAAGCCTGGTTCAGCACTGATTATTTCTGTCACACACTGAGAAATCATAAAAAATGAAGAAGTATTAGTTACAAATGTGCTAGAAAAGGAAAATGAAAAGAGGCATAAATTTTAAAGAAATGTTTACTTGTGTAACAAACTTTGGAAGTGACTTAATCTCAGTTTTCTTTTTAAGCTTTCACTTTATATTTTTGTGTGAAGAGAATATAAGAAACTTCAAAATTCCTTCAAAAGGAAATATATCTTTGTCAATTTAGAGTGATTTAAGTTCTTGCATATGACATTCACATTGTTATATTTTATACATACAGATAGGAAAGGCATACAAACATATAAAAGAAACAAGTATGAACTTCCACAGTGCACAGTAATTGCTGTATCACTAAAACTGTAGTAAAATGGTTCAAGTGGTAAGGAGGAGACCAATCATCTCCTTCCCGTACATATTTAGAAGTGCTGGTTGCTTAAAAAAAAATTAGAAGTCTGGAGAAGAGGGATGAAAGGTAGATTTCAAGCATGCATATGTTAAAAACCTACAAAAGGCCTAAAGATCATGAAAAGTTCAGGAGAACTAAGAAAATCAAGGGTGCAGGATGAAAAAATTACAATAAATATGTTCATTTCTTTTAGAGTAGAAAGGACCTAATTTAATAAAAATGGATGTGTGAAGGTGTAGCAGGCTGACTCTGGCTGGGTGCCAGGTGCCCACTCAGTTGCTCTATCACTCGCTTTCCCACTGGGACAGGGGAGAGAATAAGATGGAGAATGACCAGCAGGGTGAGATAAGGGAGTTTTATTACAGCAGAAAGAAAGAAACAAGTGGAGATATGCACATAAGAGCTAAAGAGGAAAAAAAGGTCAGTCTCTACTTCCCAACAGCAGCAATGTTTGGACACTTCCTGAGAAGCAGGGCTTCAGCACGTGTAACACTTCCTCCAGAAGGCAAACACTGAAAACTCACAAACACCCCCCCTTCTCCTCTCTCCCTTAGCTTATATCTCTGAGCTGATGTCATATGGTATGGAATATCTCTTTGGCTAATTTGGGCAGCTGGCCTGGTTGTGTCCTCTCCCAGGATCTTGCCATCTTGCTTTGATGAGGGAAGGGATGTCAGAGGAACAGTGCTGCTCAGCAGTAGCCAAAACACTGGCATGTTATCAACACCCAGGCAGCTATCAATGCAAAGCACAGCACTGTAAGGGCTGTGAACTTTACCTCAGTCAGATCCAATACAGATGGTTCAATAGATATTGAATACAGTTGTGCAAAAAATACTCACAAAATCTCTGTAATATAATAAAACCTTACTATAGAATCTAGTTGCCATTTTAAAAATATATCCAGTATCAGGATATAATTACTTATACAATTCATAACAGCTATGTAAGCTGATTTACTCTATTCATTTTTTCATGCAGAGCATTATCTCTATTCTAAAGGTGAGATGTCAATGTACAGAGATAATAAAATTACCATGGGTAGCACCAAAGAGCCCCCTGAAATTAGTCAAGTAGAACAGCTTTAAACAAGTGTTTAATTCAGCAACAGAGAGCTTGTACATTTCATCTCAAGCATATACATATATATAACTGAAAATTATAATGATATTAAATTATATTTTAATTATATGATATAATTATATAATGATATAATGATATAATATAAGAAGCAGTTGACTAAAAGACACATGTTGGAATCCCAGGTATGCCATGCTCTGCTCCCTGACTTTTGACTAAGTTTCTACTGTGGATTTGATTTGCTTTATAAAAAAAAGAGAAAAACTCTTGATAGCTGATATCTGAAAAAGAAACATCAGTCAGTCAGAGTCAGCATCCTCCTGCTGGGTGTCATCTTCTATAAAAAGGCTAGATCCCCTATGCCAGAAAGATTTTTCTCCTGCCAAATGCCAAATGTTAATCCTACAGAGATGAAGTCAAGTAAAAAGTTGACCAGACATCAGGCTCAAGTAATTGATTCTTTCTAGAAGAAACCAAGAAATAGACTCATTAAGATGGTGAGAATGATTTCCAGAATTACAAGGACATGTTTTTCAAAAGACTAACTCATGTAAGAAATGGCCTGCTCCTAATACAAAGACACAGAACAGAACAGAAAAACTGCTAAGCTTAAAGATAGATGATAGACAGATAGATAGATAGATAGATAGATAGATAGATAGATAGATAGATACATAGATACATACATACATATGTACATACGTACATACATGCATACATACATACATCCTTTGTTTGTATTTACAGGCTGATGGCTAACATTTGGATTTTCAAACAAGTGTTTTCCTTCTATTAACAGTGAAATTCATGTCTGAAGAGTGGCGGTTGAATTGTGAGGGAGAAAAATATAGGAATGACATACTTTTCCAGGAGTGAAAAGTTTCCAGTTTGCCACAAAATCTAATTCACAAATTCAGGTTTTTACAATACTATTTTTAGGTAATTTTTTATAACTAATCATTCCAACATTTTCATATCACACCAGAGCATAGTTATTACAGCAAGTTGTGGATTAAAGTGTTCATAGCCTGTGATGCTGGACTACAATTCTTTTTAGCTTCAGACAAATAAGTAAGAAACTATTTGTATGCTGTAAATTAACTATTGCTTCCACACTTCTGAGAAAACATATATGCATTTCAGCAGAGTGGTTTCTGCCTGTTATCTTCCACACATTTATCTATTCTCTGCAGCAACCAAGCAAAAGCACAGAAGAACCTTAGGCTTTAGCATCTTTTTTTCTTCCATTCACAGTTTTTTCTTAATTTGTCCTAGGATACGGTTATGATACTGTTATGATACTGTTTCTCTGTCTCTCCCCAGAGGAAGTTTTGAGGTTTTGAGGGTGCTGCAGAGGCAGAATGTGCAGCTTTGTTTCACCAATACCATGTTCAGTGTGTAAGACAACAGGAACTATCATTCCTAACATTTCTTTGCACACTCAGGTTATCGATAGTCTTCTGGAAAGATTAAATTATATCAATTGGATCCCAAAGAAATTCCCAGCCTAGGCCTCTTTCAGGATTACTGTGCAGTTTCCCCTTTTTTAGTCACCTTGGAAGTGCATGATATGCTACTAGAAGTACACTCCCCAGAAAGGGGCCTGAAGAGGAGACAGGCTGATCCAAAGAAAAGTACAAAGGGATGTACTTGAACTTTTATGAACACGTTTCACAACAAAACCTGAATCTGAGTTCTCAGGCATGGTGAAAAATCTAAGTAAAACTTTTAGCTATGCAAAAGTCAGCCTCCCACTCACAAGACACACACAGAGATATGTGGAAAATGCTTCTTCGCACTTGCAAATTACGCCTTTGATGACCAATATCAAAAATGCAACATTCTCCTGTATGGATCAGCTCAGCAAACAAGGCCCTTATGTGCTTACCTCCGTATTCCTACTGCTTTTATATGCAGCTTTCTTTCAAAGGGATCCCTTTTTATCCTATTAGCAGTATTGTTGCAGCACATTTTATCAGACAGACTTTCTCAACCTCAGAATCAAAAACGCAATGAAAACTTTCAGATTAGTAAACACAAAACACTTTAAACCTCTCAGCGGCAGCCTGCCTACAGATTTTTTTCTTTTGCAGTGAATGGCATGAAATATGTAGAATTTGCTAGAGCTGTAGTAAGAAGGCTTTTATTCCAGCAAGAGGGAATATAACCAGGAGCTGCCTGCTGGCCATACACATTGGGAAGCTCCTCCTGTTGTGGGCTCCCCTTTCCCTGTCCTTCTGACAAGCTGTCACACATCAGCCCTCCCCTGAAAGTACCTCTGATGTCTAGCAAAAGTGGAATCATAATTGCCTTTCATCCGGGCACTAAAGCAGCTGGGTAAGGTTTTTGAAGTGCCTGGGACGTGTCACTCTCCATGTATCACCAGCATAGTAGCAGGGTAGCTGCAAACAGGTAGGAGAAAAGAGCTTGGGGAAAAAAAATACAGAAATCTGATGGACTTCTGTCACTGCAGTCTCGTCTTCTGCAGTGGCACTCAGTTCAGTCTGCAATTTCTTTTTTCAATCTGTCAGGGTAAAACCTGTGACAGGTCAGGGGAAAAAAAAAAACAATGATATTTTCAGTTTCCTCTGAGCAAGATTGGAACAATAAGACAGTGCTATAATGCTCCTCTGAAGAAAGAACAGAACCAGCCATGGATAGGATACTGAGAAAATTATGCTTCTGTATTCAGTTAGAAAACGTGAATCTTGAACACATTGGTTGCATCTTTCTAAAGCATCTTTCTTTGTAATGCTCATTGCTTCAACAAAGAAGAGGACATTGCTATCAACACATTCATGTTAACAGGGGATTTTTTAAAATATTTGTCTGGTGAAAGTGCATTCTTGTCACTTTGGCCATCAACTACGTAAATATCAGATGTGCTCAGTACTTCCAGCAAAATATGTAGGAACATCTTTTGCAGTTACATGTTGGCCTGGGCTTATCTTGCAGGAAAATATAATGAAAAAATTGTCTGATTTCCTGTGACAGAAATGGCCTGGTTTGAAAAAAGAGATAAAAGGCATAGAAGATAAAGTATAGGATTATTTTCCATTTCCTTCTGAAAATCTGCATGCTTTCCAAAATTGAAAAAGTATTTCAGTAACACACCTGGGAAAAACAGAATTATCCTTGGCCAATTAATATTTCTTCTGTGTAATACCAGTTCAAATATCTTCCTTTTACATGCCATTCTTGAAAGAAATCTGTACAAAATAGGCATCTGTAACTCCAAATCAGGACAACATTAATTGTGATTTTACAGTTGCAATTCATATAACTCCAAGACTAGCTGAGCTTGTATTTCTACTCTTGCCATTTAAATAAGAAACAGCATTTTTTGCATCAATACATGAATTCACATCAGACAGCAGCAAAGCCCATCCTGAGGTCTCATAAAAATACCAAATGTATTGGTTAATGCTAGTATTACAGAAAACCTTGAATTAAAAACACCCACATATTGAAAAAGACTCCAAACCATGCAAACCCCAGAAAACCGTGAATTCTTTAAACTCTTCAGGTTCAGGGACATGGACTGTTAAGGAGACAGGACACCCTGATCACAATTTCCATCATGTATCCAACAAGCCAAGAAGAAGTGTCAAGTTAGCAGCTGACAAAAAAGCAGGGAAATTCCCAGGGTATTTAATGAGATATAGCTTCCTACAGAATTCCTGCAGAATCTTTGACAGGATTTCACTAGAGTTTTCTCAAACACAAGTCAACTTATGAATATTGGAAATATTTTTCACCCAGCTTTCCAGGATGGCCTTAACTACAGATTGCTCAGACACCCATGGAAAAAAGATCAAAGCCAAAACAAATGAAGTTTTTTTTCTTTTTAGAAATACCAAATTCTTACTATGTCTAAGTAAAGTGTTAGCATTTTAACTGTTTTATACCAAAAGTGCATTTCAAGGCACAGAAATAATTATCCAACCAATATTTCTCAAGATTACTGGGAATTGCTTCAATATTTTCTCAAGAGATGTTTCTGGTGAATTGCCCTTTAATGACTTACCTCATGTGAAATGATAGCAATCAGACACCTGGCACATCTCTCAAACTGTGATGAGGTTAGTTGTTTTGCTAGCTTTAAAAAGTTGTTTCAGAACCCCAGGGAAGCTTTCAGATTGTTAGGGAGAATTTATTTGACTCAGATAAAAATCCCCAAAGTGACCATGACCTAGCAAATGTGCAGATCCATTCTCAGAAATAATTCCTCTGGATAGGAGGTTTTTAGTTGCATTATGTTGTGCAGATCATTGTGTACTCACTGACTTGAGAGGAGAAAGGTGAAGCTTTGCCACTGCAGAGGTCAGCTTTTTGGCTTCTTTTTTTGCTTTCTCCCTTTCAAATTCTTGAAAAAAGAGGATTAGAAGAAGAGGTTAAGGTTGCTGACAAACACTGATCATTTGGAAGGATGATTTCAGAGTCCTAGAGCCTCCATGCATTTTTTCAACAGAAGTATTTTGTCACAGCTGTCAGGCTTCCCCTACCTTCCCAAGTAAATCGTCTGAATGATTTGTAGAAACTAGCTGTAACTCCTCACTCAGCAATGCAATATGTGAGGGAAGGTTCTTGAAAAATAGAAAATTAAACTGATGGATTGCTTGATTCGAAAACTGTCAAAGCCGTCCCTGGAGTAGCTCTGCTTAAAGCAGATGAACTTGGTCTTCTGTGGCTCAGCATACTGATGTTGATGTGGGAGTGTGGGCTAGGGGTAGAAACACAGTGCAGACATCTGATGACAGCCCTGAGCTCCGTCAAAATTAGAGGGGACTGTACCCACAGGTGATTTTCATGTGAACTTCCTAAATTTGCACATTTGAAGAGAATTTGGCCTAGCATGCAAAGAGAAATGCAGGAGGTAATGGTATAGTGAGGTAGTTATAATTAACAAAGAGAAGAACAAGGCATTTATTTGACAGGTAAAACAGTAGCTGCTTAGACCCAGAGATGATTTGCAGAGGAAGGGTCCTGGATTTAGGCACCTATTACCAGGATAGTGTGGTAAGGTTGTAATGAGGTATCCAGCCCTACTCTTTCAATTGCCTGGAACATGAGCTTTCACAGCCCCTCTTCTGCACTTGTCCTAAAAAAATGTGGTCTGTTTTCATAAAAGGAAAATAAAAATTATCAAGCTGTATAGCTTTGGCAGTTAACAAAATAAAATTAAAAACCCAGACAACAACAACAACAAAAAAAATTTTAACTCAAACCAAACAAAAAACTCATAACAAAACAAACCCAACCAAAAAAAAAAGAGCCCCAAACAAGACAAAAACAACAACAACAAAAAAATCCAAACCAAACTAAAACCCCACAACAATCAAAACTAACAAAAATAAAAGCTGACCTCATCTCCACAGAACTGAACAGAATTTTTTCTCTGTAACATATTTTCTTTTGGTGTGCCTAGAAACAAATCCATGGTACATGCCTCCCTTGACTTTCTTAATGCCCTCTCTTGCTTGGTTGCAATCTGCTTGTCTCAAAACAAGCCACCCAATTCCTCCATGGCCCCACAACCCACCTTTCTCTCTCCTTCTTCTCCCCAGGTAACTGCTGCTCATTTGTCTGCCAAACATGTTTTGGGTCCATCCACTGTCCCAGTGGAGGATGACTGAGGACAATCTGCACCTTAAATTCCTGTACAGAGTCCCCCACCTGGGGATGAAAAGAAGAATTAAATATTACAGAGAGTACTGGTTTCAAGAAAGAAGTATTTCAACTAATGATGCTTATCCCATTTCCAGCTACCACTATTTTTAGAGCTTTTTGACTCACAGCAAGACCTCCACAGGGCATTTTGCCAACTAGAAGCGGCAGGAAGTATCAGTGAGAAAACAGCATGTAAATGCTGTAGTTACCTATGGTCAATGCTCTCTTTTAATAGAATGTTCATCTTCATTACATCATTTCATATTTATGACAAAGCTGCTTGTCACTCAAATGAATCCAACTATGCTGCATCCTTCAGTTTAATTTGGTTTCAGTTCAGGTGAATAGCAAAACAACTGTCTGAGGTTTGCTTTTCTCTGCCAGTGGCTGGTAAATGCAAGAAAAAAGTGAATTTAAAAATATTTATCAAATCTCAATGCTTAACTTGGTTTGACTTTTTTATGAATGCAATGTCACTTATTTGTATAATAAGTAATGTATGACAACATTTCTCTCCTCATTCTTCCCCCTCTCACAGTATCCTATGGCCTCCACACTAAGTCAGGGACATTTTGACACTGCACTTTTTTCCCCCTTAAGCAAGGGTGATGTCTGAGAACCTATCCTCCAATGCCAAATCAGAGCAGTGAAGTAATACCTCCTTTACAAAATCCTTTTCTTGCCTTCTTTTCTGTCCAACTTGCTGCTAGTTCTTTCTTGGTAAACCAGTACATTGAGTTCCAAGTTCCATTATTTCACAATCAACAAACTTCTCTGGGTTTCAAAAACATAACTAGGACCTTTGAATTATATTTTAAAAAATAAGTAGGACCTTTGAATTATATTTCTAAAACACAATGTCCTGAGTATAATGGCAAACAATCACAGCAAACCAATATCACTATTCTTCAATTGGGCTACAAGTCATTTGTAAGATTTTGTGCTGGCTGAGGTCCTGATGGATCAAATCTTTCTTGCATGAGGAAGAAAAGGCAAATGCTGTCTCAATAGCATTTTCTTCAGCTTTGCCTGCAATCCCCAAGAAACACTTCATTTGGCATTTCTTGAAAAGGAAATTGGGACTTGGGAATTGAATAAAAATAAGGAAAATATATTCCTCCTCTTTGGCGTTTCAGAATCACATGTAATTATAGAATCATAGAATCTCTCAAGTTGAAGGCCTCACCCACAAGGACTATCGAGTCCAAATCCCTGCTCCAGCCAGACTACCTAAAACTAAACAACAAGACTATGAGAATCACCCAGCTGACCCTTGAAATCTGGTGGCAGCAGTGCCCTGACCACATTCCTGGGGAACTCCTCTCCACTGATGAAACATTTCGGTAAAGAACCCTTTCCTAATGCCAAATCTGAACTACCCCTGAAGCATCTTCATTCAGTTTTTCATGCCCTATTGCTTTGTGGCATGTGATACTCTTCAGGACATAGTTGGCACTTTTCAATAAGCGGGCACACAGGGCATACATTCCAGCCCTTTCAACAGCTTTGTCATATCCTTTTGGTTGCATTTTATTACATTCACATCATCCTTCTTAGATGGTGGAGCCCAGCACTGCACTCAGTTCAAAAAGTGAGGTGGCACCAACACTGAATCCAACAGAATCATCTCCTCTGGTAACTGTCTGGGGGTGTACGATGCAGTTTGCCCTCTTGGCTGCCTGGACACACTGCTGGCTCAAGTGAGCCTGCCATTGACCAACAACAAAAGATCCTGTTCTGAAGGGCTGATCTCCAGCCAGTCCTCTCTCAGTTCATACTTGTGTCCAACTTACTCTATTGTAAGAGCAGAATCACATAGTCACAGAATATGCTGAGTGGGAAGGGACCCATCAAGATTATCAAATCCAACTCCTTCCTCTATGCAGTATACCCCAAGAATCATATCATATGCCTGAAAGCATTGTCCAAACTGTTACAGTGCCAACCACCCGTGGGTGAAAAACTCTTTCTTGGTATCCAACCTAAACCTCCCTAACTGGCCACCCCCTTGGGTCCTGTCACAGGTTACTGCTAAGAGATCAGTGCCTGCCCCTCCCCTTCCCTTCATGAGGAATTTGTAGATTGCAATGAAGCCTCCCCTCAGTCTCTTCTTCTCCAGGCTGAACAGACCAAGTGACCTCAGCCACTCCTCATACAGCTTCCCCTCAAGACCCTTCACCATCTCCATTTCTCTCCTTTGGACACTCTCTGGCAGCTCAATGTCTTTCTCGTATTGTAGCACCCAGAACTGCCCCCAGCCCTCGAGGTGAGGCTGCCCCAGAGCAGAGCAGAGCAGGACAATCCCCTCCCTTGCCCGGCTGTGATGCTGTGCCTGGTGCACCCCAGGACACGGGGCCCTCCTGGGTACCAGGGCACTGCGGGCTCAGGTTCAGCTTGCCATTGACAGGACCCCCAGGTCCCTTCCTGTAGTGCTGCTCTCCATCATCTCATTCCCTAGCATATACACACAACCAGGGTTGTTCCCATCCCACATGCAGATCTGGCACTTTTATTTATTAAATTTCATGCTCCTGATGATTGCCAATGCTCCAGTCTATTCCCATCCCTCTGCAAGGCCTCTCATACTTCAAGAGAATCAGTTCCAGATTGGTACCATCATTGCACATTCCAGATTGGTACCATCATTGTTACTGAGGTGTTCAGCTCCTGCATCCTGATCATTGATGAAAATATTGAATAGAACAGGTCCTAGGATTAAGCCCTGGGGAACATGACTGGGGATAGGTCAACAACCAGTTGTTCACTCCAACACTTTCTTTCAATCAGTTCTTCATCCAGCTAATGGCAGACCTTGTCATTTTGTAGCTGGACAGTTTGTCCAGAAGGATGCTGTGAGAGGCAGCACCACAAGCCCTACTGAAAGCTAGAGAAACTACAACCACCATCTTCAACCATGTGGCAGGAGACCTTGATGTAGAAGGATGTCAAAATTGTTAAGCAGAACTTAACACCTAGTGAACCCAAGTTGATTGTGCCTGATTCTTGCATTTTTCTCTCTGTAGTACCCAGCATGATCTTCATAATTTTTCCAGGAACCAAGGGCAGACTTGACAGGGCTGTAGTCACCCAATGTATTGTAGACTAGCTGTTTGCTGGACATTTTGTCCAGAAGATTACTGTGAAAGACAGAATCAAAAAGCTCCCGCAATTCATAAAAACCCCACATCTACTAACTTATTATGGTCACCTAGATGGCTGTCCTTGTCTTAAAAGGAAATCAAGCTACTTAGGGAGGATTTTCCCCTTGTGAAGTCATACTGGGTATGACCAATGACAGCTTGTCTCTCAAGCTTGTCTCTCTCTTTTCATTCATTTTCTGAGCAAACTTCCCCATGAATTTATCAGATACTGAAGTGGGAGTGGTAGGCCTGTAATTAAGAGAGGATTCTTTCTTGCCCTTCTTGATAACTGGGACAACACACATTAATTTACTATCTACAGGGATCTCTCCAGACCACCAGACTGTTGAAAAATAATGGAGGCAGGCCCCATGGTGGCATCTGCCATCTCTTTCAGTAGCCTGGGGTGAATCCCTTTGGGGTCCAGCGGTCTGGTGCCCATCCAAATAAAGCAGCAAGCATGTTCTGGGTGGGCTGTGTTTGTCATCTTCCCTGAGATCCACAGTCATCCAGCACAAGGCTTCTGGCATACCAGGCCCCATCAAAAGTGTCAAATACAAAGGTGAAGAAAATATTAGATGTCTTTGCCTGGTCTACATCCTGATTTGTGAACTGGCTGACTTAATGAAGTAACAATGTTATCTCTCTGATCCTCCTTTTGCTATTTACATATTTTTAAAAGGCTTTTTTCTCATCCTTCATAGTGCTAGCCAGCAGTGATGATTGAAGCTGAAGCTGTACCTTACAAAATCAACTGATCTGGTTCATTGTTTTGAAGGGACAAGACCTGAATTTGTGGAGATAACAAATTCTGTGACTGCTGCAAAGAATAAGCACAGAGTTCTTCCATGGGATGGGAGTCTGATCCCCAGATTCATTCCGACCATCTTCATAGCTACAATATTGTTTTTAATTTAAATCCTTGAAGTCTCTGGAAAAGAGGTATTTCCACAAAAAAAAAAAAAAAAAATCCAATGATATTAAGATTTTCAAGAAGCAGAATTTCACAAAAAACATAGAAATAATTTATTTACTTATATTCAGGAATCAGATTAGTAAGATCAATAATGATTGCTCCTTAAATGGACCTTAAGAAGTTTTCTCTGAAATTAACTTCCTCGGGTGACCCGCACAAAATCTTATTGCATTGCAATTCATGATCCAATTCCTGTGACTTAAAACTGATGAGGACAAAAAAAAGAAAAAACACAAATGTGACTCACATGACTGTTTCTTTTCCAGAATTCAGAATATTCATTTTGTTCATAACTGAATGACAAACAAAAATGAGAAAAATCATTAAAAATTCTGAGAAAAAAACCCATTAAAAATTAAATTATTTTAACTAAGTCTTCCCTGTATTCAGTACTCTATTTTGCAAATTTGCGTAAGGCATTCATCACTTAAAAAAACTTTACATGTAATGAACATCATACACAGTTAAAGGTACTTTCATACATTAGGGCTACAATAAAATAGGGGACAGTTTCACACAAGATTCTGAATTTACCTAAAGTAACTCCATTACTTTACCTATAATTATTATTAAATTGACTTTTAGCCACAACATAATTGATACACACAAAAAAAAGAGGCATTTTCCCACTTATCAACTTTAGAAATAATTTTACTTATTTCTCAGATACATTTTCATTTATATCCCATAACTGACAAAATACTCTAATTTCATCCTGAACTTCACATAACAACCTAATCAAAATAAATGTATGTAAGAAATTATATGTTATGTTTCAAGTTGGATAGCACACAAATAGGTGATATCTTAATTTTAAAATGGCTCTACTTCAGGTTCTACCATCCTTCCTGTAACTGGCCTTTGATACCACCCGCAAACAAATGAAGAAGATTTTTATAAAGTCTAGGATTTATATAATGGTTATTTTTACCTATTGACACAGGTGGTACCAGATTGCAGAGATCACGAGAGCACTTCCAAATGGTGACATTCTTCTGCCATCAGCTGTGACAGCACTGACTCCAAGAGCCACCAGGCTTCTCCACGTGCAGCAACCCCACAATAGATATTCTCTTTGTTTGCAGCCTGCTGTTTACCTCGTGGACTTCATTGTTCCCTCTTTGCTTCCTTCTGGCTCTAATGTGAGCCAATGCCATTTAAGGGCTTGCCTTTCTGAGACTGGTATTTTGCCCTATAGAAATTAGACAGGAGCAGTGACTTCACTTTGTATTGGAATAAATAATGAAGAAGTGAAAAAATCTCTGCATTGCATTGATTATTACCCAAAACAGAAATGCCATTTATAATAAGTTTTTTCATTACTTTTCCCCTCTTCTTATGCCTTTTAGCTATCCATAATTTGTTTGGGTTCTCTTTTTTCCCTTCTCCTTTCACATGATGTCTTTAAAGATTTTCTGGTAATCATAACCTTAGATCCAAATTAAAAGCTTCAGAAATAAAGCATAATGACAGTATGGAACACTTCATGAAATTAGGATCATTCTGATGGAGCTGCAGCCATTGAAGGTAAGACTCCCACAACTTGGGAAACTCTTTTTTTTACCCTGAAGAGGCCATTTTCAAGCTGTTATTACTCAACAAAAGGTATTTTAGAGAGAAACAAAAGGAGGGTGGTGGCTCCCTGCTTCCTTAGCAGATTCACCATAGTTATGTTTTTTCTACTGCATAAGAAATCAGATGCTCTCCAACTGTGCAGAAGTCTTCATGTATACAAACAACCAAATTCACAAGGCAATTTCTCAGATCAGTTTCCCTAAACGTAAAATAGAGATAATAATACATTACTGCTCCACAAGAACAAAACCAAACACACAAACAAAATAACAAAACCAAACAAAACCCAAAAATAAACTAAAAAAAACACCAAAAAATCAAAGCCCCACTAACACTCCAACCCACAATAAAATGTTGATCTGACAGATCCAGCAAAAATGCAGCAAAATTATCATCATAAATTAGACTGTTACAAACCATGAACACACTTTCTTGTCACCTAAATGTTTATTTCCCCAAGAGAATTCTGATTTGTTGTAATACTTTTTCTGCCATTAAACATATGATTTTGCTTTTAATATTAAGTCATTAATAATTTGCATTTTCTGTGGACAGAATAAGCTATTTCTGCTCTTACAAATTCTTGGCAATATGTTTTTCTGCTGTTTCCAGATATGCAGCTTCTGCAAGTTGAACCAACACTATGAATAACCAATTTCCAAACTCTTTGCACTGTAGGAATGCTAATTTCTTTCTCTACAGAACAGATCCTTTTAGCAGGCACAAAAACTTCAATATAAACTTTATAATTGCTTCCAAAATACTGGTTATCTTTCCATGTCACCTCATGCAGAATGCAAAGACAATAGAAAACCATTAACAGAAGACAATAGTGAGCAATAGAAAACAATGAACCATAAGATGCCATAAAATTTACTCATCGTGTTCCTGCAATAAGTGAATTTGTATAACCAAGAGCTGGAAAATAAATCATGCTTAGACCCATCACCACATGAAAATATCATCATTAATTTTTTACCCAGTTTCTCCAAAAGCTGTAAAACAGCTTTAAAAAAAAATAAAATTATTATTCATTACTTCAAGAAGCCACAAAACACTGTCCCTAAACCCATACAAACATATTCTGTCTATTTCTTGGTCCTGGAAAATTATTAGCTGAAAGTATATTAAACCAGCTTGTAAATCTTCCTTCTCATACTGTCTCTGAGAAAAATTAGAACCTGTGACCACTAACAAGAAACTACAGCTTCCAAATGACAGCTACAAGCAAAAAAATCCAGCTTTTAAATCTTTTACAGTTATCTAAAATATCTTATAACCTTGGTCTGCCATCAGAAAATGGAAAAAGCAAACAAAAATACCTATCCAGTATTGCAAATCCTTATGGACTAACCCCAGAAAATAAATATTTAGACTGTCTCTTATCACTGTGTTTTATTGCAACTTCTCATGCATGCTTGTAGCTACGTTGAATTCCACTGTGTACTTTCTGCATGTAAAAAAACCCACATTTGGGGAAACATAAAAGGGAAAAAGACAGAACTTCAAATCCACTGCTAGGAATCAGCCCACATTTGGGCTTAAACAGAAAAGCCTTGGTGCGCAATGACTGGGTCGAGTTCCAGCGTAACACAGAAACTGCAGAGGAGTAACAGGAGAAAATTCCTTATGTATATCTGAGATTGGCTCCATTCCCCAGCCCTGCTGGCTCTGCTGCCCAAAGGTGGCCTCTTAGCATCCATGTCCATGACCAGTTGTTATGACACTGCAACAAGCCTCACTCCCAAGAGAAACTTCATTTCTATACAGAGAGTCGTTCTGTCCTGTCATTCTTGTGTCCAGTCAGTCCAACCCCCTTCTGCAGGTGAACCTTCTGGCCCTCCATGCCCAGGTCATTCCCTGGTCACAAATTATCAAATGCTGAGAAGCTACAATTTAAATTTCCCTTTGAACAGGTGCTACATATTCCAGGAAACAAATCATGATGGGTTGAATTATATTGCACATAGTTCATTGTACATATGGAAGGTGCAGGAGAAGACCAGGGAGCAGAAGAATAGGAGACAAGATGCAAATATTCTGGATACTTTCCTTTAAGTGGTAAAGGAAGTAATTTTATGTTCTGAAGGAATGGACTAGTAAGTTTGTTCACAGCATCAGAATGTTTCCTGTTGTGGCTTAGAAAACTTCAGTACCTCGTCACCAAACTCATTCAGTCTCTTCCCCTCTCAATTTTTGCAGCATAAAGAAACTGAATGTACCTTTGATCTTCCTTTTTAAAAAGGATTTAAGTGTCTCCAGGGATGTTTTTCTCTCTCTCAATTAACCTGATCAAATTTATTCAAAAGATATGCTAAATTTATCATGGTTATATTAGAAATCAGTATTTTCCCCTATTATTATCTAAACACTTAATATTTTACACAAAATTCATGTCAACGTTCACAGGCTTGGAATAATTAGAGATGTATTCTTTCTGATATATTGCTTGGGCAAGCTGAGTTAAACCAGCCACACTGTGTCCAATACAATGTTCATCATAATGTAGCTAAAAAAAGAAAAGGTACAAAAGACTCTTCATGTCCTACAATTAGAGGAAATGTACATAAATGAACAATAAACAATACAAATTTTCTCATTGTTGGGAGTGAGTGAAATATATATCCTTTGGGATATATACACATACCCTGAATACACTACTTAGAGTCAAAAACATATTAGAGGGCAAAATGTTGCAAGAGTTCGGCTCACAGTTAGATAAGGAACTGACCAGAAGCAATTTCAATGAAAACTTAGGGGAAAAAAATCATCTTCGAGTCCTCTGCAGCAGCTGAGCTTTAACTACAGGTGCAGAAGAACAAAAATGTAAAACAATTTGATACAGACTGCGATTTCCAAGTTATCTTAAGTTATGTTTCCATAACTGAATCTTCTGTGATGTTTTGAAACCCCAGCGGGAAACCAAAGGGAAAGTTACAAGTAAACTATACCTCTACTGTGCTTTGCTTTTGGAGTACAATAGACACGGAACTAGAGCAACATGTGATATCACCAGGACTTCTTATTGGAAAAAGAGAAGTAGTTCAAAATAAACATCAGCTCATCTTAACAGTACAGATTTCCCGCGAATTCATAATTTACAGTAAATATGCTTCTTTCTTGCAAGAAAGTTTAAGTCATCTGAAAAATACAATTAGAATAGCTGACTTCAATGTCCACTTTTGGAAAGCTCTCAATCTTCCTCAACCAAAATTGGTATTATGTCAAAATAACACACAAAAAAATTTTAAGTATCTCCAGCACAAAGTCATGTCTTGCAATAAATAACTTGCAATGAAGAACTCATACTTGCATACAAACTAATCTTTCATTTTTATAAGTCATTAACACAAGAAACATAAGGAATACGACTTTTAAAAGTTAAAATGGTGATTTCATAAAAGTGAGCACCACAAAGTGGAAGTGACTGAAGATAAGGCTTTTGTACCAGGAGACTCACATTCACATTCCCAAAACACTGATTATATTTTCTGATAAGAAAACAACCACAATAGAATACCAGTGAACTCAGAAGCTAAAGGAGAACTCAATGGGGAAATCTTAAATATTTCTTCCGAAAAAATCAATATTTAAAAAGTTTCTATATGGTGTTTTAAGGGTCTGAGTTCAGATGCAAGTTGGACCTTCTCTTCGAGTCTTAAGGTCAGTTAACCCTCATTTAAGTACACCAGTAGGAGTTTCACATCAAAGGACACATTGCAAATTAGTTTTTCACCATGTTTTTATGCAGAATACAAAGGCATGGCAGAAGGCCATAAACTCCAAACTGCAAACCTTGGAGCTCGCCCTTAGAAGAAGAAGAAGAAATCTATTCTGGATGTGTCCCTTTGTTTTCTCAGACCCGTGGCAAGTTGCACATATTTTTCTGTGTCTCTCTTTGTTTATCAAAGTATAGATCATCTTCAAATCAGTTTCTGAACATTTTTCTGAGAAAAAGAATTATATGTAGGATGCACTGTGATGCCTAAACACCTGAAATTGAGTTTTACTATGACCACAAAATCACAGTGGAGCAAAAGCAAAAAGGGCCCACACCATGTCTTGTCAGTTTAAATTTAAATATTTTTATGTAATGGATGCTGAACATAAAAACATAGGTAAAAGTCCCAGTTAAGTCAGTTTTTAGGATGTTGAGGAAAAGCTCATAATTGAATATTTAGAATGGGGATTTTTCATTACTAAATAAAAGTACATGAGTTTTTGAAACCTAATTGTATATCCTCAATTGGATTTTTTAAAAAATCTAATTGCTTGCTTTCAATAGATTACATGGTTAAAAGGCACAATTCTACCCAACCTTGAACCAAGAGAGAGTCAGGAAACAGGCCAAATCCACTGATTTTACATTTCTACATCTTTAAAAGTAATTAATACTTTTATACCAGGTTAATTTTTTTTAAAGGTATCTTAATTGTGGATAAACATTTTCTTGGTTGTACCTTCTATGTAATGTTTGTTATAGGTCTTACTTGCTGATCTGCACTAAGTTGAAAACCATTCCTCTCTAAGTGATACTGCAAACTGAGTGAATGCACTACAGATGGTCAGAAATAAGAAGCTGGTTCATCCGCCAGAAAGAGGACACTGCTTTAATAATATGCTGAATAAATAATACCCACAAACTTCAAAAAAGTGTTTATACACAGAGAAGCTTGACATAGCCTTGCAAATAACAAGCTTTATTGCCTTGTATTTCTCAGCATGTTGCCATATTAAAAGGTGACATAGTAGGAGCTAAAGCCTGAGGTGTTTCTTTCTTTTACAAGGACTACCTATCAATGTCTTACTGGAAGTAATAAATACATTTATAAACACGCTAAATAATTTAGAACACATTTAGAGTACCGAACAGTTAAGTGGCAACAGCAACATCTACAAATATATTGTATTCTATTCTGAAAGCAGCATGCTTAACTATATATGTCTGAGGTGCATTCAAGAAAACATTCATTATGAAAACCCTACTTTCCAAAAATTTCAATGCACTTGCAGCACTGTCTGATTTTCTCAAACATTTCCAAATACTATGTGCTTACATTTAACAATATATATTGTCTCTCTGTAAACATATTAATAAATACTAAAGGTCTAGCACTGAGGAACTGAGTCAATTACTGCAGTAACATGTCAACAGTTAGCAACGTAGCCTGTTCTACAATGTGCAATGTAACTGTAACCTTATGACAGCAAGAAAGAATCTGATAATATATCCAACAGGGCCAAAATTTTATCAGAAGTCCTAATACTACTAATTTCCAGCACTGCCTTAGGATAGTAATCTAATTTTCTGTAAAATAGCTCTCCATACCAGTGCACTTTTACTGATACTGTTAAGAGAAGCACAATATTGATTCTATGAATTTCTTTAACGTCCTTGGATGACAACATACCCATGGACTTACCTCTAATATCCTCCATATGTGTCAGTACTCTTTATCTGGTGGAGGACTGCAAGAATATCAGATCCAAACATGCTACCTGACCATGCCATTTTTTGTGTAAGATCATTCACATATAAATTGTTATATTAATCTAGCAGTGAACCATCCATACACCAAATGCTTTTGTCTCAGCTTGGATTCCCTTTCATTTACCACAGCACAGCACAGTTGGAATGAAAGCCATTAAAAATCAGTTATCTCTGAGTAACTGAAAATATCAGTCCCTGAACACATTGATCTAAATAGAACACATGAGAATGCTAAGAATCATAACACCAAAAGGGATGAGATTTATACACCAGTGTCACAGTCATGAAGTTCCAAGCTTTCTTGTGAGACTCCATAAAAGATGACACAAGAAAAATACTACCTGAACATAATAAAATGCAGAGAGTGAAGAACAATTTCTCTCTGAAATTCACAGCTCTTCAGAAAAAAGAAGCTTCATTCTTTTTTCCTTAAATTTTACATCTGACTATCCTAAGGCAGGCTGACTATTATTCTGAATCTCACATTGGCATTGTTGTGACAGACTGTATCAGGCAGGCTGACTGGCATTATTCTGAATCTCACAGTACACAATAAAAATCTGGCGGTAACAGCACAGACAGAATTCTATGTACATGCATATCGAGGCATAGGCACACATCAACTATGTTAGTGCCTTGCAGCTTAAGTGTTGTACTAGAATTTTAGGTTGGAACTTCCATGAGTTTGAGTACCTTAAAATACAAGCTAGTCAAATATCTTAACCCAAGAGTGCTTTCTTGGCATTGGTATACAGGAACAACTGTTCATAACTTCTTCATACTTCCTGGATTCTACAAAGAGCAGTAATTTTCTCACACTGATGATAATTTATCAGCACTGTCATGGCTGTGGCAGGCCCTGTTCAGTAGTAATATAGACTTTTTTAGCATTCACAGGATTCCACTAATTCAGCCTTATCATTCTGCTAGAGAAAGTTCTCTTTGACCCACCATGCAGTGGCCAAGAAGATATGTTTAAAGTGTGGTTACATCCAACATGATTGGGGTGATGCTTGGTAGGAAATTAAGAAATATGAATGAATCATAGCAGTGAACAAATTATTTTTTATCTAGCAGATTGGTCCCAAGACAGAAACATTAGATCAGTAAAATCAAACCTGTAGGCAAACATATCTGCTTCCCTAGAAGTCTGTCTGGAATAAAGTAAAGCCTTTCCTTTTATCTCAGCTTTAAAACTCTTATTACTAGCAAAGTTATTACAGAAGAGGACAAAAAACCAAAACCATTTTACTTTTGGGTAGAATGGGTGAAATGCAGTATATGGTATATGGTTAGGTATTATAAGAACTAATAATATTTTTTATTGCGCCCTTCAAAATAGTGCTAGGTCTACTGAGGATAATGTAGCAGACTCTTGTGCAAAATTGGGCTAAAACATCAACAGAGAAAGAATTACATGTACAGTTCTAATTGTCTTTGACTAAAGAAGTTCTGAGAAGTCAGAGCTGAGGGAGATTACGCATTCTTTTTTCTGTTACTAATGGGAAAAAAATCTAGAGGTGGAAAATACAAAATTTTTTTAAAAGGAAAATCAGCTAGAGTGGAAAATACAGAAATTTTAAAAAAGGAATCAGGTAAGAAAACTGCAATCATTCTGTTACATGTCAAAGCAGAAAAGAGGGATGTGAGAAAAGCTCCTGAAATATATTATCTCCTTGAATTAACAGGTCAATTCAAAAACAAAAACAAAAACCCAAAAACCTGCCTCAATTCAAAATTTAAAAAAAAATTATGGAGGGGAAAAAATTGAAAGGAAAATGGAAGAGACAACAATGCTAAAAACAGGGTTTAAGCCAAAGCTTTTAAATTCAAGCTCAAATTAAAGTTTTTATAAAAGAAACTACACCTTTGCCAGCTGCTCTTTCTAAAGAATAGCTGAGCTAAAATGCTGTGGATGATCTAAAGAATATATAACTTAAGAAATATTTTATTTGCCTCTGTGCCCCTACATGAACAAAGTATCTAGACAGTTGCACCTCCTTTTAGGGGCAATCATAGTCTCCCCTAAACAGGTAACTTTTTAACTCACATCCTGCTAGTGGTAGATTCAACACAACAAAACAAGATGTCCCTGCATCCAGCATGAAATGGATTCCCTCACTGCAAAATATTTTGAAGACTAAAGCATAAATTTGTAAAAAATTGCTGGATAAATTAATGGAAAGTAATGCCCAGCATGCTCTTAAGTACACAACATCATTTCTGTCCCAGTAATGCCCAGACATGAATACTCCCCCTGGCTGTAAGCTTAACTGCGCTCTTAGAGATGTAAAATTTTGATACAATGAGCAAGAACATATTTCAAGTTTAATGTAGCTTGTTCTCATATATTGAGTTTAAAATGTCCAGGGGCACAGTGGCCAGTGCCTCTTAGTGGCAAAAAAGTGTGAGCTCAAAGTTTGGTAACAGTTGTGCTAAGTGTCTTACTTCCTCTTTTAACTTCAAACACCTACTTTCCTGCTATACTTACTCAAAATATTAAAATGACCTCAATACCAGCCTATTCACTTAGGAGAGGAAAAAAAGAAACAGAAAATGGTATGAAAATGACCATTGCGAAAATTGCTTGCAATTCATTTTCATTTGATAACTGTATTTTCCATCATATTATCATTCTTTTTTTGTTGACAAGTTTCCTAGATTTTGATCTTGTATTGCAATGTTACTCTACCAGAAGAAGTTCATATTCTCCCAGCAGTTACAGTTGCATAGTGCAGAATCATTTATGGAAGCAACTGCTGGATTGAAAAATGTGACCTTACTAGAAAAGGTATTTGGCACTCTGCTCGACTGTAAATCATGGTGTATGTACTCAGGGCTCCCAAACGACAGATTGAAATCTCCTTTCTTTTTTTCTTTTATCAGAACTGTAACATTTCTTGTTAAGCTGAATCAGCATTTCTGGAAAATGCCCATATTTTCAGTGAAGTGAATTACAACTCTGGTGTTAGCATTCAAACTGGACTGAAGCCCGGCATTAAAATTAAAATTTCTCCAAAGCTTTTGCTTTTGAGACAATATTGTTATGCAAGCTAGTCTCAAAAAGTCCAATCTAATTGATATTCAAGAATACTTCACCTTATTTGTATTCTACATACATATTTCCAGACAGGATCAGCTTCCCAGAGGTATATGTCAAACCTTAAAGAAGAGCAACACTACAATAGAGTCTTTTCTGCATTTTTTTCTTCCAAAAGAAAGAAGAATCTGAATTTTCTGGTTAGCATTGTTCTCAGTATAAGCTGCAGGGTCATTAATGGCTTGTAAACAGAATTTTGTAATGTGAATATATATTATTTCAATGGAACCATAAAAATTGTGATCTTAAACTGTCCAGAAAACTGGAAGATGTAGGAAAAAGATACAGGCATACTCTCTAGTACTTATTGATGCACTTTATTACTTGCAACAACTTTATAGTCAGCACTATTTTTTCTAAACTCTATTTATTTGGATTTAATTATAATACAGCTATGCTCTTAGAGGGGATTTGATTTCTCCTTTCTCAACAAAAAACCAGTTGTGGCTAGATTTTTACTGAAAAAGAACAAGGTCATAAGAACATGTGTCACGGTCAAAAGAACAACAGGTAAAGGGACTATCCTGATGCAGGTACAGCTACTGACTGACTCATGTGAAATATGTTATATCTCAAAGTTGATGAATATTGCAGTTTTAAAAAGCACCCAGGTTAATGACCAAACATTAGATCATAAGTCAAATATTAGAAGTATTTTTTGGCACTCTGGGCTTTCTTACTTTAAAAGTCTAGAAATATTTATTTTTGTTTGCATTATCAGACTGAAACATTAAAGTCCCAAGCTAACAACATCATCTTCTGGTAGGACAACAACAGTTTTATTAAGTACACAAAACTGCTATCTCACCCCATCTTTTATTCTTGTTATTTTCATTTATAAGCATCTCAGCCTATCACAGCCCTAAGTACAGATCTTTAAAAACTTCTCAAATGCCTGTTGTTTTATTTTCTTTCTAAAAAATGTGTTCTGATGTAGATTACTATTCCAGATGTCAGAGAATAAACATGTTTGAGATCTACATTTACTGAATCAATGCAAAACTCTGGATTTCACCCAAGGCTGCAAAGTTTCTAAATGGAAATATAAGAGATCAAAGAATCTACTTTCAGCTTTTAATTTTCTTTAGATTTTAAAAGGATTCAAGCAAAAAAACACACACAATTTAAGAAAATATGGAAGCATAATTCTAGTATAGAACAGAAAATATATATTTAAGCTATATTTTATCTGAATACACGTTGAATAACGTGTTGAATGCATTACAACCATTTTCATCTCATAAAAAGCAGAATTAAACAATTTCAATTCAGACTGAATGAAAATGTTTTTTAAAGAACACTAGAAAGAACATCTTCCTTGTAGATAGAAGTAGATGGAGTTTTATGAATTAGTTAGTAAGTAACTTATTTTTGCACTATAAAGGAATTTGGAAGTGACATAAAACCCTCATGGACTCTTGCATAGAAAGCCAACAAACTAAAGAATGCCTTCCAAAAAAATCTTCAGATTATAAAGGCTATTTTTTTTTCCTGCTACTTCTCCGTTTAAGGAATCCAGAATCACTCTGTCAAACAATGAAAAGCTTAAAAAAAAAAAGGTCACTGCATTGTCATTCAGAAGCATGCACAATAAATACCATTTGAAAAAGAAACTGAGCACAGAATATCAGTCTGAAATACTGAGATAGAAAAGTATTCAAAGAATTTGTTGATGTAGGAAAACAGAATGAAAGAACCGATATTTAAGCTGACAGCTCTTGAAAATCTAAAGTTGACCTAAGACAAATATTATGAAAATTAGTAGAAAGTAGAGATGTGTTGGCATTTTACACATTTTCAGGTAAACGATGTCTAAGAAAAATCAGTTTTAGAGCAACAGATAGTTTAGTCTTCTGGATAAAATCCTAAATATTAACCCAAATAAACAAAATTTTTTCTGGTTTGCATACAAGAAACAATATGCTGTATTGTTTATTTGAAACGAGATGCTTCAATTTTTTTTTTCCAGAAGAATGGGACTCCTATCACTAAGTAAGCTGTACATCTTCAGATTCGAACCGAAGCCTGTTTGCTATCACACCATCACACATTATTGCCTGAAGACCTTCATGTCGACATTCAAGGACTTCTTCCTCAGGATTGTTCTGCTGACCACCATCTTTTTCCCCCAATATGGAACGTGAAGAAGAAAGAGAGGTAAGGGGAGACAGTAAGCAAGAGGTTTGGTTAAGAGGTCTTTGTAAGATGAAACAAAAAATTTGAAGACTTAACTTCATCACATCTCTACAAACAGAAGTACCAATGAGCTTCAGCTTTACTGGCAAGTGCCTTTGGCTTTACAGGTTAGACCCACACAATCATGGCTCTACCTCAGAGTGCTGCACAGGTAGGCAAAATCTTAACAGGTAAAATACAAGACAGAAAAAAGTGAAAGCTCCCATAAGACAGAAAATACATTATCAATATGGAATTTTCCATGAAAACATGGGATCTGATTTCCTTTAGTGACAAGGTAACCCAGCTAGTTGACCAAAGGAAGTAATCTGATATAATCTTTTTGGATTTCAATAAAGCTTTTGATACTTCTCTCCCAGGATCCTTCTGGCTGAAATGTGCAGCACACAGCTGGATAAATGGGATGGGTAAGCAACTGGCTCAGGGCTCAGCACAAAGGGTTACAGTGAATGGGGTGACATCAGACTGGTGACATCTCACTAGTAGGGCTCCACAGGGATACATCCTCATCCCTGTGCTCTTCATCACAAATGAACTGGACATAGAACTGAAAGGTACACCAATAAGACTGCTGATGATACAAAACTGGCCCCTTGAAGGCAGAGAGATCCTTCAGAGATATCTCAACCAATTAGGGGTCTGAGCAATCACCAACCCCATGAACTTCACCAAGGGACAGCACCAGATTCTGCTTCTGGGATGCAGCAACCCTGGAAGTACAGACAGATTGGAGAATAAGATGCTGGAAAGCAGTGCCACAGGAAGGGACCTGGGAATCCTGTTTAATGGAAAGCTGAACATGAGTCAGCAGTGCCCTGGTACCCAGGAGGGCCACCCATGTCTTGGGAGACATCAGGCACAGTGTCACCAGCTGGGAAAGGGAGGGGATTGTCTCGCTCTGCTCTGCACAGAGGTGGCCTTACCACAAGTCCTGAGGGCAGTTTTGGGTGCCAAAATATAAGACATTAGGTTATTAGTGTCCAAAGGAGGGCAATGGAGATGTTGAAGAGCCTCAAGGGGAAGCTGTGTGAGTGGTTGAGGCCACTTGGTCTGTTCAGGCTGGAGGAGACTCAGGGGAGACCTCATTGCAGTTACAACTTCCTCATGAGGGGAGGAGGAGGGGCAGGAACTGATCTCTTCTCTGTGGTGACCAGTGACAGGACCCGAGGGTTGAAGTTGTGTCAGGGCAGGTTTTGTTGGATATCAGGAAAAGATTCTTCACCCAAAGGGTGGCTGGGCACTGGAACAGGTTCCTCAGGGATGTGGCCCAGCACCAAGCCTGGAAGAGCTCAAGAAGTGTTTAGACAGCACTGTGACTCTTGGGGATGATGCTGTGCAGGACCAGGTGCTGGACTCAATGACCCTTGTGAATCCCTTCCACCTCGGACTTTTCTGTGATTCTGAGAATAACATTTTTAGTAGATTTAGCACAATACTTCAGGCAACTAAGTTGAAAGAGGAATTCTGTTGTTCTTGCATTCCACACCAGATTTTGAGAGTAAGAATTCAATATTATAAAAAAAAAAAAAATTGATTTCATAATCATACTATGCCACAAATATATATTTTCCCCCACCAATTAGACTGGCTCATACCATCTTGTCGTTTTCCTAAATGTCCAGGCACATTTACTACTTATAGGATTTAAGAATGCTTTTTTTTTTCTGAGTCTGAATTTCTTACATGAAAGGTGGTCCAAATTTCATCATTTGTTTCAATGAGCACAAAATTCAATTTAATTTAAGAAATTACTCACCTTGTTTTCCAATATTATTCAATGTACCTTGAGCAAGTCCCAGAAGTGCTGGCCCTTAAAAGCTACTTAAGCCTATAACTCCTCCTGAAATCAAACTTGAGACCCCGTGGGATCAAGCTCTTACCCTGTTAGTCACTCCTATTTAATTTGTAAAGAAATTGAGCGAGGTTGTGGAAGAGGTATTAATAGTTACAAAATATGGGAAGATGAATCATATATGACTATTTAAGAATATAAATTGATATTTTAAAAAATAAAGCACACATTCTGAAAATATTTTTAGGGATGTAACCTGTTTGAAACCAATGAAACTAAATGACATTAATAAACTGAGACAAAAGCTTACACAATTCCTGCATTAGTCTTGCAGGAGTGACTGTTCTCTTTGACAAATTGAACTTTATTTAATTCCTCAACTATCAAAACCCTGTGAAATAATATTGGCAGGTAATCTGGAGAGGAAAAAAATTATTTGTCACTAGTTATTTTTGCTTATCTTCGTTAACGTATTAAAGGCAGGCATCCTTTCACACAATTTTATTATAACAAGTTGTCTTGTTCCTGACACAAACACTAACCAGAAAAATTGAAGTTGTTATCAGTATATCACAGCCGCACAAGAATGGATCACACCAAAGATGACATAGAACATAATCAACTGCAGTCTGCAGGCAGCCAGTGGGGAAAAAAATATGAAGGATCTTGGAATATCTTCCAGAGTCAGAAGTATGGATCGGCCTTCTCCAATCAGCTAAATCTGTTCATTACCTAGACAATCCCAGAGTTTTGCCAGGCCAACCACGTACTGTGTTTTTAGAGCTGGTCTTTTGGAGCTTATTATGAGAGAGAAAAAAAAGATGAAGTATGCAAAGGTAAACCAAATTTCATAAAACAGACTTTTTGTTTGTTATAGTTCAACTGCAGACCATTGAGCCATATTTTTAAAGGGAACTCAGTTCTAAACTCTGCTGTAAGTCATCTTCTTGAAAAGTCTTAAAAATCAGTGGGAACAAGGTCACATAATATTTTTACAGAAGTTGTTCCTCTTTTTAGTTCAACTGCTTTTTCACACTACTTTTCTTATTCCTGTATTGGTCATTAATTTTCAGTTTACAGTCTCTGTTATGGTTAAGTTCCTCTTGTCCTAACCATTCTTACGTGTTTGTGAATAAACTGTAAACACAGTTCTTAAATTATCATTGATAATGACATTTTCAATGAACATGTATTAAGTGTCTCAAAAGCCACATGACAAGTACTTATTTATGCTTTTCTTAATGGACTCCAGTCCTACATTTGACCCAGGACATACTCCTAAAGGTATGTGCTACTACTTTAAATCAGGAGGTAGTTGCTTACAGATAGCAGACTGCAGTTATCAGAACAATTTACTCTGGTCATTAAAAAAATTCCTTACATACACTTAAAATTCCACTAAAAGATTAAAAAAAAAAAAAAAAAAAAAAAAAAAGAGCCTATCACAGCCATCATGGTATTCTTGCCAGTCCATGTTAATATTTTGGTTTTGTGTAACTCTTGTCTACCTATCTTTCATGGTGCAGGTCACTGTATATTTTAAAAGCTGGTTTGTTTTTTTTCAGGAGCTAACTGAGCGCTGTCTATGTGAGTGAGCTGGTACCTGACACTGACAACCTGCAGAAAGCAAGTTCTCCAATTGTTTGAAAAGACTGAGGAGTCAGACATGACAAACTGCGGCCTAGAATATCTAGCAGCAAGCTTATTAGTGCTGAAAAGATGTACAAATAAATTACTTACATAATATACACTCTTTTAATTTCTGTCATGGAATTCACTGTGCTGAAACAAAAAGCTAAAGCTTTACTTTTTTCCCCCTACACAACTTGTCAGAGGTTTTAAAAGTTAAATACATAATTTATTCTATATGAGATACAATTAACTAGTATTCCTACTGCTTCTTGAAGTAAGCTTCCTTTTCATTCCTTAATTTCCTCAGCATGGGAGCTCAGACCTTCATTAAATACACTTCATCTCAGCGACTGTTGCACATTTCATGCAGGAGATTGTGAAGGAAGAGGAAAACACTCCTATTTTTTCTGTAAAGCACTGCCTTTAGTTTAATTTTTAGCTTTGGATATATACAGCTCTTTAGTGATACAGATGAGACTGGATTTTTATTCAAAACCACCACAAACTGGCTCGGATTACGAACAAACCAAGCCAAGCTGGCACTAGCCAAGAAATTGTACACTGGGAGGTCTGTGCTAGAAAATGGTTTTGTTTTCTTAGAAAAAGCTTTTCACAGTAGCAGATGGCAACCTACCAGAATATTCAAACTATGCATATAGAAGAGTACAACCCAAACTGCATCCCAACAGCAGTACAGTGGTTTCATTAAAGAAAGGCCAAGGCATTTCCAAGAAACATTGAGTGTCATTAGTGTTCTAAGGTTAGCGTCTCCCATGCCTAAACTGTAGGTCTGTAAAGTTCCTTGTGCGTTAAGGATCAGTTCTGGATTTATGAGAATAAGGAGACCTTAAAGTACTGACTGCACTTATTTGGAACACAACAGTATTCTGTACGGTATTTAAACACAGGATCCTATTGAATGTTCCCATTGAATGAATTCTAGTGCCTTATAGCTTTGTTGAGGTAAAGCCAGAGAGCACTTTAAGAGCCCTCAAAGATTTATGCAAAACATTAGCAAATCTCACAATAGAGAAAGAAGCTTAGTTACATATGAAATGTTTACAGACTATTTTGCAAGCCTTAAGACTTTCAACTCTAAACTTGTCAGTCCAGCATTTCAAAGATGTGTTCCAAGATCCTTCACAAAGCTGAAGTAAAGAAGCCTAGATAATGATTACATAATCCTCCCGAAATACGTATACCTGCAGGGGAAATAGATGGAGGTTTTTATCTTGAAATATGAATATGTAACTTTATTAAATATGAAATATGTAACTTTACTTACCCATTGCTTTTTCTAAAGAGAGAAAGCATTAGTAGAACTTAAGAATTCCTCTTCCATGGGGAATATTAAGAGGGGAAATACTAGAAAGTCTTAGAGACACATTCAAATGAGTTCTGTAGCATCACAGTCCACTATAAATTCTTTGAGGATCGATGTCCATATTTACCCCTCCCTGACACAGTCTTTGTAGTCTTAAATAATTCACCTGTCAGCTTTTCACTCCAAATCTGATAGTTAGTTGGATTCAGTAACTGGACAGAATTTTCTGCTACTGCATAACCAAATTAATGTGCTTTTATTTTATTCAAATTAACTTTTGAATGTCAGATTAAACCAGCAACACAGTTTTATTGTTTTGTGCTGAAGGGCATTAGAGAGAACTGGAAAGGCTGCTAGATACATGGGTACGAAATCAAATGCTGTGCCAGGTCTGGAATGCAAAGTAGAATATGTACTGAGACAAATTTGCTCAGAGTAAAATCCCAATGGCATCAATTTATGCCAAGGTAAAATAGGAGGAAGATCTGGGAGTACATATTCTTATTTCTCCAATTTACCTATATAAAAATAAAATAAACTCTAGTAGTTCTGGAGCAAGAACCTATGAACTGGATTGGTCCACAGACTATGCCTGACCCCATACAGGTCCAGTACAAAGTGTTCCAGCTCATCTACACCTACTGAAAACGCAAGACTTACCACATCATAATTAGCTGTCAGGTTATTCACCCACCTGCAAGGAAGTCAGTCTGACAAGGGAACAAGCAGCTGTCTCAATGACAGCTGGAGTCACATCACAGCAAGAGATGCGGTTTGTCCCCAAGGGCTCTATTTCACAGTCAGATCAGGGATAAGGGAGCCTCAGAATCATATAGAGAGGATACGTCAGTCCCTGTTTATAGTACGTTCAGCTATCACACTTACATTCTTGCATGAACTTTTCAGGGTTAAGAATAAAGAGTAGGAGTATTGTGGTTTAACCCCAGCTGGTAACTAAGCATCGTACAGCCACTCAATCACACCCCCCAGGTGGGAAGGGTGAGAGAATCAGAGGGGTAAAATTGAGAAAACTCATGGGTTGAAATAAAACAGTTTAAAATGGAAAGCAAAAGCTGCGCACAAAAGCAAAGCGAGATGAGGAATACATTCACTGCTTCTCATGGGCAGGCAGGTGTTTATCTACCTTCAGGAGAGCAGGACCTCATCACATGTAACAGGCATTTTAGAAGTCAAATGCCATAACTTCCAATGTCCCCCCTTCCTTCTTTCCCCCCCAGCTTTATATGTTGAGCATGATGCCACACGGTGTGTAACACCCTTTGGATCAGTTGGGACCAGCAATCCCAGCAGTCTATTCTCAAAAACAACTGAGGTTTACTGCTCTGTTAGTGTGATGGGAATGACCTTTGGGGAACAGTTAGCTGGCCAAGAGAGAAAGAGAGGTAGAATGAGAAAATGAAAGACAAAGAAGGTAACCCTCCAAAGAAGTCAGAGTGACAAGCACATGGGTTGGATGAACCACAAAGACCAGGAAAGGCTGGGGCCTGTGTAGCTGGGGAGTGCCTGGGGGTCTCAGTGGACAACAAGATGGGAGTTCAGGAGTCCATAAGGACTGGTTAGATTTTAAGAAATTACTCTGAGAATCTCAGGAGCAGGGAATTCCCCTGTGTAGGAGGTGAAGAAGGCAGGCCAGATGACCAGCTTTGCTGAACAGGAAAGAGCTCCAGAGGAAAATAAATTTATATGGTCTCATGAAGGAAGGTTGGGTTTTGCAGTAATATGACAAAGCTGTGGATCATATACGTGGGGAGAAGGCACAAAAGGCCAAAGCTCAATTAGAATTGTAAGTGGCCAGTGTTTTGTCTGACAACAGGAAAGGTTTTTCAGTAATAGTTTTTCAGCTAGAGGACTTCTAAAAAAGACATTGGAGCAATGCTTTTTGACAATTGTTACCTGACAAAGAGTTCATATATTCATAGGTGGATTGGGTTGGAAGAGACCTTAAAGATCATCTAGTTCCAAGCTTTCTTCCAACTTCTACTAGACCATGTTCTCAGAGCCTGCTTGACCTTGAACACTTCCAGGGATGGGGCATCCATAGCTCCTCTCCTCTCCCTCTCCCTCTCCCTCTCCCTCTCCCCTCCTCTCCCTCCCCTCATTTCCCCTCCCCTTTTCCCTCACCACACTCACACCAGAAAATTTCTTCCTAATATCTGATCTAAACCCACTCTCTTTCAATTTAAAGCTATACCCTTTGTCAAAAGTCCCTTTCCAGATCTCTTGTAACCCCCTTTAGGTACTGGAAGAGGCTACAAGGTGTCTCTGGAGCCTACTCTTCTCCAGGCCTATCCTCATAGGAGAGATGTTCAAAAAACAAACAAAACAAACAAACAAACAAAAACCACAAAACAAACAAACATACACATTATAGAAACAAACAAACATACAAAAAAATAGAAACAAACAAGCAAACAAAAAAAATTACAAAAAAAACCCACAAGAAACAAAAAAAAATCCCAGAAGTCTAGTGATTTAGAGATTTTCTTGGCTCAGTGTTCAATAATGTTGATGGAGAGTGGACTAGATGATCTTTAAGGTCTCTTAAAGAGAGAGCAACCCAAACTGTTCTACAGTCCTAGGAGTTAATTTGAAATCTAAAAGTCAGGTGGGAATCAGAAAATAAAACTAGTAAGAAAAAGAAGAAGGGAACTGTTAAACATTATGGCATCCATAAAACTAATTCTTGTATTCTCACTAGGTACTCTACAATTTTATAATTTACTTTTTAATTGAATTCTTCAACATGTAAAATTTAACACCATCGTAAAAAACAATATTATTTTAAGTTCCTACAATTGGTTTGTATTTACTATTTCCATTCTAAGTATGCATCAGTGGGCTTTTGGTCAGCATGAAACATGGATTTCCATGTATAAAACATATATTAATTCATGCACTGATTGCAATAGATTCATTTTATATTTAAGTAGATACAGTCAACAGTGACTATTGTTAAAGGTGAGTTACACTGAAAACCACATGCCAAACAGAATGTCGAGGATATTGGTTCACAAAAATTATTCAGTGTTACACCAGCACTTCAGAAATTACAAATTTGCAAGATTTCACAAATTAGCCTACAAAAATAAACTGCACTGTATCTTTCTCATAATTTGCCCTTCCCCAGCCTCATAAAGTAATAACCTAACCTTCTTTGATAAATCCTTGATTAATTAGGATAATTTCCAATTTTGTGGTGTGATAACTCTGTATGTCAAAGAACGTGGTGAATGGAGTTACATGCAGCTGATGGCCACTCCCTTGTGGTGTTCCCCACAGCTCAGCTCCCCGGTGTTCCCCGGGGCCAGACCGGTTTAATATATTTATCAGCAACCTGCAGAATAGGATTGAGAATCTCCTCAGCAAGTTTGCAGAATACACCTAGCTGGGTGGGAGGGCTGATCTGCTGGAGGGTAGATAGGGCCTGCAGAGGGACCTAGACAGGCTGGATTCATGGGATGAGGCCAGCAGTGTGAGATTCAACAAGGCCAAGTACCAGGTCCTGCCCTTGGGTCAAAACAAGCCCATGCAGTGCTGTAGGCTGGGGAAAAAGCTCCAGCAGAAAAGGACCTTGGGGTGCTGGTTGACAGTGGCTGAACAAAAGACAGTGTGTGTGCAGGTGACCAAGAAGGCCAATGGCACCTGATCTGCACGAGCAGTTGTGTGGCCAGCAGGACCAGGGCTGTGATTATCCCCCTGTACTTGGTACTTGTGAAGTCACACCTTGTCCAGTTCTGGGACCCTCACTACAAGAAGGAGATTGAAGTGCTAGAGTGGGTCAAGAGAAGGGAAACAGCTGGTAAAGGGTCTGGAGCACAAATCCTGTGAGAAGCAGATGAGGGAGCTAGAGTTTAGACTGGAGAAAAGGAAGCTCAGGGGAGACCTTGTGACTGAAAGGTGAGGTTGTAGGAAGGTGAGGGTCAGTCTTTTCTCCCAGGTAACAAGTGATAGGACAAGAGGTACATGACCTCAAGTTGTACCAGAAAAGGTTTAGATTGGATATTAGAAAAAAATTTGTTCACCAGAAGGATGGTCAAGCATTGGAACATGCTGCCCAGGGAAGTGGTTGAGTCGTCATGCCTGATGGTATTTGAAAAACATATAAATGTGGTACTTAGGGACATACTTTAGTGGTGGACTTCTCAATGCTAGGTTTGGTTTAATGATCATAAATATCTTTTGCAACTCAAATAATTATCTGATTCTTCAATGCAAAATGCACTTCTGGAACTGAATAGCGTAGGGATAAATGAAATCAACCATGTCCGCTTTTCAAATTGTCCTTGTAGAGCAAAGGTAATTGACCAGACTTAAATATGTTTTTTTAACCTTTTATGTCTTCACATTTGTCTTTAACAGACAGCATTTCAAAGAAGTATCTGACTTGCCCCCCAAATTATTGTAGCAGCGAGCTCCTGAACGGGTAATAATGAGCATTGACTCCATGATTGCATAAGGCTGATCAATCACTTTATTAACCTATATTCTATTATACTATACTGTACTATACTATTAAGAAACTCATCACCCTTCCCAGACAGTCACAACACACAAGGATCCAATTGGTCAATCAAATCCTAATACCATCACCAGAGTCCAATTAAGAAACCACCCTTTGGTAAACAAATCTCCCTAACACATTCCACATGTGCAAAACAACAGGTGCAGCAAGTGAAGATAATTTTTTCTCATTCTTTTCTCTGAGCTTTCTCACAGCATGTCACAGATTCCTAGGAAAATCCTGGGAGAGAGCTATGTCTCTGTCTGTTTAGAGGATATGAGATTACCGCACCAATTTAAGAAAATTTTGCCAGTATATGGCACAATTGAAACATCCTTATTCTGGCAATTTTATGAATGTTTATTTAATGTAAATATAAAAGAAAAAATCCTACCTGATAAGCATCATTTGCCTAGGCAGTGCTAACTCTGGGCAACACTGCAGCAGCAAGAGAATGTTGCGAGAAGGGGGGATCATGGTCCTGAGCCACTACCTCCTGCTCCTCTTTCTCCTGACCCTGCAAGCCCAGAATGCCCACAGTGCTCCAACCTGCTCACCTACCTAGGCAGGGAGCAGGTAGGCAGGCAGGGGCCAGCATATAGCCCTGGCTGGATGGCAGCAGCCAGGTCAGGACTAGGGCTGGCTGAGCCAGGAAGCCACCACGGTGTGGGTGGTGGGGCAGATGCTCCACGGGGAGCTGTGAGGGGCTGCAGCTGCTTTAGGGTGCAGTGTGGAGGGAGATTCCTAAGGAACAAGGAGGTGGGAAGGTGCAGTTCAGGCCCAGAACCTCAGCACCAGTTATCTATGACTCAGCTCTGGTTATCCAGCCTCCCAGCCTAGCTCCAGGGCTGAGGCCCCCATAGGTCATGTGGGCACGCCATGGCTTTCACTTCATGTTAGAGCTGCCAGCTCAGTGAACCAGGGGCAGTCAGACCCCCCCTGCAGCTGTGAGAATACAGACCTGCCTGTGCGTGCCCTGTCAGTACCTTCTACATCCAAGCCTTGAGGTGTGACCATGAGGGCCGTGATGGTAACCATGAGGGCATGTGATGGTAACTTCTTGTGGGTGTTTGGTTGTAGTTGTGGACAGAGAGAGTGCTCTTTCAGCCCCTGAGCCACAGGCAGTTACCATGCTGATTCTGAGCTGGTATGTCAAGCGTGATTATCCAGTCTCTACTGCCTTCACAAGAATGAGCACCCCTTTTTCCCCATGTTATTAATCAGAAATACACCTTCATAGGTGTAACATCCTTTTATTAATCTAACATAGGGAAGAAATATGACAAGGTGTCATAATCCGCTCGTACAAGCAGGTTTCATTAAGTGATCTCAGAGTGCAAAAACAACACAGAGGGGATTTCAGTATTGATCAAAACAAATACACCTTTTATTGAATGACCACACCAAATGTGATAAAGGGATTAGAAAAGAGATAAAAGATAAGGAGAGAGTGAGAGAGAGAGAGAGAGAGAGAGGATGCATAGCTACCAAGTGTAGAGATGAAATCCTCATGGTCCAGGTCGATGGAAATTTGTCTTGTCACATTGAGGAGAATCTGAAATTCCTGGTTAACTGAGGGGTCCATAATAGTCCTTCGCCAAGGGAGGGAACAAATAAAAGACAATAAAGAATAAGTCTCTTGAAATCACTGAGGGGGAACAGGTACAACAAAGTAAGTCTATTGAAACCGTCGAGGGGGAACAGGTCATGTTCTCAGCAGTGAGCGAGAGTCTTTATTTTCTTGGTCTAATGGCCACACCTAAGGGCAACACTTGCCACACCTCACTTCAGTTAGGTCAGCTCCCCCCTGTGTTAGAATCACAGAGGTCTCAGTCCTTGGGAGGGGAGCTTCAATCTCTGTCTGTCACAGCGGTAATGAAGCGGATAGAGGGTTTTTCATGGGGGACCACCAAAGTTACCACTGAAAATTCATTTGGCCAAGAGGGGAGGATATTCATGGGCTATTGTCAAAAAGCAGGTGCAAGCATATAGGGCGAGATGCTCCTTTGCCAGCCCCCTGCTAGAAGCAGTCACTGTAAACACAGCTGCAAACAATCACTTGGTGAGCATCCACCTCAACCAGGCCAGAACTCCAGTCAGGACAGGGTCATCAGGGTCCCACTCTCTGTCCTTGTGAAGGTCCTGAGGCAAATGAGGGAAACTTCAGACCATCTCTTACACAAGGTCCCTGAAGAATTCCCCAAAGGATTCCCTGGTGTTCCAGAGGAGCTCCTGAGAGCCTTGGATGAAGCCTCCATCTCGTTTGTATATCCCACTCTGTTAACCCTTGGACCTGGGAAGCTGAGCTTTTGCTTCCTGTAGGGATGTGCTGTATCCTGAATAGCCAGAAGTGCTCAGTCAGAGTCTTGCTGCAGGGACACTCCATTCCACACCTCCTGGCATGAGCCATACAGATCGTCCAGCACAGCCTCTGCTCACAGCTGTACTTCCTGATGATTGCCCAAGGCATCTCCAGCTGCTGCTGCAGTTGTACCATTACCAGCCAAAGCTGCTGTCTGCAAACATTGGCATGCAGATGTTGGGAAAAGGCCTGTGCTGAATTTGTGTTTGCCTTACACTCAGCACAGCATCGAGGCAGGAATTATATACCACAAAGTCTTGACTGTCCCTGCCAAACCTCAGGCTCAGGGATGGGTTGAAGCTGGACCCCAAGTGTGAGGGTGAACCTGAAGGTTTTCCTTCTGTGGGTCATTTGGGTGATTAAGTCTTGGGTGCTTTGGGTCTGCATTTCTTGTTGCATTGCAGAAAATCCAGCTGTCGATTCCTCTTGTCTTTGGGGACAGCGGGCTACTCACTGCCACTTGCCAGAATGCCCAGGCCATAGTACTATGCTTGTGGTAAGGGGCAGTGGCTTCTGGTTAAAGTGTCTCATGTTTTTTCTGAAGAGACTGAGATTCTGAGGCTGTGCCATAGACCTTCCCTATGGAAGAAAATGACAGCATGCCAGGCTCAGATGAAGAAAGAGAACCAAAACAGGACACCAGGACACTTGCTGAGCCCAAGAAATATTCAGGT
Organism: Fringilla coelebs; assembly: GCF_963513975.1. NCBI lineage: Eukaryota > Metazoa > Chordata > Aves > Passeriformes > Fringillidae > Fringilla > Fringilla coelebs. Next base: position 59,371,700 of record NC_140031.1, read on the forward strand.
GAGTGCTTGGGTGATACTGTCTTGGTAGAAGAGCAGCATTTCTGCTGTATCCCTACAGTGCTCTCCATGGATAAATTGCAGGTACCCAGCCTGCAGCCCAGAGGAAAAGGCAGGGGCAGTGCTGCTCCCTGGCACACACTGGGCTCTTCTCCATGAAGAATGGGATCCCTCTTGGTCCCTGATGCTAAGACACCAGAGGCAGAGGAACTCATCTCTGAAGACAATAATCCTTGGGCATCTGAAGCACGCTGTGGGATTATCCCTAGTCCAGAGTACAAACATCGTCTCTTGCATTGTCTTTTCTCCTGCCAGGGTCGGCTGCTGGGCAGAAAGCCAAGACTGCTGAATACTGTGACCTGAGCAAGTACTCTATCCTAGGGACAGTAGCAGCCTCAGCTTTTCTTCTGCTTGTGGCAGTGTCTGGGTATATAGCCAGGTATAAGGTGCTGAAGAGAGACATATGAGTTATTCATTGCTGCCATTGGCAATGAAGTGTCTGCACCATGCTGGAGTGCCCAGGCAGCTCCTAGCAGGGCTCTGTGGAAGCTGCTGCAGTGTGATGCTTTAACTGTGCTCCAAATTCATATCTTTGAGGAGTCTTCTTGCAAATCTGTTTCTACAGCAGGACCCAGGAAGACAAAGAGGCAACAGCACAGGACTGGGACTCTTCCTGGGGAAGCCATGATCTGCCTTGAGATGAAGCAGAGTCAAGAGAAGGACCAGGAAGTGGCGAGAGAGCCCAAGCCAATGGGTTCAGGGACAGCTGCCGCCTGTTTCCTGAGGTCTTTGCAGCAGAGCTTGCGCAGCTGTACAAGAACATGGGCACAGACTCCCCACCTCTGCCCACATGTTCTTTCTGTGCTCTGGCTGACGGTGCCTCTTCACGGGACCAGTGGATTTCCCTGGACTCACCTCAGCCCACAGCATCCTAGTGCTGCTGCTACCAGTACCAGCAGGAATACTTCATATTAGAGGATGATGATTAGTGATAGTCTTAAAAAGTTAAAGTGATAGTGATGCTTAATATTAGGGGGTGGTGATTATTTTAGTGATAGTAATAGTGATAGCAGTAGTTAATATTAGAGGATGGTGTGATTATTTTTGTGGCAGTGATACTTTTAGTGATAGTGATACTTTGTATTAGCAGACGATGATTGCTTTAGTGATATTGATAAATAAATATATTTCCAAAAGCACTAACTTCTTGCCTGTTGCAGCTGCTTATGTTGGGGTAGAATGCCCAGAAGGGGAAACCAGGCTGAGGCTGTGAGAGGAGCTCTGAGAAATTTGCACTGCAGCGCAGGACCTGTTTGTGCCAGCCTCAGCCTGCTTTCCCAGCAGTGGCCATTGACAAGGCTTTCCTGCGTCAGAATAAGAAGATGCTGGTGAGGAGTGACATACAAAAGCTTCTCTAGGAGCTCATTTGGGATGCTGCCCTGAATCAGGAGGTCTGGGCAGAGAGGGAAGGATGTTCTGGGAAGAATGGCTGTTCAGTACTGAGCACATGAAGGAGACCTGAGATGGTGACTTAGGTCATGGGGGATGTGGCAGTCCCTCCCCAAAGAGCTCAAAGATGATCAAGGAGCAGAAAGCTGGAGCCAGGCTGTGTGAGAGTGGAAGAAATATGCTATAAGTCACATGAGCATTATTAAAAATTAGATTGATAACAGAAACAATAATTATAATAAAAATGACAGTCTTTTCCCACTCACTATGGGAAAAAAACCCCATAGCTGGAACAAAACAGAGGAACTGTGCTGAGGTGTTTTGCTTGAGCGAGTGCGGCAGTTGCAGGTTGTGTGTGGCTCCTTAATTACTGTTTTGGGACTCGACTTAACTTTTCATTCAGGGAGATTTAAGACTGAGGCAATATAGACCTGGGCATTTTCTGCTCAATTTCTAAAGCAATGGAATGTAGGATTGTGAAGAAGGAGGCCTTCCAGGTGGAAAGAAGTGACAGAGTGCCCATCTCAGATGAAGAAAGCGAGGCACTGCAAGAAACCAGCACTCCAGGGAACTGCTGTCCTGGGCCACAAGTCAGATTTGCTGTGGTCCTGCAAGCCTTTCCCCAAGCCTGCTCCAGCTTGGCCATCTACAGCTAAAGCTGGATGTGTGAGTGCAGCAAAGCGGCTGTCCAAAAAACGCGGCACAGCTCTCTAAGGCTGACTGTTGCCTGCAGTGTGTGGGGAGGGTATTGCCAGCAGCAATTGCCAGAGAGATGCTTGAAGGCATCTCTGGACTCTGTGGGGTTTTGGGGAGATTCCTTATACTTCTGGCTCAGGCGGTAAAGACTGTCCCAAGACAATGCTATTCCTTTTGGAGTGGTGAAGAGGAACCACTGAGCTCGTCAGCCTTGACCCCCTCCTCTGCACAGCAGCTCCAGCTCCGCCTCTGGGCTGTCTCTCATGGGCCTCTCAGCAGCCTCTGAGATACCCACCTCCTGAGAGAGCAGCCCAAGCTCTTTTCAGAAGAGAGCTGTGCCTCAACCCTTGAACCAAGCCTCACAAACTCTTGTCATATAGACATCCACACCTGCAGGCCTATAGATGCAACATGTGAACTGAGAGCTGTGCGATGTATGCATAGTCGTGCCCTGCAGTGCCATTTCTGAAACGCCTCGGCTGCTTCTGAGGGAGCTGACATGCCACTAGCAGCAGGAAAACACCTCTGAATTTATCGGGGTGCGGCAAAAACCACCCCTGGGCTTCTCCTTATGTGTTGCTCTGTCCAGTTGCCAGTCCCTTGGTTTCCCACTATATCCCTGTTCTTTCCCACTCGGCCCGTGAGGGGCGGGCACGGGGCTGCGGGGCTGTGCCGGCCCCGCTTCCTGGGCCGCAGCTCCAGCTGCTCCCGCTGGCTCGGAGCGGTCCCGCTCCGGCCGGAGGCCGAGGCGCCTGTCCCGGGCCCGACTGGCCGCTGTCGTGCCGCTCGCGGCAGGAGAGCTCCCGACCGTGTCCCAGCTGCAGAGAACGGCTGCCGGGACAGTTCGCCTGGAGTCTGAGCCGAGCGTGGCACAGGGAGCGGAGCCGAGAAATAGGGACAAAAGAGACAGGGACAGGAAGCAGAACAAGAGCAAAAGAGGGGCAGGGAACGGGAGCAGAGCTGCGGGAAGGGGCCGCAGGGAAAGAGACGCAGAATGAGCAGGAGAGAGCGAAGTCTGGGCTGGTGCAGGATGTAGACTGTTGAAAGAAGGTTTGGAGGGACAGCAAGATAGAGACCGAGTGGGAAAGAACAGGGATATAGCAGGTAATCAAGGGACTGGCAACTGCAGAGAGCAACACACAAGGGGAAACCCACGGGCGGTTTGTGCTGCACCCCAGTAAATCCAGAGGTGTTTTCCTGCTGCAGTGGTCGCTCCGAGCCCGCGGGAGAAGCTGGAACTCCGGGCGAAGCGGCCCCGCAGCCCCGTGTCCGCCCCTCACGGCGCCGTGCGAAATGGCGGCAGCGGGGGCAAGGAGGCCGCGGGCTGCGGGCAGCGCTGCCTCCCTGCGGTGCCACACGCCGCAGGCGCCTTCAGCAGCACCACAGGTGGTCTGGGACACTGGTGCCACAGCGGTTGACGAGCCGCCGAGCAGCACAATGCCGCGGAGTGCGTTAAGGGGGAGACTGGATGTATAGCCAGTTAAGGAACAAAGAAGGGCAGTGTTCGTCGGTGCCTCCCCTCGGGCAGGAATGGAGGGCCCAAGATGGCACTCAGACCCAAGGCCGAGGCAGCTGGGCAGCCTGCCTGGGTTCTGGGTAGGAGAAGTCACCAAGACACCCTCCAGCCTCGTATGGCCCTCTGCTCATCATGTGCTGCAGCCTTCAAGGTGGGCAGTGATCTGTGCTTGATTCCAGAGAATGGCATTTTGGCCGAGTTTATGCAGCTTGTTAGCTGGAGACTGCTTATGAGCCTTGGAGAGACACCCCAGGGATGGGAATCTGTCAGTGCCTCTGTGCTTGCAGCTCTAAAGACCTGGGGCTTAACTGATGCTTCAGGGGTAATTATACCAAAGGTGCTCTGTAAGACTTCTGAAGATATTTGAGCATAGGGTTCTTGGCGCACAAAAGTCATTAATATTTCCTTCCCAGAAGAGCTGCTCTGCTAAAAGGCCACCCGTGTTAACTGTTACCTGCAGCCGCGGACACATTTGTGTGTGGTCCCCTGGCAGTACCGCATGGTGTCTGAGGACAGGCAAGAGGGAGCGCAGGGCCTCTGGATAACTGCTTGAGGGATCTGGGGTGCATGTGGTATTTACTTCTGCCGCTTGCAGTGACCCAGACACAAGAAGGTTCTAGAGGTGAATACCTGGTCCCAGCAGAAGTGTGGGGGTTTGACCCTGGGTTACTCTACAGGACACCAGGCCTGATGGTGACACATGGGCTACATCTGCCTCAGAGAGAAAAAGATCTTGGCTCAGGAGTTTGTGTGGCTCCTTAAGCAAGCTTTGAGTAGCATTCAAAGTGGAAAGGGAATAAACCAGACTCACTTGGGAGAAGCGGGAGCACTGCTCACCTATGTTTCTGTGACAGGGAGGATGGAAGCCGTGCTGCCATCAAAGGTCATAAAACTGTAGCAGAAGTAATGGGAAAAGCGGGTTTCTTGCCAGGATGCTGTCATACAAAAAGACTACCAAAGAAAGACATTTGCATTTGAGTTTTTATGGCAGCCTTCATACAGGATGGGGATTTCCAAGGAATAATAGATGAGTGTCTCTGCATTCCCATGCACAGTGCTGTGTGGGAATCAACCCTTCTCCATTTTCCTCCTTCCATTCCTATGCAGAATAAGGAAATTCATTAGAGAGGAGGTCCAGGAATTCACAGGCAATGTGGGCATACATTGGGGAGTTCACAGACACCACCACTTCGTTATGAGGTCACAGCGCTCTGTTTGATGTGAGGTTCCAGAGTCCCACTGTGCTCTTCAGTCATTCTGCCTTAAAATTCCAGAAAGCAACCATCTGTCCTAAAATCCATGTTATTTTGACATTAAACTAGTTTAAACTAGTTTTAAACACAACTGTCTTGAAGTTATCTGTAGTGACTGATCAAGTCACTACAGTCTTTTTTCAGTCTTCTGTTCAGAAAAAGCTTAACAGTATAAATCTGATTGTGAGAAGAGTTTCACAGTGGGGTCCAAATCCTATTAAATATCAAACACTAACATTTTTTTCGATCATAGGGAACTCAAAATCAAATCCCCTCAGGTAAAGGTCTGATTTTCCCATTAATACCCATTCCCTCAACCTCTTCCCTCAAAATCACATGAATGAGTTTTAAAAAGGTGTGATGTGATCAGAAGTTAATGCTGCTGGGTTTTTTCTTAATTGTGGGAAGGAAAAAGAGGTGAATACTTCCGTTGGGATCTCCTCACAAAGTGTTGTAACTATTCATTAGGAATTTAATTTTTCTTTCTGGCCTGCTATCCAACACTATCATAAAATTAGGGGTTTACCATATTGGATTAGGACAGCTGTGGTAACATGATACCTCAGACTTATTACCAAAATTTCTTAATCATTTCATGGTAAAACCAAAAATGTTAGAAATACACTATTAGTCGAAGCAAACAGGACAGTCAGTTGTTCTCTTTAGACTTACGTATTTCCTCATTTGTATAATTGGAAAATAAATACCAAATGCAGAAATAAACTCATTTGTCAGTCAAGCAAAATAATAGATTGGGCTAATTTTTTGCAAATTTACTATATTTCTAAATATCTTGTCATGTGGACACTTAGGTCAGTGAGCTCCAGGCAAATTCAGTATCAGCACTGTTCTTAAAATATTAAGGTATTGAACTTATGTGCCAACAGTAACAATTATTTTCTGATAATTAGTGATTCAATTTCTATAAGCTCCTTTCCACATGGGTGTATAGTAACTGTACAATTGCACTCTTTAGAGCAATAAACCACACTGCTTCTGTTGCAAAATCCACCGTTCTTGGCAAATTAAATAAAAATGTAATTTTTCAGAAAGTATTTGTTTTGAAAGAACATACTAGGCTCAAAACTGTATTGGTATTTATTTTGGGACTTTTTATGACAGTGTGAGTCCGTATAGTAAAAAATGAAATTTTGAAACTGCTGAAAGAAAATAAACATGCAGTGCTTCTTTTAGCTGTCTAGAGACATTTTGCAAGGCAGTAAATATACCAGTGTTACTAAAAGAGTAATTAAAGTGTTACTTAATTTATAGCAAAAAAAAATAGAAAACCAAAAAAAAATAATATAAAAAGGAAACTAGTATTCATATATTTTTAATATCTGGTGGGCAGGTTTTCAAGGTACCCAGACAATTCAAAAGATGCAAAATAGTCCATAGTGGAATTTTTATTGTATTGGAGAGTAGACACTCATATGCTTTTAAAGCCATGCCTAAATACTGCTACAAATTGTCTTAGCATGGCAACTATGTGAGATACATATATAATTCTAAACTGAAAGACAGCCGTACATTTGACTGAAATGAGTGAGAATTTCCTTTTGCAAGAAACTTTTCCATAATTATCACTCATACTATCCTTAAACTTCTTTTCTTTGTTTTTTAATATACAAAGTTAATTTCCATCAGAGATTCCAAGTCAGACTCTGTTTCATTGCCATTTCTGGGGTGTCTGCCTGTCTGTTAGACTGGGAGACACTTTGACAGGCAGCCTCCAAAAAAGGGAAGAGGATGAAGCAGCTGCTGAGATTGCAGGCAATGATGGTGACCATATGGCTATGGAAGAGAGAGGGCTGCTGGTGATTTGCTGTCACTTCTCTGGAGAATATTTAACTCAGCCTCCTGAAACCCTTGTGACCATGTATCTAGGAAGGGAGAATTACCAAAGGAGAACATTGACATCAGATAACGCCTGGAGTGGAGGGAGAGTAACCACCGCATCAACACCATCTCTGTTCGGGAGCTGTTAAATAGGCAGACCCATTTCAGGGGGCTGAGAAAGAGCAGTTAATGTAAATTATAAGAGTTAGGTGTATAAACCAAACTGGGGGAAATAAACTCCACTACCAAAGAAATGGCAATCAATAGGAGAAGAGGTGCAGCATAAAAGAATTACTGCTTGGACCCAGAGCAAGCAGCGCAGCAGACGAGCAGCAGCAGCAGTGTTTAAGATACAGAGCTGCACAGCACAAGGACAGGAAATTCGGAGCCATCTTATCCATGGCATGAGGCATTATCAAGACTGCAGCCAGGAATAGAGGACATGAAGGTCAGGAAAGGGAAAACAGTTCAAGACTGGTGCCATGCAGAATTCTGTGGGGGAAGAGCGAGAGAGAAAACAGCATTAATTTTATTAATCATGAAAACCAAGGGGTGGAAAAAGAATGTAAAGCCTCAAGACAGCAGCAAGGGAGACCACAGCTCCTTGCTGTAAGCTCTATGAAAAATGAGAGTGATTGATCACAGTCTAACACTGAGATCAAATGAGATTAATTGCAACTCTCAAGCAGCAAAGAAAGCGCTGGAAATACTATTTTTTTGCTCTGGGATCACAAGACAAATTAAGTGCTTAATAGGTTCAATTGTAGCACTGAAGAACAACAGCGGTGTAATAGCGTGACAGGTAGTGCTTTGTGCAGTTTCACTCACCTTATTTTCATTGGAACATTTAATAAACTAGTGCAAATTCCAATTAATGAGTCTGATCAACAACCCATCTCTGAACAAAGCGTTTGTATCCTATCGGTGTCTGTGAAGTCAAAGCCATTTCCAAGGACTGTGTTTCCATGGCGCTTCTAGCATCACTTAAAATTACCTTGTGCAGTTAATATAGTAGATGATATTGCATATCTCAGCAGGTAATTTTTACAATTATTGTTTTTTTAGACTCAGCATCATGGGTGAAGGGAAGGCAAAAAAATATTAATGGCAAAAAAAGTAGTCTTTGGATATAAAAATATCAATAAAAAACAAATAGCCACTAAAGCCATTTATTCTGAACAAATGAAAAAAAATATGTCTATGGGTAGACTTCATGCGTGCAAACAAAAGCACATCTTCCCTTCCCTTCCCTTCCTGGAACCTTCCCTTCCCTTCCCTTCCCTTCCCTTCCCTTCCCTTCCCTTCCCTTCCCTTCCCTTCCCTTCCCTTCCCTTCCCTTCCCTTCCCTTCCCTTCCCTTCCCTTCCCTTCCCTTCCCTTCCCTTCCCTTCCCTTCCCTTCCCTTCCCTTCCCTTCCCTTCCCTTCCCTTCCCTTCCCTTCCCTTCCCTTCCCTTCCCTTCCCTTCCCTTCCCTTCCCTTCCCTTCCCGGAACTTCCCAGAACTTCCTGGAACTTCCCTTCCTGGAACTTCCCAGAACTTCCCTTCCCTCACATGCAGCTGTAACACCCAAATCTCTGGATTCTAATTCAGAATCAATCCTTTCCACAAATTGTCCCACTGATCTTAGTGACCAGTCAAGTCAGACTGAGATTAATTTAACAGTGAAATAAACAAGGGAAGAAAAAAACTAAAACCAAACCCAACAAATAAAACCTCCTTTGGAATATATGCAGTAAATATTTGATTCTGTTTTGAATTATAATATTTTGCATTTTCTAATGTTAATGTTTGCCTAATCAGTCAAGCATCAAAAGTTGCATTTAGAAGCTTGTCTACAAATTTTGCATTCCAGATAGGCCTCTTTCATCAATCAGGTGTAGAAGTTTCATGAAGCACATTTTAAAAATTAAATTAAAATTTTAGTGTGACTTTGACACAAGTTGATCCAGATACAGCCTTCAAAACAATCCACTACCATTCATTTCCATTAATGTGAAGAAGGCAATCCAGGTGCTCACCTTTTAACACAAATTTTCAGAGTGGTGTGACTAGAAAAATATCACAAAACTCACCATTCTTCCATTGAAATCCACCAGTATTTACCTGAATGATGCAGTTTCTGATGTTCTGTCAACACGTGTGATCAGGCAGTCAGATAGAAGCTGACTCTCTTAACCTTTAAAAGAATTCCTGCTAATTTTGGAGAAGAAGCGAAATCTCATCTTTTACATTACCATGTTGTCAGAAGTCATAATATACTCAAATATATTATATTTTATAACTTCATTATTTTTATAATTCACTGGGATTACTGTCATTGTGAAGGAAGCCCAATAGACACTCAATAGGCAGAAACTCAATATTAGTTTATTGAACTTCAATTTACATTCTTTGTTCTTCCGGAGAGAATGACTGTTTCTATTGATTTCAAATCCAAATATCTAGAAGTGGACTACTCCTGTTGATTAAACAAATACTGGAATAGTCTTCACCAAAATGCTAAATGTGGTCATTCTTACAACTTGATGCAAAGAGAATGACTAGTGTGATTAAATTGTAGAATTTTGGGCCAGACAAAAGGAAAGTTTTCAAGTAGTTTTTGTGTTGTGTGTGGCGCAATTTCAGTTTTTTAGGGAACTAGATACTTCTGCAGTGGCAAAAAGCATTGGATAAAATATTCTTATTTGTATGTTACCTCTTGATACCATGTTCTCAGTGCAAAAACAATGCAAAATTCCCTTAGAGGATTCCTTTATGGAAATAAACCATTTTTTGTGTTTATTTCCAAAGGTATTTTGGCTCATATTTTAGAATATTTTGTGTAATTTCTTTCTGACTCTGACAAATGTGTCCTTCATTGTTGAAAATAATTCAAGTTAACAAAGGAACCAAAGGAGCTTTTGCAAACACACGTATCTCTCTAAAGCTGGGTTTAATCACTTATTGATTCATCCAGGTTCCTCTACACTGCCTCCCAAAGCAGTTTTAATATTGAAAAGGAAAGAAAAATACCAAAGTTATGGTCTTAATGGCAAAGTCATTTGCAGTGATCAACTACCACTTCTACAGTTTTGATGACAAATGATTTATAAAAGGTGATTTTGTCAAGAAGATAAAGTACTCATAGCTACATTTTGACACACAGAAAAAATTGCAGTATGATTGTGGTTTCCATAATGCTTAGCCAAGTTTCTGAGCAGACTTATAGATTCCTTTTCTGCACAATTTCCTCCACATACTAGGTCCATTTTGCTTTTTTAGAAATACATGATCTTTATCTTCTTTGCTATCTAACAAAAATGTTTCTGTCAAGCCAAACACTGAAACTCCCCACAATGTGTCTCATTCTTGTTTAATACCTAAAAAAGTAAAACCACTCACCAAAGCAGAGGGCAGTCATATGCATTTAAACATTGAGGAAAGAGTAAATTGGTCTGACTTCTACATCAGGAACTCAGTTCTTAGCAATTCAGCTATCAGAGTTACACTAATTTACCTGAGAAGTGAGCCTTCCTGAAACATTAAGGAATTAAAGGATTAATCTTCCTTGATTCTGTACTCTGCAGCAAGGAGAGATATATGAATGTAGCACTCTACAGGATCAGACTTCTCAATCAGTCTGTAAACAAAGGCTGTAGGTGTGAAGAAAAGGGAAATAATGTGTGTTGTTTATCTTGAATGGAATGGGCTTCAGGTATAAAAATTACTATTGCTTTCAGAGTATTTGTAATCTGAAACTACACACAACTTTTTCCTCCATTTAATAAACTCCCTGAAAAAGATCTGGTCACCTGCTGCACCCCGTTAATTAAAAACTTATGTGTGGTGAGTATACACTTAAAAACTTATGTGTGGTGGTAAGCTACGGTGAATAAAATTAGATGGATAGAGAAAGGGCAGAGGAGTACCAAGGACAGAATTATGTGATGGATCTGTGCAGCACACAAAGGCACAGTGAACTTTTTAAGAACTTTACTTGTAGGTAGTCAGTTCAAACACTTTCAATATTTTGCATATAAGGAAAGGTCAGTCTGCACCCAAACAAGCAAATTATTTAGAAAATTATGTTCACTCAGCAAAAACTGCAAAGTAGGCGTGGCAACAAAAACTTCGTGTTTTGTGGAGTTGAATACTGTTAAGAAGTTATCAAGGAATGGCAGCAGGATGAAGATATATCATGGTGCAACTTTGTTTCTCACTTTATTTCTATCCATTGTGGCTTAGAAAGAGAGCATGACTTGTTCTCCAAGTTATGCATCACATGCTTAAGGAAACTTTACATCAAGTCCCAGTTTCATGACAGGCTTCCTGAGGGAACCTTAAGCCATTAAATATCTTCACAGTTTGTTCCTTAATTAGGAGGATGATTAGTATTTCCACTGTTTACACCATTTAAATACCATGAAGGCATTTGAATCTGTGTAGAGCTATTACTTTGTTTGGTGTTACCACAGCACAGTGATTGATTGGCATCACCTTTTCAGCTGTAAACAAGACATTTTTTTGTGGGTGTGTGGGTGCCACCATTTCCCAAATCAGACTTTCATTAAAAGGTTTGAGAAGGAGTAAGGGAAAGAAAAGGTGGGGGGGGGGGGGGGGGGGGGGGGGGGGGAAGAGAGGGAAGGAGGGAGGGAGGGAAGGAAGGAAGGAGAGAGTAAGAAAGAAAAGAAGAAAGAAGGAAGAGAGAAGACGAAGAAGAGGAAGAGGAAAGGTGTTAATTTTTTGCTGAGTGCATTATGTTATTGCACCAACAGGTAGAGAGATTTAGGTCACTAAAAATAAAGAAATAAATGACAGAAAAGTTCACAGAGGTAGAACCTGGTCCTCAGAACATAAGAAGGCTTTTGTTGCCTGCCTCCAGAAGCAACAGATAATTCTAAAACATACAACTATTTTGATGATACTTCAGAGAACAGTATCTGGTAGTTGTCAGAGCTCAGTTTTTCGGAGATTGGTTTCTAAAAAGATCTGACATACCTTTGATGCGCCTTGGTTAATCCAAACATAATATTTTGTCCTGATTTTCAAGTCTTTACAGCATAAAAACTGTCCTGGTTTCAGCTGGGATAGAATTAATTTCTTCTCAGCAGCTGTTACAGTGCTGTGTTTTGGATTAGAATAAGAGCGGTGTTGGCAACACTGATGTTCTTGTAGTTTTGGTAAGTCATGTTTGTCCTAAGTCAAGGATTTTTTTTTTTTTTTTTTTTTGTCCCATGTTCTTCCAGTGAGGAAGTACACAGAAGAAGCTGGGACAGATGACCTAAACTAAAGGGATATTCTACACCATAGAATGTCAAGCCCAGTATATAAAATGGGGGGAGTATTCTACACCATAGAATGTCCAGCCCAGTATATAAAATGGGTGGAGTTACCCAGAAGCGTAGTCTATTTGGGCCTGGGAAAGGGAGTCTGACATCAGTCAGTGGGCAGTGAACAGTTGTGAATCACTTGTTTTCCCTTTCTGTATATCATTATTGTTTTTTACCCCTGTTATTGTATTTTGCCTTATTTTAAATTATTAAAAAGTTCTTCTCTCAGCACACAAGTTTTGCTTTGATTCTCCTCGCGATTCCACCTCAGTGGGAATAGAGGGAGGGTTCAGTGAACAGCTGCATGGTGCTTAATATTCAGCCTTTTAAAACCACAACACAAACTTTTCTTCTTTTTGGTAGAAATACATTTTGCACTGAAAGAAAAACAAGAAATTTATGGGAAATTTCTGACCAGTATGACAGTAAATTAGGCTAGGATTACTGATTTGCTTTTTTTTTAATGTACAGAGGTTGGGATTTGTTGGTACAGAAATAAAATATCATTATATTATTTCTCTATGTGAGTGTCTAATTCTTTTCTGTCAGCTTTCCTCTTCCATCCCCCATACACATCAGCATCTACATGTCATTCCTTTATTCCCCTAAAGCCACAACCACCTGCCTCTGCAGGACTGAACTACCAGTACTGTTAAATGATTTAATATACTTTCTCAAATTACAGTTTAAAGATTCTCTAGTGTGGCTTTTACCAACATGACTAGATTAGGTCATTATCAGAATTTTCATCAAATGTGTTTGCACTAGTATTTTCTGACAATTTCCATTTTTAAGACCGATATAATTGTCATAAAATGAAATACAATATAATAAAATAAATTAAAAAATGAAAACATACAATGAAGGAGAAGAAGAGGTTATAGACAATAATAAAAGCACAGATTAACAGGGGCAGTGATTCATAATGCTATGTTTTAGTGGTTTTACTGAGTAGAAGGAAAACACCATAATTACATTATCAGGAAGCTAAAAATATTTTAGAATCTTTTAGAAAAGATATTCAAACACCAAAAACACATAATGCTGCTCAGCTTAAAATACTTCCAAGTACAGATTAAGAATAAAGATCAGAAGGCTGCAAGAATTGTCATGTGCCCTTCATAAGAACAGCCTGGTCCCTCTAAATAATAACCAAGACTACCACAGGACAACAAGCAGGCAAAAAAATCCCAGGAACTCCCTAAAACCACACATGTGTAGGACTGTATCATTGACATTGTTAAGAAGCAATTATAATTTCTAAAAGATACCATCCCTATTGTTACCATTATTTCAGCATCCTCCTCTGATTCCCCAAGCACATTAAGGACTACTATGATGTTTGCAATATAACACTTGTAACAAACTGCTTACTAGCATAAGGCCTTAGAACACTCTGCAAGATCTTAGAACACTCTGTGCCTACTCCCCCCAGGGCTGCTGGGGATAGGCACAACTTGAGCAGAAATAGGTACTTCTTAATGTTAAAATGGGGGAAATAAAAAACATACAGAAGAGTACTGTAGAACAATGGGGCTCATTCTGCAGATGTTTTTGTCACTGTTTAAAGCTTAGGGATCATCCATTGCTGGAGACAGAACACCAAGCTCATGAAAAAATGGGGAGATCTTATTTGTCAGCAATGATGTTCATTTTCAGTTCCACCCCCGTGTACTGGTGACATTCTCATATTACTTGGGCTGTGTGCTTGTATCTTATGTCTCTGAAACATGCCAGTTGAATTGCAGCTTTACAAGATACAGTTGGATGAACAGGATTCTAAATGCAATACATACATACTTATTACTTAATTTTTAAGCCTTTTATCAACTGCTGCTTGGATAATTCAGTAATTGGCTAATTCAATCAATCAGTTGTTCCTCCACAGTCAGGCTATCATTTTTCATCTGAACTGGTTACTATAATTGTCCTTACACAATGCTCATTTCAGACATAAGCATCACAGAGTTACTTCTGGCCCTACTTAATTTTAGGCTTCAATGGGAACAAGTTTAGTCTGACTTCAAGCTCACTTCTCATAGCCTTTTTCTGGAGATACCTTTACTGGGGAGTTGGAAGCCAATGCCAATGAAAAGAGTGGTGTCAAAAGTCATTAAAAATGTGTGACTCCATTATCCACACTGATCTCTGCAATGTTAATAGCCTGCATCCTGATGTAACAAAATTAACATCAGGCCTCACTTCCCTTGAAAGGACAGCAGACTTCTGAACAGAAGACACTGTAAGTTTTGTACAGTTTTTTTGTTGTTGTTGTTGGGTTTTTCTTTTTGTAAAAGCTTCTGAGTACCAACACATGCATGTCTTAGCAAGTATATGTTCTTTTTGAGCAGAGCTATGGAGCTCAATCATCTTCTTCTGGGGAGCTCAGGGACACGGCCAGGTGAGAGTGCACTGAGGTGCGTACAGCCAGGCTTTCGGTAGGAATACTCTGGTATGACTGCCTGAGCCACACCCCTACCTGACCTTTCCTACATTCATCTAACTTGCCCTTAAGTCATGATAATGGTAATCCCCTATGTAACCCTTCTTCAAGGGGTTTGTGATGGGAGCCAAGCCACACAGGTTTGAGAGGTGGTTCTAAAGAACAGCAAAAGTTTTCATGACTCAAAGAAGCTGTCTTATTCTACTGCAAACTAAGAAACCTTACTTTTTAAAAGGCAAAAATCTTAACAACTTAATCTAACAGGGGTGAAGCAAAGTATTGGTTTATAAACCATCCCACTGAACATGCCAAGAAGATACTTGCTCTAAGCATTGCTCCCAGGCACTGCAGTGGCATGCAGCACTTTGCAACAAGCTCTGCACCTTTCCTGATCAGTGTCTAATCTTACCCTTCAAACCCTGGCTGACAGTTGTTTTCTCCCTGTAGTCTCTCTGTAGAAGCAACAGACTTCTATCTCCTCGTTGGAAATTCACCTGCTTGCCTCTCAATGAAATCATCTTAGCTGCTCACAGCAGCCCTTCTGGGTTTGTCCAACAGCAGCAGTTGCCCTTTCTCTGAAGGAGTTTATCTGAGCTGCTCTTTTTTTAAAGGCACACAGCATGTTACAAAGGATGAGCAAATAAAAGAGAAAAATGAGCTGCACCAGAGACAGCCAGGTATCACAGAGATGTCCACCTCATCTAACTGAGGTGTGTTGAGCCCAGCAGATCTCAGCAGAATATCTCATTATTGCATATAAACATCTCAAATACAGGTGTCAAGAGGAACATGACAAACTCTGTTTAGTGGTCCCCAGCAGAAAGGACAAGAAGCAATGGCCCCAACCAAAGCCAGAAGAAGTTCCATCTCAACATTAGGAAGACCTTCTTTAGACTGGGAATGGTAGACCACTGGAACAGTCTGCTCAGGGAAGCCATGGGGTCTCAGTATCTGGAGGCATTCAAAATCCATGTGGACACATTCCAGTATAACCTGTTCTAGGTCACCCAACCTTGGTGGGGGTGTTGGACTGGATGATCTCCAGAGGACCCTTCCAAAAGTAACAATACTGTGTATCTCTGCTTCTGTGAATACTGGGGTAGATGGAAGTGCTCTACAACCTCAACAAGACTGCAGGTGATACCAAGTCAAGGGTGCAACTGTCACACCTGAGGGACAGGATGTAATCCAGAGGGATGGCATATCATCCAGAATAACCTGGAAAAGATGGAGAAGTGGGTCCATGTGAATCTCATGATGTTCAGATACAGATGCCAAGGTTCTGCATCTATATCAGAGCAAGCCCTGCTAACAACACAGGTTGGGGATGAACAGGTGGAGAGCAGCCCTGTGGGAAGGACTTGGGGGTCCTGGTGGGTGAGAGGCTGGACATGACCCAGCCATGGGCACTCCCAGACCAGAGAGCCAAAAGTATCCTGGGCTGCATCCAAAGCAGCGTGGGCAGCAGGGAGGGAGGGGATTCTGCCCCACTGCTCTGCTCTGGTGAGAGCCCACCTGGAACCCTGCATCCAGCTCTGGGCTCTCAGCACAGGAAGGACATTAACCCATTGCAGTGAATCAAGAAGACATCCAGAAGAATTATGAGATATCTGGAGCATCTCACCACATGCTGAGGGAATTAGAATTTTTCAGCCTGGAGAAGAGAAGGCTCCAGGAAGAACTTACTGAAGCCTTTCAGTACTTATAGGGAGCTTATAAGAAAGATGGGGACAAACTCTTACTAGAACCTGTAGCAATAGGGCAAATGGTAATGGTAAAGACAGTAAGTTCAGACTAGATATAAGGAAGAAATTTTTTACAGTAAGTGTAGTGACACAAAGAAAGGTTGTCTGGAAAGGGGATACATGCTTCATCCCTGCAAACATTTAAGGTTAGGTAGGATGGTGCTCTGAACAATCTAATCTAGTAGATGTCCCTGCTCATTTCATGAGTATTGGACTAGATGACCTTGAATGTCCCTTCCAACGAAAGCCATATTGTGATTCTATGTTTCTGTGAAATTAGGCTCCTAATCACTTATCAGAGAGGACAATTTTTTCAATGGCTGTCAAAAAAACAGAGACATCTTCTCTATAGTTGTGACATGAAGGCATATCTTCACTGTGGAAGAGAGCAGTAGCACATGCTAGTCTGTTGTTTGGGGCATTTGAGTTGAATGTGCAAAGTTTAAAAGCTGAATTCACTCCACTGTATCAGTGCACCATATTCCCTTTTGAATACAAAATTAAAATTTGCATAAATAAAATCAAAGAAGGCGAAGTTCCAATTCCCACCAATGGCAATGTTTGCTCATGAACCCTTTTGCCTTTAAAGGCTTTCCTTTGCATAATGTAAAAAATAGGTTCTGCTTTACTATTGATGTACTATTTTCTGTTCAAAAAGCTAGAAGTTGCACAAAGTGTCTCAAAATTATCATTAAAAAACGGAGGACTTCAAATGTGTTTGGAGGTTAACAGAGGTTTTTTAACAGTTTGGGCAAACTACAGATATTTTAACCATAGCAAATAAATTTGCTTATTTTAAAATGAGTTCATATATATTTGATATTGGTGATTAACCAAAGGAAATTTCTTGTCTTATTCTGAAGATTTGCACGGAACAAAGCTGTGAAGGAAACCCATACTCTTGCTTGTTAAAAATACTTTGATAAATCGCACCAAGCTGGAATCACCGAAAGTCACAGTATTTTTGTGCTGAGTGCCATTTCAGTGCCATTCTGTCAAAGATTGATCTCAGACAAGGAAAAGATAATAAATGGAAAGGATCTTTTTTAGAAAGGGGCAAGATGAAATTTCTTTAATAGGGAAATGTTAAATCTTTAGTCTCGAATCTGGAGCTTCATCTAGGTGTATTTCCAGAAAAAAACCCCAAGGTTTTGTAGCACATTTTATGGGCCATATGCTTAAGCCCATCAAGGTCAGGAGAGCTCTTATATTTCTGCCATTAAATTGTTGCTATCCAGGCTTTCAGTCTTATCTCTTTCTGTTGTAGGACTTTCTGTTTAATCTAGTGCCAAGTTTTATGACTCCAAGCTTTGTTTCATTTTCCCTGGGGGCTCACCAGCTGGCATCTCCTGGAGCAGCAGCCAAGCACAGAGGAGAGACATCACTGCAGAGAAAAGCCAGAATGGTCTTTGCATGTGCAGCATTGTTCTACTTTCTCTCTGCTTTCTCTCTGCTTTCCTTTTGCTGCTTCTGACTGAAACAAAAGAGAGCAACTGCACAGCTCAGGCACACGAGAGCAGACCATTTTGGCCTTGCTTTCCAAGGTCATAAAATGAGAACTAGCCCTAATGAAAAGTTACTTCTCTAAAGCTTATTAGAGTTGAGAATAACCTTTCAAGTAACCTAGACAGGTTGAGAGACAGAGCATTTACTGCCCAGTGCAGGATGTAATGAACCTACAAACCAATCTGACTACACACATGAAACTGTGCAGAGAAATTACACAATCTAGAGTAATGGAATGACCACATTTTTCAAATACAGAAGTATGCAGAGTGAAAGAAGGGAACAAAATAACTGTTAGTTAGAACTTTTTTGTTTCTAAATGAATTTTATTGACTTTTTCAAATTTTATCCTCTCACTATTTCAACTTTTTTCTCCTCTTTCTCCTTTATTAAATGGTTCGGTTTGATATTATGACACTGATTTGCAGTTGATAATTATCTTGATTTAATGGGTCTAAGGTCTCTTCGTTTAGGGTTTGTCATTAAGAGGGTGTGTCTGTACAATAAGCCTTTGGCTGAAAAGAAGTTTATCACCCCATAAAAATGTCCTCAGCTAAATAAAAAATAAATTCACCTCTCCCATTCTCTTATGATTCCAGTTTTATAAATTTGGGGTGAATATTTATCTTCCAGAATAAAGAGAGGTTGCTGTTGCAAAACCTTTAGGTCTCCCTGTAGATACAATATAATCATTTATAAAATGTATTTGCCCACAGTGACCCATTAGTGACCTAGTACAACTTATGATTAAAGCCAAGACTATTAAGTGAGTTTGCCTGACAATATCGCTGAATGAGTTTGCCTTTGAGATGAAAATAAGGTCTTTTTTGAGCCTTCTTGTCAAGGTTGCCTGAAAGAAGAGAAGAACAATTGCAACATTCATCCACAAAGAAGGAGGAATACAGATGCATGGATGTGTGTCTCTCTGTCTGTGTTTGGGTCGCCATGTGTATGAGAAGAACACTGTTTATGCATTACAAAAAAGCTTAGTACTTTTTCTTTCCTCCTAAGACATCACTACTAAATCCAATATAGATTTATACTGCAAGATAGCACAATTTGGTCTAAAATGAAAGTCAATAAAATAAATAATCTGAGCCAGATGATCAGCTCATTCCAAACTCCATCCTGCCTGTCCTGTCAGGTCTTTGGACTAACTTGGATAAGCTACAGATAAGATCAAATTGGCTACTGCAGGACTGACAGACAGCTTCTTCAAGGTTCTGAAAAAAAAACAGGCCTCACAATCATTCCATAAAATTAAGACTTTATACTCACTTCTACCTAATTTCCATGATCTTTAGATTTTTTTTTTTATCACAGTATGGTAGCACATCCCAAGAGTATCCAGGCTCCTGGCAGTCATTGTGAACTGTGGCTGTCAGATAAAGTATAGCAATTAGAACATCACCACATATAGGGGTGTGGTCTATGTGCTCTTACTGATGCAGCTGCTATAGTGCATGGGCTGCTAAATAGATCAGCTTTTCCTTCTCTTTTTTCCAAGGACTGTTGCCCACAAAGGTTCTTGGCATCTGGAGAAATTTCTAGGGCAGAACTGAAAGATGTCTACATCAGGTCAAATCTACTAACTTCTCCATAGTCTTTCCTAAGTGAGTAAATATTTTGATTTCTTCCTCAAGCTCAATATCAATGAAAACATTTAAAGTGCCTTTCTTCTGAAGTTAGGATTTTCCCTCTATGCACAAAATCATACCTAAAAGCAAAGCTGAATTACCATGTTAATAATAACACTGCCTAGTTGTATTGCTGTGATTAATGTTTGCAGAGCCAAGCCAAATATGGCTTGTCTTATGCTGGAATAAAAAACTACACCACTTTGATAAAAATGAAATGACAGCGCCATGTTTAATCAAACTTCCATAACTTTTTTATCTTGCTCCTATGCAATTTTCCTAGCTTATAAAATGTCCTGGATAGTTTGTTAGTTTAAGTATTTTGTTTCAAATAAAGATTTCTGAGGAAAAGCTAAAATCAACTATTTATGAAGAAAATATTTACAAAGAAAATAGCTGATTTAACAGCACTATCTATGCCTTCCAAGCACTCAAAAAATTACTATAAATTACTCCCTTGCTCATGTGTTTCAGATGAGAACAGTCTTCTTTTCCACAGACATATAGGGAAAATATCTGTGTTTGTGTCTTTGGAGTATTTACACACAAATTGGCATAAAAATGGACTGAGATTTTCCTCTGAGCTAATCAGAAAAAAAAAGCTATAGTAGAAGAAGTCTTTAAAGGAATTAGTTTATGAAAAATAAGTAAATGAAATAAAACCATGACTACCAGTGAACATATTAAACAGAATAATGGAATATAATTAGTATAAAAAGAATTTTTGGAGTTTATTAGTTGTATGGCTTCTTCAGCCTATTGCAGGAAATGCAGGACACAGTACAGACACCATAATCTCTAGTTTCTGTAGTCTCAGCCTCTGTGACACAATAAAGACTTTTTTTACAAAGCTCAGTCATGATACCATCCTTATGTGCTAACTTACTACCTCCTGATGGATTTACAGAATTTTGTTGCATGCTGTGAACCATTACAACACAAACTTCCTCATTTGGACAGCTAGAGAAAAATATGCATCTGTTCTGTCCTTTTCATTCAAATTCCACTCAACTTTCATATTCTTTAAAAGCAAAATAATTATTTTATGAGAAAAGACAGAAAAAACCCCCTTGTATTTCATTCAGAACTGTTTCTAGTTCAGAAACTATTAAATGTTTTTGGATTCCAATATTGTGTTTTTATTCAAGAAAAGCAAATGCTTGGCTTTTTTTCAAGTTGTTACTATTGTCAGCATATATATATATATATATATATATGTGTGACAGCTAAATAACCTGACACATACAGCAAAAAAAGTTTCACCAAGGTACATGTTCAGCCAAGCTTGTTCCTGGCTTTGGAATAATTCCATCAAAACTTGGGTCAAGGTTTCAGTTAAACAATTTGACCCTATGAATATATGTTTCTCACAAATTGCATTTTTACTTGGAGTGGAAGATGGTTTGACACATCATCAAGTCCTTGTTCACTGAAAATTTGTCTACAGACCAGACAAACATGGATAAGCTAACCAAACAAAATTTATGCCAGCTCCTAATATAAGGTAAAAATGTATGATTAACAGCTGTTTCAAAAAACAGTGTGCAAGGAAATTAAAAAAGTACACATTGCTTACATAGAGAAGAGGGCCCAGCATCATTTCATGACATGCAGCACACCTACCATTGTACAGAAAAACTGCTCAAATATGGTATTGTCCAGTGGGAAGTGACAGACCAACACAAAGGTGTTCCTCAGAGTGCCACATTTTTTTGCTTCAACAGTATGTCAGGTCAAACCAATCCTTCCTTACAATGAGGAAATAAATTCGTACTTAAAGCTCTAGAATTGAGTATAAAGTGTTCAGATTTTAGAACAGGAAGACCCATCCAATGGCCATAAAAGAACTTCCTTCTGCACTGAGCCCTAGGACAGCAGAAATTTTGGTGTATTTTCTATTTTTCACAATGCAGTGATCATATGCAAATCATTAACATTTTTTATTTATTTAAACAGACACCATTTAGTGATAGTTCATGTGCATGATTTAATTCTACATCCCATGAAGCCAGTAAAATTCCCACAGGCAGTCTTTTCTCCCTCTTTCCCAACAATCCTTCCAGTCTTGACCGTCAGAAGAATGGATAGAAGTGTAAGAAGTAATGATGCATTAATTTAAAAAAAAAATTAGCAATATATTACAAAATTTGGTTAAAATTCAGCTCATTATTTTTTTATCTTGATGCCCATTAAAGCTTTGCCATAGTGTGGGTACATATCACAGAAAACACAGTAATTAAGATGCCTAACATTGCAGCATTATGACCCAATGCAAAACTCATCCAAAGACAAAAAGCAAACTGTGGTGTCATTTTATTTACAGTCATTTCAAAAGCACTGAGATGATAGTTAAAAAGGTAAAAAAAGGATAACTTTTTTTAGGCCACGTTCCTACCAATTCACTGGGCTAATAGGATTATTAAAATTATGAAGGAGATAAGAATTGAGTAGAAGAAAAATAAATTATCCGCTCTGCTAAGCTTTTTAGACCAGCCGGCAGGAGACCCTGATTTTACTTCAGTTTCTGCTGCTAGTGGTGAGAAATCCTCATTGTTTTCACATTTACATCAAGAAGAAAGTAATATACTTATTAGATATGTAAAAATTACAAATAAGTAAAATGATAAGGATATAGTTATCAAAGTAATTATTTCGTTAATATTAAAAACCCTTTGTTTAAAAGTATTTCATAAAACAACTCCTCTATGTTTCCATTGGGTACCATACACTGGTATCAAAATACATTCTAGTTGTATATTCATGGCAGAAAAATCTGCTCTTCAAATATTTTCTTAGGCAAACTTCTCTCTGAAATCAGCAAGCTATGCTTATTTGTGTTTTAGGTCAGTTTCACCAGATTTTGGTTACCCCATCTCATACAATACAAATCATGGGATGCTTAACCTCTTTCTTTTAGACTTAGGGGCATTGAAATGTCATGTTATGGTCAAGAATTAACAAAGTTTTGTGCATTAACTTATTTTGGGTTATTTGTCTGGACCTCATATAACCTCGAAATTCTGGCTTTAAATTAATTTAGGAAAACTATTGTTAGGTAAAAACAAATACATTAATATTTTAAAAGTCATATATTTTTACAACAGATTCCAATTTGGTATCATGAGCATATATCATTTCAGTATTTTTGGGTGAATAAATTCCACCAAGCAGTTTGTACCACAAGTTGCTGAGTGAACATTTTGTCTCTGTTTCTTGAGCTGTGCACCCTGCTTGTTGCATATTCTGGAAGGTTCTGATGCCCTGAAGTGATGTGTTTTCCAGCGACTCATCAGCATGTCAGTGCATACACCACAGAATATCTGTGACAGACTCGCAACTACAGGTACCACTTACACTGCATTCATGTTCTCTGAGTATCTAAAGTAATCAAAGGATTACTTTATTATTTATTTATAATATATTTATATTAGGAAACTAATATACTTGGGATATATGAAAAAGCTTTCATAGAACATGGACAGTTTCTGAATGATCCAGAAAAAAATTTTTAATGAAGTAAACTTACTTCTTCAAGGCATCCACAATTTCTGCATAAAATACTGCTACTTAGACTGAAGGAAATCAGTCAGCTAAAAACTGATTCTAAAGAGGTAAGGGAAGGCCTGTAATGAGATTCTGTTCATCTGGAAGGCGTCTATTTCTTCAAGGTGAGTTTAGACCTCAAAACAATATACTGAACATAACTGTACTTAATGACTGTAGTTTTATATTATACTAAAGAAGTAAATTCTAGATGATCTATGCAACATACATTAATCTGCTATCACCTAAATCCTCAACAAATCTATATTTAGAGACTAAGAGAGAGTCCAAAAAAATTATCAATAGAAAACAAGAAAATCTGAGCAAAATATTTTCCATGGCTTTAGTACTTGAACGTCATGAATACTCAGTGCCTTCCGCTATCTGCAATTTTTTCTAAATAGTTTTTCCATCCAGACCAAAAAAGTTAGCCATGACTTTCAGTTTTTCCATGTATTTCCTTCTGATGTCTGTGTCACCCACACACCAGATAGTTTTAGTGTCTGTGTGACTCAGCTTCCGAAGTAACTTGATCTCATTCTACCATTCTCCTTTGCTTTACTAATGGCATTTCTAAATTCTGATTATATTGCAGATTTATGTGCAACTGATACACTGAGGAGCACAGAAATCTTCCTGTCAGCTATTTTAAGAAGGTTTATGGCCTTGAAACAGGAACTGAGAAAAATATAAAGGGCAGAGCATTCCTCTTCTTTGTAGTGCAGCAGCACTACATTTCAGCTTTAGCATATACATGCCTTTGCCATATACCTAAATCCATCTAAAACATATTTAATTTCCTAACAACCTTTTAGGTTTTGGCACAATTTTTTGACACATTTAATAAAATAATGAAAATATATTTTTAGCCCTGAAAACCCAGTCATCCTTTTGCCAACAAGTATCTCCCAGTACTAATAATTTGCTCACTTACTAGTATGTATTTCCAAAACTTGTAGCAGCACATCGTGTCATGCTGTCTCAAGGCAAGTTGGCTCCCCCTTTATCAAAATTTGTTAGAATTGCACAAAATTCTACTCTGGCTCACTTTTTCAGGTGAGACTGTAATATGAAAACTGAAGTGGGTGAGACACCAAAATATATATAATTTCAGCACTTTGCTGCAAAACTCTACAAAGTCAGGGTGGCAGAGAAAAAGTACCCAAAATTTTAAATCCATTATGCACAGTAAATTCCAGAATGTCAAATAAAGAAAGAACACAAATTTTTGAAGTCATATCAATATTTGAAGTCCAAAAAAACAAATTATTCTGCCATCAAGTGTAGTATTTTGATCTTGTCAACTCCAACTTCCATGTGTATCAAACTTTGTGGCAGTATGCAGTAAAAGCTATAGTCCTGAAGAGAAAATCAGTTCTCATGAGAGTATAACTGTGCCATTGCAATCACCTCGGTCATGAACCTGATTTGTCAGTGTGGTAAGTGTATGCTTGGAATGAGGAGTCTATGTATTTAGGAAAAAAATCAGCCTGGGATTTTGAGCAATGTCATAGTTTAAACTGGAAGGAGTTCTGGTGCTTCATAATATGTCAACAATCTTACAGGCTTCACAAAGAGTACAAGAAGTTCTTAGCTCTGTGTGTGGGCAGCTGAGAGTCTTTAGGGCTCTGCTCAAAGAATAACAGAATATTTTAGAAAGTGCCTTTGGAAAAAATCTCATTCATCTCCATACTTGAAACAGGATTTATTTTAACTTGAGATCTATACTTTATGTTGTTCATGTGGGCCTTGTGATTCTCTGACCTTCATGTGAATCCCCAGTAGCCCAGCATAAGAATCTAAACAGCTGCTAAATGGATTTGAACTACCAAAAAGAAAAGAAAAAAAAAGTGGAGATCTCATCTCTGAGGAAAGGAGAAACAAAATAATCATCTACAAATGATGTAAGGTTTTTGATAACTTCCTAATGCAACTGTAAGTAGTGACAGAGCATTTTTCAGTAGGAAACTAGATATGGTCATGGTTGGAATGTTTCTGTTCATTTATATTCACCTGTGATTGTGGACTTCACAAAATCCAAGACAGACAGCCCATTTAAAAGTACAAAACTGTAATTTTTTTTCTGATTAATCACGTTTATTTTAAAAGCAACTTGAGAGTAAGCCTCTGAATCCTGAGTCATTCTGTTCATTTGATGTGGCAAGCCTCAAAACAAGTCTAATATTTTGTCTTGAAAGGACCAACCCTTTTGGATCCACCCCACAGGTTACCTATGGATTTGCTGTCATAGCTGTATATCAAACTCTTTTAATTACTGTAGAAAAACTGGTTTAATTTCTGTCTTAAAGGGTTACAATACAATACTCTTAAAGGAAAATGAAAAAAAAGTTAACATTCTGTTAACATTCATTCATGTTCAGACATCTAGTGAATCTGTGGGGAACACCAGTGTTGAAAAGATCTACTTCAATGGGATTGGAAAGACATATTGAAGAATAGTTATTCCTAGGAGGGCAAAGAATATAGCTGGCAATGTTAAAATTAGCAATTTTTGCAATATCTTTTAGAAATATATTGTAGCTACAATTAGGTCATTTAATTGGTGCCATAACACCTTACCAATATGGATTTTCCCTTGCTAAGTATGAGCCATGAATAGCATATTTTACCTTTCTTTTTTTATCTTGAACCTTATTAAAAATTATTTTAATATTTTGTCTGAAGGTACAATTGGCTCAGAAAAGAACAACAAATGTCCGTTATTACAAGAATGGTGACAGCTGCAATGATACAATAGATTATTCATTGTCACCATAAAAGTAGTCCCAGGCCCTTCCAGGGATTCAAAAAGGTAGTCCCAGGCTCTTCCAGGGATTCATTAGTTTTTGTCACTGTAGGTCTTATGGGGTCCTTGAAACCTGGGGACACAAAGGCCTAAAGGAAGTAAACACTTCTCCTATTCATTTATGCCAGCTGGGAAAACTTTCTAACATTGCAAAAAGCTTTGTAAAACAGTGCTAAACTGTGATCTTCATATCCAGTCATCTACAGATTTACACTGGCAAAGTTAGACCAGGTTTTACCCCCTATTCTGAAGAGCCTGTTTGTGTTTGTGTATGTGCAGGTACGTGCCTGCATGTGTCCATGTGTGTGCCTACTGTCATGCTTGAATAACTACTTGAAATTTTAGGAGAAACTTGAAAATAAGTTCTAATGGGAAAGGGAAAGGAAAAGAAAAAGAAAAAGAAAAAGCTATCAGTATAGCTACTGCTTTTTTTTTTTTTTTTTTTTCCTTTGTGAGTCACACTGGAAACTAGCAGACTAATATTGATAGCAAATGTTGCAGCCAGAAGAGATGCAGAAGGATTTATCTGGACAATTTTCTTTTTCACCATAACAGCCTTGCAGAGGTTTTGGCAAGTGAGGAATCTCTTTTTGCACAATTGTTGCTTTTACATCGCAGAACAAATGAAATCACACACAGCATTTCTACAAATGGCTGGATCTGAAATAAAACTGACTAAGGAGCCACATGTAAGAGATGCTGCAGTGGAGTCACGTGGAATGTTGAGCACTGTCAACAAGACAAAATACTACATCTGTTACTTTGCCAGGAAAAGTATTAAATCTACTGGAGAATTTCAAAACAACATTTTCTTAACAGAAAACTGTATTCTATATTGCTGTTACATTGTCATTGAAACATTTTGACTGCATCAAGATGAAAGGAAAATGTTCAAAATAATTCAAGAAAGAGCATATTGCAGTTTATGTAATTTGCATTTTATATTTTATTCCAGTGTTCTAATTTTATATACCTTATTAAACAGCATCATCAGTGCTTTATACTAAAAGTGACAATAAAAGCAAAAAAAAAAAATATTAGATATTTAATTGAAATCACAGAGATTCCATGCTTTTTTGTAAACTCTGTTCTCTTCTTTCATCGTTCTTGGTTTTTAGATCCAATAGATAATGGCAATGATCTTTTATATGCTTGAATTTACTGCAGGAGTGAAACCTCATTTCATTGCTAGTTCTAGTGAGAAAAGGGTTCTGAAAATTATTCATTCAATATCTCTATAATTATTTTTAATAATTAATATTGCCCACAAGGGTCTCTAACTCCTCAGAACTCAAGGGCAACATGAGTTTATTTTAATTTGTCAGAGATGTTACTTAGTGGAATTTTTGCTTCCTGACTGCAATGAATACATATCTTAAAATTATATCCACAGATAAATAATTACATCCCATTAATTCCCTCCTAAAATTTCATCATTATTTTTATTGTAAATCTTACAGTTTATTTCTTGAATAAATATCCATGAGAGTTTTAATATTCCTCAAATAAAAGCCTGAAATATTTTTTGTGAAATACTGCAGACTTTTTCTTATTTGTGTCAATGTAATGCTTATTATAATAATTTTTTCAACTATTTTATTACAAGCTATTAATTAGGGAAAAAAAGTAAATTTACTCTGCTTCATGAGAAATAATTTCTTAAAACTAAGTATAAAAGTGTTAAAAACATTAAAGTATAAAAATACTTTCTTCTATTCTACTCCACAACAATTTTTTAGTTATCTTGGAGGAAGGTGGTTGTGGTATTTCTTTATGTGACTTCTATGCTCCCTTAGGAATGGAAGCCATTTGTGCCAGCTCTCATAGCCCATTTGAATTTAGTCCAACCACAGTCATTTATCATGGAATCATACAATGGTTTGGATTGGAACTGCCCATAAAGGACATCTTGTTCCAGCTGCCCTGCCCTGGGCAGCAACACTGTCCACTGGACCAGGTTTCTCAGACCCCCATCCAGCCTGGCCTGGAATACTTCCCAGGGTGGGGCATCAACAGCCTCTCCAGGCAACCTTGTCTAGTGCCACACCACCCTCACAGCACAGAGTCTCTTCCCAATAGCCCATTTAAATCTACTCTCTTTCAGCTTAAGGACATTTTTCTGTGGACTGTTACATTTGATGAGGCAGCAAGGCCCTCTCCAGCTCTCTTAAAGGCCCCTTTCTATAGTGAAAAGATGCTGTCAGGTCTTGCTGGAGCCTTTTCTTCTACAGGCTGAGCAACACCAATTCTCTCAGCTTTCTTAACAGGAGAGGTGCTACAGACCTCGGATCATTTTAGTGGCTCTCCTCTGGACTCCCTGGAAGAATGAGTACTCCAAGTGGGGTCTCACAAGGGCAGGGTAGAGTGGTAGAATGCACTCACTAGATCTCCTGACTACACTTACTTTGATGTAATCCAGGACACGAGTGACTTTGTTTGCTACAGGTGCAGATTGTCAAGATGGGTTGAGCTTCTTGTCCGCCAACACCCCCAAACCTTTCTTCCCGGGGCTGCACTTGATTCATTCTGCACCCAGTCTGTATTTGTGTTTGGGATTGCTACAACCCAGGTGCAGAACTTGGCCTAGTTGAAGTTCACAAGGCTCTCACAGGCCCCTGTCTCAAACCTATCAAAGTTCCTCTGGATGGCATCCCTTTACTGTGTGTCAACTGTACCACACCGCTCTTTCTTTTTCTTCTAATTCCCTTTTATCAGAATTTTTTAGTAACTTAAAATCAAATGGACTTACAATTTGCTAAGTTGAATAGGCTAAGGCAAGGCTTTTAGAAGGAAGCATTTTATATTGACTGAATGTTGCCCTAAATATCTTGCCACAGTTCTCAGATTTTCTGAAGTTGCCAGTAAAGTCTATTTTATTGTTTTGACCTCTTGAGAATCTTGTTGGTATTTCTCCTGTGAGTCTAACTCAGAGTGCATGAACAAACATAAGCTCTTTTAAAAATCCCTTCAAGCAAGATTTTGGGGTCTTACAACAACTAAGCTGTCAGTCCAACCATCCAAGTGCAGTTCCATGCATTCCAGGTGGTTACTGACATAGAAGGCAACACTGCCTCCTCATCTCCCTTGTCAGTCCTTCCTAAGGATCCTGTATCCTTCCGCTTCAACACTCCACTCATAAGAGCCATCACACTACATCTCTGGGAAGATCATACCCCTGCAGGCATCCACACTTCTCTTAACTCCTCTTGTTTATTCCCTGTGTAGTGTGGGTTTCCATAGAGCCTTTTAAGTTGGGCCCCCACTGCAACTGACTTACTGCTGGAATGGCTGAAACTCCTTTTTGTTCCCCTTCATGGGCAGAAACCAATGCACAGACAGTTTCTTCCAAAAATGAGAAAAATCTTCTTTCTACTTCTTTTTTTTTTTTCCTAACTTTCTGCAAAGAAAAAGAAAAGGCTTTAATTCTTCTCTGGTCTTTAAATGAAATGTTCAGACATCTCTGAAACAATAAGTCATAAAGAAGGCACAGTAATTCAATCAGTAATCTATGGGCATATATATCATCCTGCAGAGGTACATTAATCATTACCCTTCAAGACAGCCCAAGAGTGATGAAGTTTTTCCAATTGTGTCTACTGCAACTCAGATGTATTCAAGTGCTTTTAATCTGTGCTATCACATCAGAAAGTAGTAACTGTATTTTAATCTAGAAATCTTTTATATACCCTTTGCAATGTGATTGGAAAAGAACCATAAGCAAAGGAGAGGTGAATTCAGCATGCATGTGCATACACAAACACTGGCATGCACACAGAAGAGTTATATACAGAATACAGAATTAACATTGCTTCTGAAGGAGAAATTCAATCAGGTCCCTGAAGATAGAACTTCCTATGAAAAAGAAAGAAGGCAGGAGAGAAGGATGTGCATTTAGGCCAGGTGCAATCCTGAAATTTATAGTATCTTGTGTCACTAGCCTGCAATTGGTTCAATGGATTTCAGTTAGAAAAGGTCAGTGAAAGAGGTGAGAATTTAATTCTGGTTAGACAGACAGATTTTAAAAAACAGTATAGCAGTGGGGATGATAAAACACCTTTCATGTTCAGAGACATGAAGCAAGACAATTTCAAAAATTAGACTATTGTATTTATGTAAACCAAAATAAAACATATCGGACATTCCATATTCATGGAAAATTCTATACTTCTTTGAAACCTGGGTTCATCTTAAAAAAAAAGTATCAGTCCTGATAAAAAGATTTTCCCAAAATTCTTTCAAGGAGTTTAGTGCCAAAAAGATAATCTGTATTAAGTTTAAATAGAAGGACACCATCTCTGAATGGACATTTGATATTATTTTGAAAGTATCTTATTAGTTGTGGTCATGAGGCAGTTGAAATCTACAAGACACACCAATACACATTTTTCTAGTCCAGAAAAAGACAAAAATATTATCTCTCATGGGTATGATGAAGAAATCATAGATGTTGACTGAAGTCTGTTTTTTTAGTGCAGCCACTTCAATTCAGATGCAGGTGTTTCTCACTTTACACAGCACAGCACAGGCAACTTCTGTTGAGAAGAAGAACCAGCTGAGATCTCATTGACAGGCCCTGCAGGAAAATCTCCTTAGAAATTTTGCCCTGATAAAAACCAAGCATAAGTTAGGGGCCAGATGCCATCTGAGTGGTGGGAACTGGATAGCTGCCAGAGGCAATGCATTCCAACAAAATACTCATAAGTTGAGTGTACAAAGACAGTGAGAAGGTCATTAAACCCGTACCTGAGTAACAAGGGCACCTGGAACACATGAGCTTAGAAGATGTTGTCATTATCAGGCACTTCACATCACTTCACATCTTTTTGAATCACAAACTGGGTGTTATAGTCCCCAAAGGAAAATCATCATTTCGAGTACGGTCAGAAAACAGCATGCTCTGCTAAATGTTTATATTTTACTTTCCACAAGTATTATACTTCATAGAAGCTGGCATATTATTTTGTACCTAAAAAAAATCAAGTTTATGGAAATTATTCTGCTACACAAAATTCCTTCTCTTCTAACATGTTGGGATCTTATCAAGCCCTACAATTACCTGAAAGAAGGCTTCAGAGAGGTGAGGGTCAGACTCTTCTCCCAGCTAACAAATGATAGAATAGGAAATGGACTCAAGTTTCATCTTGGAAAAAAATATCACTGAAAATGTGTTCAGACAATGGAACAAATTTCTCAGGAAAGAATTTGAGTCATCACCTCTGGAGGTATTTTAAAAATTTATAGATGCAGCACTAAGGGATATGGTTAAGTGGTGGAGGAATGCTGAGGAATGCTGCACTTACAGGCGGACTAAATGACTTTAATATCTTCTCCAACTTAAATGATTCTATGATTCTATTCTGATTTGTAACTCAAGCCAATATTATTTGACAGCCAAATATAGCCTTCTTTACAAGCATTAATACCCAGAAATTTTAAAAAAAGTCTAAAAAAGTGTTCTGTGCAATATAATCTGATACTGAACTCAGTTTACTTCTCTTGTAAAATTTTTTAAAATATTACAACTATGATAGTCTGCAGTTTGATCTTTTTCCTTTTGTAAATTTTACTCCTTTCTCTTGGTTGTTAAAATTATTGATCCTTTTACTAAAAATTAAAATTTATTCTCTTTTTCAATAGCAATGTGATAAAGAGAATTGTCCATTTAAAATAAAATTAGAAATACAGCTTACTAGAACAGAGCATGAAATTATAGGCAGTGCTTATTATAGAGACAAGAGCCGCTGATCTTTAAACATATCCTTTCAGATATACAGCTCTACAAGAATTAGAAGTTACAGTTTATTACCTGCACATCAGCTCAATCTAAACACCTGACAAAGGTGTAAGTAAGATGAAGAATAGTATTTTATGGGTCAAGAAGTCCTTTCTGAAATCAAGCTTGTTCAATCCTTCACTTTCTCTGAAAATGACAGCAAACTACCAGCATAAGTCAGTCTGAAAATAAACATATCTTCAATATCTAAAATTACTTGAAGAAAAAGATAATCAAGACATGACATAGACTGAAGAAGCACAAGGAAAGATGGATTATTAGCAGTGGAAAGTGGATTTCAGGTCAGGGAAGCTAGCAGTTTAGTATGGTCTATCCTTTAGTTTAGTGGTCTATCTCTCAGTTTAGTTTGGTCTATCCTTTACTTCATCAGAGAATTCTTGAAGCTCCAGTGAGGCATTTCTCCATCTATCTTTAAATTTTGTGCATCCTAAAATTAAAATTATCAGCTCTTTTCCATCCTGACTAAACCAGAACAGTTTCTTCAGACTGAAAACCCTAATTTTTTAAAGAGTGAAAAGAGAATACAGAAAATTAATTCCTTCTATGAAGCCTTGCCCCAGTTTCCTCCTCCCTCTTTCTCCAGTAAGAGATTCCCCGACTTTTTCTTTCAGCTAAGCCTGAGCTCGGGTGAACAGGAGAGAACAGGAGGATGGTGGCTTTAACACCATTCTGAACGATTGTTGCTCCAGCAAACAAAAAACCTGGTGAGTAATCTTAGGCCATAAGGCCTTGTCCACCTGCACAGACCCCTTTCCCAATCCCATGAACAGGCAGCTTCCCACATGGATGGCAACCATGGCCAAGTACCTTGGGAAAAAGGCATTCTCTGTAGTATGGAGGATCCAGGTCTCTTGTAGACCACGGATTTATGGTTCTCACAGATTTATGGAAAGAAACCCAGTTTTATTTATCAAGTGGTCAAGAAATTCTGTACAAGTTGCAGCTTCTGAAGAGATTTTAGATCATGGTAGGTTGATCCTGGCTGGGCACCAGCTGTCCATCAAAGCAGCTTTATCACCACCCTGCTCAGCTGATCAGAGGAGAGAAATTATGAAAAACTGTGGGTCAAGATTAAGACAGGAAGGTCATTCACCAATTACCATCACAGACAAAACAGACTTGACTCAGAAAAATATTTCCTTTTAAAACTTCTCCTCAGAGCACGAGCTCTTACAACCTAGAAGCACAGTTATAAGCTTCCTTCACACTTTCTTCAACCCAAATCCATCTTTCCTCTGATGCAACAGCATCTCATGCATATGGCTCACTAGATTTTGTGTACCTATTCTGGTGGCATAGGGACAGAACAAAAAAAAGTCTGAATGTCTTTGCAGTCTGGAGTCATTTAAAGGAGAGATTTGCATCTAAATTAATAACTATGCAAAGTTTGTGGGGCTCTGGATTTTGTCACAAACACTGAATTCTTCCACAGCCCTGATCCTTCAAAAGGTAAAAACATATGAGGTACCACTGACTTTGTCTTGATAAATGATACACGTCTTCTTGTTCAAACTGGCAGAAATTCATTTACAAGGGGGGAACTGTAGGTTTCACTTCTTTTATGTTTGGAGTACAACATTTTAGGGTTAATTTGAGTAGATGGAGCTACAGAGGGTGCTCATAGCCTCTACTCAGACACAAGGAACTTAACCAGGCATTGTCCCAGTAAAAAAACCCTAGAGCCAGAAAGCCACTGGAGCAGACAAAGCACATTAGAGACTGGCTTTTACTTCCACTGGCATGCATCTGCTTTTTGTGAACCAGGAACCTAGAAAAGTTCAATTTAAGAAAAAAAATTTGTTTTACCAGAACAAATAGCCAAAGGAAGCTACAAAGAACACAATGAAAATCAGCCTTTTTGGGCAGAGGGAAGCAGGAAGAAGGGAAAAAAAACCCAAGAAAAAAAAACAAGCATGCAAACAAAAAAAAACACACCCAGGATATATTTTTCC
The DNA here is from genome assembly GCF_963513975.1 of Fringilla coelebs. Classification (NCBI taxonomy): domain Eukaryota; kingdom Metazoa; phylum Chordata; class Aves; order Passeriformes; family Fringillidae; genus Fringilla; species Fringilla coelebs. The sequence goes on from NC_140031.1 coordinate 59,405,185, forward strand.
CACTGAAACCAGAAAAAAATTTTCCAAAATATGCAAAATATGTCGCTTTCATGATATTTCTTCTTCTTTGTAATTTACTGGACAATTTAAGTGGGTAATTTCTGAATAATTTTCTATGTTCAAGTCACGTAAAGCTTTATTCATTATCATCTTCTCACTTGAATAATCACTCAAATATTCACTCCTGATAGCACAAAGCAAATGCAAAAATGTATCAAAAAGCAAGATACCATAGCCTAATTCTGAAATTGCACTAGAGTATATTGCTGTAGTTGACATTGTAAGACAGGCAAAAACCAAGCTTTATTTATAGACTGTAGTGACACAAGTAATCACTCAACATATCCTCATTTTTTCATGCATGGCAAGGTTGTAATTCCCAGTTGGTAACAAATGTATTCTGTCTCTCAAGTAATTTCTCTGTTCCTTATGTATATATATATACACATACATACATACATACATGATCTTTTTTTTTTTTTTCCAAAAGTATATTCAGAATTTCCTCTCTTAGCTTTCCTCACTTGTTACTTGAATTTCGGTAATTCCTCTTCCACTCACATACATATTTTCTAAATATACATATTTTCTCACATATATTTTTCTCACATACATATTTTCTAAAATTTTGTATCTTGGATCTGTTTCACTGAAGCCCATGACAGTAACCAAAATTTTGACAATAGGCTATCACACTTGCAAGAACAACGAACTTCTTTGTTGTCACACACACAAATTATTTTGATGTGTTATCCATGAGTGAGAAAATAGCACAAGAGTGCAAAACAGCCCAAGAGCACAAAGCAAAAAAGCACCAACAAAACTGCAGTCATTTATCTTCCCTTTTAACTTCTGCATGTGTTTTCATATAAAAGAAAGAGGATTAGGTGGAACATTATTATGATGTCCCACTTGGAGTCACTCCATCAGCAGTGCCCACAACCTGCCCGTCCCTGCTCTTCAGCTTCATAATTTATACTCCCTCTGTAAAACCCTGAATGGAAGAACAGTGTTGTAATCAATCATCTCCCACAATTATGTCCTTTCTCCTTTACTGTTATTATTTTTTATCTCCTCTAAATCATTTGCAGACAAGACTGTAATATAGAAATTTGTGAGTTTTAGATGAAATTATTTACACAGGAATATAAAAAGTATATTAAGAATGCTCTAGTCTCTTGAAAATTTAGTCATGCAGCCAGGTTGAAATTCTTTACAAAGTTTGTCTAGTACAATTCTACAATAACAAACAGGTTCTCAAAAAATACATTTAAACTCTACAACAGCCTTTCAAGCACATAAAGCTCCTTTGCAGCACAGTTTTCTACTTTATGTCTCCTCCCAAATACAGATAGATGACGGGGAATCTGAGCCCACATTCTTTAAATGCTTTGTTCTTGGCCATTCTTATTTTACTGAATAAAATACTTGTGAATAAAAATATTCTTCCACTGTTTCTCTGATACTTTATTCAAATTCTTCTTTTTGCCCCATCCAAAAGAAAAGGAGAGCAGTGATGCATCGGGGTTTGATCAAGAATCTGATTCTCAATTACAAAAAAGCAAAAAACTTTCTCTCCCTAAAATGAGAAAAAGTCATGTAGTGCTGAAAGTGTCCCTACTCACAATACTATGTTAAAAATTTCATTTTAAAAATTATAATGGAAATAAGGAATCCATTAAGCAAGTTACCCAAAATTCAAAACTCTAAAAACTCCTAAGAATGTGGTTTTAGAAAGCACAAAAATATCTCAAATAACAGCAAAACTATTTTAGTATAACTCATTCCTGACTAAAGAATATCCACTGATGGTATTTTATCCTGTTTGAACTTTGGTATGCCCAAAAAATACATGGCTCCTCCATGAGTTAGCCACAATTAAAGCTAATGTTAAAACTTATTTCAGCTGTTTTGTTTTGTTTTTTTGAACATAACTATTACTTCTATAAAGTCATGTATCAGAAATTCACCATATTCACCATTCAAATAGGATAAGTTTTTTTTCCTTTTTTTCCTGAAATATTTCTTAGATTGGGTAAAACAACTTCAACAAAGATTATTCAATGAAGAAAACACATAACTCAAAAAAAATCTAGAATAAGGGTTTTTTTGCACTGATGAAGTGAAAATCTCAGTTAATTTTTTAAGCCAATTTTCATTATTATTTCATACTCAGGATATTATGCATAAATGAAGAATGTGTTGAGTCAGCAGAAATGGAAGCATTTGATTGATTGAAACTAGGGAAATCACCCCACAAAACAAGTGCCTAGCAGCTTCAGTGGTGTGAAATGTCTGCATGTGATCACTCTGGTCTGACACAGAAGACTGCTTTCCAAAGGTTTTGTTTTGCACAGCAGACATATGGCACAGTGTTATCCCGCAGCAGATCATGCCAGCTTGGAATAGTACTTCTGCTGTGACTTTGATCAGCAGCTGAAGACAAGATATGAAGCTTGTAGCAGGACAAACAGAGCAGGGATGCCCTCCTAGTATACCCTCCCAGCACTACTGATCTATGATTAAGGAGAGGACTGGAAGGGGATCAGAGCTTTTCAAGATGAAGTTTCCATGGACACACTAGTTTTCTACAGCTAGATGTGAGAAAAGAAGTTTCCATAACAAGGATTGGATACATGGATAAACATAATGTATTTTGAATCATTTCCTTTCACATACAAATTATCTTCATTTCACATACAAAGCAGCACAAAAAAAGTCAAAAGCCATTGGTTCTGCTTATTTTAGTATTGGTCTCTGAAGGTCATGCATCATATTTCTTGGATAACTTGCAGCCACAAACAGTGAATTCTTTGTGCATTTCACCATTCTCCTTCTACAAAGATTTTTTTTTTTTGGTAGACCTTACTAAATAGTAAGCCAGAAGTAAGCTGATAAATTGCCAGGTGCAGCCCAACTCTGTACAGATTTTAGAGAAGCAACCACAAGATTGGAAGGAATAAGATTTATTAAGTTTCATTAACCACAGCACACAGTTTCATTATTAACGGTACTTCTAAATCCAGCATAGGGAACGGAAATGGGCTTCAGTCCTTACAGCCTGTAGGAATATGGAAATAATAGTTGGGGGGAGCACATTTTGTACAGTGGAACAATTCTCTGCTCACACTGAAGGTGATGATTGATGCTTGCCAAGGAGCATTGGCAGGCTCCATTAATGTATCTAATTAGGTCTCTTCTTAAAAGCAGGTTTCATTGTATACCATGGCTCCTTCCAAATTTGAGGAAACAGTTATATCTATTGTAGGAGTTCTGTTCCAGGCAGTACACACTCTATTTTATCCTTCACTATATTAAATCCAGACTTTTCATACAGCTTAATGTAAACTGAGAAAATTTTAAACCATGATAATTACAGTTGAGGACCAGAACAGACCATGCAAATTTAGCATAAATGTCACTTTGTGTCTCTTGTCTCTAAAAAGAGATTGACTTAAAAATCAGTGCAAAAGCATAAAATAGGTATTGTTTCATTTAAGCCAGTCATTGGAGGTGCATGCTTCTTATCTTGGAAGTAACATTACTAGGATGACAAAGATGGATGTCTGTAAAATTTCACAGAATACAATGGATTCAGGGATATCAGGAAATGTTTTGAATGACAAGCATATTAAGCATTTCCTAGAGGCATGGTGCTGGAATCAGACACTGATAAGCTCCTATTCATAATGCATTCCATTAGAATTTGAAGGAAGGTGTGTTTTGCAATATAACACAGCAGAGGGATAAAACTGTGGAAATTTGCCTCTAAAGACAGCTCAAAATATACTGAAGTACTCTACCATTTCAAAAATGTCTGAGCAGAAGGCTGTAATATGCCACCACTTCTTTCTGGAGGGATGGATGATTTTTTGACTTGGAAAAAGTTAACCCCCATCTGGACACATTATTATTGTTTTGCTTCATTTGAGCCAGTCAGTTCTATATAAAATATAGATTTTTTTTTTCTTTTCTAGGATCAGCAACAGGTCACAGAACTCACAGGCTATGTCCAGTGCTCTCTGGCTGGAGCTACAGGTTGTTTCACTCAGTCCCTGGCAATGAGGTTGCAACAGGACAAGATATTGTGCAGTCCTCCCATTTTACTCAAAGAGGGATCTGAGTGATCTGTTAATGCAGAAGGTAGGTACCACTGTCATTGTCATTGGCAGGCTTATTATTCTTCAATTCTAGGAAGGGAAGACACAAAACAGAAAAAAAATGCTTGGTTCCAAGCTTTAATTCTTATGCTGAAAGTACCAAATACATTGTTGACTTCTGGCATTTAGCCATTCCCTTCAGCCATAGAATCACATAGCAGTCAGAGAAATATTCTTGGCAACAGTGACACAGCACGGACAGATTCATACCTGTGATCCCAACAGTGCAATCCCAGTCTCACAGCAACTGGCAGGGGTTTGGTTAACTTTAATATTGTCCAGATTTCATCCAGGGCACATTCCCTCCTGCCAAGTCAGTTGTACTCCCTGTGCATACCAACTCTCATTTGTTTCTGTTAATAGTCCAGTGAAAAGCTGTTGTCTTTGAATATATTAAACACCATGGAGAGAAAAAAGGTTCTCTGCCACAAAGCCAATGCTTAAAGGATACAGCTGTTCTCTTTGAAGGGAAAAGATACAATCTCACATTTCAGTTTTTAGCAAGCACTAATGCAAGAGCAGCAATGCACTAAGTACTGAGAGGAAGAAAGCTCAGAGATTAATAGAATAGAGATGATAATAGCCTCACATTTGAACAGTTTACTTTTCAAAGGCAACACAAGGACAAATTGCTTCGTGCAAAGAGAAAATTAGTTTCCAAATTGTGTGCTTTCTACAAAGAGTCGAGTTAATTATTCAAAGCAGAGGCCCATGAATTCTCACAATTTAGTCATTATGTTCAGACACATTCAGGCCCAGTGAGCTGCTTCTTATCAACAAGACTTTGATAATTAGCTTAGACATATCAAATAAACTTTCTTGAGAATTCAGTAGTAAGCAGGTATGATATCCTAACAGGGGTTGTATTAGGCATTTCTCTGCACAATAATGTGTTAGCAATCACTATGACATTTTCTGTCCTGAGGGATTTTGGCCTTGCTCATTTTTACAAGTTGCTGGGAAATAAATTAATTCATGACAAAGGTCTAATCCAACACATGACTTTGCTTACCATGATTTGTACAGTAACAGGTGTCTCAGAATTAATGAGAAGTGACATAAACACCAGAGAAGGAAATGCAGTCTTCATCCTGACTGAATAGCCATGATCTCTCCTGGTCCTGCAGGCTGTGGGAAGGCATTCTTAACAGTCCAGATTTTCACATCACAGATATCATCATGACAGAGTGGAAATATTTCTGGCAAAGCCAAAATAAATTTTTAAAATACAGCTTCCAATTTCAAATACATCTCCAGAAAAGAAAGGGCTTGACAGTAATAATATTATGTGAATGTTCTTGCTCATATGTGAACTATCATGTGGTTAATCTTGTACTGGTTACAGGGAGACTTATGCTGCAGAACCTATAGTCTTATTTATAGATGATCTGCAACATGGAAGGGGCCTCATGCATGGTTTTGTTTAGCATTTCATAAAATGGAAATGAGAGAATTTGTAAACATGTTCTGCTTTTGGAGAGTCCATATAAAGGCAGAAGTATCCCTGGAAGAGGAAAATAAATACATAAATAAAATTTAAAAGTTAGAAGGAGAAACATAAAATGAGAGAATAAAAAAAAAAAACAGGAAAGTTCTTTTCTGAGCAATTACAGTTCAAAGAAAATTGCCCTGATTATTCATAGCAAAGTGATATAATATACCACTTGACTGTAATCATGGGCCAACAGGATTAGTAGATGTTTGTAATGATTTTATTTTACTAAATAGTAGCTATGACAAGTCTAGATCTTTTTATTCTAGGTATAAAATCAAATCTTGTTGCATTCTGCTGCATAATAAAATCACAGAAGAACACACTATGGATGTTAAGAACTACTAATACAAATATTCTTTGTACTACAGTCTGCTGAAAAAAAACAAACCAGAAACCACAAACTAGGGAGTCTAAGCCTGCATTATTAATGTGTTTAAACTCTCTGATAAAACTGAGTGGAGTTTGGCCTGAATTCACAGAATCACAGAATACTAGGTTAGAAAGGACCTCAAGGATCATCTGATCCAACCTTTCCTGGCAAAAGCAAGATCTGTGCAGGATGGGCCAACACATTGTGCAGCTGGATCATAAAAGTGTGCAACATGGAATCCACCTCTTCCTGGGGATGAGATTGTTACCATGGTTGATTGTTCACATTGTGAAAAATTTTCCACTTGTGTCTAGTTGGAATGTCCCCAGAAGTAATTTGTACCTCTTGTCCCATTCTGTCTTTTCCATGTGACTCCTGGCAAAAAGGGAGTTTCTACCTTCTTTTTAGCCACTGGAACATGGTGATAAGATCTCCCCTAAGACTTCTTTTCTCAAGGCTGAATAAACCACATCTCTCAGCCTTTCCTCACTCAGCAGGTTTCCCAGCCCCTGGACCATCTTTGTGGCCCTTCTCTGGGCCCTCTCCAGCCTCCTCGTTTAGGGACTGAAGCCAAGCACAGTATTCCAGGGGTGGCCTGACAAGCACTCAGCAGAGTGGGACAGTGATGCCTTTGTCTCTGTAGGTGATGCTCTTCTTGATGCAGCCCAGCCTTGGCTCTCTTTTCCACAGCACGCTCTGTACACCCAGGGTGAATTTGATGCCTACCAGGACCCCTGGTCCCTTTCCACAGAGCTGCTTCCCTTCTGGGAAGATCCCAGCCTGTGCTGCCCTCTTGGATTGTGTTTTCCCTGGTGCAAGACCTTGCACTTGTCTTTGCTGAACTTTATAAGGCTCTTGCCAGCCTCTTCCAACCTATCCAGGCCTTCCTGCAGGGCGCTTTCCCTTCCCAAGAACCCGTTTCCCGCTCTCTTGGGTATCACCATGGGCATCATCATGGTACGCCTGATGCCATTGTCCAGATCCCTCAGGAAGCTAATCAACACTCTGGGCACAACTCTAATCCCTGGGGCACCCCCCTTGTGAGAGGTTGCCAGCCTGGAAAGGAGCTGTGGGCCAGCCCCATCTGGGGGCCCATGAGCACAGACCTCTTGTCCAGAGCGTCACACATCGCTTTCTCTGGGAGGAAAAGGTGGGAAACTGCATGGCAAGCACTGGAAAAATCCAGATGGAAAATATCCACTACTTACTCCACAAATGAGCAGCTGAGAAGATCTATGGACACAGAAATATTCCCCTTTCTCCTAGAAGAGATTGAGGTAGTTATTCTTATGTGATGACAAAACATCTGCTGAATGCCTTATGTGCACTGTTACTGTCAACAGGTAAAGTGAGAAAACAAGACTTGGAATTTTCAAGCCCCTCCATGAATGCTTGCTTGTCATTGCACTTCTAGGAAATATTTAATCTCCCCCTGGGTTTAAATTACAGCTTTAAACAGTTCAAGGAATTGTTCAAGGAAGTTCAAAAGAAGTAAGGACAAATCTGCTTGTCAAAAATACCACCTTGGAATAATAATTCTTGCACTGATTCAGGCAGAAACACCTCTGTCTCCGTCTTTGGGATCCATGCCTCCAGTGAGGTTCTGGAATAAGGCATTTGTCTTATTCATAAATTGAAATTAGCCTCACTAGAAGTCAAATAAATAATGGTGCCAGAATGAAGATATACTTGCTGCTCTGTCTAATATACTTCTCTTAAATATTTTCTCATTCAGAAGAATATACAACTTTTATGGAAAATAAGTTAGAAATGTGAATTACATTTGTCTTTTTCTTATCTTCTTCTAACATTCTTTACAGGGTTGAGAAGATCTGAAAAAGACTGATTATGTTGCAGAAAAATATGGAGAATTAATTCATTCCAACAGCATACAAATAGTATTTTCACAATTGTTCTATTGCTGCTATAGGGTGATCTCAAGCACAGAGTTTTCCTTCAGCAGGTAAAATCCATAAAAGGACTCTTAAATTTGTCTAAAGGTTGTAATAGTGGACAAAAGCTGTAAAGAATATATCCCACCTGATGGATAAAAGTTTTCACAGTACCAGAGGATATGTGGGTGGGAGAAGTGAGTAGACATCAAGGAACTTTTCCCACTAAAATAAATGGTTCTCTTTAGTTACAAACAACTAAAATTACAATATGCAGCAAATATACCATAGTTCACTGTGTCACCAACATTTTTCAATGTTCAGATAAGGGATACAGATTAAATTACTTTTATTTTCAATTGCAGTTTTGTTGCCAAATATGAAATATTTAACCATGAAGGCAGACATTATTCTCCCCCTCTTGTTGGCTGATTAGTTCTTATAATATTAAACAGAAATTCATTATATCCCTCCATATCACAAGTCCAGCTAGAGGAGATAAGTGCCTGATAAAACATCTCTGAGAACAGTTATAAATTACTCACTTCAAAAGAATAATAATGCAGCTATGCAAAGCTGACTAAATCTTCAATATATTTTGTATAACTTACTTAGAAATATGCAGCAATTTACAGCCAATAATCTTTAGTATTAAGCTGCTGTTTCCCAAATTTTTGCACAGAAACTTAACTCTGAAATACAAATGTTTAATTAGTTTTTAATGGTGACAATTTTTTTCACTAGATCTTTCTCCATTATTTTCTCCAGTTTTTATATCTGAAAAGTAAATCTCTTTTCAAGAGCTTTCTTTGTCCTTCCTCCTGTATTTGATTTCCCTCTTTGAAAACACAAGCTTCAGCAAGACCCACTGTAGGGGCAGACCTCAGCCATTTCCTCTTGGTGCAGATGTTCCAAAATTTGACGGCTCAAGTATGAGGGAAGAAGATGGTACTCAGCTGACCCTCTGGCACATTGTATAAATGTATGAATAAGTGAAAAGTAATGTATCTTGCTTTGGTTTTCAATAAAAAGCTGATGGCAGGGGGTGGGAAACATTGCATAGCAGGAATTCAGGCATTTTATGACTCTATGATTCACATGCTGTTGTGGGAGGAAAAACCAAACACAAAACAAAACTAAACTAAACTAAAACAAAACCAAACAACCCTCTTTGGATAACTTTGAACAGCAGTGGTCTCTGCATTTGTTTCTTACGCTGTGTTGAAAATATCCTTCAAATTAAATAATAATACTACTCTGGTTTTTATTATATGTTTGCCTCCATTGAGTATCTAATGACTCTGATATCTGTAAAAACTTCACAAAAATGCATTAATTTTTTTTTCTTCTTTAGGCCAGCAACTAATTGAAAATATCTGAAGAAACATAATTTTTTTCTCCCGAACAATTTGGTCTAAAGAGTAAAAATACTGCATTATTGCTATTGAGTTTTTCTCTGACATGCAATCATTCATCATCAGGCAGATAGAATTTCATGGCCTTGTGAGGGACCATGCATAAGCAGGATTTGTCCTGAACATATTGACTTTTGGGACAGGAAAGGTGTAACGAGGAGAAAGGGTCCCACAGAGGTGGGGCAACTCTATTCTCAGCTGGCTTCCTTTAAGACTTTGAGACTAGTGCTCGGTGCACCTGCATCCCACGTTGATTTACCTCCTGGAGAACTCAAGGGCTGGCTGCACATGCACAAACAATATGGAACAAAAGGTCCACAGAAGTTTAGGTAAGAGGTGTGCACCAGTTTATCTGTGAAAGGAAATGAATTGTCCCCCTTGCTCCCATTTTCCTCTCTCTCTCTCTTTCTCTCTCTCTCTCTGTCTCATTCTCTCTGTGGTCCCCAGATGTGGGCCATCCATGCATCAGGACCAACACAGGATCTAAGGACTGGTGATCTTTTCATTTCTCTTTCTTTCTTTGATGCCTTAATTTTCTCTCCTCTCTTGCCTAATCTTCACAAAGTGAGGCTGTCATATTCTACTCCTTACTCTGTACTGAAGTTTCTTGTGAGGTTTGAGGGCTTGTCAGTGATGTGAAGAATTCAACATTAGGTTGTGATACTGGGCCTAATCTTTGTCTTTGTGTACGTGCACAGGCATAAAATAAAGGTTCTTGGCAACTTCCCAGAGATAAAGAAAGTTAAGGGACAATAATGATATAAATTTTGCGCTACTGAACAGGCACTATTCTGACCTTCCCCAGTTTCCCTACACCAGACTAATATTTCTTCCCTGGCATTAGCAGTAGGGGAAAGCTTATGGGGTGTTTGGTGCACGTACAGAGGTACTGTAAGAGGAGAGCATACCTAGATGGGAGTCATATAAAGCAGTACACACAAGCAGGCACAATATCCCTGGTTAGAGCTGAGGTCTCAGGGATTGGACTTGAGTTGTGAAGCCCCTTTATAGAGTTAATGTATGCAAATTTATAGCTGAACTCTTTGAAGTTCAGCAGGGACAGGCTATGAAAATTTTAGAGGAAAATTAGCTTTGCTTTGATATTTAAACCTGAACCTTAACAACACAGCTGCAACCAGATCCAGTTGCACGGAACTAATTCAAATTACCAGATGGAAACAAGTTTCAGTGACCATGGGGAATTTGTATATTCCCTGTTAACATCCATATTTGGTGACTATGTCTGCCTTTTCATGACCTGGCAACATGGTGAAGTTTTGGAAGGGCCGTGTGCTAAATTTGGCCTTTTATGAAAATAACTTCTACTGACAAGCATCCTACTTCTCTTTTTTGATTGCCTCCAAAGACAGTGAAGAGGTTCAAAGCCTTACATTATTAAACTTGGACTAGTTTGCATACATTTTAATTTTTCATTGCTTATCCATAAGCTGATGGACTTTGGTGGGTCATAACCTGATCACCATTGGAATAGAATGTGTTTCTCATCATCTGATGGCATTCATGCCTGGAGCCAAACAGGATAGGATGTGTATGGACAAAAAAGCATCCTCTTCAGAAATGTAAACTCATCACAGAGCTAAAGGTATTAAGCAAAGAATTTGAACTAATTCAAAACTTTTTTCTGTCTGAATTGTGTCTTGGTGTCTCTTTCTCCAGGCAATATCTACTGTTAATAATTTTATATACTAGTTTTAGAAAGGCAAGTTGTAGCAGACCAACAACACAAAAATTATATTTATTATGCGCTGCTTAGAATCACTAGAAAGTTTTTAAACAGATGTTGCAACTGTATGGAATAAAACCAAAAGAAACTCTGTATCAGAATAATAGCAATTCATTTGCAGCTGCAGTTGCTCTCACCAGTTTTTATATTAAAGAAATAAAATAGCATTTCAAAGGTCATTTTTCTATATTTCAATGCAGCCAGGCTGATGAGGAAGGACAAACACTTGAAAAATGAAGTTGCACAAGGTGCTTGAAGATAGAAATTGTTTCCTTAAAGTGTTTAATCATGCTTTTCAAAACCATTTCCTCTGGTGACCTAATCACATAAATCACAGTAAAGGTTAAAGACAAAGTTCAATTGCACCAAATTATATGTGATAGTTTCCCTGACATGGATTACTTTCTATTAAAGAGTGAAGTCATTCCACTAAATAATCATACTCTTTGCATGGCCTCTGGAATGAAAGCTGGTACTTTATCACACACTTGTATGGATGGACTTCTTGGTTGCTTAAAACTCCACTACATGGGAAAATAACAACAAATCATATAGCTGCAGTTTTCTGGAAAATAATCACTCAACTCATGACTTACTCCATGCAATGAAAATGTTACATGTGATTATGATTTCTGCAGAATCTCCATGAAACTCACTTGATTTACAGCAGGGGAAACATAGAATTACAATGCAGAACATGGAACTGGGAGATGTCCCACTCCCATACCTATGCAGAGCCCCAAAGTAGGTAGAAAGCTGTTTGAACAACGTCTTCATGTTAGTATCTTAACATGTAACTGACAATTTGGAGTGCTGAGAAGCAGACACTTTGGTGAAACTCCATGTATTTGAAAGATTTTGAAGTATTAGGTTTAGACTCATGCAAGTGCAGGGGAGCAGGGGACAGCAGAGGAGAGATAATAATGCCTGGAACATATTTGGTTGATTAACTTGGATAATTTTTTTTTGAAGTTGAGTCTCCCTCATTTTGTCTTTAGAACTAGAAAATTAGCCAGTCTTTTATGCTAGTAAAAGTCAGGATTTAATCCACTAGCTGTGCTAAAGAAGTGTCAAAACCAGCATGCCTCTTGGTAAGGTTGCAAATTAAATCTTTCCCTTCTCTATTCAGCATTTTCCAGTATCACTACAACAAGGCAATTTAATGAATCACAAGCCTTCTTTTTCTTTAATGCAGTGGGCTCATCAAGAACTTGATCTTCAAATTCTCTCTGTTTCTTTTCTCCTTCTTTCTGCTTGGCATTTTCAACATCCATCTCAAGCATTTTTTATTGAGTTCATGTACATCTTTTAAAGTAAAGAGTAGTCAACACTCTCTGGGAGCAGTTGTGTTGTTGTGTCTGGCTGAGGAGCTAACTTTGCATGTACTGTTAGCTGCTTACAGGCAGACCCGCCTTGTGACATACCCCTTAGTACTGCCAGAGGTCCACATAATTTTCCAAGTGGGATTCCTCACTTGGAAATTAGAGCAAGACCCTTTGGCAAAACTTCTGTAAGAGCTTATTTTGGCCACCATAGAGGTATTACTTCAAGAGTCAAGAGGTGAACTCTAGTATAAGAGAGCATATTGGAACTGGTGGCAGCAACAACACAAAGCTTGTTTCCACAGACAGGTTTTCCAGCAGCACACATTTTCCAAACTGCACATGTAAGCCATGTTTACCTTGGTGGTTGTGCTAAAGCATGCTTGGCACGACCTTGGCATACCTGAAAAAGGGAAACTTATGATTCAAGCAGATGCCTGCAAGTTTAGCCAAGAAGTCATTAATAAGTATTTACTCCATAAGTCCTCCCCACAAGTATTTAACTTGGGATGCAATCTTAAACCAGAAATCTATTTTCTTCATGCTTATTTGTGGAAAAGTTTATCCAGGTGCAGTCAGGAGTAACAAGTTGAATACAGGCTCTTTTCCCAACATTTCTCTAGATATTAACCAAATGAAAATATTGTACCTTCTTTTCAGTTTAGCTGAGCAGGCTCCAGAACACCTAACTAGATTTTCTGGCACAGAATAGAGAAAAAATGGTCAAGATTTGTTTAGAGAACACTGTCAGCTGATTGCTGTTAAAATTAAACTCAGGAACAACATCAATTAAGACAGAAAAAAGGACTTTTCCAGTCCTGCTGGCCAAGAATCTTGGACCTCCCGAACTAAACAGTTGCAAGTCTCTACAAAAAATACCATGACCACATGCATTGAATCTTAACCCTATTAAAAAAATATGGACCTGTGAACATTCCAGTGAGACCTGAATTTCTCTCTGGAGTTCAGGTATTTTAAGATTATATTTGATTCTGAAAGTTCCCGTATTCACAGCCATTCAGCTGCAGCTAAGCAGAGTAGACATCACTTTTAAGAGAGTGACCTTTTCCTCCCTGGTTAATGAGACAGGTTTTCTCTGTGCCAGCCTTCAACAGAAGGTCACTTTGATCAGGTTGACAACTGGTGCTGTAAAACAAGTAATAACACAGAAAGCTGTAAATATTGCCTTTGGTCCAACTAGAGCTGTCTTCACATAAGGGTTACAAATCCTGATTTGTCCACCCACTACTTGCCGCAAAAATGTTGAAAATATCAGCTCATATTGAGCAGTCAGGCTTCCATTCAAATGTTGTACATCTAATATATTTGCACAACCCTTGCAGACGAACCTGTGCTTACATTTTTCAGAGACATTTACACTCATTATGTCCAATATCGTTAGATTCTGAAATTATCATTTTTAAGGTAATGAAGAGAACCCTGCCAAGAGCACCATGTCAGGATAATGAAGTAGCATGGTTTTCAAACTGGTGTTTGCTCCCATTACTTGTCTTTGAAAGTAACTACAGAGAGAGCAGAAGGGAGACTGCAACTTCCAGGCCCTCTTACAGGAAGCACACCTTCGCCTTCAGGTTTGAAACTGACTAAAGCCAACTGGGCAGACATCAATCTTCCAAACCACGTGCATGCCCATGGTTACCAGTGAGAATATTCTCATTGCATTCAGATCCCTCTTTTGCAACCAAAAGCTTTTAGGTTTCTGGAACATTAGAGGAGAAAACCTCGAAATTTGTCAAAACACCATCTTTTACGAAAAGCCTCTACCTCTAATTCCTCTGCCCCTAATTCAAAGTGAATCACGGACATAGTGACAAGCACAATATGCACTCTGCACACTTCTCTTAAAACAATTATAAGGTCAAAAAGAGACAAAAAAAAAAAAAAACTTCAGAAAAGATGATTCAGACGACATTAAAGGTAGGTAGCAAGCTACCTACACTCTGTACTTTTTTATGCTGCCTGGTCGTTTTTTGTTATTTTTTCCCATATAATAAAAAGTGTGGCTCAGGAAGTACCTTAAAGATAAGGAAAGTTAAAATTTCTGGCCCTGACACAGAACACTTTTGACTGCAATTCCTCCTACTTGATTTACATGTGAGTAAATTACTTTGAGAATTTAGAAATACTTCACAGCCTCAGAAGAACTGCATGTAGGGCTCCAAGATTTAAAATTCTCACACACTCATTCTACACACATGCGGGCACTCAAATATTTCAATCATGCAAGAGGAGAATGTGCACCCTCCATCTGCACACCTCTACTCCCATATCATCAGGCCCTGCATTCTAATCTTCCAATGTACACTGAATTTCAGCCATTTCAGTGTTGTCATGTCCCTGTGGAGATTTTGCTTTAAATGGGTCATGTTCCATTCAGAAAGAAAGGAAAGGCACCTCTCTGCTCACCTCTCTGTTAAGTTCTTGTTTAACAGTTTTTCCTGAGGAGGTAATTCTCCAGACTTCAACAGCATTGGCAGCAGAATATAATTTTTGACTTTTGGTTCATTTCTATGTTGCCACTGTGGTGTGGGGGATGAATACTTCCAGGTTTCTGTATGTTAGGCAGAGTGCCCAGAGCTGATCACTCCACATGAAAGATCTCTTCTGTACATGTAATATTCTGCCCTAGTTTATGCATTATGATATATCCCATAAAGACCCAGGGTTCTTTGTCTTCATCTGAGCATATTGCAGTCTCAAAGGGATTTACACATGTGCACTGATACCAATCAGTCATTTATTTGGACATTTAGTAGGTCCAGGGGTGGGACTATAAGGAGCCTATTGCTTTCAAACCATAGCTGGATTGGTCTTTACACTGCGTGTCGAGATTGTGTTTTTACATTCTGCATGTCAGAATGTAAAAACACAAGAGGTACCAAAAGTAGTTTACAAAATCTGGCACAAGAGGAAAAAGGACTTATTGGAAGGACTGCTTGTGGGTATAACTGCTTGAGTATAACACTTTTAAGTTCTGCTAAACCCCATTTTGTAATCCAGGGAGAATTTTTGTACTATGTGCTTTCTGATTTCTCTTATCTTTCCTTGGCTTGCAAGCCCTTCACCAAAGAATTTTCACTTTTTCTTCTAAGTCATCATAACACCTAACACAATGAATAGATGTTCACTAAGCTGGCAAGATATTATTTATTTTAATACTAAGTGACAATTGGCTGCTATCTTTAATACAGGTTGAGCCTCAAAACAAAGTGCATCTCTATGTGTTACTTCAGTTCTTCACTGATTTATAGCAGCATAGAGTCAGCTTGCAAACACGGGGCCCATTTCTACCACCTCAGGAAATAAGGCTTAAGACCATGTTTTATACTTCTCCCAGTGCTGTCTGACTTGGCAGTTCAGGATGTTGTGTAAGATTTTTACTCCTATATCTCTGTTGTGGTTACATCTGAAGCATTTTTTTTTATCTGTTACACACATCTGTCAGCTCTAACTGTCAGGTTACAATACAGCTCAGAGGATATCCTCTGTGATGCAGGGGAGCAGGAAAAGATCTGTGTATCTTGTAAATCACCACAACAGTTCTTCATACATCCCTATTACATTGAGAAAACACTCATCTTTAACTCTGCTTGACCATATTGCAGAGAAAGGCCACTTAGCACTAGTTTGAGGCACCTGATAGATGAAAGGTTTGGTCCCCACAGGTTTCACCTTTCTGCAGGACTCGAGAACAGTGTATGTCACTACGTGCAGTGGGAGATGAATCAAGATGAATCAAACTTCAAACAACCTGATTTCATCTAGAACAGGAAATTATTTCTTTCGCACCTCCACTTCGAAATGAAACCCAACTTAAAAAAAAAAAGATCTGCAGTCCAGTGAAAAGAGCTCTAGATAAAGTCAATTTGAAGGATAACACTGTAAGAGTTGAAGCACATGGGGATAAAATAGGTCAAACATAAACAAAATAACACAGCTTGTTTCCATACTATCCAGAAGATTTCAACAAAACGTTTTCTGTTTAGAGGTAAACTGTTGCCAGTATTTGGATGGGTGTAACAATAAGTATGAATGTATTTTTTTAATCATTGTGTGCTGCTTCAGAAACTAACTTTTTCTACGCAATTCAGGGTAATAATTTTGTTAGTATCTGTTTTTCTTTTTTCCCAAATATTACATTCTGCTGCCTTTTAAAAGAATGAATTAAAATGTATGAGACAACCCTATAAGTTTTAGCTAAATAGGTTCACACTAGACTGCAAAGAATGTCATGCCAATTTTTTCTTCCTGCTGCTATTAGTTTAGGAGATAAGAGCTTAGGCGAATGAGACCCACATATAATAAACACATTAAGGCAGAATTCATAAATTAAAGGTGAGGTCTGGTTTTGTTCACTTCTGGTATGAGTTGAACAATCCATGGCATTTCTTTAACAAGAAACAGATATTCCTTTCCTCTTTAAGTACAAGAAAAAGTACATCCCACATTCTTACATAAGCATAAATCACAACAGCTTCACTGGTATCCAATAGAGTGAAACTACTTATAACCCAGAATATTATGCACCAAAACATAGAACAACCTTGCATGATCACAGAATTTCCACTGGCTGTATTAAAAATGTCGAGTAGTATTTTTCCTATGGAAAACATTACTAATTTTCAACTTGAGGTACTGGAAAAGATCTCCTCCAGACTATTTGTTATAAAGAAAGGAACGTATTTGCAAATTTGCACATTTGTGCAATCAATGTGTTGCTCAAAGAGTTTTACTGATACTTTTTAAGCAAAAGTACAAAAATAAAATCAGAACAAAAATATTATTGACTATATCTTCTAAGCCAATTTAATTCGCTCTGTGGCTTAATTGAGAAAAGTTCACCTCCACAAATTCTGCACCCTGAATCCTAGAGAAGCTTTCTACTTTTGGTATGATCTCTGCAGCTTAAACTTATCTTTATTTCTAAACACTACTTCTTTAAAGTCTCTTTTTTCCATGGAAAAATGTATTCATTACTAAACCTTCTTACCACTTACTTTCTTTATTTATAACAGCACATTGCTCCCTGCCTGCCTTCTCTAGCAATATTCAGTTTAAGTATAAACAGATATACCAGATATTGCAATGAGTTACCTATATTAAATGGAGTGTTATGTTTTTCTGGCTTTGGTAAATATATTTCATAAACAAGTGTAAGAGACTTTTCTGATAGCCTTCCCATTCCTGTAAGGGGATTACCCTAAAGGAGGACAGCAGTTCCTAATGCTTTAGTCATTCTATCACTCTTCAATTGAAAAAAATCAACCAAAACTTGCAGACTCTTGCAAAAAATCCAGTGTCAGAGCCCATTAACATAATTCCACTACTTGATATACCAATATCATCTATGTTAGGTGGAATATTTTGTATATATGCACATATGTAGGAAAGTAGATAGGCAGAAGTATAGATATATTGAAAGATGGATAAATAAATAAATAAATAAATAAATAAATAAATAAATAAATATATAAATATATATATTCTTCTGGCACTTCTATTTTTTCAGCAAATCAGCTGTGACTCTTCTGCATTTAACATCTTAATGCATCTTGTAGATGCTTTTCTTATCTAGAGAAAACATAAATGAAAATTAATAGTTTATTATGCCCAGTAGAAAAAGCACCTCAGATTATATATCTCATCTAAGTCACTACTCTGTGACTTAGTAGTGACTTAGATGAGATATATAATCTCATATTTAGGAGGTTATATTGAGTTGTACTCTGCTGAGAGTACAACTTTAATGTTCAAATCTGACCAAGACTTTGGTGAGGGGATGTGAGCTTTTCCATTTGCTCCCTTACAACCCATGTCCTCCATATACTCTTTCATTAAAACACCATTACCTGAGAGGGTTTCAGAAGCAAATGTTTTAAGAGATTGCTTCTTAATTTGTAACATCGAAGACATCATTTTCTATTATCATTTAGTCAGGCCAACCATATCTACCCTGCTTTGTCTGTTTTAGTTTCTAGAAAAGCTGCCTGTCCTGAGGGGGAGGTTAAATATGGACATTCACTAGACAAGAAAATGAGGATTTCTTGAAATTGATCAGATTTTTGCATTCTTTGGAGTTTCTTTTCTTTTTTCCCTTCCCTTCCCTTCCCTTCCCTTCCCTTCCCTTCCCTTCCCTTCCCTTCCCTTCCCTTCCCTTCCCTTCCCTTCCCTTCCCTTCCCTTCCCTTCCCTTCCCTTCCCTTCCCTTCCCTTCCCTTCCCTTCCCTTCCCTTCCCTTCCCTTCCCTTCCCTTCCCTTCCCTTCCCTTCCCTTCCCTTCCCTTCCCTTCCCTTCCCTTCCCTTCCCTTCCCTTCCCTTCCCTTCCCTTCCCTTCCCTTCCCTTCCCTTCCCTTCCCTTCCCTTCCCTTCCCTTCCCTTCCCTTCCCTTCCCTTCCCTTCCCTTCCCTTCCCCTTCCCCTTCCCCTTCCCCTCTCCCTCTCCCTCTCCCTCTCCCTCTCCCTCTCCCTCTCCCTCTCCCTCTCCCTCTCCCTCTCCCCAGTGGTGCTCCCCCTTCTAAAAGCACAAGTTCAGCTTCACCTCAACTCAGCACTATTAGCATGACCCTGATCAGAATTAATAAATCCACCTATAATTTACTAAAGTCTTTCACAGTTGTCCTCTCAGGCAGTTCCCATGGTCTATGCTTTTAAAAAATGTTTCTGTCATCTGGAAAGTGGGGGTAAAAATAATGGATGAGCAGGAGGAGAGTTGCTGTGTTTCATGATTGATCTCCCAAGAAGTTTTATGGGAGGCATCACCAGCACCATCCTGTTTCACCACAGCTGAAATAAAGCACTGACATATGGGACTGCTGACCCTCACCTTAATTAGAAACAACTTTAAATCAGAAAAGTTGTGCAAAACAAGGGGACTGCACCTTGCTGAATTACAGGGCATGGCTCTTGAGAGAAATCACAGTGAGTCCAAGTCTCTCAAAGGGGTGAAAAGAGGAGGAGAAGCACAAACAGTTCATGCTGCTTCCTAAGACTATATCACAAGTCTGTTATGGGGTTTATTCTTAGGGCATGTATTCTTCCATGGCACTTTGTTTTGACCAGCAACAGTCTCCTTGGAATTAGTCACTTGGAAATATAAAGAATAAGAATGCAGCCTCCACCTTATTTGGCTGTAACCTTGACAAAGGAAAAAAAAAAACAAAGTGAACGAAAAGTTAAAATAAATATGTAGTTGAACACACAGGATGTTCATTCAGCACCACATGCTTTTCTCATGGCTAGGCATGATAAGAAGTACTGAAAGAAGTGAAAGGAAGATGGCTTTTACAGAATTACTCACACCAGAAACAAGCAGAATTACCTTGTAATCCAGCTAATTCACGGTGATGGAAAGGTTATTGCTTATTCAGCATCTGTATTTCACATTTTGCATAGTGGTCCTGGTGACCTTTGTGAGCATGCTGTAAAAAATTACAAACAACAAAAACAGGCCTTACAGTAGAGAATAAGGTGTTACACTGGTTGTTTGAACAGGGGCAATATCCCTAAGGAGGCAGCACAGTGATGTGTTTTGTGTCTGCTAGAAGTGTCTTCTGACAGATTCAGAAAAAAGAAGATAAATCAAAAGCTTTCTTTTCAAATACACCTTCTGTTTATCATACCTTATTTTAAATTCAGTAGTATTGAAAACTGAAATTAAAAACAAAAGAAAATTACAGAGGTGCCCATTGTGTCACTTCAACCATAATGTGTTGAAAACAAACTTTGGGGTTGAATTGTTCTCAAAAGAATGAAACATGTCCACCATTCCTACAATAAAAACCAGAACAGAAGTGCTAAAAAGTGAGCACTTAAGCTTCCTTCTTAAATAACTGGATGATTTGAGAGATGCATCGTGTCATCCATGTTTGCTTAAACCACTCAGAGTGAAAGCTAAAATTAGCTTTAATTTCAGACTCTCCCAGAAATCTCCAGATGAAATAAATACAAGCTTTTTCCATCTAGTTAATAATAGATGCTGCTTTGAACATGTTCATTAAAGCTAATTATTTGCATACGTGTTTAATCTCTATTTATGAAGGAAATTTTGGGGATATATATATGTGTGTGTGTGTGTATGTGTGTGTATATATATAGAGAGAGATATAGATAGATAGATAGATAGATAGATAGATAGATAGATAGATAGATAGATAGATAAATAAATATCCCTTTTTTGAATGATTTAATTATTTTTCTATTCAGAAATTATTAAACTTTAAACTTCATTTTCTTCAACTGTTACTGCAGGTCTTCAAGATTAAAGTGTCTACATCCCTCTAAACATTCTTGCTAAGTGTTGAGAGGAACAGCTCGAAGAAGGTAGATACACACAGGCAATATGAAAGTCAAAATAAATATTTTCACAATTTCTATAAATTATGTGAATGGGGTTCTATTTCCCCCCTTGCACATACTTTCCTACTGTGACCTCACTGTGACCTCTTGAACTAGAGATACAAATATATTTAGCAACTTCTAAACTTGAACATTTCCTGATGTTTAATTCACAACGGAAAATTTTTTAAAATTCAGGTTTATAGTTCTGAAACATGGGGTTTGGACTTGGCTCAGCATTATTTTTTCAAGAAAAATTAAAGAGTTATATTAGAATTTTATTCCAATTTCACTAGAACAGAAATTTGCTTAGAAGGCTTTGACTTCAACCTATGTGTTTCCTCTTTCCACATTTTACTCTACACTATATCATCCTCAGGGATTGCAGCTTTATAAATCCAAGTGCTAATTTCTATTATTCTTTGCTCCATGCTTGGCTGTGCCTATCAGCCTATTATAAAATTAATAGGGTCTCAGTATCTATCATTGCTAATTTTAAGCAGGAAGAAGGACATGACAAGCCATAACATTGATGCATTTAAAAATATGTTGTCTTTCTCATTATTTAGCCTACTTAACTACTTGCCAATACTACTTTACGAAGTACAAGTCATGAGAGATTCCTTCTATATTTTAAAAATTATATTTGAATTTGTTTGAAATGCCAGATGTTTTCTGCGGATTGAAAAATAGCTTTCATGAGGATTCCTGTAGAGAGATCACCAATCAGGTATAAAGGTTAATGTACAATTGGTGCACAGTACTGACTGCTTTTCGACCTCAAATACCAATAAAGTTAGGTATCTGAACTCAGCGAAGAGGTAACTAGCTTTTAGTAACAGTAGTTCTCAGCATGGCTGTAGAGCAGCTGCCAACAGTTCAATCACACTTTTGTGGCAAAAAAATCTGTGATAGCTGTAAAATGGCATGGAAGCAAGAGAGTATTCTTCTCCCCGCCACATCTGGGTAACACTTACTGATGCTAAGGCTGACATGCCTGTGCAATGATGACTGTGTTCCCCTCAGACTGCAAAAGGAGGGGCTTGCTGTGTCAGTGTGCGTAAGGAAGCATAACAAATATTAGTGGTGATTTACTGCATAATTTTCCACTTTCTGTATGGAAACCTGTCATCCTGGAGTGTCCTACTCCATTTTAGCTTTTAAGAGGACACCAGATGTGGGTTTTTTGGATGTGTAGGGTGCAACAGCTCTTTTAACATTTAGATGTCAAGTTTCCCATTTTGGTATTTTGGTATTTCATTAATGGGCTGCAATATCTTATGGGCTGACTGAGATCTTATCTACACAAATTTTAAAAAATCCTTTTCAAGAGATGAAGCAAGATGGGAGCCTTTTGAGCACTAAGTCAGGAAATGTCTCCCTGACAGCGAATGTGGGCAAGAGGGAGGCAAAGAAGATTGAGGGGGGAAAGAAGTGGGGAGAGTGCATGCATGTGCAAAAACTGGCAGTTCTTACCACTGCTATGCTCTTTAAAATAAGTGACAATCATCTTATGGGATACAACTCTTTTATCTCTATTCCTTGCCATGCTACTGTATCTCACTCTTCTCTGAGACTGGAAGAAATTGCTTTTCCAAGAGGTGCAGGAAAATTTCACTCCTTAGCGCACCAAACCACACTCATTTTGCATGTATTCATGTACATACAACTCTAGATCACAAGCTGAAGAAGAAGAAAAAAGAAGGAAAAAGGAAGAATCAGCTGAGATATAGATGGAAAAGGAGGATACGGGTTGAAAATGTCAAGAGGGGAGGAATTGTGTTTGTTCAAGTTGTTCTCAAAGGAAAACAATATCCCAGACCTAGAAGTTCTTGGACTTAAGCATTTAGACTCAGATATTTAGTGAAACCTTCGCATGATCTGGCACTCAAATCCTCCCAAGTTGCATATAAGATACTAGATTCTTTGCACATCTGCTAAAATAAGCCTAGAGTTCAACATTATATTTAGCAGAAAACAGAGGTAAGAAATGCATCTGTATAAATACTACATTCCATATGAAGGTATACATCTTCACAGCAATGCTATGAAGGAAGAAAAGAATTCCTAAAAAAGCAGAACTGATCATTCTACCTGTGATCTTAGATTAGCAGCCATCTGAGGAGACAGTTTGATTTGAGACCATGACAGAGCTGATGAATTTACAGCTGCTGGACAGCAGAATATTCAGGGGCATGCCCAAGCCCAACCAGACAGTGCAGGTAACTTATATTTCAAAAGTTGGCAGCATCTTTCTGTTGATTGCTAATTTTTATGCCTTAGCATTGAAAAGAAAGTGTGGTAGAGTTTCTTATGCAGATGGACTGTAATTGAGTGTGAGTTGTGTGTTGAGTCCTGCTGACAAGAATTTAACCATTCATACTCTATGTGGAATTCAAACTGGATTTTTGTCTGACTGCATCCATGACAGTGAACATCCAACAATGGGTGAAGGATGAGGCTTGTATCAGATGGTGCAAGAAGGTCTCTCATGTTCCATGTCTTTGGAAACCTGGGCCTAGATTCCTTCACTACTGGGGACTTTCTTCCAAGAGCGGTCCTGCTGGACCCCTAAATCAAGCTTAAATCCACACCTAAAGCTAGCCCCAAGTTGTGTGTCAAACCAAACACATACTTAATGTTTTCAGATGTTTTCAATGTTTGCCTATCCTATAAAGGATAAGTAAAGAGAAAGTCACAGAACCACAGAGTCACAGAATTCACTAGGTTGGAAAAGACCTTGGAGATCATCAAGTCCAACCTGTGGTCAAACACCAACTTGTCAGACAGACCATGGCACTGAGTGCCACATCCGATCTTTTCTTAAAAACATCCAGGGACGGTGACTCCACCACTACCCCGGGAAGCCTATTCCTATGCCCAGCAACTCTTCCTGTAAAGAATTTTTTTTCTAATGCCTAGCTTAAACTCCTCCTAGTGCATTTGAAGACTGTCCTCTCATCTTTTCACTGGTTGCCTGAGAGAAGAGGCCAACCCTCACCTGGCTACAACCTCCAACCTCCTTTCAGGCAGCTGTAGAGAATGATAAGGTCTCCCCTGAACCTTCTGTCCTCCAGGCTGAACAACCCCAAATCCCTCAGCCATTTTTCATAGGGCTTTTGTTCCAGACCCTTCACCAGCCTTGTCACCCTCCTCTGGATGTTTTTCAGCATCTCAATGTCCTTCCTAAATTGAGGGACCCAGAATTGGACACAGTATTTAAGGTGTGGCCTCACCAATGCTGAGACCAGGGCAAAAAATCTTGTGAAAGGGGAGAAATTAGCCATATATGCCTTAGAAATAAAAAAAAAATGTAGCTAGAGTTCAACTCCATTCGACTTCCTTTCCATCCTTTAAACCAAAAAATAAAGTGAATGTTCTGAATTCAGAATGCTCCACTAGTTACAACTTTTTTCCAGTGAAAAGGCGAAAGATTTGTGTCTTATTTCATTGCAGCCTGAGCTTCATACTCTTGAATTTGGTAGGCCCTGGCTAAAGACATTTAGTGTTCTGGTTGTTATTAGTCAGTTCTCAAGAAGCAGTAACGTATTCTTGTACCAAAGAACAAGCTGTGGCCAGTAGCAGCGGTAAAGTTTTTTTATTTTGGGTACCCAAAAACTGAGTCAGCTGGAGTCTAGGCCAGGTGTAATGCAGTCAACAGCACTGACCTGTGGAAGACAAAGTCCTTATTACAGAACACTACAAACCAAAGGAACATGAAAAAGACATGAGTAAAATGAAACTTGAATCAGAAGCATTAAGGGATGGAAGGCAGAAGAGAACAAAGACTATATCTCATCTCTGTGCTGCATGTCTTATTAATGCAAAGAAAGAACTTGTGACAAATCATCCCTCATCTATTTTCCTTGTACACAATGGATGCCTAATATACTTGGTCATTCATCTGCTGAAGTAAGGAAGCAGTACAAGAATATACAGTCCTGACAGCAAATTCACTGGCAGGACTAAATTGAGTATCCTTCTCCAAACTTAAGAAATCTGTGTTATTTAAAAAATAATTTTGAAAATGGTCTATATTTGCATTTCACAAGGTTTAAACATAGGACAGAAAGCAGTATCTTTTCTTTGCTCTGCTACTGGTTTGCAGTGGCACTTTGGTCATACCTTCCATGTATTTTTTACCTTCTTTTGCCCGTAGTGGAAATGGGTTTGTATAAGATAAACCAAATTTTATGAGTACTAGTTTTTAAACTTTCTGATCACTGTTTAAGTTCTGCTATCCCTTTCTCTCTATCTGATGCTGTAAGTGTGCGCCAGCATCCAAGGAAGATGGTAGAGTCTCATCCCCACTCCCCATCTGTTCACTCTTCAGGAGGCAGCAGGTAACAAAATTCTGCATCCAAAAAGGCGAGGGAATCATAGGGGAAGAATTTTACAAGGCGAGTTATGTTGGGTCTAAGCTGTGAGATTCTAAAAATCTTCTTTTTTGTACCCTTAATCCAGAAAGCAGGAAATGGTCCTTTTCCAGTTCTGCAGTTACTGGTGAGGATCATGTGTTTTTATTTTTCATGTGCCAGATCATGGGAGACAAAATGGTGTTCAGACTGCTTCTGATGAAAAGAAGGCTCAATGCTATTGGAGAACAGTGAGTTAAAATGAACACTTAAACTGTGTTAATATAAAAAGTCCCTTGTCATTAATAGGATAACACCTGCTTTATGTCACTCTCCAAGGGGCACATCTCTATCTTTTATTCTAGAGTAGGTGGAGCATACTATTAACCATGTACATGGGGAATGGCACCATTTGTTTTCAGATTTTACATTTATAAAAAATGCTGATCTCTGATTGTAGAATCTCTCTCATAGTTACATGCAAAATATCTGAGATATTATGTAAGTTCAGGTGTGGTCAAATGGGGAAAAACCATAGCTGTGGAATATTCCCTTTCTTCCTCAGATGCTCTATTGTTGCATGGTTTTAACCATGGTAAAATGTTTTCTCCTCTCACAGTAAGCACAGAGTCCTGTGATGTGAAAGAAAAAGGGAGGGCAGGGAGAATGTTTGTGTGGCATTTTGTTCAGGGGCAAGCACATGGCTCCCAATATACTCTGGGGACACAGTCATTGAATTTGTACCATGCAAAGTCCAGTCACAAGCTCATTGATCAGAAGTGAATGAGCTCCCCATACCCAAGGCATGAGGCAAGTGGTGTGATTCCTGGAAGTAGCATCGTCTGGAATGCAAAATCAGAAAGAAGAAATTCAAGCAGCTCCTTATCACTGATGCTTGCATTATAGCAAGCTGGGAAAGAGAGGCAGAGGGTGAGGAATAGAGGTAGGGGATGGGTGAGGAAGAAGAAGAGGGAGAGGGAGAGGGAGAGGGAGAGGGAGAGGGAGAGGGAGAGGGAGAGGGAGAGGGAGAGGGAGAGGGAGAGGGAAAGAACATGCTCTTAACATTGTTTCTGGGTGCAGCTCCAGCACCTGCATTAACAGCTAAGACTTGTAATTGACAAATGCATAGAAATAATTATAGGCAGGCAATATCCCAGGTCTATAAAGAACTACCTTTACTCTGACGTTGCTTGATCTGTATTGTTTGTGTTAGTCTATCTGCAGGATGTCTTAAAGGTCATCAGGGTGCCATCAGGGTGCAACAGGATGCAGTGGAATGCACAAATTAATTCTTCCACAAGCCACTCATCCAGAGGTTGCCAGACAAAAAAATATCTCCTTTCTGTTTCTAATAGTTCTCTACTATATGTAATGGATCCCAAAGCCCTGGCAGCAGCTGCAGATGCAGAGGACACAGATTGATTTGTGACTTCATGCACACTGCAGAAGGGTTTGGCTCTATTTACTGCAACCAGCCAGGGCAGCAGGGCTCCTTCCTCCACTCCTTTAATTAGTTGTTGCTTTCTCACTCGAAAAAAGAGGTAAAACCTAGTGGTTTTCCACTAAAGAGACACAGCATAGGAGGAGTTAAAATAAGAAAGCCTGAATATTTAATCTGCCAGAAACATATGAGAAGAGCAATCAAATCTGGGATAAGTAGCTCTGAATGAGGTATGCCTGATTGCTTTAGACCATGCTGTTTGTCAGCCTTTTAAAATTCAAGTCATTACCAGATGCTGATCTGCTCTAATATTGTGATATTTTATCTGATTACACTTATGTGATTGTGCTATATCTGCTATTTGCCTTCCCATTTTTCCATGTATATTAAATGCAGGTGGTTTTATTATTCAGAGAGCTAGAAAGTGTTGACTGCTCTGAATATAAATGGGGATATTATATCATTACCTTGCTCTGAAAGCAGAGTCATTCAGTGTGTAAATCATATGCAAGGTACCTAGTGGAGACACAATAAACCATAATGTCTTGAGAGAGGAAGCAATGAGAAAGGGATAAGGAGATAAAAATTTAGGACATTGTTAAAGAAGGATAATCGTCATAATCCTATTTAGTTCTTTCAAACCACCATTTGATAATATAACCTTTATATTCAAAACTTTTTTTAAGTTCATTGAGTATCTCTTGGTGAAGTCATTGTCACTTGGAACATTATCAATAATGAGACTGGGTAAAAACAAGATCACCAACCAACCAGGCATCTTAGCTGCTTTCAAAAAATGCAGAAGAGGCCCACACATTTCTGCCAGTGCTTGGTGGGCC
This sequence comes from Fringilla coelebs, assembly GCF_963513975.1. Taxonomy (NCBI): domain Eukaryota; kingdom Metazoa; phylum Chordata; class Aves; order Passeriformes; family Fringillidae; genus Fringilla; species Fringilla coelebs. Next base: position 59,432,571 of record NC_140031.1, read on the forward strand.
CTTCTAAAAACATGTCTTACTGTGGGTACATACCTTGGAAAAATAGTCAGGAATCATTTACAACATATCTGAAAAGCAGATCAGAGTAACAGGGCAGTCCAGGAATCCCCTTTTCTTGCAAGCAAGAAAATTCCCATGAAAATTTCACTGAATTGGAAGCATGATAAATCCCACTGTGGCGATGCTTAGAAAAGTTACTGGATCATAGAAAGGCTGAGACTAGAGATGCCTCTGAAGAACTAACCTAGCTCCCTTGCTGAGCTAGAGTAGGTTGCTGAAGACAGTGTGCAGCTGCAATTTGGTTATCTTCAGGGATGGAGACTCCACAACCACTCTGAGAAACCTGTCCCATTTCTCAAAATCCCACACATGAAAAAAGGATTTTCTTATTTGTAAATTAATATTCCTGTCTTTCAGTTCGTGCCCGTTACATCTTGTCCTGCCACTAGGCACATTGAGTCTGCCTACATCTTCTTTACCTTCCCATGAGGTATTCATACGTCTTAATAAAGTCAGCCCCAGCCTTCTCTTCTTCAGGCTGAACAGACCTAGCTGTCTCAGCCTGTCCTCTTAGAAGAGGGCCTCGAGCCCTCTGATTATCTTTGTGGTGCTTCTTGAGCCCTCTGATAATCTTTGTGGTGCTTCCCTTAGGTTGTTCCAGTGTGTCCATGCTGCTCAGGGCAGGGGAGCCCAGGACCAGGCACTCCAGGTGTGGTCACCTCTAGATGCTATTCTCTCCTTTGGCTGTTGCAGCATAACCTCTTGTAATCCTGCTCCACCTCCAGCAGCTGTGACAGACAGATGATGGTAATTGCACAACAAAGAAATAAAAGAGTGAAATAGCTAATGCCTCCCCGTGCCTGCCCCCATCAGTTCTGCTTGCAACCTTCAGGATGACACCAGGGCTCTCAAGTCCCCCAAAAAGATTGCTGCACAAAACAACCCCAGCACCCCTGTGTTTACAGGAATGATTTCAGAGAGTGTGACTAGGAGTCCAGAGAGACATGGAGTTGGCCAAATGAACTCTACGAGACTCTAAGTACAGCAGGATAACTTTATGTAGATGCTGGTGGGGCAGAATGTACAGAAGGCAGGCAGGGGAAGGCTCTACAATTTACACACATCAGCCATCAACTTTTCTGAAAAATAAAAAGGAAAAAAACAAATATATATATAAGGAGGAGAAGGGGCAGCCAATGCAAAAGCCATGGATGAACAATTCAGACACACAGAAGCTCGAGAAGAAAAACTAGCAAATGAAGAAAAACTAGCTAATAAAGAAAAACAAACAGGAGAGAGAAACATAGCTGTTAAAGGTTGATTTAAGCTTGCAGGCTAAAGCATATCTGCAACAAAAGAAAAGCAAGAGCTAGTGAAAGGCGACAGAATTTTGAGTAAAGGTGGCTTGAAATCTGAACTGTGGAAAGCAGAAATGTTCTCTACTCTGTAAAATGTATTTTCAGAAAGCAGAAACCACTTAAAAAAAAATAGGCAAACATAGTCCTCCAAATAGTGGCTGGAGTGAGATGGGCAAATCACTGGCTCAAGTGAATCATCACTCATTTTTTCTGCCAGGAAAATTTTCAATAACAGCCTATTGACATTGATATACAAATCTGGGCACTAAAGGAGCTAACTGCCAAGCTTGAAGAAAAATGTGTTATTTTACCACAAATATCACAGAATGTTATGTTGATAAAGCCTCTGCTAAAGCAGCCATGTGGGACAGGGAAATCCTTGTTTTGAATTTGTATTTCCAGTGTAAGCTTTTAGTCCCATCTGTGAAGAAGAGATTAAAGACACTACCCCAAGTTTAAAAGTGCAGGAAAAAAAAAAAAGGAATTCAAATTTAAGCAACTATATTTTTAAATGTTACAGAATGCAATTTTCAAGATTTTTGAAATTTTGATATTTATCATGCTTGAGCTCAGTTTCACTCCTTTCTCAATTTTTTTGCATAGAAAAGCTAACTACTTTTCCCTGATAAAAAGGTGTCTTGCTAATCACCATCTCATATATATAAATCTGACAAATTATGAGGGGGGGGGCAGGAAATGGAGGACAAAAATATGAAGAAAGTTCAAAAACTTCAAGAACTACTGGTTGAAATGCAGTGTCAGTTCGCAGTATCGAGGTTTCTGTAGGTAAAATAATTGCTGAACTGAACTAGGGCATTTTTAGAATGTTTTATTTTCTTCTGTTAGCAGCTCTTTGGTGGAGGAGCACTGGTTTTACTCAGCCTTCAGAAAGTAACTCCTTGAGCTGGCACAGAGGTTCATTCCCATATCTGCTTTGTTGTAGCACCAGACTGAAGATTTAAAAATAAAATATGACCAAATGGAGCAGCTTTTTCCTGTTATTTGACTTCTAAGATTGGGAAATAAAGGGAACATGGGACTAGATGACCTGCATTCAGAGGTTGATACAGCACTTTCATGTTTTCAGGTTTCAGCATTTTTAAGGAAACTAACTTCAAAACTCACACTCAAATTTGTTTGGACAAAGACAATTATTACAGAATCTGAATGGCAGAGTTAGGAGTGAAAGACTGGCATAAATCTTCAAAGGGACCCATGGGAAAGGAACTCAGTCAGTTTTGGTTTTATTTAAAGTCTTTCTTGTATAGCATTTTGGAGTGAATATTATTTGTGAAAGCTGCAAATTATACTAAATGTAGAGGACCTGTAAACACCAGTTAAGACAGAATGAGGTCAAATGTCTTTTAGGAGATTAGAAAGACAGATTGATAAAATTTACAACAATGCTCCTTATATGTATTTCTGCCGAGTGGCGCACTCAAGGCTGGAGGCTTTCCTGAGGTGCAAATGTGCCACCACAAAAACCACAAGAGTTAATGTAATCCTGGGTGGAATGACATCAGACTTATTGGTCAGAGAGAGACATTTGAAATTTCTGGGTTTCAGATCCCACTCTCAATAATTTTTCTCCTTGGTATAAAAGAAAATGGGAAGAGGAAGTTGGACATTTCTCAGATGACTGTGACAGGCACAGAAGAGTTTGTCAATTCTTATTCACATTCATATGCAATAATTTGCCTTCCCCTAGAGAAAAGTCAACTAATTTGAGAAAATTATATCAGAAGCAAAACAGCTTGAACAGTTTCTTGTCTTTCTTCTGCATTTGTTTATATGCTAATTCCTGTAATAGCTCTGCTAAAAATACAACTTTGTTTTGATTGTTAAAGTGAAAAGAACATCACTACAACAGAGCCTGCAAAGTTTTTCAGTTCATCCTTCCACCTTACAGAAAAGCCCCTCAGGCACAGTGTTGCAAGACCTGAATGAGCTCTCCATCAAATTATGCACATGTTTTCCAGCTACACATTGTGAATTCTCTAAGTACTGAGTTCCACTGCTGTGGCCAGGAGTGCCTCTAGGCTGTATAGTATCCATTTTTGTTTGATGAGAAAGCTCAGTCATCTCCTTCAAGAGACCTCTTCAGACTGCTGTGTGAAATTTACAAAGACTTAACCTAGTTAATGCATGTCCAGGAGTGTCATTTTCCGAAGGACTCAATGACTTCTGAATAGTGACAAAAATGACTTTGTGGCTTTTATCACTCGGGTGAACCTAGCACGAAATTACTTCTGTAACTTTATCCATAATGTAGCAACTTGATATGTTACAGAAATAGTACCTGTAGGAAATGGATTAACAATTCTTCTGCTAAAAACTCTCATTGGAAAAAACAGATGAATGTACAGATGCACAGGTGTATTAGAATCACAGAATCATAGAATATGCTGAGTTGAATGGGATCCATCAGGATCATCAAGTCCAGTTCCTATTCTGGCACAGGACATCCCCAAGAGTCATGCCATGTGTCTGAGAGCATTGTCTAAATGCTTCTCAATCTCTGTCGGCCTTGGTGCTGTGACCACTTCCCTGGGGACCCTGTTCCAGTGCCAATCTTCTTCTGGGGGAAGAACTTTTTCCTAGTATCCAACCTAAGTGTCCCCTGACACAACTTTAGGCCATTCCTTTTGGTCCTGTGAGTGTTACCCCAGAGAAGAAATCAGCATCTTCCCCTGCTCTTCCCCTCACAAGAAGTTGTACCTGCAGTGAGCTCTGCTCTCCGTCTCCTCTCCTCCAGCCTGAGCAGACCAGGTCACCTCAGCCACCCCCACACGGCTTCACCCCAGGCCCTTCCCCATCCTCGTGGCTCCTTTGGACACTCTCTGGCAGCTCAATGTCTTTTTGTGTTGTGGCACCAGAGCTGCCCCCAGCCCTCGAGGTGAGGCTGCCCCAGAGCAGAGCAGGGCAGGACAATCCCCTCCCTTGCCCGGCTGTGATGCTGTGCCTGATGCACCCCAGGGCACGGGGCCCTCCTGGGTACCAGGGCACTGCTGGGTCAGGTTCACCTTGGCATTGACCACATCCTTCTCCATTAAGCTGCTCTTCAGCTTCTCATTCCCCAGTCCACACACACAACCAGAGTGTCCCCATCCCAGGTGTGGAATATGGCACTTGCCCTTGTTAAATTTCAGAGCTTTGCAGATGTTAAGGCACCATGTCACAGTCTTTTGTTTCAGAGGAAATGTAGGTTTAAGGAGTACCAGAAGCTGGGGCATTATTCTCCATGCTGTCCCACAGTTACAATGACACAACTGTTGACTAAGAATTTCCTTGTAATATCTAATCAATCTATCTAATTCAAACCTACTCCCAGTCTGAAACCATTCTTCCCCCTCCCTACTTCTACAGCTCCCGATGAAGATTCCCTCTCTGACTTCCTTGTAGGCCACCCAAGGACACTGGAAGGTTGCTATGATGAACAGTGTCAACTTCCTCAACCTGTCTTCACAGGAGAGGTGTTCTGCTTATGTTTTAATGTTTCATTAGCTCTTAAAAATTAAAAATTAATTGGTGTTACATAAAATTATTTTATTACTAAAGAAATACATCCTGCTTTGCTCACATCCTACCATCAAAGTACATAAGCCAATGTTATTCCTGCCCTTACTTAAAGTTTTTCCATTTACAGATGAAGAAATTAAACTGTCCATGAAATCTCTTACAATGTCTTGTCTATTATTCCCTCTAGCCCCACTACTATGGCTATAGAGAGACTCATATTAAACAGCTACTAAAATAAACAATTTGTTGTAGAATTTATGATTCTCCCTGACCCTCCTGGCAAAAGGCAGGGATTCAGAGGAGAAGCCTAGTTTCTAAGAGTGTTTACTTCAGAAATATTCACCAAATGAGTCCACTCAGCTTTCATAAACTATGACAGTGTATTTTTATGGAATGAAAACATTTATTTGAGGAAAACATTGGCAGCTACTAAATTCATCAGGACTGGCCATGAGATGTTTCTGATTTTTCTTTCAGTAATTTTTTGCAGCGAACTCATCCATTCAGTGTCCCATATTGTTTTCCAGTTACTCCTTTCCCAAGGGCAACCTTTGCTACCTCCATCTGCTGGTAAAAGGAAAGGCTTCTTTTTATGTACATATGGACATATATGCTGAGCATATATGAACACATGGGATCCAGTAGTAGTGTGCTTTTATTCATCTTTAGCCATATAGAAACCAGCTTTTGTAGCTATTAAAACCTTCACAAACCAACACTTCTGCTCCATTTCTAAGCCGCAAAAAAAATCTGGAGACCTGAAATAATAGCATGCCTAAAATTTGACAAAAGAAATTACCCCTCAATTTAATTTTGCAGTATGACTAGCATACAAATTCAGGAAGTCTAATAAAGTATTTAGAAATCTGTTCCTGATTCTTTGCAGATGGCCCCTGAAACTTATATCTAAATATTACAGCAGAGTATTCATTAGCAGTGTCAGCAAAATAAATATTTTCAGTAACAAAAATACATTACATGTAAAGGAAATATTGAGTCAGAGCATCATACTGTATAAACAAGCACAACACTGTTCAGGAATTTTTTATTTTTTATGTAATAATCTATCAATGAAAGTAATACATACAGTATGGAGAATGATAGGCCAGTCATTTGGAAATAATTTGTCCTACGTGGAAGAAGAGGACATGCTACAGAAGGGAGCATACAACAAAGACTCTAATGAGGAGCATGCAGTTCTTAAAAAAAAAAAAGGGTCCCAAGCTACCACAAACACTCTCCCTCAGTTTTTAATTCTATACTGATAGAAATATAGACTCTTTAATACTTTTTAATGTTATTCACTACTCAGGCACTTCGTGATTAGCTTTCTTTCTGCTTGAAATTTTGTACCATCAGGGTACCAAAACATGTTTTGGACACTGTAAAGTAAAATATGTACAGCAGAAAAACTTTCTATACCAAATTTTGAGAAAAATTCCACTATACTCTACCAGTCCTAAGAATTTATGAAAGTATATTTTTCTAAAGGTAAATGCATATCGGAATTTTTCAGTTCTGTATTAAGGACAACATTATATTAAAAACACCAAGAAATCTTATTACCAACTTCTTTGGAATTTATAACATGGGTCACAAATCAAACCAATTCTCTGTAAAAAACAATATTTCTCTTTCTTTCTTTCTTTCTTTCTTTCTTTCTTTCTTTCTTTCTTTCTTTCTTTCTTTCTTTCTTTCTTTCTTTCTTTCTTTCTTTCTTTCTTTCTTTCTTTCTTTCTTTCTTTCTTTCTTTCTTTCTTTCTTTCTTTCTTTCTTTCTTTCATCTCTCTTTCTCTCTTTCTCTCTTTCTCTCTTTCTTTCTTCTACATAAAACCTCTGTTTCAATACCTTTTTCCCCATAGACCATATAGTATGTTAACAACCTCTAGTTGCTGCCAATAAAGTAGTTGTTGGCTATGAACAACTAAAATAATTTCTTTTCTCAGTAGCTGAGGGAGAGATAGGGATCATTAAAACTAGATTGTTCTTCTCAAACAGAGAAGGAAGAGAAAAAAGGATATGAAAGGGACAGGGTCAGGAAGAATGTCTGGCAGGTAAGGATGCTATTTCTAATATTTTCCTCCATATAAGCTTCAGGATTACCTCAAGAACTGGTTGTATTTTAAAGATATAAGAAAAATTTCTAGTTATCTGGGAAGGCATATAGGGTGGTCAAAGAGATCAAAACATTTCTAGCAAAAACCTTCACAGGGAGATTGAGCCATAACCTAAAACCAGAGAGACAGAAGCAAGGAGGCATGAGAAACAGGTGCAGGGAAAGTAAAAAGAAAATAACTGGTTTGAATACAACTGCAGAGGCGACTGCCCTGAGGAGGTGTATAAGTTCTTTTACTATGAAAACCACATTTCTATTTTCTGTAGCTGTCCAACACCTCTAGTCTCAGAGGCAAGCCTGAAAGATCAAAATTAATATGCCAAAACAAGAAGTTTTATAGATTATCGGTTTAACCATAAGAGAGTGTCACAGGTATGAAAGAGGCAGTTCTGTCACCACCAAAAATAGAGTGAGAGCAGAGCAAGACACCATGAAGATACAGTGAAAAGGATGCATGATGCCCATTTTATTGAGAAAATAAAGAATAAGGTGGGAATCTGAAGCCTGACATATAACAGCAGCTAAACAAGGTTATTCCCTCCAATAGTCAGCGTGATGTTTGAGTAGCTTTGTGGACTGGGCTTCAAATTTCTATGCCTTAGCTGACCAGCTCAGTAAAGGAGATCTTAGGATTGCCCTGCTCCACAATGCAGTTCATTCAAACCCTCATTCATTCTAAATATAGAGTTTGAAATCAGGAAGAGTGAGGAAGTTTTCACCATGGCCATACAAATATAAAACAAAAGAGTTGACAAAAAATGCTGTGGATCCTACATCCAGGACAGCTGCAATTCATAAGGTGGGACACTAGTGCAAGAGGACATGCCTGAGTGGAGAAAATTAACAAGACATTATCAAGGAGTGGAGAACAGAGATGTACTTTTTAGCTGGCATGTGTGCTAATGCTAATAAAATAATGTTTCTAGTTCTCATGTCCCTCACAGAGACCAGGATTTGCAGAAGAAAGGGTGCACCAGGCTCCCCGTGCACTTGTGACAGAAGCACTGTTCAGCTGTGTTCCAGTCAGGCAGAGCCCCAGCAGCAATGCCAATGGGACAGGCCTGAGGATAAGGTCTGGTGTCCTGCTGGGCACAAAGCTGAGCAAGGACAGAGAATCTGGAGAGAAGGGAAAAAATTTCCTCCATAGGAGAAGCCGCCACTGGGCTCTGTGTTTTGGGTGGTGGGGCTGTCTGCCTCCTTGGAGGGTTTCCAGCCCCCATGGCATAATGCCCTGACTCTGTGACTGAGCCTGATGGAGGAGGGTGGAGGGGGTTGGAGCAGAGACATCCTGAGGTTCCTGCTGGCCTTAAACATCTTATACTGATTCAATGTTCTCAAGACAAGGAGGGCATCAGAATGCTGGAGAGGATTCCTGGAAGACCTGATTACGGATTAATTCAGTAACTGGAAAAGGTGCAGTGCAGAGGAAGATTTTAGGGATCTCAATCTTTTTTACTGTATTAGAAATAGGTCAGTGGATGCATTTATCACTGTTCTTAAGAACGGCTTAGGAAGCACAAACCTGGTAACAGAGGGCTCTTCAGTCTGCCAGAAGTTGCAACAGGATTCAGTGATTAAGACAGAAGACAGAAGAAGAGATACAGAAAGCAAAGCATGGACATTTATAAAATAATATTATAATAAATTATAATATAATTAAGTCAGGATTGTGAAAATTCTCTGGTCTCAACAGAATGTAAGTAAGCTCAGTTACAGCTGGTATTTGAGCCTTTTATTCTGAGAACCTTGAGCACTGAATAACTTCTTTTTTAAATAATCAGCATGGGTCAGAGGTTTTATTCTAACCAAAAAAATTAGAAAATACATATATCAGCCATTGGGTGAGAAGAGGCACAAATTAAGTCTAGGAAGAGAGCAGAGATTATGGAGGGAAAGAAACCTAAGTCCAAAGGAAACAAATGTATGGAATTGCAGAGGTGACAACTATAAGCTGGCACGATACAGAAGATTGAAAAAAGAGACACCTGCACTAATTCAGTTAATTCTGGCTTTGTTTTGACAGCTCTGTAGAGTTATCAAAAGCTCACGTGACAAGCAAATCAGGCATTATGTCTATAAGTTTGCAGCGTATATGGAGAAAGATTACTTGGAGCAGGAACCGTGTTTCTGAATTGAGGGAGTGTACCTCTTGTATTGTTACTGGGCAGTACCATTAGGAGTTCTTGTCAAGGCATAACAACAGCATGACCAATGCTGATGCACAGTCAGAGCAGTCCTTTATGGTGTTCTGGACTTGAACCAATGCTGTGTAGGGCCTTACAGTTTCATTACAACTGGATGGAAGGACAAATCAGAAGGTTAGATAAATGATAAGAGATAAATAACAGCCTGTGCATGGTTAATATTTATTTCCAAGTACAAACACAACAGAAAAGAGCAATAATTACCTGAAAATGCATCAAGAAACCTTGTCGATATAAAACACAGGTGTTTAAGAGAAATGTCATCAGTAAAGAGTAATTTCAATATTGTTTGCAGGTCTGGTGCTGAGCTAAAAGCAGAAGCTACAGTCAAAACCTGTTCTAAAACCATAGTGACATGAAGAATATATTATAAAGAGTTTTCCGTGTTATCAGATTCACTCTTCTTTAAAGGACATAAAAATAGCTAGCAAACCTTTTCCTTTGTATTACAGCCAGTGTTTGCTGTTGCTTACTTAGGGGTGTTGGTCTGGTGAGTGAAGAGCTTTGACAAAGGAAAATGTAGAACTGGTTAAAAAATTAGAGTAGGCACGATTTCTTGTGCAAAAAAGTTTGAAGATGCCTGGTTAAAAAATTAGAGTAGGCATGATTTCTTGTGCAAAAAAGTTTGAAGATGCCTTCTGGGATTTGAAACTGCCTTTTGTAACACTTAAGCAGCCGAGCAGCATGATTATTTTATCTAAAAACTCTACTACATTTGAAGTCATGTGCCTTGCCATGCAGATGTCAGGGTAAGGTTTCTAAAAAAGAGCCATGCAACAAGGAGTCTGCCATAAGAGCAAGCTCTGGACTGCCATCTCCTCTATAAGCATACACTTCCAAGCACCCCAATTATCTTTGATGAAATGGGTTTGGGATCAGCTGGGTTCTTCAACATCAACAACCTGAAAGGAATCAAATTTTTAAAATTGCAGAGTATAAGCATAAATTGTCAATGACTGACAAATGCAGTCTGAATTATAAGTGCAAGTTTCAATAGCCCATAATTTCCCTTTGACAGCATCCCTCCAAGGCTACTCTATCACACTGCTGTTGGACTATGTGATGGAAAGGTCAGAAAAGCTTTTGGTTGGAAAAGACCTCTGAGATCATGTAGTCCAACTTTTCATTGATTACCACCTTGTCATCCAGACACCATTGCCCATCTCCAGGGATTAGGACTCCACCATCTCCCTGGGCTGCCCATTCCAATGTTTAACAACCCTTTCTGTGAAGAAATTCCTCCTGGTGTCCAGAATTCCTTCTGATGTCCTGATGTCCAGATTCAATTCCAACAATCTTTTTTCTGCAAAAGTACAAGAACCTTGCCTATCATCAGCAATGTTTCTTCCAGAAAAGTGCACTGAATCACTGCAATATGCTTTCTTCATAACTGATTCTGCAGATTTTATTTGTAAGTCAATGAGGAACCCAAGATTTGTTTAATTGCTCCATTTTTATTAATATTAATTCAATGCATTTTAAAGGCTGCTGTGGCTGGAATTAAATGGAGCTTGTTACACTACTGAACGTTGCTCCTTTAGGCTGACAAAAAGAATCCGTCTCTTAACCTGATGGCAATGAAAAACAGTGAATGAATCACTGCTTGAGGAAACCAATTTATTTAGTCACTGTGTCACGGTTATTTATTACTTATCAGCACATGCTGTTAGTTCAATTAAATACGAAAACCTGAAGTTCTCTTCCAGCCTTCTCCCCTTCTCAATTTTTAAAAACACACAACAAACCAGAAAAAATTTACTAGAATCCACAGTGCGAAGGCTAAACTCTTTAAGTTTATTGTGCTTCTCTTGTTTTAATTAAACTTTGTTTATTAAATTTCTGCAGCTAAAGTATGGGGATTATTAATCTTATGAAATATCTTAAGATGTAAGTAGAGAGAGGACAAAAGGAAGAAATTAATAGTAAGACAAAGTGTTGATTGCAACATTTTACCAAGAAAAATACAGGGAGCACCAAAGAGCAAATATTTTCTCCCATCTGCTTACAAAGGAGTAGGAAATAAAAATTCCTAATTTATATACGTGCACAAGTATGTCATTTAAAACATTAGTAGTAAATGTATCTGCCATTTCACAATATAGTCACAGATATATAAAACCAATCATAATCAGTTCAGTACCACCCTTCCTCCTGCTCTTTGTTTCCTACACGCTCCTTGTTTAAGACATCGTGAGAGCAGAAAACAGAATTTTTGTTCCTCATGAGAGGATTCTCTGTTTTTTGCTTAATATTACAATTAACATGGGAAGCCTTCCTTATTAATAATATAAATATAAGAGGCAAAATGAATAATATAAATATGAAGTCTTCTGGTTTGAGGACAAATTGGCATTTGGAGATCTGCTTAGTAAGTACCATTACTGAAGTAACAATAAATTAAATTTACTGCACCCAAAATCATTTTAGAAGAATCAAGGGATAGTCTGAATTGCAATTCCAACTACAGTTACACATCAACTGTGTCAAACACTGCCTACTGATTCCTGACCCTGATCACAGTTTGCAGTGATAAGCATGTATTTTATCCCAACAATTTCAGGGGCCGCCATTCATCACTGGCCCTCACTTTGGGTAAATTCATTCACTTAGGAGGGTTGAAATTTAGTAAAAATACTGGCAACACTACTTTTCTTCTGCAGTGCATGGAGTTATAATTAGGGGCCCAAGGGCTCCCTGTTCTCACCTCTTTTTTTTGTTTGGCTTCCCAGTACAAATTTTAGTGTTAATTTTGGTGGCAGTGAAGTAGTATATTTTTGTTAAAAAACGGTCTGCTGAAAAGTGTTTCAGGCATTCACATTTTTGACATGCAGTTATTTTCATAAGACAATAAAAATCTTAGTTAACTTCATTCTCAGTTTTTAGACAGATTTTTAATTAAAACAACTCAAATTAGAAAAAGTAGAAGAAACAGGATTCACCAGGCTGGACTGTACCCAGCAAAACAGGCAGAAATGTCTGGAGACCCTCATTGCTCATGCTAAGGACCCGAGATTCACCAACCAGAAATTTAGTAAAACCATCATCTACCAATCCCTGTACCAGTTTATCTCACCAAAGGAGAGTAATTTACTTTTGGCAAATATTACTATGATAAGATATGTATGGAAGCACTTTCCATGAACAATGAAAACACAGAAATTTTCTTAATGTGTTCTCCTGTACATATTTTTTTTAACAATATGCAGATTAGTTAGTGAAAAAAGTGAGGAAACTCCACTATTATATGATTGAATGCTAATATTTGGTAGGAAGAGACATATTTGAATGTCTAAATTCTACCTAATCTTGCCTCACTCTTTCTAACAGAGGTTGTAGCTCTTCAGAGGTATACAAACAATGTAAAAAGATGAGGCTCAGTAATTTAAAGGAAATTTATATTGCCTAAATAAGGTCCTACTATAGTAAATGCTGTCTATTTTAACTTCCTTGGAACAGTATCAATAGCTCTTCAGCATTTCAGTGCAAAGATACATTCCATAAGATACCTGTTTCTTTAAAGTACCATTTTTTTTCACATTTTAAAGAAGGGAATATATTAATAGAGTTGTTTAGATCCACTAAGTGTTTAAAAGATTTAGTAGAAATTGAGGATAGAAAAGATATTACTTGCCTTTACAGTGGCAGGAGGTGACTTCAGTTAATTTTCCAATACTGTATCCACTTGTGCTCCAGTAAATCTCTACATCAATGCCCTGATGAGGCCTGGAAAGCAAGTTGGAGAAAATATCAAACAATGCACCTCAGTTTTGTTTGGGATATAGAGCAAATGGCTTCCTAGAATGATAGCTTAAGGAGTGTCATGTTTGTAGCAAAGCAACCTTACACCCTGCAGCAGTACATGAACTGGGGCAGTCAAAGAAACAGGGGACTAAAGCAGAAGCACTGGGATATGCAGTGTAAATGGGATATATTCTGTATAGGAAATCCTCCTTTAGGAAGAAAAAATGCAACAGGTTGCTAAATCTTGATGAAGAGCAACCTACTTGTCCCCACTTCCAGCAAACTGGGTTATTGCATCCTAGATCTGAGGAGCCATGCTGCGACTGAAGTAACCAGGTCTCAGCCTTTCTACTGATCTCATGACAATGAGATAATCAGTTTACCCTTCAACTTTTCAACTTATTATCAAAGTACACAGAAAATAAAGTTTGTTTGCTCCTACACTCTATTTGTCTAAATTGCAAGTCATTCCCCTTTACTATTTTTCTTCTGTTCACTTTATTATGTAGGGAAAAGTATGCTTACAAGTTGTTTATACAGTTTGGACTCTGCTCTTAGTACATTACTCTTTGAAACAGACATTGTTAAAGCAACACAGCCCCCTAGTGTGGATGTAATCCAAAAGTTTATTTCACATACAATTATGAGGCATTAACTTTCACCAGACTACTTGTAGTAAAAATTACACAGACTTCAACAAAGAACCTCTAACTAAACAATGACACAAAAGAAAAATCCAAAACCATACACATAGAAAATCTGCACCAGCCAATAATTAAGAATGTAGTTTTAATAAAAATTTAATAGCTTAGAAGTTTATATTTGGAACAGTTCAGCTAACATTTTTGAGTGAAGATTTACATGCTTTCAAAAAGACAGAATTAAGTAATGGACCTTATTTCTGATGCCTCATATCTTAAGAACTGGAAGAACTTGTTCTTAAGTGGGTTATCACTTATGCAATATAATCCACCAGTTGGAATTTCACTACTCATTCCATGTTGCCAACACAGCAAATTCAATCAGAATGGTGCCCCAGGTGAGAAGCAGATGGGCAGGATTCTCTGTGTGAATAAGTTCCCTGATGTGGTTCTGTACATACCCACTTTAACACTGGCTGCACAACAGCAGGGAGGGGACCAGGAGACAGCCTGGGAACAAGCAGCTACACCAAAATAATGCATCTTTCTTCACCAGCATTCATATCCAGCTTAAATGTCTTTCCCAGTACTCTGTTTCTGCCTGCCTTTAAGGCTAGTGTCAACATACTTAGACTAAACACACTTTTCTACTTGTGTCTCTTGTCCTGTGCTCCTCTAGCAATGTTAGAAGACTTTATCTGCATCTGCTCCACTCCCAGTGGATCAGTCTTCAATGCAGTCATGCAGAACTGTACACAGTATTCCAGTGAAGTGAAGCTGAGACTTCTTAAGTAAAATAAGATTGACTGGAGTCTGGAAACACAAGATGGAGGCCAAGGCTTCGGGTTAGACAATTCATGGCTTTGCAGAACCATTAGATTAAAAAAATAAATAAATAAATTCAATTTTGAGATTGGCAGTAATCAATGATCCCAGGGACAAAAAGTTACCTTTACGCACTGTTTAAAAAAATGATGATGCAATGAATGAACAAATGAACATGTTCCATTCTCTGTTGGTTTGAGGTTTCTTTTTATGCTATTATTGGGCTGCATAATGCAATAAATACGTAATACCTAGATTTAAATATTTGTGATCTTTCCTTACCTGACCACAGAGTGAGGCTGATTAACTGGTGTGTGGCTAGCCCTTCCCACAAGCAGTAATTTTTCTTTTCCTTTTATGTATCGTGTTCACACATTTCAATAGTAGTGCTAAAAAAGAACCAAGAAACATGGGATTTCAGCCCCTCCCCCACAAAATCAAGTATTTTCACATCTATATTTGGCCACAAATAAGGTGAACAAACTTTTTTTCTTTATGTATGTTGCAGATTTACTTAGCAATAAACATGAAGGTTTATTCTACTGGGACTAAAGTGCAGGACTTTATAATCAGTTTTTAATTTAGTGCCTATGCTCCTAAAGTTATGCTGTTCTTATGTTTCTGGATCAATTAATCACCTAATCTCCCTTCCTGACTAAAGGGCTTATTTCACAATTAATCTTCAATTATCTTCTGTGAAAAGGGCATATTTACCAGTGTCAGTGATCTCATAAAGCTAAATCAGTGATTTTAAGATAGGCACATAAAATGCCGTATAATAACTTACTATGCACTCATGTGCATAAAGTCTTTCTTCAGCTGATGTTTTTAGAGAATGCTTTAGCCACAGAAGGAAAAAAAAGCAACTTTAGTTACAGTAACTGCTTTTGTAAACATTATTTAAAAAATAATAGTGACAACCGAGCAACTATTTACAAACTTTAAAGCTGTGACTCTGTACATTTTGTCCCACTGCAAGGTTTCCCCAAGGTGGCTGCTGTTTTTGAAACTGTGCTCCTTTAAATACAGACAAGGCCACAGTAAAGTGCTACCCAGCTGACTCCTTTGGCAAGACTCACAATGCAGCGCTGAACTGTTCATTTCATCTGGCATCCCAACAGTATCCGGTTAGAACAGCAGCATCTTACATCACCTACACAGATTATCTGACTCCTTGTTTTTTCACATACACTTGGAAACAACCTGTAGTTATCAGTGACCAAAATTTCATTTACTACAATTAATGGTAACACTAATTTCAAACAGAAAAGAACATATTTTATAACAGCTTAAAATAAATTCTCTTAGGCAAAATACTTTTGAGAGCAAATACTATATTGAAAAGTGTGTTTCAAGGGGAACTGATTCTTTTCTGTGAAAATATTTGTAATTCGCTTCTCAAAACGGGCATCTTGAAATCTATTTATTATTCTCTATGAAATCACCACAACAGCAAAGCCTCTGAACAGAGGTGCTTTCGACTCTCTGTGGAGTCATACCTTTTTATTAATCTAGTACACATACAATCAACCCTCCTCCTCCTCAAAAGATCTTTTTCAGGCTGACCAACACCCAGTGTTTAATATCTGTTTCCTCACCAAATGGTTGATCAAAACCCAGTAACACTATTTTACCATTTGATAAATAATTCAATATATTTTAAATACAAATTGCCTCTCCTTCCAAATGAAATAATAAATTTATTTTTCAAGGAAATATCACAGACATATTTAAAAGTAAAAAACAAAACAGCTGTATAATAAATATTTCAAATACATTGGATTTTTTTACATCTTCAGTGATACAAATCAATGCAAGAACACATGTAATTTAGCTGATCTGTTTTTAACCTAAGCAGCAACAATACAATATCCTACAAATTAATTAGCACTGGTGTAACCAATCACATTAAGTATCTCACATGATCTTTTTTTATTTTTTGTAAACAGCTTAATTGAATTTTCTTGGAATACTTCTCATCTTTTAATTTTGAATTTAATTAGGCTGTAATTACGAATCTTTTCTGTCACATGCATAGTAAACATGTTTCATCTCTGTCACACTGTGACATGTTAAAGTTAGCATTTGCAACTTCTTACTTCAGAGCCTGAACCCTTTAACAGTTCAACATGCTATAAAACAAACTTTTAAGGGTGACCTGGGAAACCAGTAGAGAAATAATAAATACCATACACCTTCCCAAAGCAGAGTGTAGAAGGCAATTACATTCTAGTTTATCATTAGTTCCACCAGTATTTTTGTGTCACCAAACAACTGAAATGTGTCGTTTTGCAACATCACTGAATAAACTTCATACATGTGGCTTCTTCTGGTGATGCAGGAAATGTCCTTGCAAGCAAGATTTGCACTTCCAAAGCAGGCAAGGTGAGGTACTTGGTGCCTTAATGACCTAAGTACAGCAGCACCCAAGTGTATCTTTGAAATCTAACACAGCTCCACCAGTCTATGACTTTGTAAAAGAGAAGAGAGCACATTTAAGTTTTGCCAGCTGTCCTTCTCTGATTACTTCTTTAGTTTCTACGGGCTGAAATAAAACACAAGTTCAACAAACACCTAAATGGAATTGACCAAAGACAACTCATACAGATTTTGAGACAGTAAAGTTACTTTTTGAATTGTGTGTATATATTTTCACTTAAAACCTCCATTTGCTACAAAATAATAGAAAAAATGTTGACGATGTCGATAACACTAGTCAGGTGCACTTCACCCAGGTCACTGACATCACTTAGTAGAAGCACACTGCGATTTTATCAGCTGTATTTAATGAAGGTTTTAGTTTATTATCAAATTTACACTGCACTAACATTTTACAATAATGTTGGTTGTAGAGGAAATCAATCATACTTAAGAAATATCCAAGAAGTTTGCTACAGAAAAGGGTTTAAAAGGAAACAGGTAAAAAAGAAAGGGAATAAAGAGAAGGAAGAAAAGGGAAAAGATGGAAGAATAAAAAGAAAATTATAAACCTTAAAAGAATTCAAGATATAATACCTGAATAGACAAAGGCTCGCAGCAATATTATACAATAGTAGGGGCAATTATGTCTGCCACTGTTGCAAAGCATGTAAAACCGGCTTTCTAAGTAACAACCAAGGAAAATACATGAATAAAAAACCATAATACATTATTTTACTTAACAAACAGTACAACTGTAAACTTCATACCTTTAAAGAAAAAAATTGATGTCTGCATGTGTAAACAAACACACAAATATTTTAATATGCTTTGATTAGCAGCCAGACATAAAACCGGCACTAGTTCTAAAAAAATTAAAATAATTTTAATTGTTGTAAGATATTATAGCATGAAAATTAATTCTGGAATTCATTTTATTTATAAAGAAATACCTTGAAATGGCGAAAAATAGAATTTGTATTTTAAAACCTCATAAATAAATTAAATGCCTTCTCTAAAAAAGCATACTGAAATTAGGTGGATTTTTCCACTTTCAGGGAACATGAAATGACTACATCAATTGAATGTTAAAAGCTCAAGGTCTTCTGAACTGTTTGATTTGCTAAATACTATGCCAAATATTCAAAAGAAAAGCTTTCCAGTTAGGAAGAAACTCTGCTTTCTTCAGCTATAATACAAAAGATAAGAGTGGAGAAAAGTGACAAAACTACATGGCAGTGTAAAAAACTCTGCTCTGTCTCTTTCAGGCACTTTCAAAACTCTGAAAATAACATGTTCAAGTGTTTATTTGAAAGATAAAAATCCTTCCCTTTAGGAATTCAAATTTTAAAAACTGAGTATGCTTTTACACAAAGTATCACATTTTAATTGGAATACCTATATTATGATGAGATGGGCCCCAAGAAGAATTAAGCAGTCTCAAATATCTTCCTACCGTAACCATTCAATGATTCTACATTTCTACAACAACCTTTCTGGAAGGCACCAGGTACCTGGCACAGCTCCATATGTGGTGTGCCTCCCTGAGGAGGTGACCCAGCACAAGGACACCTCATCTCAGGGAAGCATCCACCACTGTTCGTGCATGTCATGGAAGCAGCACACTAAAGGCAACAAAACCACTGAACAACACGTCAGGATACACAATACAGTCTGAATGAGGAAATGAGGAATGTCACACCCAACTCAAACATACTGTAGCACTGAAGATAACAGACATGACCTTCTTTGAAACAAACAGTGAAAATGAAATCTGAACAGTCTCAGGGATGTTTCTTTACATCACCAGCTTTCATCAGAGCCTTAATAGCTCTGGCCCTCATCTCGAGTTCCAGAAGCTCCAGCTGTTGGGCTGACGGCTGAACATCTTCTGATGGAGGCACAGCTAAGGTTGCTGCTTTGGGCTCCTTCGGGCTGGACTCTGCCAACCCCAGAATTTCATTCACACTCTTCTCAATGTCCTTCTGAAGGTCATCTATCTGGCCAGCTCCACTTCTGACAGTGCTCCCTTGCACATCTGGACCATCCTCTTCATTGCATGGGCCTTCTATGTCACTGTCATATGCATCTGCGTTTATGCTGAGGACATCGCTATCTTCTCCCTTGCCTGTAACACAAACATAACAATCACAGAGCTGCCTAACAGAATTGTTTTTACCTCAACTTACAAAATTGCTTCTGCTTGAAGTGTTACTCTGCAAATTAAGAGAGTGAAAAAAGTCTAGAAAAAAATCTATATGATAACCAACTCCTCATCTCCTTCAACTTTTAAAGCTAATTTATACAAGTTGTAATGCATCTTTATGCAATTCTAAAAGAATACGCAGTATAGCAAAGCAGCAATACCAGAAAAATTTATTCCTTCCTGTGAAGTTAGCTATTATACATTACCTACTTTCCTAATTAGTCAAAAAAGTTTTTATTAAAGAAAGCTTTTGCAGTGCAAAACTGATTTTCATTTTTGTCTTAAATAAACCTAATTTTCAGAATACAACTTCAAAAATTATACTCAACTATGTTATGTATTTTAAGAGGGTTGGGACTTTAGTGAGACACAAGACTAAAGTTAACAGAAACTCTACTTATAGTGCAACTACTCAGAATTTATCGTTAGTCCTCCAGATGTATTTAACTCTATGTAAAAACATGGAGGAATTTAAGACTTTGGTTTTTAATTGTGGCTGAAAGTTGGGAGTGTATTTTTAAAAACATAATTAGAAGAGGCAGCTCAATAAAATGAGAGCAAATTTCTAACAGAACCTAACCTAACCATTCTCTAAATTTGGATGTAGCAAGACTTGCTTTTGACACACTGGCCTCAGAAGTTCACACTCTTTCAACAGTTTTTGTAAATGTGGAAATTAAGAGCAGGATTCCTTCCAGCTTAAAATGAATAATGTGTAGTCAGATGACAATAAAGTTACTGATTACACAGACTTTATAATTATTACTTTTAAGTTATTAAGTTATTACTTTTGGTAATACCATTTTTACCACTTGCACAGGAAAAAAAAGCTTTAGAAAAATGTTATTTTTTTTAAAACATTTTAAATGCTTTATGGTACCTGTATGCACTTGGTATTAATACATGAAAAGTGCCCAAAAACCTTAGGAAGATGTATTTTTCTTGGTGTTTACAACATCCTCCTATCCTGAGGGTGTGGCAAAGAAAAGATCAATACTGACTACTTCAAAAGCTATAAATGGAATTTCTCTACTTAAAGAAACTAAAGGAGGGAGGAAAGGAAGATCAAAACAGCTCAAAATTGTTTTATGAACAACAGTAATATTTTAAAACATTAGGGTTTTGTTGATTCAGCATTGAAAATTTTTTGTAGTACAGGACAAAATTCAGTTACTCGCGACCACTCTGTATCAGGCTGTGATCATCATAGCATTTAAGTTCAGATTTAAGAATTCTGCACACTCATCCTGAGAATGCACTCACATAGCTAAGGTATGTGGAACCTCAAAAATTCCAAACAAGCTAACAGGAAAGCAAATTTAGATCATGAAAATATATGTTAAGACATATAAAAGAAGTTTACAGATCACTTTTCACCTTTTTTTCAAAGCAAGACAAATCACAATTTTGAAATAATAAAATTTGAAAGCCTAAAAAATAAACAAGGCTACAAAAAATTCTCCTCACAGCAGTGTATATGAAAACTACTCATGAGATGAACATACAAAGGTCTTCTTAGATCCTAAGTAGTCTTGGCCTGTTCTTACTGTGACAGTAACTTCAAGATTATTTCAGTTTCATATGCAGTTTCCCCTATTTCCCATACCATTTAGTCACCTTTGAACAGAATCTTTTTAACTTTACCTTGAAAGCCAAAATGTATGCAAAAGATCAGAATGGGAAACAAGAGGATTAAGAAACAGTAATTTTTGTCTTTCTTCACAGTATCAGTCAGTGCTTACCTAATATGCTGGTCAACCAAGCAGCATTCCCGTGAATAAAAAACATCAGCTGCGTTACTGGATCATAGTTCAAAGCCTGAAACTTACATTGAGCCTGATCATCCTAATATACTGCCAAAGTTAAACTGACCCATACTGAGTCTGACTGGGATGGAGTTAATTTTCTTCACAGCAGAGTGCATGATACAGCTTCTGGATTTGTTTCTGAAGCATGTTGATAACACACCAGATTGGCTACTGCTGAAGAGTGCTTGAAGAGACTCAGGGCTTTCTCTGTTTCTCACTCTGACACAGAGAGTAAACTGGAGGCTGGGAGGGACACAGAGACAGGACAGCTGAGCCAAACTGACCTAAGGGATATGCTCTGCCATACAACACTGGCATCTGCCTTCCCAAGTAATTGTCATGCATGCCAAGTCTCTGCTTTCCAGGAAGTGGCTAAAAATCCGGCTGCCAATGGGAGCTTGTAACTAAGTCTCTGATTTTTGCTTTGTTTCAATGTACAGCTCTTATTGAAGAGTCTTTATATGACTCACAAGTTGTCCTCATTTTGTTTTGCTGACTGTCACCTTTATTCTGCTGGGGGACAAGTGAGGGGCTGGTAGGTGCCTACTGCTGGCTGGGGTCAGCCCACCATAGGATTCCTTTTGGAATCAATTGGTCACATTAAGAAAGAACAAAATATTAAGTCATTCATGTCTATCCTCAACTTAGTAAGGATGAGAAGCTGGGCAGAACAACCTTGGGTACTATTTAGTAATTTGAACTTCCAAAACTGTTGAATTTGAACTTCCAAAACTGTGCTCATTCAGGCTTTTTGGCCTACAGATGTTTAATGAGCTAATAGGCTTTATTTCCCTCTTTTGCACCTGTGTTTTTACAGTAATAAGGATCATAGCTGGTATTTCTAGTTATCTTTTTCATTTTGGTAACTTTCACTTTTTCATACATCTACAGCGGCAAAATTCATTTCAGCACATTTAATTCCATTTTTAAATTTGAATTTTATCCACTTTTGCTTATTCTCTCATTCTCTCTTCTTTTTCCCACAGCTTCTCAGGCTGCAGTGAAGGAGAATGACTTTCTAATCTAGACAATATTCTTAAAGTTCTTAAAAGCGAACATCTTGAGTGGAGCCACTGTTATAGACCAATGCAATCATGATGATTAAGTCATAAAAAACAACAATGATATCACTTGCAGTAATCAACAATTCCCTTTCATAACACAGAAGTGGAAGAAATCTGCCGGAAATCTGTCAGTTCTACGGTTCCTCAAATAGTACAACAAGCAACATTTAAAGGATTATCCACAGTCATAGCAACTCACACCTAAGAGTTTTGGTGCTTTTATAATGTATGACTCTTTCCTTTCCCATTTAACTCCTCTCATTAACTAATTCAGAAAAGAAACACATATCAAAAGTCATTCCAAGAGACATATTTTATATAACATTCTGAATGGCAAAATAGTAATTGCAAGAAGCAAATAACGTTACTTCTTCACAGAAAAGAAATGTAGCTTAGAAGAATTTGCAACATTCCTTGACTGGACAAGCTATTTCTGATCTTTCTGCTTAGAGCCAGTCAAAATGAAAATAAACAGACTGAGACAGCAACACCTATAGTTCTAGTGCTTCCTGCACAAACTAAATTGGCAATTTTTATATGTGCTGATTTAATGACTGGAATAAAACAAATACTACTGTAGGCTAAAATACTTTTTCTTGTGTAAAATACGTTTTCTTGTGTAGAAAGTACAGATGTGCACCAATAACTTAGGAGCCTTTTTATTTTCTATCCTGCCAATCACTGTAGTACTTGAATGTCTCACAAGCTATGTTTCTGCATTTGAGAAAGAGTATTTTATTTTGTGTACTTTCTCAATGTATGTTCATTCTCCGTTCATAAGAGAGCAGTCAGCTCCCTGGAATTAGTCACTGGCAAACATCAAGAACACAAAATTTCAGCTTTCTTGACAACATACCTTGCTTTGATTCCTGACCTTCCAGCTTGCTGTCTTCTCTCAGAGAAGAAGTTGAGTCTATACTGTTGTCCTGTCTGGAAACAATTAAGAACACATTTTAATCACCATAATTTAAAATTGAACAGAACAACTTTTAGAAAATAAAAAATTATCAGGTGGTAGGCCAATAAGCCAGCTACAGTAGGAATAAGGGCAGAAGGAATACAGAGAGCTAATGTGAGCACTTGAAAATAACCTTTTTTTGTTTTGCATTGTGATACACATGGATAAAGCAATTATTTCCACTGCATCCTTGCCTTTTAGAGTAACAATAGTCAACGGCTATAACTGAGGAACCACAGCTGAGCAGTTATAAAGGAAAAGCTCCTCATATTAGGAGCTTTTCTATAAAACTCAAATTAAATTGTTACATAATTAAATTGGGAAAACAAGAATTTCTGCTGCACTCAAATACTATTTACTGTCTTATTTTGAAAGTAAAAAGTTATTTTTTTGAAATTATCATCAGACCATCACCAACCTCTCCTAAACCAGAATCTTCTTGTTTCACAAAGGGATACCTTTTAAAATGAAACTGTTTACAATTCAGCTATTACAGTGTAGTCAGTACCCACATTTCTGTATTTCTCCTACTTAAAGACGTCTACGTTTGATGTGCAGGGTTTCAACTCTTTACACAAGTGTAAGGAACAGACACTTCAGTGAAAGGTTAATGCCTTTCAAGTATTTCACACATACTAATTATACAAACTGAAAACATACAGGAAGGGCACAGGGGGAGATCCAGTATCACAGGAAGAGTTCAGTTGCCACATCCAGTGAGCATTTTGACAACAGAATTGCCAAATTTCTAAACTGAAGTTAGTTTGTCATTGGCTTCATCTGTATTAATATGGAATCAATGTAGCTCTCCTGGCCACAGGAATTTAACAACACTATAAAAAGGAAGCAGTATTCTGGTGTCACAGATGTAAATATAATGACTAACAACTTGTTTCTCAGTAATGGCCTTTAGGGCTTTTCTGAAAGTGAACACACATCTATTTTCCTCATGCATTACAAGTTGGGTTTTTTTCCATATGCCCAATGGTTTTATCAGGATGAGGAACACCATAATATTTCTAGAAATCATGGTCTGAGATGAGAGGCAGTTATTTTCATTTCTATTTCTTTTTATGAAGTGGCAAAGGCTACATCAACAGACTCTCCTTTTTTCCCCCACTTTTTTTAGCCATTGGAACAAAAATGTGTGAAGTACCATGCAATAACTCATTAAAGACAATAAACAGGTCAATATACTTGCCTAGCAAAGCCCTGGACATGAACTCCAGAACAGTCTGTTCTGCCTATTTATTCAGCCACATGGCTACACTAACTCCTTTTCCAAACAAGATGAGAATAATCTAAATATGCCTCCACATGTGTCCCAGCAACTGCAAAGAGGACCACAGGTCAGAAGGGCCTAGAGGACTGCGCTGCCAGAAATCAGACAGAATGAAAAATGTACACCTTCTCCAGGACTTTCAGGGTCATGCAGCTGTAAGTAGATGCTTGTAATACCCTAGGAAACCTCAACCTAGTCTAGAGAAGAAGCAGGATACAAGGTCTGGGACTAAGGTATCAAACAGACTGTAAAATCAGAGGCAAAATTAAAAAATAGACTAGGTTCTGCAAGTAGGCAAACTGAGGGACACTAATAGAGCACTAGATACCCCAGCATCAGCTACTAGGCACAATCACAGACTTACACCTGCCATTAGAGAGGCCTGCATGCACAAGAAGGTCTGAGCAGCAACATCAACAAGGATACAAACCTTGTGGGCTTCTGTGCCAGCAGCCAGTGAGAGATGTGGATTTCAGACCAGCTATTGGTCAGTAGATGTGGATGGAACCACTTGGTTTTTTGGCTTTTTTTTTTTTAAGCATCTCCTAACAATTTGCTATATCTAGCTACTTAAGTCTTGACCAAAATTACCCAGATCATCACCAAGAGCAGAAGCAGCTTTGGCTGCTCCTGTCCCATCCTCCTTCACACACACACTTCACCATTTTGAACTTAGTAGCCATGTCTGCACTGGACAGCAAAGTGTCACTTTAAAAAGCCTGATCTTGCACCAGTAGTATTCAGACAGTAGATTTCAGAACTCTGGTATCACCTTGATGTCTGATGAGGAACTGTAATCATCTCTTTCAGGGAAAACAAAGTGACCACTATAGTTGAAACACTGGCTGTGAAATTATCCACAACCATTTTAACAGTCATGTAAAAGGAAATTATCAACTTTAAAAAAAAACACACATTGAAACTTGTAAAGTTTCTTCCTGATGCTTTGACTTTAACAATTATTACAGCAAACTTATATTCCTTTAGAGACTACCGTCAGCAAAAGAATTTTTATAATACGGAAGTACTTTTACAGCATATTTTACTCGCTCAGAATTGACTGGATTGGACTGCATTGCTGCTGAACCTTCATGACTTTGCTTTGTAGGCAAGTATTTTGCACCACCTACTGGCCCAATAAATGCATTTTAAGTTCATTGCTCAGTTTGGCTTTTAACTTGTTAGCCTTGTTTTATCTGTTTGCTAGTGAAAAACATTTTTTTCCCTAATTATCTGTACTGTGGTATACATTTAAGAAAGGGGGGGTCTTCCAACAATGGGAGCAGAAGATATGTTATTCTAAAATTAAGGGACCTTATACACATTTAATACTCTCTTTTATGCTATGCTGGTAAGCGACAATATTAATTTATAGTGTCTCTCTTTCGCCAGCCTTCATATTTCTCCCTCAAGATGACAGTTAAGTTCAAAGTCAATCTTCCAAGCAATAAACTCAGCACTTTTAATTTATTACTTTAAACAGAACAACATTTTCACAATATGATCTTTCAGCAGAAAGAAGCTAACTACAGCTACAATTTGCTGACAACAAACATTGTAAATTCAAATTTACCTTATTTTATGTAGAGCATGTGTTTCATGTTGGCATGCGCCACACTAGTGTAATCCCTAACTGGGCTCACACAAATGGTTTCTGCACACAATTTGCTACAGGAATTCATACAGCTCTCAAAGCATCTGGGTTTGAAGGTGATTTGGTACCCAACTCCAGCAGATTATGAAAAGTGGGGTAAAAAACCAGCAAAGGTTAGGAAAAGGAATACTGGCAGAAGAGCAGATGGCTAAGGATTGAGACAGTAGCTCTCCAATACTGGTGGCAGGAATACCAGGTTTCAGTGGTCACAGGGGTTAGAGACCAGAAGGAAAAGTATCATTTACTTAAATCTTCAGCGAGACTTGAAATTGGGACCTCTGCTATTTTTGACATGATGTACCTTCCTGAATTAAAATTTGCCTTTGCACTCAGTTCCAGGTCCAAAAACCATTTCCAGAAGTTCAAAGTCCTTGAAAGATTCCTGCAAATTTCTGTTCCAAGCATAGTCTTCAATGACAAATGAGAACCAAAATAATTAACAAGCATTAAGTAGCAGGTTAAAAAAAAAACAAAAGGGAAAAAAGTTCTCACAAACTAGTGCTTCTCAAGAAAGGTATCTCAAAAGACAGATGTTAGTCAAATAGTTTAATGAGCTATGCAAATTCCATCAGTCCTGTTACAGGTGATGTTTGAGGACACCACGAGAACAGAAGGCAGTGAAGCAAATTAGCCAAATGCTGATGTATCTGTTCAGTGATTCATGCTGCTTGTTACAGTGATTCCAAATGCTGAAAATAACCAAATTGTCTTACAGGGATAAATATCAGATGGCAATTGCATGCTTGTGAACAGCCCAGCAGCCAGGAGCACAACACATTATAACAAGACAAAACTTTTAACTGCTAACCTTTCCAAAAGAAAACAAGCAAAACCTGCACTTTTGATTGCAAAGCAGTAAAATGCCTATAAATTTTTGAAAGAGAAAATATTAAACTGCAAATTTTCACTCAGTAAAAAAAATTAGCCCAATATGATTTTGAAGGCAAAAGATCATTTACCCAGACCTATATGAACACTGATCATTATAATGACATTAAGATGCTTGTTCTTGTAATAGTGTTTTACTAATACAGCATGTAGCTTACTTTCACTTGTTCTGCTGCAGGATATTTGAAGGGTCAATTCAGGTAAAAGAAAAGAAACAGCTCCAAAACATGCTAAGTTCTTGAAGAAGATGAAGAATACCTACTTGGTTTGTGTAAGACATTACCTGGCTCCTGTCAATCAAATATCTGATATTTAGTTGGTAGCTTCATATACAGTAATTCTCTTGTTTTAACAGTATTCTATTGCAGACAGTAACACAGAAACAGCTACAAAAATCTGAGAACTGCATATTCAAAAACCTATACAGAGCTGACAAATAACAAAATTTATCTCTTGCAACAGCATGTTCCAGTTACTGGCAAATACAGGCCCTGCTTCTTCAGTTCTTCTGCATGGTTATTGAAGGATTACTAATGTTTCACACAGAACAAGCTGGTGATAAAATAAAAGAGCAAACGTTTTACATGTTAATGGAAGCACACGAAGCTTTTACATAGTTGAGATCACTCTTTTCATTGCTCGCTTGTATTAGCAATGCAGTTTTCACCATTTTTTCACATATGAACCTTAAGCCTCTCTAGTGGCTGACTTGTTGCTGAAACATAGTTTTCTGAAGTTTTGAAAACTTGCATTTATAATTATTAACACACAGGTTATAAAGAAGCTGACCCAAGGGACCAAAGATTAAACTACTTAGTAAAAAGTGCTTGTGACTGTTTACAGTTGTAAAAGTATCATATTGGTCTACTTATTGAGCACTGAACTTCAAGATTAACATAAAATTAATTAATTCTCCTGATTTATTCTAATTAATTATCCTCATTAATTAATTCTCCTAATTTTCTCCTATCCCTTTATTTTTCTATTATCCAAACAGCTTTTCTGTTTTGGCTTTCTTTTTGTTAATGCTACCACACAGTTGAACTGTGGAGCCAAGGTTCTCAGATAGCACCCACCAATGCAGAATGTTATTTTTGAAACGGAGAAGAAAATCCCCAATTCCTAAAACTTGCCTGTTTGGAAGGGTCTGAAACCCTAAACTATCAGGATACAGATATAAGAACAAGGGACACATCAACCACTGTTTGTCACAGGAAGCAATTTGCTGGACAACTATGAACATCTCTCAGTTTCTTTTGCCTTTTTGAAACAGTTTCCTCTTGATTTACTGTCAGTTACTGAAACCTTCCTAACTGGCATGTGAAAATAGTGGATTTCTTCAGATATCCACTAGCTAAAAAATTGGTAAATTCTGATTTTTCTTATTTGATAGTTTTATTATATTTTATTAATTTCCTCTTTTTAGATTTTTACCAGCTCAAATAATTTCCATATGAGAAAGAATTTACACAGTCTACTGTATCAAAGGATCATAAATACTTGTCTCAACAGTAGCTTTGAAATATCTTGAAGACACAGAACAACCTTACTGAAATCCAGCAGCACTACTCCTGCCACACATCTTGGAGATAAAGAACATTTAACATATTTTGCAATAGTAAATAGCTCATGCGTTAGGCCTTAAACAAAAACCCAAAACAACACATAATGTCTCATGGAATCAAAAAACTTTTGAAAACTTTTGAAAACTATTTTTCATGGCTCATTTAGCCAGCAAGTCTGTCTTCTCATTCTATTTAGAACTTCACTGGCAAATTACCAATCACTTAACAGAGACTATTCCACATAGAGACCACCACACTATATAAAGAGACCAAATACTTAGTATATTTAGTTTAGTTTTTATTTAGTAGTTTTTTGATTTTTCTATCTGCTTTTCCAAACAGCCAGCAGAGGGCAATGTCCAAAATAAGAAAACTAATAATATAGCTGACTAATGACAACCCCATTCACAGATCATGTATGCCACAAATAGCACAGTGGGATACATTAACAATGGGCTCCAAATAGAACCTCAGAAGAAACAGTGCCAAAGGGTATTAAAACGGTATCACAAGGAAAAGAATGAAACATAACTTTGCATTCACTCCATTTTCTAGCATATTTGTATGATGAGAAGTCATCAAATAAAATTATGTGATAACTTCATAGCTTGTTTTGAATCAAAGATGGGATCAGAAACTAGGTTTCTGCTAAAGAAAAATACTGACCAGAATGTGAAAGTTGGATTAGTGTTACTACCTTTCCCATCCATTTGTTCTTATTTATGAGGTTTAGATAAACTAACCAAACCAGTAGCTAGGAAGTTACTTTAATCTGCCCATCTCTGGTGCATTGTCTTGTACTGTCTAAGAGGTTTATTAAGTGTGTCTTGAATCTGTGGACCAGCTGTAATCCGGTCAGTACTGAAAACATAAGAGCTTATTAGTCTTCTAGAAACAAGTTAGCCTCACTACATTTGATGCATGATGACTAGTAACTTTCCTTTTCCCTTCACTACTTCCACAGAAACTATCAAACAGGTGAACTCCTGACAAAGAAATGGTCTGTACAAAACAGAGAAGCATTTTAAGAAAAGGTT